>NC_137266.1:6883735-8083735 GCF_053477335.1 Acartia tonsa | reverse complement strand
TCCAAAAATAATTTTTCCTATAGATGAAACAAAAGTGTGTTGAAAAAGGAATTGGGATAGGACTGCCTTCCCTTTTTTCGCCCATACTGCTTCACACTCACATGATGAATACCTGTGCATGCCACAATTTGAAACAATTTACCGAATTTCTTAACCTATGTATATACATAATTATTCATAATTGTTTTTAAAAGCGAAGCTTTTCTATAATTAGGGTCGGTCCGTACGTCCGTCCGAGATAGATAGCTTTTATTCGTTATTTTAGGCATGTTAGAATTGTCCTATCGATTTCAAATTTTGCATGATGATTTCTGTAGTAGTTAGGTACGATTTACCTTCCACAAATATAACTTTTTATCATTCAAACAAGATTGAAAACATCCCATAAGCCGAGAGTTGTGTATCCAAAAGATAAAGTTGATGAGTAAAAAGATTTTTAAAAAAACATAAAAAATTCAAAAAGAGTACTTAAAATATCAAGAACAGCCTTTTTATAGTAGGGGAAAAGTTAGTTATTGATTAAATGAGTATTTGTTGGTGGAATAGGATCATTTCTCAAAGAAATCTGCACACGAAATTTCAGAAGTATATCTCATATTGAAACTGAGAAAATCCCATTTTTACACAGCTTCGATAGAAATTTTATAAGCTTTCGAAAGAATTTATACACTTTTGGGACATATAGACCTTAATTGTAAGTTTGTCAATCTTTCTAATGTGAGAAATAGAAAGATAAATAAATAGATAGATAGATAGATCAATGATAAATGAGTAAATAAAAATTGATGTATCTAAAGATTACATCTAATGGTTGAAAATTGTCGGATGTTAAGTTCTTGATTATAGCTTCATATATCTGCTATAGTTAACCTACAATATAGGCATTGTTTTGAATTAGCTAATTAGATGTATTATGTCTTATTTTTAAAAGCCTTTTATCGCAGGGATCTAAAGGGATAAGACAATGGCCGATAAATTGATGTACACCCCCAATGATGATACAATAAATTACCCCTTTTGTAGATTATAATTAGTGGTTAAAACGTTAGGATACCAAATTTCATGAACATCCCAATCAAAATTCAAGAAAAGTCCCCAAAGTTGATAAGACAACGAATAAGAAAACGTTTTTATAAAACTTTGGGGACTAGTGGAATAAACAGTCAATTGTCCCCTCTCTCTTTCTCGTTGCTTTTATCGATTCTTTACTGGACCTATGTGAAGCTCTCTTGAAACTTTTAGAACGATTGGACTTGCTGTTTTGGAGCTCTCAGTGGACAAACATATGCACAGATAGATATAATTGCTGCTTTTTTATTTGGGATTTTGAAAGAACATCTCAACTGGTAAGATTCAGGGATCTAAAGGGATAAGACAATGGCCGATAAATTGTTATACATCCCTAATGATGATGCACAAAATTACCCCGTCTGTAGATTACAATTAGTGATTGAAATGTTTGGACACTCAGTTTAATGAACCAACCAATCAAAATTCAAGGAAAGTCCCCAAAGTTGATGAGCCAACGAATATGAAAACGATATTATAAAACTTTGGGGGCTTGTGTAATAAAAAGCCATTGTCCCCTCCCTCCCTGTTTGAGACTGAGGCCAGAGTAAGCTTTGTGATGATAACAAACAATCATTAATATTAACCCTGATAAACTTCTGTGCTGTTATTATAGACTACACTACTAGCATCATTATGAAAATAGCTTTACATGGTAGATATGGTTTTATTAGTATTGTTTGATAGTGGATATTTAAATCATTTTTGCTATTCTAACAATAATTCTATATTATGAATACTCGACATTATATTATTATTTTGACTTAAATAAGTAGCTTATTATTATAATCCTATCCTTATATAAAAACAACTGGATGTCTATCTATCTATCTGTCTGTCTATCTATCTATCTGTCTGTCTGTCTGTAGCAAAGGACCTTACGATAGTTCTCCTTTTCAGTGAAGCACCTCAAATGTCAAGAGAAGGTTTGTAACTTTCTATAACACAAAGTAGCTTAATGTCTGTCCGTCCGTCTATCTGTCTGTCCGTCCTTTAAGATCTCGATAACTACTGAACCTATCGGATTCTACTTTTCGTGGAATATATTGGTACACCCCTTCCCCCCCCCCCAAAAAAAAAAAATCTCCCACAATTTTTTTAATCATTTGAAATTAGTGGTGGCAGCCCCAGTAGTACTTATTTTTTTGAAAATAACCTCTTGGGGCAAAGCCCCTGGAGGCTAGGGGCGAATAAGCTAGTATTATAATAAAATGACTAGATAAGGGCAAGGCCGTTTTTCTTTGTCTTTCTAGAAAAGCTTCAGTTTGACCGATAGAATTTTTTATTATTAATTACCTAGGGAAGGAATGGACATTGGTTTGTAAATTACATTTGTACTCAAAGTGTTATGAACAGGTTATCTGAATATTTTGGGTACTATTATTGAAATTTGAATGGCTGGTTCCAAACTTTTCAACCGATAATCTAAAATTACAGTAGTAAAGTTTTTGGGATTTGCATAAATTTTCCATCAATTGTCTTACCCCTTAATTTTTACCCTTAGTTAGGTTGTAGTTTGTCGGTGTGTATGAGATGATTAAATTTGATGAATCTTAGAGGAGGAGTATGCAACACATATGGGTTCTTCTAACAATTACAATAAAATAAATAGAATTTACGAAGTTTAAAATAATTTAATCCTTATATCAAATTAATGTTTGTGTACCAACGAATCTCACTAACTGCAGAACTGATATGTTTCTCCTCTACTGAGAATTTTTGGCATTTGTCCAGAAAAGGTTTATAACTATTTTTGGGGAGGGTACCACCAGCCTACCTTCAGCTAGTGTTGCTTCAATTATCATAGGCTATACAATAACAACAGGGTCCCCCAACCCACCCCCCCCCCACACACCCAAAAATCATGCATGTTATATTATATCCAATAGAAAAACAACATTCTAAAACTTTAAAAAATCTTTTTACTTAATTTTATTTGTGGTTTTGTATAAACATCCCCTATGCTCAACAAGGGCAGATTATAAGCCCTCATTAAGATTTGGTTAAAGATACCTTAATTTGATTTCAGGATATACATTATACACCATAATACAGGGAGGGAAAAACAATGGACTGCAAATCTTTATAAATTCAGCAACTAAAATACTGTGGGGGTATGGTTATATTCTTTTTAGGTTTACAACCTATTCCACCAATAGCCTTTATCTTATTAAAGGGTTATTATGTTTATCATAATTGGGGGTTACATTAATTTTTGTTCATCTTTTAAATCCCTGCTCATAACATTATAAGTATCTACCTACCAAGTTATATTACCAATGAGTTTGAAATTTATATTTGAGATATTTTGTTTTTAAAAGCGAATTAAAAGCGAAGCTTTTCTATAATTAGGGTTGGTCCGTACGTCCGTCCGTCACAAACGGATATCTTTTTCCCGTTAATTTAGGCATGTTAGAATTGTCCTATCGATTTCAAGCTTTGCATGGTGATTCCTTTAGTAGTTAGGTACAATTTAGAAAGCGTAGCAACTCTATAATCATTACAAGAATGTCCGTACGTCCATTTTAAACATGTTGATTTTTTTTACTTTTTAACAACTAATTTTTTATATACGTAATCTAATCATCCGATTGATCTGAATTTTGGTATGTTGATTCCTGGGACAATAAAGTTTAATGTTATAAGCAAAGCAACTCTATTATCAAGTCCTAAAAAAGTAAGTATGTCCATATACATTATCCTGTATTAAGCAGTTTATACATTTATATTCTGATTATTCAGTTCTGACACTATTAAGTGTTAATGTCCGTTTGTCCTACCGTTTCAGTGATTCGCTTTTATGGATGTTGTCATCCTTGTTTTAAAATATTCCAAAAATAAGGATTTGCAAAAAAAATTCTGAGCATTTGTGCCCAAGTTTGGTTAGTAATAGTGAATAAAGTAGCGTTCCATAGGGTTAGAACCTTTTTCATATGTCACACATTAATTTTATTTTAAACAAGTGATTTTTTAATTGCTGTAAAAATGTATGACCTGTAGGTGTAAAAGTTTGAAGCAAAATAGTTTTTTAGTTAGGAATTATAGTATACTTTTAGTTTGGCTTATATTTTTATTTATAAAATTTTCGACTTTTAAGTAATAAACCATTAACAAGGATCTATCTAACCATCTTTTTCCTTAATTTGATTCTGTGATATACATAGGATCATAATTGAATGAACATTGCGCGTCACGCCCCCCTCCCTTGCTCCGCCCCTCTCCTCCCATTTTTCTTAGAAATGACCCGTCTTAGTCAAGGATTTAAAGAGATAATGCAATGGCCGCTAAATTGATGTGCATTCCCAATGATGAAACACAAAATTAACCCTACATTAGATTACAATTAGTGGTTGAAACGTTGAAACTTAATCAACCAACAAATTAAGATTAATTAATAGTCCCCAAAGTTATTCTAAAACTTTTGGGACTAGTTTAATAAGCATCCCAGTGTCCCCTCTCTCCCTGCTTCCTATTACATAGAAAGAAACTGTAAAGCTCTAAAACTCTCTCTCTGTCTATTTGTAAGTCTATAGCAAAGGATCTCGGTAACTGATGATCCGATATGGTTCTCCTTTACAATATAGGTTACTAGAAAAGATGTACAACCATAATTTCAATTCATTTTTTTTAAATTTAATTATGAGAAATAAGAATAAACTGTAGAATTTCCCTTTTACTAACACACACGTTGCGCCTTTAATTAGAATAAGTAATTAATCTCTGTTCATCAAATAAATGGATAAATAACTTAGGAAAAAGTGATTAATAGGAAGATTGACCACGGGAATCCTAACTAAAATCTGTCGCCTATTTTCTTTGAAAACAGACAACAAATGTACTTTTTTTATTTATATGTAGACAGAAAGATTGACATTGTAAGCAATAGAGTAACTTTCTTATAACAGGGATGACCACATCCATAAAGATCATTGTTTAGAAATCTGAATTAATATATCCCAAAATGTGACTGGACAAAATGTCTCAAAAATCAGCCATGTGAGTGTGACGTCATAAAAATGAGGGATTATCCATATCTTTTTTAGAGATTTTTAGAGGTTTCCTCTTATCTCCCTCATTTTATGACTTCACATGGCTGATTTTTGAAACACTTTGTCCAGTTACCCCTAAATTAATTAAATACAGGATGCTTAATCGGACATACTTACGTCTTAAGACTTTACAATATAGAAGATTTGCTTAAAACATTGTGTCTAATGGGATATAATTCTAAAAATGAAATGAATCGGATAATTATAAATAATAATAAAAATTTATATATAAATCTGTAACTGTTGCATTATTCATTTTGCAAAGTTTTAAATTGATAAGACCATTCTAAAATGCCTAAATAAAATATAAGAGCTATCCGTTACAAATTATTTACGTACCGAACCTAATTATAGAAAGCATCCTTTAAAAAAATTTGATCACTTTTAGTAAAAATCTTTTTTATTAAATTGACTGATACTTTATCCATGCTTATTTAAAGGGTGTAAGTGTGGTATTCGGCAGCCGTGAGCCATGTTCTATGGCAACCCTGACCTTGGTTTGGAGAAGGGCCGAGGGCCCTCCCCTGAGTACTGGGGAAGGGGTCAGCCGACCCCTCCCTATGCCTTAAAATTAATGATAGATTTTGACAGCCTTATTATGGTTAAGCTGTATTGTTTGGTTCCCCCACCCTTTCCAGGGATGGGGGATCATTATTGCCCAATCTGATTATTGTATATGTATTTATATTGATTTTGCTTTATGATTACTTATTCCAATCTGTGTATTTATTGTTTGTTGTATATAACTTTAGTAAACCTTAGACCCTGAATAAAGGAACATCTGAATAGACTCTGTTTATTATTTAGTGATTGCTAGAGAAGCGTAGCTTCTCTATATTATACGTGTCCACGTCTGTTCGCACTGCCGTAGTCATTTGAACTCGGGTGTCTGCCATTTAACCTAGGCGGATACCACAACTTTTGGTGACAGCTGTGTGAGATTACGGCAAACCACAAGTGTAGAGCAGACGCGCAGCTGAGGCTAAGGTACTCCCAGCAGTGAAACTGGCAAAAATGACACAAGCAACCTGAATTACCCACCCTGGATAGCAAGGTCTAACTCTGTATCCGGCAGTTGTGGAAGCGAAACCTAGCGAAAGACCACTAAGTGTGGCGGAACCCAAGCTGCGGAGAGTAGCAAAATCAGCCGAGAGACTGTGGAGAGAAGCGAAACTTGACGGAGAACCGCGAAAAGCGCCGAAATCTAACGGAGGATTGAGCGCTCAAGGGCTGAAACAGACCTGCGGACGGGCTGAAACAGGCCAAATAAGTGCAAACGGCTGAAAATAGGCCAACATTTACTGCAAGAGATAGCAGGATCCGAACCCGCGGCGCTGCAGGAAGGGACATTCCCTGCCGCCACCAACCGGATTCGGACCCACGGCGCTGCAGGATTGGACATTCCCTGCCGCCGACTGGCTGAAACAAGCCAAATAGCTGCGAGCTGTGAGCGAAAATACGAGTGTAGTGTACCAAGCAGAAGAAAAACTATGTTAACTCCAAGTATCCTGAGAGGCTACAGCGCAGCCACCCATTGAGAAAAACAGATATTATATCAGATTTTATGGATTACTACCCTGGTGTGAAAGCTGAACAATAGATTTATGGGCAGGGCTTGGTAAACAAATTTGTTGTGTATTGTGATAAAGCCAAAAATAGAACCTAGATGTAAGATAACAATGCATTGGTAAACAATCTGACCCCAAACCTACAGCACGACAAATACACCCCCTTATCCCAACGGAAGGGGAGGGGCCCACCATAAATTAAAGCAAATACAATTGAGGTGACATAAGAATAAGCCAAGGATTAAGGAAGAAGCACAATTACCTCACCACCCAGTCACCTCAAACCTGCAGCACCCCCCTCCCCATAGGGGGGAAAGGACGGCTTTACCCCGTCCCCTCACGCACTCCCCCTTCTCCCCACACTTAGATAAGTCCGTCCACTGTGCGGAGATAGCGACCGGGAGAACGGAGCGCAATTCACGGGTTGCGCAGCGGAGCTTGGGACGCAACAAAAATTCAACGGACAAAGGAGATAAAGCAGACCAATGAGAGAGCAGATTGAGGGATAGATGCGCGTTTTACCTGTGTGCGCAATCTGACGGCGCGTAGGCGCGTTTCAAGGAAAGGAGATTTCACGCACACACACACACACAGGAGAGGAGCTACTCCATAGCATACAACAGAGATATTTTTAGAAAAAAAGACTTGCAAGCTCCTCCCTCCTATCTATAGTGTGATAAGGAAAACCAAATCAGTTCCTGACAGCAGTTCAGACCCTCAACAACTATCTACACCTACCAGCCTACCTTAAAGCTTAGAAGCTAGTGACAAGTATCCTAGTGTACACCTATTTTAGATCTTTGTAGTTCAAACTACCAACCAAGTGATAAACGGTATTGGCTGCTAGGCTAGAAAGCCATAAGTGTAAACCACCTATAGTATTGACTTAAAACTTAGTGTCCCGCCGCTGAACCTTTGACCCGATGGAGCAGCCACAAGCGCAAGGAGGCGACCAGCTCCAAGGATGGCTCCAGGACGATCCCCAGCCGGCTCCAGCCGAGTACCGCAAGCTGATGCTGAGTAACCTGCCGGAGTACCGAGGACCGCCCAAGCAATCCTGGAATTCCCACATCCGGAGGCTGGAGATGTCATGGGCGGCTTACCGTGTACCCCCCCATGACACACTGAACCGCCGCAACGCCCTTTTACTATCCCTGGCGGGGCAAGCGGCGGAGATGGCCTCTCATCTGTTTGGAGAGGCAGGCCAAGCCTTGACATACAAACAAGTCAAGGCCGAGTGTGAAATGTTATTTCGTCCAGCCTATGAGTCTCAGACCCTGAAGCAAGCCTTCAGAGACTACAGGCAACACTCGACGGAGCCTATACAAGCCTACATATCCACAAAGTGTGCGCTGTACCGGGAGGCCTACAGCCACGAAGATTTGGAGTTATTGATAGATGAACTAAATCGCGGCATTCGCAACGCCAATGTGAAACGCGTTATGATGGGTCATGAGATCGCCTCGGTACCTGAGTACACGAGGCGAGCCATGTTCACCGTGACCATGATCACCAAGCAGCTGAAGGAGGGTGTGTGCCTAGTGGACGCCACCGACGGGCTCACGGGATCGGCCAGCGTCTAGTTGCCCCAGTACGATGAGTCGGAGCCAATGGAGATTGGCGCCTTGGCTCCGGGTTTCCACCAGATGGGGAAGGTTGCACCAGACGACAAGATTCCAGGCCGCTGCTACCGCTGCCATGGGAAGGGCCACCGAATCAGAGATTGTCCTACGCCTATGGAGGTCAGCCTAGAAGAGCGACGCACCCAGCCACGCCGTGACCGTCCTGCCAAATGTGAACGTTGCCATTACGCAGGCCATACGGCAGCCGAGTGCAAGGCTGACAGGGACCAGGTAGCCGGCCGGAGACGTGTAGCTGACAAGGGCGCTCACTCAGGGAAGCCCAGCCGAGTAGCCAACATGGAAGGGAGCGCGCCCCCAGCAACACTCCAGCAAGCAGCCGCCCCCAGCGCGGCGGGCCAATCAGAAGGAATGCCGCAGTTTGGGACTATCCCAGCCAGGATCAATGTGCTGGGAGGAGCGGCTGAACCCAACCGGGTTGGCCTGGGCTTCAGCCTCAACCACTTGGGACCGGAGTTCGTGCAGCCAACCAACATTGCGGAGCCAGAAGTCCTGCGGCCCCAACCATTCAGCCTCAACATGATGGGGCCTGCCAGACCAAGTCCCCCCAGCCAGAGCGGAGGGGCGCTACCCAGCGCCACCGAGACAGTGTATGGGGAGGCCCTGGCGGCCGCTGAGCAGGAGAGGCGAGAGGCGCTAGCCAGCGCATCTGAGTCGATGTATGGGGCGCCATCCGGCGCCGCCACCTGGGAAGGACGAGAGGCGCGACCCCGCACCCCCAAGCTGATGTCTGGGGCGGCAACCGCCGCCGCCATCTGTGAAGACTGGGGGGTGCTATCCAGCGCCCCCACACTGGTGCCTGGGGCAACAACCGTCGCCGCCACCGAGATACCTGGACCCTGGAACAAGCCTGCAGCCCCAGAGGGAGGGGTGACATCCGTCACCCCCAGTCAGCCAGCGCCACCAGTCAGCAGGGAGAGTCCAGCTATCCATCATCCAGAGCCCCCTGCCAGCAGAGAGAGTCCAGCTGTCTACCACCCTCAACTGAGCCAGGATAAGTTAAAATTGACTAATGTATTGTATCCAAAGTATTGTAACCCTCCAGCCTTGCCTGTGCCTCCCGCACCAGAGGCTGGGGAGATTGAGATTTGGGGTTATCAGGACTTGCCTGTGCCACATGCACCTGAGTTCCTAGGGCAGGGGAGGGATGTAATACAGGGCGAGCCTGTGCCACACGCACTCCAGCCCCATGCCACTGGGCATGCCATGGACGAGGGAAGGGACACCTTGGGGCTAGGGGAGCCGACGCCCAGACAGGCGCCAGTCGCCTGTCAGTCTGTCATTGGGGAGGGCATCGGGACGCCCCGGGCGTCCAAAGATAACACTCAATGGAAATTTATATCCAGCCAGGAGCAGTCCAGCAGTGTCCAGCCCCAAGAAGCAGTTGTGGCCCGAGCCGAGGATCCCCAGATGCGTGCGCGAGGACGATGGCTGTCTGGCAGATTCTCCCATTGGTGGATGGTTCTGTGGGGCCTATTGCTAGCAGCTGTGTGGCCTACAACTAGCTATGTCTTGGTAGGGTGGGACTGTGCCAACCCCACCCATGTCACCGCCTACAACAAGGAGCAGATGTGTAGCAAGGAGCCGCTACACCAGGAGGTGCCCTTGGGCCATGAGGTACATGTCCTGCAGCAAGTCAAGATTCGGGAGACCACGGGATATAGCTGTCAACTCACAGTGTCCCAGTGGACATTTAGGTGTGGAGTCTGGGGCCACCTGAAGGTGACCTCGGTCCCCACCCTCATGTGGCCAACCAAGATTGACCCAGAAACGTGCCGGGACCTGGCCCGGACCCGAGTCTACACCCTGCCAGGCAAGACCCAGCCATTGACGTTCCAGCTGAACCACCCCCTGTTCTTTACCCTCGATATGGTAGGCGCATTGGTCAACAGCCCCGAGGGGGTGGGTTGTGAAGGGGAGGACGTCCATTTTGAAGGCCAGCTGTACTGAAATGAATTAGTGCTCCAGGAGCGACGGCTGCTGGTCAAGGAAGAGACCTACGTAGTTGAGAACTGATGGGTGGAGTCCCAGTCTGACCACCTGACCCTAGAGTGTCCCCATTCCGAGCTGTCCTGTATCACATACGTGTTGGACCACCTGGGGAGAGATTGCCCCTTGAGGCTGATCCGCAGCCTCCAGCCCAGCCTGGTGATGGATGCGTTCCTGGTTGACCATCAGGCCCAATTCTTCATCAACATGGCTACCCCCACCTCAATAGTGAACTGCGACTTTGAGGCCCATGCCACCAACCACCCAGCATTGTTCATGGCAGCCGACCTGGCCGCGGCAGCGTTGCACAGAGTATTGGCCAGGGACGTGGATGTCCCCCTCCAGGCCCAGATACATGCAGGTTACATCGGATTTACCCTGGAAACTCGAATGAGAAGCGCAGCAGCAGAAGAAGTAGCGGCCAATTGCTGGAAGCTCCAGCAGCTAGACCCGGCCCATCCGGTGCGTGTCCAGGGGAGCACGTTCTCTATTTTGAGGGGAGATGTATTGCTCCAGCTTACCTGCCAACGTAATAAGTACGTGGTAAGGGAGAGCAATGAATGTTGGGACAAGGTGCCGGTGGAGCCCACAGGATTTGTAGATGCTGTGACAAAGGTGTATAGCGGCCACGCCACCAAGATTCCCTGCTCCTCCACCTACCCCCTAACTGTACACGCCGAGGAAGGATGGATAGAGCTAACTCCTGCACCTAAGAAGAGGCCGCCCCCGCTGGATACACCCAAGCAGCTGCTGACCGAGCCCTTAGATGACTTTAGCTCGGGAGGATTGTATTCTCAGGCCGAGCTGAATGACTGGCAGCAGCTACTAGCGTTCCCGGCGTATAAGGCCGCCATGCTGACCGGCCTGTCGTATGGCTCATGCGTCCAGCAAGGCAGCTGTTCAGCCACTGGAGACCATGGGATCGTGTCCTACAATATTGACCGACTGGCGGAGGAAGGGGAGGAAACCCTGGATGTCTGGGCTGGGTTCAGACAGGCTATTCACGAGTGGGGAGATGGCGCAGCCATACTGTGTCTGCTGCTGTTGATCCTCAAGCTGCTGGGAGACTTAACCATCATCTCACTGGCACCTGCACAAGGAGGTGTACGAGCCGCCCTGAACGCGATGTCACAAGTATTCCTGTATCACCCAACCTTGTATCGTAAGGCCTTGGCCAGGGCCAGGCTCACCCATGCCAAGTCCCGGGACTTTTCAGTGGACTGGGATGCCATTCCTATTGGCCGGGAAGCAGCCATGGAGATGGTATCCATGAGATCAGCCAATAGTGGAAATGACCGCCCAGGCAGGCCTGGGCCACACTCTGGAAAGCCCCGCGGCCCCTCGGGAGGCCAGGCTGTCGCCCAGACAGTCAACCTGGTAGCCAGTGCCCCAGCCGCTGCCAACACCAACCAGAATGCCCCGTTGCTGACCGGTCCCGCAGCGGCTGCGCCCCATGCCAACCTGACACCCGCTGGCGCCGAGCTACGTGCCCAACAAAAGCCAGCCTCTACCTTCCACCCCACGTTGGGGGCCCATCAGCCCTGAAAATCACCACTAGGATTCCATTGAATCATTATCTCTTGTACATAATAGCCCCTAATGAGCGGGCCGAAGGCCTCAACCACTGTCGGAAGTCTGGCAGGGAAACCCCCTCCCAGCCTTCCGAGGGGAGAGTTGTGGTATTCGGCAGCCGTGAGCCATGTTCTATGGCAACCCTGACCTTGGTTCGGAGAAGGGCCGAGGGCCCTCCCCCGAGTACTGGGGAAGGGGTCAGCCGACACCTCCCTATGCCTTAAAATTAATGATAGATTTTGACAGCCTTATTATGGTTAAGCTGTATTGTTTGGTTCCCCCACCCTTTCCAGGGATGGGGGATCATTATTGCCCAATCTGATTATTGTATATGTATTTATATTGATTTTGCTTTATGATTACTTATTCCAATCTGTGTATTTATTGTTTGTTGTATATAACTTTAGTAAACCTTAGACCCTGAGGAACATCTGAATAGACTCTGTTTATTATTTAGTGATTGCTAGAGAAGCGTAGCTTCTCTATAATATACGTGTCCACGTCTGTTCGCACTGCCGTAGTCATTTGAACTCGGGTGTCTGCCATTTAACCTAGGCGGATACCACATAAGGAGGGATAGATCTTATAATCTAAATAGAAGAAAAGAAAATTATAATATACTTAAATAGAAAATATTACAATAGGTAGATTAATTACCAGGGACATTAAGTGATAGGGCAATGGGTGATATTTTGCACATCCACAAATATTATAAGCAAAATTACTTTTATGTTTGCATCACTTATTACGAAGACAAGGAAAGTCGCTCAAAAAATCAGAATTTGACGTCATAAAAATGAGAGATTATCACTCTCTTTTTTAGGTTTTTTTTCCCTCCTCCTCTCCTCATCCCTCATATTTTGACGTCAGAATTTTTTTTTTTTTTTGAGGGACTTTTTTTGTCTTCCTTATTACCAGAAATAAGTTTGTCACATTTTTCTTACAGTATGATATTAGCAGGGATATAAAGGGATAAAATAATTACCTATGAATTGTACATTACCAATGATGATTCACAAAACTACACCTGTTATAGATTATAAGCAGTGCAGTGGTTAATATGTTTGGTTTTCCTAACTTTATGAACCAACCAATCAAAATTCAACAAAATTTGCATGATATAAAGATAATAAAAAGATAATTTTGAGTTTGCTGCTGTAAAAAGGGTTTTAAAACGTTTAAATCTAACGAATAAATACTTTTTATATAAAAAGATTATAGAATTTTGGATGCTTGACAAAAAGATATAAAGATAACATATATCTAAAACCAGATTTTAAAAAAACTGTAATGTTATATAATAATAAAAAAAAATGTTTTTAATTTCATGACATTAATATAAAAGAACACAAAATCATAGAGAAGCTTCACTAATAAACAAGTATGACAATATCTATAAAAGTGAAGCTTAACAAATCAGACAAATAAACAACGCAACATTAATAACAAGTATAAACAAATATCCATGTAAATCAATTCCAAACTTGCTTATATACTCGGATCCTAAATAAAGAAAAACTACAATTAAACACTTGAATATAGAGATGCTTAACTGAATTTAATCTAAGCTTAATCGTCTATGAATCAGCATTCTATAAATCATATGATTAGGATAATTTTATCTTTTCACGTTTATATCCATAAGTTTAAAATCAATATGCTTCAACTTACATAATTTCTGGTAATGATTATAGAGTTATATTATAACGCTTTCTAAATTGAACATTACTGTTATAGGAACTAAAGTTTTAAATCAATAGTACAATTCTAACATACCTAACTTAACGATAAGAGCTATCCGTTCACACGGACAGGCTGACCCTATTTACAGCGAAGCATTTTAAAAAGCAAAATACTTTGAAACAAGATTAATCATATAAAAGCCGCTGTAACAATAAAAACATATGATAGCATATCTTCATTTTAATCTCAGATCTAAAGAATTTAATTATTTTTCTTACTGAACTGCATAGCACGCTCTTATAATAATTTAAGACAAGGATGACAACATTAATAAATTGCACATGGTCTTTATAAAGTGAATTTTTTCTATGATTAGGGTCGACCCTTCCTTATGTTCGATTATAAAGGTTGGCTCTTTTCATAAAGTTAGAATGTTAGAATTGTTCTATCGATTTCAAACTTTGCGTGATTATTCCTGTAACAGTACGGTACGATTCAGGATGCGTGGCAACTCTATAATCGTTATCTGAAAGTGCATTTGAAACATTTTTTTCTTTTTGTATGATTTAATCATCCTTTTCGTCTGATTTTTTTTTAATAATGATTCCTATGACAACAAGATAGGCATCTCTATAATCAAATCCTAAAAATAAAAGAAGGCCTTTTTACTTTATCTCGTATTTACGCAATTTTGTAAGAAATTCATGTACAATTTTGTTTAGACCTACCAATTTATATTTTGCTTATTATAATAAGATTCTTGTTTAATGTATAATGCAAATGTATTTTTAAAATTAAATATTTATCAAACTTTTAAAAGCAATAGTGAATTCTAAATAGTGAACCGTAGTGATTTGTCTTCAAACTTTTAAAACTTGCGGAAATTTCCAGTCTACTTGTTTTCTCTCAAATCAAATTTAAGCATTAATTTTTAATGGTTTTTGTCGACAATAAAATCATTTTTAAAAATGGTCGTAACATATATTTTAATGAGTCTAATGGCGCATCTAAGGTAATACACCAATTAAACAAAAATATTATAAACCAAATTGTAGAGAAGCCCCGCAGCTTATAATGTAATTATTAAGCATATCATAATGTAAAGGAAAGATAAAAGATACTTTTTAAAAAGTACGAAAAAATCCATATTTAGTATGAAAAAATGATTATATATAAACAGAAAAATCTCATTTATTCCTGAAAGGAAAAGACATTGAAAGATATAAGGTTGTTTTGATATTAATAATAGATATAAGCTAGTTTAAGTCTTTCAATATAAGAAAAATATACAGACAGCATAAGCTAAATACTTGGTACTTTATTAACTTACTAGCGGTTGTACCCCTAGCATTCAGGCCCTTCTTTAATATTGAAAATAGTCTAAAATACTCTAGATTTAGATCTAAAATTATAATAGTCTAGAACTATTCTATGACCTATGTGAAGCTTCCCCTACATTGAGAACTCAATAGAATCAATAGTTGTTGAAATTTTAAGCTTTAGATATAGAACCTTACTACTTTAAATAATAGGACTAGCAGCTGAACCCCAAAAAGCTTCTAGGGGCACCTAAGTGAGTGGGGTTGGGGGTTGACCATTTACTTTCTATTTCAGTTTTTAAATAAAAAAAATCCTGGACATATGACTTTAAAGGAGAACCATATTGGCTCAGAGGATAGCGAGATTCTTTGCTACTTTTTCAATCTTTGATAAATTATTCTTAGGGATTTCACACAAAGACGACATTCATACGCAATAATCCTTATTAATCACAGTAAATGTATGTAATGCCATCGCCAACTATAGAGTTGCTACGATATTAATATTAGATATAAGCTGGGTATACTTTTAGTCTATCCATAAAAGGAAAGATTTAACATAGATAATGTCAATAACAGAATGGTCAAGTAAAGATCTTGGTTTACAGCATTCCCGCATTTTAGCTAATAAAGTACAAGTTAAAATAGTTGGATGTTTTTCTGGTTGTATTTGTGATACATAGGATCTCTAAAACAGCCCCTTTGAAGTTACTATCAGTTAAAAATCAGGTTTTATGCTTTTTTATGTCAAAAACAAATATAGTGTAAAAAATATATATTTTGTGGAAACATCTTTGCTTTGGTTTTGTTTAGGATTTCTCTATTTCTTTTTGAAAGCGCAACCTCTTATCAATAAAGGCTTATTCTTTCGTCATTTAGACAAAAAATAAATTATGCTTCCAGAAAAATTTATACTAGAGAAAAAAAAAATTATAAAAATAGATGTTACATACCAGAGATTTTAATGTATAAGACAATGGAAGATGATTTGATGTTCACCTTTCAATATGAGAAACATTTTTACCCCTTTTTAGATTAAGATTATTGGTTCATAATGTTGGACAATGCTTTTTTGTAATTTACTAACATAATTATCAAAGTTTCTAAATAATCCAGACTAGCAAATGAGAGAACTTGTTTGTATAATGTAATGTACATACCTCTTTGTATATGCCATAACCCTTGTTTTAGCATCAGCGGTGTATTAATTATACGTCAATTGTTGCGCTTCTTTGTGCTATACCATCCTTGTCCTTAACACAGATGTTTTGCTGTTAACTCGTTAAACGCTTTAACCTTTTTGTCATTCTTTAACAAACATGTTTTTTAACACTTTTTTATGATTTCCCCCATTTATGATTTCTAATTTTAGGCTTTTATAAAAACAAATAAATTAACGAGCAAAAAGATAAATTCTTTAGGGTTGTTAATGACACAGCTACTCTTTGACTAATATAAGTCTTTATGTCCGTTTAAATCTCTTCTCTCAGCTGCCTCATTAAGATAGAGTTCTGCAACCAAATTATAACCTAACCAATAATATGTTAGCATATCCCAAGCCCCATAGCTCTTAGGGCTCTGTGTTCATAGGTGTAAGTAAGAAGGGTCCATAAAAATAGCATAAAACTATCCTTAGACCTATGTTAAACTTTCCTACAAGGAAAGAATAAAGGCTAATTTAATTATTATTATCAAAGATAGATAAATCCTGAAAAGTAATAAAGCTACAAACGTTCAATATATGTAATAGTGAAATCTAGGAAAAGTAATTGATATAGGATAAACGTGGATATATTGACAAGGAAAAATTTGACGTCAATATAGCTTGCTTATATGTTCAGTTCGTTCATCCAGTAGGAGAGGAGGGGAAAGGATGAGATAAATTGGGTGAATGGTGAGTTTCGTTATTTTAGCCAGCTGCGAGTATCACTTAATCAGAGAATATGAAAATCTGTTGCAACATTCATGTAATAATAATCGATTAATCTAGACAGACATGCAAACTAAGTGAACTATTGATTAGATACGCTTCTTAATAATTATGAATATCCATTCATAATCAAAATTTTAGATTTATGGGGTGTGAAATAAATTGAACAAGCAGACAGAATACATTATCATGTGTGAAGCGTTTCTACAATTAGAATGTTTTTGTGTCTACTTTTACATTAAAGATTATAGAATTGTCCTATGGACTTAAACCCTTTCTGATAACGTATGATCAGGGAAGAGGAAGGGGGCAGCAATTATACTGGTCTACAAAGTTTTATTTGTTGGCTTAGTTTCACACAAGCTGTGTCCAACCTTTTCAACCAATATTTAGAATTTACAAAAGCTTGGAAGCGTAGCAGCTCTATTATTAAAATAACAGTTTATTATGTCTAGTTTAAATATACAGATCTTCAGTTTTTTTGCCATTGAATAATAAAAAGAACAGAATTTTCTCGAATTCATTCGAATCCGGTTCTCATCCATACGAAAAAACTATGTCAGCATCGTATTATATCCAGCTTTCTAGGAATATATAAATGTACAATCATAAGATTAAAACCAGTTTTTTCTAATATCTAATTTTATATTCTTTAAATGTTCTTAAGACTATTAAGCATATCATTTCTTACTGTCAAATAGATCGCTTTTCTGTAACTGTTTATTTTTTTGTCGGATTTATTTAGCTTCGCAGTTATGGATGTTGTCGTTCATATAAATTATCTATCTATAGATGTGTCTATATATCTATGTATTTCCATAGGATTGCATATCTATCTATCAATTTTAATTTATTGGGTGTAAATTAGATGCAAGATGAATACCAATAAAGTATACATACTTTCCAATTTTAGCCATTAAGACCCCTTTCAATATAAACTTTTGATAATGTTTTTACATTTTTATTTCTATCCTATCCTTATAATAAAGTAACAGGATGTGTGTTTGTCTGTCTGTTCCGAAGGATCTCGCTAACCGCTGAACCGAGCTGGTTGTCCTTAACAGGGTAGATTCTCATAGGTCCCGGGAAGGTTTATAACTATTTTGGAGAAGAGAAATCACAAAAAAAATCGAAAAAAAATAAATATTTGAGAGACTTGAACGCAACATTAAGAGGTATCGTAGAGACTTAGAAAATAAACTTTTAAGTGCCACATGAGGCCTCCAGGGGCTTAGCCGCTAGTTATGTAAAATAGTAATGGTTTTTTAATTGTTTGTTCTTTAAGAAGCTTTACAAAGTTTCTTAAAAGATCAGCCGTGTGACGTCATAAAAATGAGGGGAAAATGAGGAAAAGGGGAAAGGAAACCCCTAAAAAAAGAGATGGATCTAAACGTATTTTTATGACGTCACACGGCTGATTTCTTAGACACTTTGTAAAGCTACACCTTTAAGATCTTGCTACCTACAGAACTAATTTAGTTCTCCATTTCAGCAAAGATTTCCATAGGTCCCAGGACGTGTTTTGGCTATTTTGCTGACCTCCCTCTCCTATATAATCACTTAAAATGTTTTACAGCACCTGTCTGTTTTTAGGCAATCCGCAGTCGCAGACTTTCTGTAATTTTTTGACAGTTTGTAGCTGCAACCGATAAACTTGGTAGCTAATAACAGCATTTTTCTATATTCAGCCGCATAATTTTCAACAATCCGCAGACATAAACAAGCAGCATAAAAACTGCGTGGGAGAGGGAGAGTGGTTGGCTGCCAACCTCTACCTATTATAAAAATGATGAATATAATAATACAATGTAAAAATGCAAAATAACAGACAGAATTGCATATTTTAATTGTGTATCTTTATAATCAACAAACTTAAAAAGACACTGCTTTGTTGAAATAACAATCATAAGAAAATAGTATTTGATAAACAAAATTACCCCTTATGACAAAATTATTGGTTGAAAAGATTGGAACTTGCTATATTATACCACCAAATAAAGTTCTAATGAGTTCCCAAAGAGATTAATTTTAACTAATGAGTTTAAAAGTTTAGGAACAAGAATAATTTACATTCTAATGAAAACAATGCAATGATTTAAACTGATATTTATTAGTGTCCTTTTCATATATTATATTCATACATACATGAACAGAGGTGAAAGATACTCTGTAGTCTGAGAATGTACGAAAGTACAATTAATCAGTAAACTAATTTGAATTATTTGGTTTTCAAAAAGTATCTTTTGTGTAGTTTTATAAATTAACCTTTAAGAATGTTATAAATCTCGAGAAAAACTCATGTGCACAAATATATATTGTACAAAATAAGACCCTGAATTTGCCTGTCATCTTGTATATGATATGAAATAATTGTATTTTGTGTGAGTTGATTAGCTAAACAAAAGAAACATCATTACATGCTTTGAAACATACACACAGAGAGATAGGTAAGGGTGTTGCTACATTGCTGACAGATTCAAAGAAAGTTTAAGAATCCAGGAAGAGAGGAGATATCGGACTATTTATTACACTAGTCCTATAACTATATAAAGTCTTGTAATAACCTTTTGTTATAAAATGGCTTAACAACTTTGGAGAATTTAATGAATTTTGATTTGGTTGATTCATTAAGTGTTCAATCGTTTCAACCACTAATTGTAATATACAGAAGGGATAATTTTTTGTATCAATATTGGGTATGTACATCAATTTTTCTGCCATTGTCATATTCCTTTAGATCCCTGTGTCCGTCACATAAAGGCTAGTTGGCATGGATGACTGTCAAAATCTTTATTATTAGCAGATGTCAAAGTTTAAATATTGTTGACTTTCCTTTGCATTCAAAATATTGTTTCATTGTTATTGCTGTGCTATTAATTGACAAAATTGTTCTAGTTTTTTGTGCTATAAATTATTCTTTACATTTTTGCCAGAATATTTTTGATTTTAAGAAGAATGAATTAAACACAATAACCTATCCTATCAGGAAGGGAGGGGATATTGGACTAGAAATTATACTGGTACTCAAAGCTTTACAAACCTGTTCTCCATTCGTTTGCTTAAAACTTTGAGTACTTGCTTTTATTATATTTTGGTTAGTTGGTTCAGACCAATATAACCTACAAAATTTTAAGCCACTAAAGGGTAAATTTGTTTATCAAAATTTGGGGTATAAATCAATTTAGTATCTTATCCCTTTAGATCCCTGCAATAACCCATCTACACATTATACAAGTGATCATATTTTATAGATCAATTTTTATAAACATTTTATAAAAAAAATTATGTAAATTACCTTTTCTGAAATAGGATACGTAGGATTTTGAAATAAACCTTTCAAAAACATAATAGTTATTTCTCGCATCGTATTATAACGGCTTTCCGCGGATATAGAATGTACAATTATGAGATTAAAACTGGTTTTAATCTTATGATTGTACATTCCTCTATATTCGTAGAAAACTGATGGTATAATATGATGCGAGACATAGGTTTTTCGAATTGATGAGAACCGGTTCCTATCCACATTATTCGAATGAATACGAGAAAAGATTTTTAATTCATTTTTAATGTCATCTTTTAATAAATATTACACCGTTTTTTTGTGGACTTAGGTTACTTTTTTTCAAATAGATACTTTCATTATTTTAAAAACCTGACATCTCATACATTAGATTATTATATTCTTTGTAATGTAAAGTGTGAATGGGAGAGAGGATGGTTTAATTGATGGTTTTTAGTACATAAGGGTTTGTAATTTGCCGTTCACTTTAGGTCTTAGGGATAAAGGTTTCACTATGAAAAAGAAACATAATTAAGATTAAAAAAATATCTATTAATAAATTACATGTTAAATGTTTTGTTAATAGCTTACAAGTGGTTTTTTGAGGGGGGGTAATTTTTCAATACCCAACCCCGTGGGAAGTATCTAACCCTGCAGGACTATCCAATACCAAATATAACCAAACCTAAAGTAATAAAAAAAACTACCCCCCCCCCCCCCCCCCCAACTTATTTTCAATTATTTCAGCATAAGAATTGAGCTCAATACAAACTTATGATAAAACCCAAATAATCTCCTTCTGACTAAAACCTAAGGTGTATTGTTATTTTTCAAAAAATCATATCCCGTTCCCCTCTATGTGATAGAGGTTATTTGTTATCAAAGAATAATAATATAAAGCAGGATAACAGGTTATAATAACATGATAACAACTCATTGTCAGCTAATCACCTGTTTTATAATAAAGTATTGTTATATCTATCTATCTATCTTTACTTTTATCTATCTATCTATGTACTCATATTTCATCTACCAATCTATCTATCTAACTATTTATCTACTTATGCCATATCTATCTTTCTTTCTATCTATCTATCTATCAATGATGCTCTATCCTTTTATTTATCTATCTCTCCAACTATCTATTTATATATCCTTCTATCTATCCTCCTGTCTATATATGCATTTATCTATCTATTTATCTACTTATGCACTTGTCTATCCATCTATCTATGTATACATTTATTTATTTATTCATGCATCTTTCTATCCTTCTATTTATTCATCTATCGTGTATACCGTGTATATCTTTCTTTGAAATTCCTCAATATTTTTGTCTCTTTATCAACAAGGATATAAAGGAATAAGACAATCGCCGATAAATTTATGTACATCCCAAATGATACAATACAAAATTACCCCTTCTGTAGATTGAAACGTTTGGACAATTAACTTAATGAACCAATTTATCAAAAAGCAATTAAAGCTCCTAAAGATGTTAAGCCAACGAATGAGAAAAGGTTATAATAAAGCTTGTTGTCAATTTAAATAATTGTTAATGTGTCATACTTTCATTATTTCATTTACTTTCTCACAATATTTGCTCATATATTGCTCATAGTATCTAGGGGCTCTGTATTCGAAGAGGCAGAGTGTAGCAAGGAAAATAGCCTAAAACCATCCCAAGACTTAAATCTAAATAGCCTAAAACCACCAAAAGACCTTTGTGAAGCTTATCTAAAATAGAGACCCTTATATGTTTAGTAGTTATTATTAGATTTAGACAAAAAAAAACATTCTACTTTATATGATAAGATAGACAAACCAAACTCAAGTTTAATAATCTTTAGAATAAATTATTGCTTTAAAAAAATTTAAATTCTTTTAAATTTAGCAAAAAACACTCCTTTAATTTTGTCAAACAATTTTTACAAACTCTTCTAGCCACGGAGGGAGGGGAAATTAGACTGTTTATTACTCTAGTCACCAAAGTTTTATGATAAAGTAACGTATTCGTTGGCTAAACAATTTTGGGGACTTTTATTTAATTTCGATTGGTTGGTTTCTTAATTTGAGTGTCCAATCGTTCCAACCACTAATTATAATCTACAGATGGGATAGTTTTGTGTATAATTAATAGGGATATACTTCAATTTGTCGGCCATTGTCCTATCCCTTTTGACCCTGGTTTCTTGTTATTCAATAGATATTTGTTGCCTATCAAATTAGCAACTTCCTTTTCTAAAAGAATAATACGTACTTTTTTAAAAGCAAAGCTTTTCTATAATTAGGGTCGGTCCGTCAGTACGTCCGTCCGTAATGGATAGCTTTTTTCGTTAATTTAGGCATTTCAAATTTTGCATGGTGATTCCTTTAATAGTTGGCTACGATTTAGAAAGCGTAGCAACTCTATAATCATCACAAAAATGTCCATACGTCCATTTTAAACATGATGATTTTTTACTTTTTTAACAACAAATTTTTATGTGATCTAATCATACGATTGATCTGATTTTTGGTATATTGATTCCTGGGACAACAACGTATAATGTAATAAGCGAAGCAACTCTATAATCAAGTCTTAAAAATGTAAGTATGTCCAGAAACATTATCCCGTATCAAGCAGTTTTTGAACAAATTTACTTACAATTTTGCTTCGACTGTTTCGATTCTTTTATATTCTTTTATATTCAGACACTATACAAGTATTAATGTCCGTTTGTCCTACCGTTTCAGTGCTTCGCTTTTATGGATGTTGTCATCCTTGTTAAATAGAAGCGCAGCTGCTCTACAGTTTACTCTTTTTTGTCCAAACACACTGGTAGAATTATGGGAAGAGAACATGCCTAAATTAACGATCAGTCAGACAGACAGATGTACGGAAGGACCTATCCTAATTCTAGAAAATCTTCGCTTATAAAGGAAGGCTAAGTGATATAACTATGCTGTATATAATGTGTTATCTATAATACAAAGTAGAACTATGTCTGTCCGAAGCTTAAGATCTCAGCCATTCATTTTCAATACAGTAGTTGCTTCGCTACTTACGTATGTTGTCATCCTTGTTATATTCACAACTCTTTAGGACGGACAGACGGACAGACAGCCCATTGACTTGACCTGCCGACAAAGGACTGCAGGAAATGATGATTAGTAAAGGGTAGGGGTGGGTTTTTTAATAATGGGGGTGGGGAGGTTCTTTAGTGGGAGGGAAATAAGTAATAATAATAAAGAGGATGGTTAAAAATATGGGATGTTTTTATACTTTCAGCAATTTTTCCCAGATTTTAGCTAAATTTGAAAATAAGTGATAAGAAGATGCATAAAATTTATGAATAAAAAATCAGGCATTTTTAATTATTTTTTCATTTTAATTATATAAATGATTTCACAGACTTCCAGAAGTCAATCTGAAGTTAATTTAAAGATTATTTATTTGCCATAAATAAATTTTCAAGATAATGTATGAACACTACTTTTTCAAAAGTTTAGGAAGTCAATATCAGAAAGGATTAAAAACCAGGGAACAAAATAAATGAAAACATCCATAAGTAGCGCAGTAAAAGCAAGTTTACAATAATTAAGATAAATAAAACAAGAAACTATAGCACAGAAAATGTTATGATATAATACCAGATGACATTTGAAATTTTTGCAAGAGTTTTAAAATAGATTCAATTTCTTTTAAATCATGTTTTTGAAATTCATAAATCCATAAAAAAAAACAAGGAAGACTCGCTCACTGCATAAGTGGTGACGTTGTTGTAATTTGACGGTCATACATACGATACAGTTAAATTTATTTAGTAGCTGCGCTACTTAAATGGCGGGACGAAGGAATAATGATCACAGCTGACTATATTCTTCTTTAAAGTCATTATAATTATCATAGAGAAGATATCATTCATGAACAAGGATGACAACATTCATAAGTAGCATTTGTTATACTTTTTAAAATCTCGAAATTCTTCATTTTCATCATTTTAATACAAAAGCAAAAGAATAGAGAGGACAAGAGCTGTATTTAACTTTAACCATGTGAGGGACCCTGTGCCGACTTTTAGTTTGGTCTTTGGAAATAAGCCAATAGCGTTAGAAATATAGACACAGCCAAGTAGCTACAAATGAGCAGAAAACAATTTACTAGCAGACGAAAAAGGTCCCCATCACTTGGGTTAGGTAGTTGTCTGGGTTATAAATCTATACATTAATAGAAAACATATTCGGCCAAAGAGCGGTCAAACAAGCAGTCAAGACTTTTCACAAAAAAAAATTTTTTTGCTTAAGGAAATCTTATTTATCATTGTGAACCTATAACTAATGAAAAATATTAATAATCATTATTAAATCAATTATTGTTTTTGATTAAATTTGAATTGAGTAATAT
Organism: Acartia tonsa; assembly: GCF_053477335.1. Lineage (NCBI taxonomy): Eukaryota > Metazoa > Arthropoda > Copepoda > Calanoida > Acartiidae > Acartia > Acartia tonsa. The sequence goes on along the minus strand of NC_137266.1, from coordinate 8,059,247 downwards.
TGTGTTCGCCGCAAAATGTGGAAAATTTTGTTGATTAGAGCACTAACAACACCCCCACCCCTTTAATTTTAATCTTGCGTTATATATGTATATGGGGGGTGGGGCGCTTAAACTTGCAGGATTTTTTTTTTTAAATTTTAAATTAATATTTTCTAAAGTGGGACTTTTCTATAATTATGATGGTTCCATTGGAATTCAGCCCACACGGGATTCAACCCACGGAATTCAGCCCAGCGGGATTCAACCCAACAGTATTCAGCCCACACGGGATTCAACCCATGGTATTCAGCCCACACGGGATTCAACCCACGGTATTCAGTCCATACGGGACTCGACCCAGGGAATTCAGTCCATACGGGACTCAACCCACGGAATTCAGTCCATACGGGACTCAACCCACGGAATTCAGTCCATACGGGACTCAACCCACGGAATTCAGTCCACACGGGATTCAACCCATTATATATGTAAAATTACCAGTTTGAAAAAAAATATTTTTTTTTTAAGTTTTGAAAAAAGTTTATGTAAATTTTTTTATTGTAGAAATTATTTTATAAAATATGCTTTATAAAAAAATTTGAGAATAAAGAATTATTTTCTAAAAATTTGTTTCTCAAATTTGAAAAAAAATTATTTGTTTTTAAAACTGAGAATTTTATATATATATTGGGTTGAATTCCGTGTGGACTGAATTCTCAGTTTTAAAAACAAATATTTTTTTTTCAAATTTGAGAAACAAATTTTTAAAAAATATTTTTTTTTCTCAAATTTTTTATAAAGCATATTTTATACTTAAAATAATTTCTACAATAAAAAAAATTTACATAAACTTTTTTCAAAACATTTTTTTTAAATTTTCTAAAAATTTACTTCTCAAATTTAAAAAAAAAATATTTTTGAAAACTGGTAATTTTAGATATATAATGGGTTGAATCCCGTGTGGACTGAATTCCATGGGTTGAGTCCCGTATGGACTGAATTCCGTGGGTTGAGTCCCGTATGGACTGAATTCCGTGGGTTGAGTCCCATATGGACTGAATTCCGTGGGTTGAGTCCCATGTGGGCTTAATTCCGTGTGGGCTGAATCCCGTGGGTTGAATCCCGTGTGGGCTGAATACCGTTGGGTTGAATCCCGCTGGGCTGAATTCCGTGGGTTGAATCCCGTGTGGACTGAATTCCAATGGAACCAATTATGATCATTCCGTATGTCTGTGTTTGCGTCCCTAATAGATCTTATCGTTAATTTAGGCATGTTAGAGTTGTCTTATAGATTTTAAGCGTAGAAACTCTATAATAATTACCAAAAACAAGCAGGCATATTGAATTCATCTTGATCATATTCATCTTATTTTTGAAATAAGCAAAGCATCTTTTGAACTGAGTAAGTATGTCCATATAAAGCAGCGTGTATTCACGTAATTTGGGCTATATTTGCAGGGATTTTGTATTTAGACTTCTGGACAGTGGTGGTGGTAGGGAAGAGTACTGGGGTGTCAACACACACACCCCTGGTGATTTGCTGTGCACGCCACTGATTCTAGATACTATTGATTATTGAATGCATTGTTTCTTTATAATAATCAATCTCCGTTTGATTTCACGAGCTTCACTGTTATGGATGTTGCCATTCTTGTTTGAGTGGGAGGGACTAGGAGTGTAATATTTATTTTCATGATTAAGGGGGTGGAGTAATCACCATACCCGCCCCTTAAATAGCCTCCCCCATTTAATAAGCATCTGTATAATAGACATGTCTGTCTTAATGAGATTAAGTCTTTAAGCATAAAATTTAATTATACCTTGCATATTAATGAACTATTTAATCCTTACAGAAAAGTAACAGGATGTCTGTCTGTAAGATATTGCTGCTGGACTGACATTATGTTTTATTTTAGTGATTTTTCTGGTAGGTCCAGGGAAAGTTTATGTTAATAATAAGTGATATCGTCCTTAAAAGAAAAAAAGTAATTAGTCTTTTGGTTGGTTGAGCTTCGCTTTTATGGATGTTGTCATTCTTGTTTTGTATAATAGAATATGGATTACCAGATGCTTAAATGTTTAATGGAACTAACAATAAATCAAAGACGGGTGTTATAATGACTTAAAGAGCAACCGTAAGCACATTCAAACACCTTTACCTGTCCTTTAAAGATACACTCTACCATCAACCCATCAAAAATAAGCTTTACTGAAAAGAGCTTTAAATCGCTGTAAACATTTTTTTGCTTAACGTAATATGGGATACATAATGTACATTTTTATTTTTCATTGTCCTATCCATTAGGAACCTTGCTAAAACCATAAAATCCAAAGTGAAGGATCAACACCCCTCCCCCCCCCCCATTTCTACAAGTGTCCCTCGTGGCCTCTTGGGGCGTATCCGCTATCCTTATACTAAAGTAACAGGATGCCTGTTTGTGTGTTTGTGTGTTTGTTTGTACCGAAGGATCTCGCTAAACGCTGAACCGATCGGGTTCTCCTTAACAGGGTAGCTTCTCATAGGTCCCGGGAAGGTTTATAACTATTTTCTTGGGGGGTGGGACATCCCCAACCCCCCAAAAAATGAAAAATACTCCCCCCCCAAAAAAAAAAAAAAATTGAAAATGAGGGTTGGCACCCCTTCCCCCCTTAAAACAAAAAGAAATTTCAACCCCCCCCCACAAAAAAAAAATTTTTTTTTTACTTTTTTTAAAAAATCTAAAATAATATTGGGTTATCAAATTCGAATTCCCCCTCCTTAAGTGCCCCCAGAGGCCTCTAGGGGCGTAGCCGCTAGTTGAATATTAAAGGAATAAAAATATTCTTATTTTAAGCTTTAGTTACGATATTGTCTTATGTTTCATTAAAGTTACTTATGAGGGATAAACTGAACATTACGGACCAATAAAGATCTTATTTTAAAGTATATAATAAAAGGATAAAAGACATTCTATATATTGATGCCAAAACCGAAGAATTTATTTTCTTATAACTTGATATTTATCTTAAGATGATTTAATAGTTATCATAAAGAAATCTAAATGTCCACAAAAAAATACTTTTTGTTCATCTGAATAAAAAAAAATTTAAAGGTATTTTAAAATTGGTTCATTTTAACTTTTCAAATTTTGTATTTTCTCTATGTAATTATTTAATAGCAGTTTCCTGTCTGGCCTCCCAATATAGATAGATAGATAGATAGATAGATAGATAGATAGATAGATAGATAGATAGATAGATAGATAGATAGATAGATAGATAGATAGATAGATAGATAGATAGATAGATAGATAGATAGATAGATAGATAGATAGATAGATAGATAGATAGATAGATAGATAGATAGATAGATAGATAGATAGATAGATAGATAGATAGATAGATAGATAGATAGATAGATAGATAGATAGATAGATAGATAGATAGATAGATAGATAGATAGATAGATAGATAGATAGATAGATAGATAGATAGATAGATAGATAGATAGATAGATAGATAGATAGATAGATAGATAGATAGATAGATAGATAGATAGATAGATAGATAGATAGATAGATAGATAGATAGATAGATAGATAGATAGATAGATAGATAGATAGATAGATAGATAGATAGATAGATAGATAGATAGATAGATAGATAGATAGATAGATAGATAGATAGATAGATAGATAGATAGATAGATAGATAGATAGATAGATAGATAGATAGATAGATAGATAGATAGATAGATAGATAGATAGATGGATAAACAGACAGATAGATAGATAGATAGATGGATAAACAGACAGATAGATAAATAAATAGATAGATAATTAGATAGATAGATAAATAGATAATAGTTTCCTGTACTATTTTGCTAAATCCTGAAGTTAAATTGCTTGCTGTTGCTGATTACCTAGGCTTATTGTCTTTCTAAAATCAAATACATTTAATGATGGATATCCTTACATTGCCTATTTACTTATTAGAAAACTAAACCTTTGATCGCATAACTTTTCGAAAAGTCCTGAGTAGTAAGTTAAGTTTCTTATGGGTAATAATTTATGTGGAGCGCAGTTAATGAGATGTTTATCTTGTAATATAATACTTAATTGTCGTAGACATTGTCAATTTGGCAATAAGCGAAATAATATAAAGACATAATACAAATATAAATTTTTTCAATGGACTTACCTTTTTAAAACGCAGTAACACACCCTAAGTATTATATAAAAAAAAATAATGTCTAAAAAATATTTATAATGTAAAGGAAATCTATCGTGTATTGTAAAGTGTAATAAAGAACCCTTTTCTTTTTGAAATCACTAAAAACCAGAGAAAACATCCTTTCTTTTATATCAAGGGGATAGTTTTTAAACAACCAAAAAAATTGCGGATTTTAATCTTTTTAAGTCAACTTCTAAATTAAAATGATCCAATGCTGGTCTAAACAACTTTCAGTGAAGCTTATTATTATTTCCAGGCAGGTTTTAGCCCATTTTTCTTGAAAATCTTTAATTCAAATCAAAGGTTATAGATTTTAAAGAGGTTCTGATTATAAGGGATACGTTATTTCGACGTTTGATTGGTTTTAAATCTATTCTATAACTGTCTTCTACTTAAATAAAAGATTAGGTAAACTTTAAAGAGATGAGCACACCTATATGTCAATAGGTATACTCAAGGACGACCAGGGGCGGAGAGAGGTTGAATCTCCACCATAGAAAGTATATCCTTTTACTATTATACCCCCCGAAATAACTTTCGGGGTGTCCCTAAACCAAATCCTTCCAAATGTGAAAAAAATTTGATTATTCGCGCCATGGTTAAAATCATTTTACACCCAAGATGTGCGTAATTTTACATTTACTATCCTTTATTAAATTTTGTATCCCCCCAAAAAATTAAAAGCTTGTATGTTCTTGGACATAATGATTCCAGCTACTGTAAAAAAAGATAAACAAAATTTAAAAACTGAACCCATAATAAATCGCGGCCGACATAGAACAATGTGTAAAAGGATTAAAGAAGGTTATCTACTACCTACCTATATAGTATATATCCTGTTACCTATGTAGTTAATATATCTATCTAGCTATCAATCTATCTAATTTTTTTCGTGTTTAAATTTTAGTTAAATTTTTTTTAAAATTTAAGGGATTAATTTTTTCTTGAGGCGATTTCTCTTGGGAGGGTGGTGGTACCCTCCCCCAAAATAGTTATAAACCTTCCCGAGCCCTATGAGAAGCTACCCTGTTAAGGAGAACCCGATCTGTTCAGCGGTTAGCGAGATCATTCGGTACAAACAAACAGACAGACAGATATACAGACAAACAAACATCCTGTTTCTTTATTATAAGGATTTACTATTTGTTAAAATGGATATAATATACGTAGATATATACAAAAGGGAAAATTTAGTTTGCTAATGTAGATCTCATGTACTGGCCAGTTTGTTCATCCAGTAAGAGGGGAGGAATGGAGTAAAGGGGGTGGATAGATGTTATTATTATTTATGCCAGCTATAAGTATCACTTCACTAGAGAACTTGACAATCTTGTGCAACTTCTAAGTAATTATATATTGATATATGTCAGTTAGGGAGTTGAATCCATTTTTATAGAAGCAGAAATATAATCTATGATTATGGTTTGGACCCTATAAAACTGTAATCTACCCTTCCACTTTCCCCTCTCTTGGTGAAGATATCTTCAACGCCGATACGATTTTTGAAATATAAGATTCCACTTTTGTCTCTCTTGTTGAAGATATCTTCACCAAGAGAGGCAAAAGTGGAATCTTAAATTTCAAAAATCGTATCGGCGTTGAAGATATCTTCACCAAGAGAGGGGAAAGTGGAATCTTACATTTCAAAAATCGTATCGGCGTTGAAGATATCTTCACCAAGAGAAGGGAAAGTAGAATCTTACATTTCAAAAATCGTATCGGCGTTGAAGATATCTTCAACAAGAGAGGGGAAAGTGGAAAGGTAGATTACAGTTTTAGAGGGTCCAAACCATAATCATAGATTATATTTCTGCTTCTATAAAAATTGATTCAACTCCCTAACTGTATGTTATGTACATAGTTCCTACTAAATTTAGTATCAGAGAAAGAGATAGCCTAAAACCATTAAAAGACAAATCAAAATCTTCCCTAATTAGCACAATTATTCTAGCCATTTGAGGGATTGTTTTATATTATTTACAAACTTTTGAATCCCCCCCAACCCAACAAAAAAATGGGCGTCCTACTTCATATCATAGTTATGACTGCATGCGATGAATTTTTAGCTAATACAATATCCTTAAGTTTTTCTTTTTTATTACTTATATAACAAATATACTGTAATATTCAACAAACACCACTTTAAAAGGGGCTATAAACAGGTGGATGTTAAATATATCCTCTCATTCTTAGTAGCCAAAACTATAAATCCTGATAATCTTATAATGTTGTCATTATATCAACACAAAATTATATTTTTATAGTAAGGGTACATTGAACTGTAAATGATAATGGTATCCAATGTTTATTAAACAAGTTCTCTAATTCATAGGATTAAGGACTTTGAGCCCTTTTATATAATCTTGTTTCAAACTAACAGTATACAATATTTTCGATCAATAATTTTCATCTACATAGGAGAAATGGTAATGTGTCATTAGGGATGTGCATCAATTTATTGTCTTAACTATCTATAACAAAAAGTAGAATGATGTGTGTCTGTACGTCTGTCCGTCCGTCCCTTAAGACCTCGGTAACCACTAAACCGATTGGATTCTACTCCTCAAGGAATATACCTAATGGTTCTGTGGTTGTTTTAGGCTATTTTCTTGGTGGGATTTTCTTTAAAAAGAATTTTTGCTAATTTTGCGAAATTGCCATTTATTCGCGAAAATTTGTATATTTTTATAGCCCCATCCCTTCTTTCGTCTATAGAGTCCCTAAATGCTATGGGCCCGGTCGCTTAGTTTAAATAATTTTTTATCCTATTTGATCTACTTATAACAAACTTAAAATTGATGGATTATTTAAAGCATCGCTTTGCAATAACTGTCAAAAATACTTGATTATTGCATAAAGGATTTTTTTAGCTGGTTTCATACAGATTGAATATAACAATATAACATAGCCATAACAGTACATCAAAGTATAAAACTTTATTGTGATTTATAACAAATAAATAGTTACAAAACCTTTCTATGATCAGTTCTTTATTAAAATCTATTAATAGATTTTAGCTTTGTTGTTTTTTAAAAACAACTATTTAAATAATTAGCTAATTTATAAAGGACGAAAGATGAATAAAATGTTTTGCATTTAATCAAATTATTAAAAGATGTGATAAAATACAGGGAGGGAGGATTTTGACAAACAATTTCTCTCATTAGTTGGCTTAAAAACTTTGGGTACTTTTATGAAATCTTGATTGGGTTGTTCAAACTATATGTATAGCATTGGAATTTATGTACATTAATTTATGACATATTGTCTTATCCCTTAAGATTCATAAGTAAAAAGTAATGGCTATTAATATTTTTATATTTCATAAATTCAACATAATTGTTTAAACACTCTCTTAGCTTTCATAAAACTCTATATAAAAGGATGCGAAAAATAAAATAAATAAGAATAAAAAGGGGGTGGCAAAGAAAAAAGGGAACATTAAGCAGGTGAAATCATACTTTTAAAAAGTGAAGCTTTTATACAGCTATAATTGGTCCATCCGTACGTCCATCCGTCAGTATCGGATAGCTTCTATCGTTAATTAAGACATGTTAGAATTGTTCCACAGATTTCAAAATTGTACCACATCTACTCTAAAACTTAGTTTGTCCGTCGGTTATTAGTAAAAAATTGATTGTCTATCATACATGAATTTATCGTTAATTGTCCTATCCCTTTAGATCCCTGTGGAAGTGTAAGTATTAAATGTATTACCTTTTATGATCAAAGCACTTTTGTTTGTAACAAAGATACTATATAATTTGCTTAGATTGCTATGCATTTGATTCTTTCCCTCAGACTGCCTAATGAACATAAAAATGAAAATAAGATGGAGGGTGTGGTGGGGCTAACCCTGTGGGGCATATACCTGTGTTGCCCAATGTAACCTAAACTAACCTAAGGTATAACAATAAGGGGTGATGAGACAATTTTCTTGATCTAGTCCCGATTACAGAAGCATTAAATTTGCATTTGACAAAGCTTTCTTAAAAGTTGAATAAATATCCCTAATAAAATATAGACATACAAACAAATTTATCTCTTATGAAAGGGCTTAAATTTGTATGATTTTCAATAAGGGCTAAATCCTTTAATATTCTTATGCTAGCCAAGCAGTTAGAGTTTCCTAAGTCCTGTTTTAATTCTATATATGTAAAGGACTACAAAATTGATTTATTGATTTTTGTATGTTGCACCAGATTTTTATGTCCTCAAATGAAGAGAAAAGCTGGCGAAATGACGATAACCCCCATCCATCCCCATTATCCCATTCCATCCCCTCCTACTGGATGAAAGGACTGATTATTTATGAGGGCCATATTAGCAACCTAAATTGACGACAAATAAAGAATCGCCCCATAAGGTGCGATGTTACGAAAGGGACTATACCCGAGCATTTTTATAGCGGTCATAAAAAATTGAATAAGAAAAAAAATGAACAAAGGGCATAATAAGAGAAAGAATAGATCTTTAGTAACATGACCGACGGACTGACAGAGAAAGTAACTTGTATACTTGATGGTCTTTGGAAAGGGTTTACAGACTGATCAAGTAAATTACAGAGTAGCTTCGCACCTAAAAAAAAAAAGATTTTATATAACAGAAACTAACAGGAAATATAATTTAATAAGGTTGTCAATAAATAAGGAATTAGGGAAACTTACAAAGTAAAGAAAAGAATTAAAATAGTTAAAGAAAGATTAGGAAATACTTTTATCAGATTATTAGATCTTACTTTTGATAAAAAAAAATCTTAAAGAAATATTTTAAGTTGTTTCTCCTTTTATAAAAGTTACAGAAAAAATTTTCTATTTTGGGGGGAGGGCACAACCATTCTCCCAGGTGAAATGACCCTCCCCTACAAAAAATATTATTTTGCATTTTCTTTTTAAAATCAAAATTAAAAGCGTTGGAGGGTCGACCAACCCCCCTTTCCTAGAGGCCTCAATAGGCGTAGCCACTGGTAAAAAATAAAACAAATTTTAAAAGTTGTTTCATATTTTGTTAATGTCTAAAAACTTACAGGATAAGTCAATGTACGATAAATTGATGTACACACCCAATTATAATAAATAAAAATACACCTTTTGTATATAAAATTAATTGATTTAATGAATAGGAAGCACACTGAATCAAAAGCAACCAATTATAAGAATAGTACCCAAAGAATTTAAACAAATGCCTATAAAACTTTGGGTATCAGTATAATGAAACTATGTTGGTCCCGGTTAGATTTATTCCATTTTTTTATTAATGTATCTGATATTGAGCACCTTGGTTGAATTGTAAAAATCAGTTCATAATTGTATCTGAATAAAATTAGTTTTCTAAGGTATCGTATCTGAATCGATTACTTTAAAGTGAAAATTATGATAACTATCTTCAGTAGACAATGGGGTAAAATTTAAATTAATGTATTTCTAAACTTTATTAGAAATTGCCATTTTAAGTAAAAGTTATTAATGTCCTATCTCCACCCCTTGCTATGCATTGGATAGAAATAATTATACTTACTTAAAATTTAAAAGATGTCCATGTCCCTCACAGGTCCTGGGAAGGTTTGTACAATTTTGGAGGAGGGGACCACCACCCTTCCAAGCTAAATGGTCTCTAGAAATACCTTTTTCTACTATTTATTTTTAATACTAATTATTGAAAATGTTCCCCTAGAGGAGTAAAGCTTTTCTGTAGATACTTTTGCGGCAAATTTTTGAAAAAAAATGAAAAAAATTCAGGGAGGTAGGGGACATTGGATTTTTAACTATACTAGTTTACAAAGTTTTATAGACACGATCTGTTATTCGTTAGCTTAGCAACTTTTGGAAGTTTTAAACTAAGAAGTGTACAAACTTTTCCAAAATTAAATTTTATTTACAGACTTAAGAGGCTATTTTGTTTATGTAATTGGAAGTGTACATCTATTTATCGTCCATTGTCTTATCCCTAAATACCTGTGCTTACAATCACATGAAATCTATTGTATGAATGTTTATTTGGGCATCAGATATTAGTTTCAAAACTTTAACCCATCAAAAACAAATATTTCTGCCCCACGGGGGGCCATTATTGCCCCCCCCCCCTGCGAGCCCCCCAACCTCGAGCCCCTCCTTTATTATTATTGAAGGGGTCCCTTTTCTTTTGGACGTTTGGGTAAAATCAGGGAGGGAGAGGATATTGGACTTTAAAATATACTGGTCCCCAAAGTTTTATAAACACTGTTTCTCATTAGTTGGGTAACAAACAAATCAAATCATGATTGGGTCGTACAAACGAGCACTGTCTTTATTTTTAAAGCAATGATTTTAATTTGATATTGATTTTGTTTATCTTAAATGGGGACAACGCAGTTTTATCGTTCATTGTCTTATCCCTAATGTTCCCTGGACAAAATTGATAGTGGTATGTGTATGTGTTATTAGTAGTAGAAATACTCTACAAGTCATTCTGTGAATCTGTACGTCCATCTGTTGTATCTTTAAAAAAAATTTAAGTTAATACAATAACAGTATAAAAACATTATAACAAGATGAATGAAAAGGGTTTAGACAACCGACCCACCTCCAAAAAAAGTCATTACTAGGTTGTTAATTTTTTTTTAAAGGTTAATAGAAAAATATTTTATTAACAGCGCTTGTTTTAAATTTACAAATAATTTTTTTTTAGCAGTGTTGCTTTTGAATATTGTCACCCTTGTAAATAAAATATCTTATAGAGAAAGAGAGATAGAAAGGAGGGGGGGGGGAGAGATAGAGAGGGAGAGAGAGACAGAGAGAGAGAGAGAGAAAGAAAGAGAGAAAGAGGGACATGAGAGAGAACAGAAGAAAGGGGGAGAGAAGTAAAATTTACTAATTTGTTTAAATAAATAATTATTAAAGAATTCATAATTAGTTAAAAATTTTACAAATGTTTGTTTGTTTATGAATACGAGTTGCTTCATCCTTGCCTTTAGGGGAGAACAAGGAGGTTAAAAAATAACCTAAAAAAGTATTACAATTACAAAGCTTCTCTGAAAAATACAACCAATTCAGAACAGCAATTTTAGCTTCAGACAAAATAAGACTTATTCCTTTATGTTTTGGAATAGTTGGGCAGGTGAGCTAAGATCATTAAATTCATCCAAAGCTGTTAAAAAATATGTAAAAAATAAGTGTATATCAAAGTACAAAACATTTCAATGCAGGGAGAGAAAGTGTTATCCCTGTGGAAAAATATAAATATAATTTGAATATCGCAACCAGTAAGCTACTTTAATGCCATACCCTGTAAATAGCTAATATTATTTTATATTATTTGTGAAACTTGTAAATATTTTTTAAAAAATTAAATGAAAATTGGGCCGAAGGACAGTCAAGATTGACTTTAAAGGCCCTGTAGTACAGTTACCCTAATTATGCCAATATAAATAAATATATCTATAAAAATGATGTAATTTAAAATGTATTAAATTATTTGTAAAATTAATCTGTAATTTACTGCTAATAAATCATATCATGTTATATGAATAACCAAAGCAAGTTAAACAATGGATTTTAGCAGTCCTATTTTCATCATTTTTCCAACCATAATTCTGCCTTTTTAATCATTTATTTGTAAATTTACCAAATTACTGTGTTTTCCCTCAAAGTTCAAAGTTAAGCCCTGAAACCCCACCCATAAAAATTGTAACCAAATTGAAAATCCGGGGATTTAGTTTTCCGATCGTTTGTTCATTACTTTACGTCAGGTTAGATTAGGTCATTTAAAGTATTGGGTAGCCCCATAAGTATAGCCCAATCCCCTCCTATTTCCAATTATTCTAAATAATATGAAGGAGGGAGTTTTCAGTGCTCGACAGACACTTTGTGGAAAAGAACCGTAAAGTTTTTAAAGGTTTTAATAGTTAGTGTGTGAAAGAAATAAAAAGAAACAGATATAAATAAGGATTTAAACTGCAAACAAACATTAAATTCAGAGTTTCAACAGATTTAGATATCATATCAAAGATTAATATATTCATAAATAACTTTAAGTTGTTTTGTTTTAAAAGGTTTAACTTGGTTAAAGGTAAATGGTCACACATTTTGTATTATTTCCCCACTAGCCTCTGGGGAAGCGACGGAGGACCAGAAAATAGCCTAAAACCAACTCTTGACATCTATAATGCTTTCCTGAATAGTATAACTAATTCAGACCGGCATTTACCGTGATTTTTATCTTCAGATTAAAAAAATCACTGCTGAAAATACTGTCTTCTATGTGTAAGTGTACAATTTACAGACTAAAACCTTCACGGACTATTATTGTATCTTGAAGTTTTGATACAAAATAGCAGTGTCTAAACGTTTCCACCAATATAGTTTTATTCTACAGAAAGTGTAATTTGGGGTTTATCACAACTTATCAAAATTTGGACAATAGTTATTGTCTTTATTTAAGATAAAAGTATGAAGTACTGTACTATAACAGAAACCAATTGTTCGACACCTTTTTAAAAAGAGATTATAAATAGGATAGGATTAACCCCTACGGGGGTGGATTAACCCTTATGGGTGATAATAAACGGCGCCTTAGTGACTAGATTAGATCATAAAACTATAAATCTATATAACAAATAAGTTTATAAATAATAAATCCATAGTAACAAATAAAATCAATATTCTATTATCGATAATATATCATGCCAAGGCATTCCCAATACACTTTACATTAACTAAAAACATGTATTATGATATTTTTTTTCATTGATGTCTTTTTTCTTCCTCAACTTAGCAGTTGAACGTACGAACTCCAATACTTTAAAAAAATGTTAAAATTATATACATTTTATTATAATAACTTTAACAAGGATGGGAACATCCATAAAAGCGAAGCTCTAAAAAAAACGGGATACTGACAAACATACTTAAATTTGTAGGACTTGATTATCAAGATGCTTTGCTGAAAACATAATACCTTGTTGTACCAGAAATACTTATTTTAAAAGTCAGATGCGTGTGACATGTTTTAAAGCAAGCCAAGTTTAAAATCGATGGGACTATGGTAACTTATCTAAACTAACGAAAAGAGTTATCTAACACGAACTTATTGATCGACTTAATTATAGAATATCTTCGTTTTTAATAATATAGCAATGAAAAGAACTATATAGAAAGAAATCCTAGATGATATTTCATTTGCGATAAAATCAATGGATAAAGACACCTCAAGTGTAACATTTTTTTCCTTCCAGGCAGTATATTTCAATTTCTTTTTCCTTACAGGTTTTATTAGATTAGTTGGTATTCTTTTACTCAAACCAATTTATTACAAAGTAAATTGGACTCTTAGCCACTTTAATTTTTGAGAGAAAAACATATGTTTTAGATCTTTTTTTCTTAATAAAAAAGCATAAAAAAGTATTTATCCCAAAAAATTGTTTAAGGTCCAAGTGTGACAAAGACCAAATTGTGTCAAAAATGATCCATGTGACGTCATAAAAATGAGGGAGATGAGAGGAGAAGTGGGAAAAAAACCTAAAAAAGAGATGGATACTCCCTCATTTGTATGACGTCACATGGATCATTATTTACACAATTTGGTCTTTGTCCCATGTGGGATATAAGTGAATATATTCCTTAATAAAATTTTATCATTCTTTTTCTCATGATAAAACAAACTGAGCACTTTCTTGACAACTACTAAACTACTGTAAATTTTTGTTTTAGTCAAAATTGTCTAATGCAGTTGCATGCACAGGGTTTTGCCTGTTAAAATGAATAAGGATTCAGAAGTCAATGTACACTTGAAGAAATTTTGTTCACAGCTGCTTTAGGCTACAAATACTTAGTGTGGGGAGGTCTTAAGCTAAGAGCTATGAATTATAAGTAGTCAAAAAGTACTTTTCCCCCCTTTAATCATTATTTAGTTGTCCCACCCCTTATTCCCTTTATGGGAGGTGTCAGAGGCTTCTCTGAAAGTACAAATAATTCAGATAGGCATTTTCTGATATCTTTAACTTAAGACAAAAAATCTTACTACTTTTAATAACAAGATACCAATGGCTTCTACCAAATCCTCTAGAGTCCTTATAATACTACTTGTATACATAACCTTGATTATGATTTGTGGGTGGCAGAATAATAGCACACTTTAGTATAATATCTTGACACATCTTCCATATTCACTACTGATTATCCAACAATTTTTTCAGCAGAGGTGGGTATTACAAAAAAAATTTAGGAAAAAATTAAATTGTTTGAAAACAAAAAAATAATCTTTGAAATTTATGATTTAAGTTAACATTTTTTTCTACAGGTAATGGGGATGTCAAAGCCTCCTTAAAACTGAAATTTTAAAGATTTTCTTAACCCTACACTTGCTCATACAAGATTCAGCTCTCCCCCTCTCCCTTGCAAATCTCTGTGCATGCTACTGAACTTTATAAAAAATATTAATATTGATAAAAATACTTAAAGTTGTTTCAGATCTCTAACAGGAAAGTATAAGTTTAATAACCTAGAAAGGACATCCACAAAATGATTTGATGAACCTGAACCAGGTTTTACTCTATAAAGTACAGGATCAATTGTGACATAACATCTTACAGACAGTGGAATTCACCTTGCAAAGCATCAGTAGGATCTACCGATACTTGAACCCATCATCCATTTTGTAGCCCCTCCTTTATCCTTCACAGCTTTTTATATTCTGTTATCAAGTGAATTCATCAACAAAATACTCGAGTTACCCCAATTTAGTGTGCTATCACTCCCGCTAAAAGTATCGTTTTAACAAATAGCAAAAACAGTAAAATCTTTACTTCTGTAAAAAAAATGCATCTTTCACCTTGCTGCTTCGACTTGGTTCCTAGCCTATAGAGAGGTCAGGGCTAAAAATAGCCTGAAACCATCATATGTACTTATGTTAAGTCTCTCTGAAGTGTCCCTAGAGGCTTCTAGAAGTTAAGAAGTAAAGAAGTAAAGAGTGGATACCCTCCCTAAAATAGTCAAAAACATTTCCTATACCTGAAAGATTCTTCACTATAAAGAAGAAAAAAGAGATCATTCACTATATACAGTTGAAGACACAGGCATCCTGTTACTTATAAATTAGAATTGTGGATTATTTAGCATATAAGAAGCACTTACGTATATAACCCTATGTGAAAGTGATTTCCCACCTCCCAAATTTTCCTTCAATGCTTCAAGGTTGGCAGGCAAAAAAAATCATCAAATTTCCCCCTTTTTTTCTTGTCGTCAATTTTTTGCTTCGAAACAACTCTACAATACGTTTCAGTATAAAAGTTTACTACTACATATAAATAAAAACAAAGATTATGTAACAAATTTCATTTTTGGAATAACTTTAAATTGTCAAAAACAAAAACTTTGCTTGAACGCAAGCAATCAGATCGCAAATCTTATTTATTATACAAAGTAACTAGCCCTTAGCATCTAGGGACTCTGTCTTTAAGGAAGTAAGAAGGAGGCTGAAAAATAGCCCAAGACCATCCCAAGGCTTATATCTAAAACAGAAAAATAACCTAAAAACCATCCTGAGATCCATATGAAGATTCCCTAAATGATTGAACTCAATCACTTCTGTAGATTTCGAAATCTTAAGCTTCAGACTTAAAACCTTACAATTTATAGGATAGAATTTTCAAATCGAATCCGTTTTGTATTTGCTTTGCTACTTTGAACGTTATCATTCTTTTACCACATTTTAACACATAAAATGGTCAATTTTAACAATTTAAGAATATAATAAATATTTAATACCTCCAGGGGTGGGGGTGATTTTACATGAGCTATTTTGTTTAATGTTTAAAAGAGCAAAAACGATGGTGTTTTATAAGGCGTTAAAGACACAAACCCCGTGTCAAGATAGTTTATATTTTTAAAAGCAAAGCTTTTCTATGATTAGGGTCGGTCCGTACGTCTATCCGTACGTCCGTCACACACGTATAGCTTTTTTTCGTTAATTTAGGCATGTTAGAATTGTCCTATCGGTTTCAAACTTTGCATGGTGATTTCTTTAGTAGTAGCAACTCTATAATCTTTACAAGAATGTCCGTACATTTATTTTAAACATGTTGATTTTTACTTTTTTAACAACAAATTTTATGTGATGATCTAATCATCAGATTAATCTGATTTTTGGAATGTTGATTCCAGGGACAACAAAGTTTAATGTGATAAGCGAAGAAACTCTATAATCAAGTCCTAAAATGTAAGTATGTCCATAAACATTATCCTATATCAAGCAGTTTTTCAACAAATTTACTTATAATTTTGCTTCGACTCTTACACTTTTATATTCTGATTATTCAGTTCTGACACTATATAAGTGTTAATATCCGTTTGTCCTACCGTTTCAGTGCTTCGCTTTTATGGATGTTGTCATCCTTGTTCTACTGCTGCTATATTGTGCTCATGACGGTAGTTACACACCCATCTCTGATTTATAAAACTATCTCGATGATTTTTTCTAAGCTCAAAAGTATTGTTCCACACTCTGCATTTAAATTAATAAATAATCTAGGTTAGGTTTGAAGCTATATTAAAGGAGACTAAAACAGCTAACTTAAAAACGTCAATTAATAATTATTTTATTTTTCTTATTATGATAAAATTTAAAAACGAGGAAACAGCGTATAGTGTCCAATAAAAAATGGCATCATGCAATATAAATGACCAATGATAGGCCAGTATACAATTTACCATTTGTTAATTACAATGTATTCTAGTCTGTACTGTACTGTGTTATTAGTCATTTGTATTGAATAACGTCATTTTTTATTTGACTCTATACGCCGTTTCAAAAACGAGCCCTTAGAGGCAAAGGGCAAAGCCACTTTTAAAGAAAATAGTTAATGTAAATAAAAAAAGAAACAAATTTATATATGATAATTTCAAAACTTTCTTTTTTATGACAAATTGCTTTTAGATGGTTTTATCAAATTATAGTTAAACATGTCTGTTTTTAGAAGCAAATCTTTTCTTAGATTCACCTTTTACGTAAATGAAAACTTATAAAGGGATGGTTTATTAATAGTTATTTATCCCATCGTATTATAGACAACTTTCCACGGATATAAATATGTACAGTTATAAGATTCAAACCAGTTATGTTAGCCCCAAGATGCCAGAAACTGGATTTAATACGATACAATATTTTTTAGTATGGCTTAAAACCGGTTTTAACCCAGCGGATATTAATCGGTTTAGATGTCATACTGGAATAGTTATTTCTAGCATCGTATTATAAACGGCTTTCCTCGGATATAGAATGTACAATTATGAGATTAAAACTAGTTTTTTTAGCCCTGAGGTGCCTGCCGAAGGCACCGGCTAAAAAAACTGGTTTTAAGCTCATGATTGTACATTTTTATATTCGTAGAAAGCTGGATATAATACGATGCTAGACATAGTTTTTCGTATGGTTGAGAACCGGTTCCTATCCACCGGATTCGAATAAATACGAGAAATGTTTTTATCCATCAAACCCTACTTCTGATATGATGTAATTTTGAGGCTTATAACATACATCCCAGATTTCCGGTCTTATATGTTTATACAGTATAGACAACAATTATAAAGTAGCGGCACTACAAAAATATATCTAATCTCTAGACAAATTAAACAAATAAATGTCCTAGTCAAATAACCCAGGTTTATTTTGCAATTTTTAATAGAACCCATTTGTATGACAACTTATTCTAAACTAAAAATTACTTTTTTAAAATTATTAAACCAGCAATATATGAATAAAGTTATTTAATAATTACATTTGATATCTAAGTTTCTGTTAAACGATAGAAAAATTGTGCTAGAATTTTTTTAAGGTTCTTTTTTCTTTGTGTCAAACATTTTTGTTAAACTGAATTAGCTAAATTATTATGTTGATAGTTTTGAAGAAACTCTTTTGGTTTAACATGGTTGTTTTACAAACCGCTGATACAAACCATTCTCCTTGGCCCTAATCATGAAGAAGCGTTGCTACTATATACTTGTGTGTGCGAATGGGGCGTTTGTCCATATTTAGGTATGGAGACCGCTCTTCTATGAGTACTACTAAAACCTAATTTTAATGCAATACACATAGACATTCTCATCGTCGGTTCGTTTGTTTAGAATGCTTAACCCTCTATTCCCACAAGTATAATACGAATTTGGTTGAGCTGGTGGAGGCTCAACAAAAGACCCACGCGAAGTATTATGTTGCTTTAACCTAAGAATAAATGGTTGGTTTTGATATTCGATCAGAATTATATAAGTATATTATGTATTAAGGAAGGAAAATGTTTTTATAAAGTGTATTTATATTACAAGTGCATAAGTTAAGTATGAAAATATTTACAGGATAAGTGTTAAAATTATAAGTAGAGTAGGACAGAAATGTGCCCTAAGTCCCAAGCAGTGAATTGTGCTAAGTGTTAGAGTTCTAACACAAGGCATAAGCTCAATTCATGCTAAGTACTAAGGGGCCTAAATTTAAACTACAATGCATGCCAAACAACTAAGTCATTACCTTTTAAAGCCAGAAAGAGAAGTTGATGGTAGGGGAGTCAATAAATAACTGAATAAATTCAAGAGGTACATGCTATAACATTAGCTCTGGACCAGGATTTTAGTGTTTGTCTGTGCAATTAAATGTCTGTGTGTTAATATGTGACGTAAATCAGGCATGGTTGTAGGCATACATATTTGTACTGATTGTTTATATGATTACATTAACAATAAACATAATATCTTTAATAAACATATACTATTAGCAAATCACATACAGATTACCATGAATAGGCTAGCGTTACCCATATATGGTGTCATATAGGTAAAGATAGGCCTATGAATGCATAAATTGATACAAATAATGCCTTGGGCCCAGCTAAAGTAATTGTGTCTTGCCCCTGAGTGCTTCTAGATAATTGCAGGGCACGCGTCAATCAAATATTCATAATATGCTCTATAAAGTGTTGACTTTATATCAAGCATAGATAGATAGTTGTGGATGCGAAGCATTTCTGTAAAAGTCTCATATGTACGTTCAAAGAATTTGAAAATTGAGGATCGCATCTCCAATGGGGGTAAGTTGTTAAAAAAGAAAAAAGAGAAAAAGAAAAAGTTTAGTAGTCCCAGTATAGGCATATATAATAAACTATAAATGTATTCCAAGCTAAGTTAAATACGCTTTCCATTAAGAAAGTAAGCTTTGCGTATTTTCATAGCTGGGTATACAAGATGATAAACCTCCCAAATAGAATACATTATTTTCTTGAGGGGTTTAGTTTTATCTAACATTGTCACATCAATAAATGTTTTTGCGTTGGTTATTCTGGATAGTTCAGCTTCTTCTGATGATGAACTAGGTGGTGAAATGCTCTCTTTCGAAGTGTAGACTGAGGTTGGGGGTGAGGTAGATATGTAGCCAAGGGCATCCACTTGTGCTACCTCGTTGCCATTCTCGTCCAAGGTGATTGAGTGATTTTCCAGGTCATAGTAGAGTTGGTTGAGGTCATTGGTAGAGAGGGATAGTGTGCTGCTGGAGCTAATGTCACTATCGGTCTCCACTCTACTATCTTCTCTGGTATTCAGGGCTGTATTTAACAAGAAATTCCTGATGGTGATGGACAGGTTCTCTGAGAATCCATCGTACTCTGGTGTGGTGATAATGTTGTTGTTCTCGTCTATAGCATCAAGGTGTTGACAGGAACACAACCGCAATCCGTCCAAGGTAGGGTGGTGGTAGGGCTCCAATACTCCATGATCATCTAGGTTATCTCCAGGCTGGTCCATGGTAGATCCTAAAAAGAGTTAGTGCGCGTGCTCCAACCGGTTCCTTGGGGTATCCTGGCTATGGTAATCTAAACAAAAGAACTTTTAATAATCTTTTATTAATCATTTTATCCCTGGGATATTCTAGAAATTCTTTTCGTTACAGATAGACCTATAATGGATTGATTAGTTATCTCTATTTCTGTTAAATATAACTGTTTCCTGAATTTAAACATTATTTTTATATAAAAATTATAAGTACAATTAATATTTACATATCGTATTAAGTTCTTTGGTTACATTATTCGTATATATGTATAAATATAAGATTTTACTAACAATAGTTGGTAACCCTTGTTTGTATATTTTGTATATGTACATATGGTTTATACCATTGTTGGCATTAGCTGTATTTATTTTATTTTTAACACGAATAAATTTTAATCAACTTGAAGACTAATGTCTTACATTACGTCGCTGTTAAGTATACCTTTTAGACTTAATATCTACAAAATATATCGTTCGACGTCCGTAATTAAATTTTACGTAACAATAAGTTGTCAACCCTTTGTTTATGTTTGGGCGGTCAAAAGTGATAGGGGTTGGATTTGAGCGAGGTTATAAAAAGCTGGCGGCCCAATAATTATGCTCATTTTATCAACAATTGTCTTTGCGAGCGGAGCTTGCGTTCGAGTGTTTAATTTTACCGCTAATTCCAAGAGAATTTATATAAAAGTGATAAAATATAGTAACCCGTTTGTTTTATATAAATGTTTTTATGTTATAGATTGTTGATATGCCCATTATTGCATTCGTTAGCCTCTATTTAAGACTCAAGAATCTTATTTTCTTCGTCGATAAGGCCTTTATCACTATATTTTTGATCGAAAGTGGGTTAGAAACAATATGGGTATATCTTCAATTTATGACAATTTTGTATTATATATTATTTGCAGTTTTGATAGGACATATCTGAATTATCAGGTAGATTGACGTACCTTGTTTTATTTACGTTTTCTGTCTGCAAAAGTTAAATTTGTTTATCATAAGCAAAACTTATATTAACACAGATATGTTCCATCACTTTATTCGTTTTAACTTTTGATTACAGCGCCTTTTTTTTGTAATCAAAATTTATTGAATATTGACTTAAATCTTCTAAAACAATTTTTCTATAGATCTAAAGTAAGATTTTCGTTTTACTTAATTCAGTCATAATGATGTTTAATTAATAGGTTATTTACGTTACAAGTAACTCAACCATATTTATTTTAAAATGGTCGCTTACAAAAATTATATTTAGCTAGCTTTATCGTAGGTACTTTTAAAACGTCATTGAAAATATTCAGATTTAGCTAGTACATAAGTTTTAGTTGCTTGATACATCATAATGAAAATGTTTTGATAGCTCAGCGATAGCTATTTTTAAACGTTGAATCATGTAAAATTAATTACACATTCTTTAACTTAATTGAATCTACTTTTAAATAATAAAACAAAGTTTTAATGTTTGAATAGCTTAACGATAGCTATTTTTAAGCGTTGAATCATGTAAGATTAATTACATATTCTTTAACTTAAATAAATTTTACTTTTAAATGATAAATCAAAGTTTTAATGGTTAGGTAGCTCAACCATAGTTGCTTAAAATACTGAAAAAAAAATATTCGTGTGTACAGTCTTTTTCATAAAATTAATTTTACTATATTGCCTTTCAGAATCACTAGTCCTCTATTTTAAATTTACATCCGCTCATTATGTATATTCCGGACAGCCTGGACGCGCATCAGAATATTAAGGAGAGATTCGAGGAGTCGATGAGAGCGGCTGCGGCCACTCTCGCCAATTCCTCGCTTCTCGAAACCTCCTTAGACGACTCGAGTTCAGTGTACAGCGACGCGTCTGGGATGCCAAGCCTTGCTGACGTTGATGACTATGGGAGTACTTTTGATACTGTAGAGTCCGAAAGGGATCAAGGGGAGATGTTTGGCAACGAGCATCTCTCACTGATGCTTAGTAGAACGATACAAATCATCTGGTCTCTCCTCAATTCGGTGATGCAGAACTCCTGCGGTGACATTGGTGACGATGTTGCCGGAGGTGATTCTGGGTCTGCCGAGTCGAGGAGAGACCAGAAGACGAGTCTGGACGCACTCAACATGGATGGCTTGTTCAACATGTTGTTGGGTTTAGGCTTATTTTCTTGTGCTCTCTTAGTGGTCTTCTTCGGTGCTGTAGGGCTTGAGACTCTAACTCGTTTAGATAACACCTCAGACAGGTCGCTGGCTCGCTGGATAAGAGATGTATGTACGCGCCTCCGTGATATAGGCGGCCGGACCATTGAGCTTCTTCACTGAGGTAACAGGACTAGATCTGGAGTTACGTCGCCAACTGTGGAGCCGTCGGATACAGGCATGTATGAAGCCGCGTCCTCTGTGATGGATGATATTCTGTCAGATACACAGGTGAGCTTTTCTTCTGTTGTATATTTCTTTTCTGTTTTGTATTTTTTTTTTTGTATAGCCGCCCGTTTTGTCTAATAAAGCATCATGATGTTGCAGGGTTGTTCTGTCCTATTCTCACTTCCTCAACGTTGACTTTCGGCTCTTCCATATATATCGCTCACCGTTTGTCGTCGTTTTATGTCACCAGAGAAATCCGCTCGGTTACCGCAATCAAATTGAGATACCAGTTAACATTTACTAAAATCTTAATTAGCAAACTAATAGTATTTCCCTCTGGGAAGGTTGAGAGTCTGCTCGTGCCGCACGTTTCTCATTGGGGTTTTAAATGTTAGATTAAGACTTTAATGTTTTCTTTTTGTTTTAGGCTCCCTCTGCTAGTCCATCAACTCCAGCTGAGGTGAGATCCAGAGTTGGGCTGTTTGCTGTACACCGCCTGTCTGCCACTGAGGATCGAGTTACTGGAAGTAATGTGCCTGCGGGATTGGGCACCCCGTCGGGAAGTCCTGGCTTCCGTCCATTGATCTTTGATCAATCAGAGCGTCTTCATGTAAGTATCCATGCTTTAGTTTTTCTATATTAATTTTCAGAAAGAGGCTGCATATTTGTACACGTATCTAGAGGTATTTGCAACTAAAATTCTTTTATTGGTAGAATATTAATCTTAAAATGTATGGTTGCATAAGCATTTTTGAACCGTTTTAAGATTTTAATTCTATTATAAAGCGGGTCGAATCGCTACCTAATCATATAGCTTTACAGGATTTTAGACATTCTCATTTCCTGATTTTCCTAGATTCTATTTTGGTGTTGTGATTAAACTAATAAAATCTATTATATTTTAGGCGACAAATTCAATCCCCCTGACGCGGTTCTACACAACTATGGGGAGGTGTAATCGGGCCAGTACTGAGAGGACAGCTGAGGGATCCAGCGACAGCTCTTCATTGAGCTCTATTATGTGCCTTAGTCGCATTGAGTCTCCATCTGCAGCTGATTTGTCTGAGGTAAGTTTGATAAGCTCTTATAATATTCTTATTTTCTTCGTTGCAAAAATTACGTAACTTAGACTAGGCTGTTTAGCTCAGTTAGCTATGCTTTTAGACAATAATTTTACTTTAACTATGGTGTAGTTCCTTCCTAATGGTCAACATTAAGAGTATGGATAAGTTATTTAATAATCTAAAAAAAGATTGACTCGCAAGCATGTATGGATAAGCGTTGATACATTTCTTGTGAACGTTTATTAAAATGATTGTCTAATAATGTCCCTTTTCTTATTTTAGGATGTGGATAGTATAGTCCCACTGGTCGACGATATCGAGGACGTTGATCTCCCGCCTATTAGGTTTAATGCGGTGAGTGATGAGATCGAGTACCCTACACCACTGAGAGTTCTCAGTTTGGAACGTCTGCGCCGCTCCATGCGCACTCCAACTCCTGCCATTTTGGAAGAGATAACGTCGGCGGAGAATAGCTTCGATTCAGCAACGCGTTCCTCAGATAATAACAGGACAGAGGATTCCGGCGTTGAGGGAGTCCCTCGACGTCGGGGTCCTACGTTCCCTAAACGTACGCCGTAAAGTGGCGCTGTTAGCTTGGTTGAATATGACATACAAATTTTAAGACAATGACCAGTTTAGACAACATGTGACTAAATTTACAGATTTTCTAATTCTTATGTAACTAGTCAAAATAGTGATCACTATGAAGTAAAGACTTTTGTTATTAGACGTTATGACTTTTTATACTGTACAAAACTAAATATTAATTTACACTTCTGCCATTATGTTATGTATATACATGTTTAGTCTGTAAGGATATTAG
The DNA here is from genome assembly GCF_053477335.1 of Acartia tonsa. Classification (NCBI taxonomy): domain Eukaryota; kingdom Metazoa; phylum Arthropoda; class Copepoda; order Calanoida; family Acartiidae; genus Acartia; species Acartia tonsa. Next base: position 8,035,030 of record NC_137266.1, on the reverse strand, counting down.
TATGTAAGGAAATGATTATAAGGTTGTATTTTCTTTATGCCCATAATTTAAAACTTCATTCAATCTCAATTACTTTCTTCGTAAGCGAACTAATTTTTTTCTTTTCTCAATAGTATATTAACAACTGTAATTACAGCCTTATGTCACAGTTTATTCATTCTTGTTAGCTTTTAAGGGTTATGTATATATAGATATTTAATCGAACTCGCACCTCAGTACCTTTTTTTTCAAATTTCATTTATATCCATCCCTGTACATTAATCGTGAATTTTAATTGTGCTGTGATATAGAGAGGACTTGTAAATAGCATATATTTTTTTTGTAACCAATATCTAAGTAGACTGAAAGACTGACGTTAGACAAAGTTATTTAAGTACGCTTATTCAAGTATTTCTAAGAAAACTCATGTAAAGACTGTTTGTGATTCGAGTAATTAAAGTAATATCATTGAGCGGATGATCTCATTAAGGAAGCTTTATTTAATTAATAAGGCTTAGAATAAATAGCGTTTCCTTTTTTTTTATTATAGAGCTTAACATCCCTTTTAAATTTCAATACAATAGTCATAAAGCTTAATGTTTCGAGGTAAAATGTTCTTATGTCCCTTTAAATTTAAACCTAAGTCTTATTTCCAACAAGTAGAGTTAATTTTTTGGCTCACATTGGCTTGTTGTTAGGCTATGTGCCTTTTATATATATACAAATTCAACATTTAGCGTTCAATTAATAGTATTAACGATCTCGAAGTTTTATTATGTGCCAATATACAGCTTATGTCCAAATTATATTAACTAAGATGTTAAATTGTCAGAAATCTTCTTACTATCATAATGTTTTTCAAATACTGTAAAATAAAAATTTATGTTCTGTTTTCAAAATTGATTTAATTTTATATTTTCACCAAAGAGAAATATTTGTCAAAAATTTTATACCTTTTCTAAAGATTATTTACTTTTTGTTAAAATAAATATAGAGATTTTAAGTAGCATATTACTGATTTAGTATTTGTTGTGTACAACTCCCGTTTACGTAGCTACTCTATAAGTATTACTGTCTGTTCCTTAATTTAGTTAGATACATAATTAAAGTGTTATTTTTACAAGGTGCTTAAACTAGCTTACATTCACTTGATTTATGATAACTTTTATAAATAACAAAATTTCTTGCTATGTTCTTTTTGATATCTCAGCTATGATTTATGCGATTAATTTCCTACCGTTTTTATCGCTCTTATTTAAGATAAATTTTTCAATAATTACATAGAAATATATGAGAATATAAGTATTTTACATCAATACACATATGTACAAGAGGTTTTATACTTTTCATATGCAAAACTTTTATATCGTTAGGATACGTCCGTACGTCATTGTTAGAAGTCAGATTATAAGAATCAGTTTTAATCTAGTTTACTCTTCGTGGATAGTGGGGAGAGTACAATGTCCAGAAATGAGGAGGACTGTGTCTCTCAGATTCTCTATTTGGCGTGCTACTGCCCGTAATTTGTCTGTTATAGTCTGTCGGCTTCTATACTCTTGCTGTCTATACCGTATAACCAAACGGTTGTATGCGTCTCTATAAGTGTTTCTAAGTATACGACAATGCAAGTATCGTACAATACGACTAGGTTGGCTGATTCCACAACTAATTTTAAACGATAACATTTCTTTAATCATCGTAAGCAAGTTATAACAATATTCTACTAGGTTCGCGAAGGTCTCATGTAGAATTCGTTGTGATCTAGGCATAGGCTTTCGGAATCTAGTTTGCATTTTATAGATTTTGTAAAATATTCTGTTAAGACTTACGTGTTATGTGATAACTGTAGTACTTCACAAGGTTGGTGATTTCCTCACTTGTGGATATGTTATAGTAAACTGACTCAATTTCAGGATAAAATTTAAGTTATCGTTATTGTTCACTACTACTAAAATTCTGAGTGGGCGTTTCCTGTCCGAAGTTATAATTAAAGTTTTGACATATTTTTTGTATGTAGAGTGGTTATAGTTTCTAATAACTAATCAAACTCATCACAATTCAAGGCATATATATATAGGTTGCCTAATAGTACTGCTATGTTTGTATACTTTATACAATTTGTATTAAATGTTTTAAATAGTTTTTGTGTATATATCAGGGTGCGTATTTAACATTCGTAACATTCGTATATTTGTACAATCTGTATCAATCGTTTGACTCTGTTTGACTATACAGAATCAAAACTTTCTATATGCAATTTTATGTAAGTGTTTTTGAAGGGATCGACTTTTTAGTCGACGTATATTGCATATAGTTGGTCTCCCCTGCTGAAGAGAAAAGATGTATATTTTACCACTGGATATATAACCTTGAGTGGGAAAATTTTTCATGAATATGATAACTTAGTTATCAGATTAGAATAACATATTATCATATTGTTCACAAGTTTACAGGGTAAATGGAAATGTAAATTATGGTTGTGAACTTGTGCCATTCCGAAATCTGACATGTCTATCATCTATTTTCCTAAGTCGTCGACCTCCGGTAATAAATACGGAATCTAGTGTCATGTCCTCATCGGCACTTGAGTCCTCTATGTCCGAATCAGAGTCTAATGGTTTCTTATTTTGTGACGCTTGTTTTCTAAGGGTGAGTGTGCGCGTATTCCTGGTTGCGGATCCTTTGAATTAACCGGGAATATAAGCGGAAGTGTGGCATTTTTAACTAATGTGGCTATCTCTTGATTTGTGAGTTTATTATAAGGCTTTGTAATAATTCCCCTTATTTCCTCTGGGAGGGTGTCAAAATGTTCGTCAATTGGCTTGAACTTTTTGATTTCGTTGAAAGAGTATTTAAATATTTCAGTTCTCTTGTCAGAAATTCTCTCAAGCTTGCAACTGTTAGGGCTTACATCCAAAACTCTATAGGGTGAAATATGATAGATAGGAGTAAGATTTGGGTTAACACCAGGTGTAATAGTGTTATTTCTAACCAAGACAAGATCTCCTATATCAAATTGTTTGTGTATGCGGGTTTTGTTAATATACTTTAGTCTTGCCTCCCTTCCTTTTTCAATAGCTTTTGCTGAAATGTCCAAGTTTTCTTGTATACCGTCTGAGAGGTCTTGCACATAAGCTTCTGTGCGAGCTATTTCAGGGTGATATTCGTCCGGTTTTATTGCTCCAAAGAACAATTTAGACAGGGAGCTGCGTGTCCCGAATAATAATTCCATGGGTGAAAATCCAGTTTTTGGTATTTTAGTGCAATTATATTGTCGGACTATTAACGGTAGTAGATATAACCATGAGGTTGTTGAGTGTTGCGCTAAAATTTTAATGATTGGCCATTTTATTACTTTGTTGCTAGCTTCCACCAATCCTTTAGAGGGTGAAAAGTACGCAGTAGAATACAAAACTCGGATGCCAATAGAAGCAAAGAATATCAAATTTTGCTTTTCTAAAAATGATTTTGCATTGTCACACAATATTTGTCTGGGGGAGAAATTAGGATAGAAATAAAACATGAATTTGTCTATAAATTCACGGGATGTGAGTGATTTCATGGGATATGCAAGAATCATTCCTGTTAGTTGGCAGACTATAGTGAGGATATGATTATAACTACGATAGGGGGGTAAGGATTGTATATAGTCAATACTTACACATTCAAAAGGTCTTGAAATTGTACTATAAGTTCCTACTTGTTCTAGTTTTGTAGATGAATTTTGAAGTTGACAATTTAAACAAGATCTAGTGTAATTTCTAACATATTTCTTAAGGTTAGGGTGGAAGAAATTTTGCATATTCAAAAGCATTTTAATTTCTCCACTATGTACTAACAAAAGATGAGTATAACATACTAATACTGGTAATAGTTTGGTTGGGAGATAAACCTTTAAATCTCCTTTTATTTTTGTAAACAGAATCATGTCTTTAAGTTCGTAGTTCTGTCTTTTATAAGTGTAGGTGTTTGATTTAGAGGTTAGACAACGTGTGTAAATATCAGAGTATTCCTCTTTTTGGTTTGCAATTATATTTTCTATGCTAATCCTTTCTTTTAGGATTTCCAAAGGTCTTAGTACTTTGCCTATAACTCTATGTTCTGCGGCAAGTGAATTTATGGTGATTTTGGGTTTTTGTTGCTTTGGTTGTGGAGGTTGTTCATCATAACCCAAATAGTCGGGGTTATCCATAATGAACTGTGTCCATTCTTCAATAGTCCAAACTTTATATTGGGGTAAGTTATCTTCAAACCCAGATTTAACAAATTTAGGTAGGGTTACCTTTTTGATGCTTGGTAAAGTAGCCTTATATGCCCTTGTTAAGAAATCTGCCAAATTGTCTTCTCCTCTTAAGAAAGACATTGTTAGCTTCGGTATTAGAGTTAACAGAGTGGTATTCCACCTCTTCAATTTATTAACGGCTGTTAATGCTTTAGGATTGAAGAGATAGTAAGCACATTTTGCGTCTGTTAACAAAGTGCATTCACAGCTTGGACCTATTAGAGTTCTAAACGAGTTTGCTGCATAAATAATTCCTAGGATTTCAATGTCTATGATATGTAATCTTGACTCAGCAACGGTAATTTTCTTTGAGGTGTATGCAATAATTTCAAACATAGACGCTAAAGATTTTAAATTAAAGCTATTGGTTGATGAAACCATTGCGGGTCTTACTATGTGTTGCTCCTTGTGTCCATATAGTAAAAATACAAAAGGGGGTTTTGTTTTGTCTGAACAGTGTTGAGTGACAGGTTTGACACCCTCTATATTTGTGATAACTATCACAGGGCGGTACATAGCTACACTAAGAGCTTCAAATATGAGTTGTTGCGGGTCTAGGTATACATATCCATGCTCTAGTTTGCGAATAAATTGTAAGAATTTATCCCTATCATTATTAAATACAAATTGAATATACTTTTGTCTCAACATCGTAGAACGTATGATTTTTGATGCTCGTTGCAGGATGGTGGTCAAAGGTGTTTGAACTTTATTTAGTTCCAAAAGCAATTGTAAAGATATCCCAAGACTATTGTGTACAGTGTCTTCAGGATAGCCCAAAGTTTTACTAGCCAAATATTCAAATTCAGGCGGTCCATCTTCAGACATACGTTTAGCATAATCCTTAATGTTTTCACCTTCAATCTGCAAAGGTAGGGGTAAAATTGGTAATCTGTTATCATAAATAACATGGTGTACAGGATCATCGAAATTTAGCCCAGGGGGTAGGGTTTTAGCCTGTAATTCTGGTGTCACTATCTGCGCTAAGACTGCTGAATATGAGCCAGTTGAGGTGCCGGCTGCGTCTGACAAAATAATCTTAGGTGCCGATAAGTTAACTAATTTGCTAAAAATTGGCCCTGAAGCTAAAGCTTTCTTAATATCCTCGAAGGCTTGTCTTTGTTCTGGAGTTGGGACAAAAGTTTTACCTAATCTAGTAGATGTAAGTGAAGTTAGAATATGTGTAGGAGCCATAATATCAAATCTTAAATGTTTATGCATACTTTGTAGTACACCCATAAAAGATCTCATTATAGTAATATCAGTAGGCATGGGAATATTTAGAAGTTTTTGTACTCGCCTTTGATCTACACAGCAATAATTATGCGAAATGAAGAATCCAAAGAAATTTACCCTACTTTTAAAAAGTTGTGATTTCTTTAAACTAATCTTTCCTTTATGCGTGTGTATTCTCCCCATAACTTTCTTCAAAATCTTAAAATGTATATTCAATGATTCTGATCTAGTTTTAGCTAGTTCAGTTGAGACAATGAAATCATCATAAATGTGCTGGACTTCTGGGATAGGTGAGTATACCATTTTGGCTAAATCACCGTCCATTACAACATTACCATTATCATCATAAGCCAATTCCCAGTGTAATATCTTTTCCATAAAGCGTGATAGACTTTCAGGTGAAGTCTTAATGCCAGTTGGTAAGGATGCGTGTCTAAAAGCTCCTAATGGGGTTGCAAACAATGTTAGGTCTCTGCAAGAAGGTTCTAGCGTTATACTATGAAAAGCGTTAGCCATGTCACTACTACTATGCACAAATTTATCCCTTAGTGACTGAATCAAATTTTCTGCTGTGGGTAGCAGTGCAGGTTCAGACTGCAGACAAGGATTCAATTGTTGAAAATTTACAATTAAACGAGGACAGCTCCCCTGATCCGACTTTGGAATCAGATAAGCTGGGCTTGCATAGTTGTTATAGGAATCCCCATCCAAATTAGCTCTTTCAATGGTGCCGTTCTTTAACAAAAACTCTAAGATAGATTGCATTTGCATTTTCTCTACGGGTGATAAATAATATAATTTCTTATGCTGGGGTAAAGTTTGACCAGGTTTTATGCCCAGTTCACAAATAACTTTTAAAGGTCGACCGATTTTTTCTGTAGGTCAACCTAATCAAATACAACCAACAAATACCTTTATAACATCGGTCAACCTAAAGCTTCTATAGGTCGACCTAAAATTTTCAGAGGTTGACCTTTGTCTTTTGTGAACTGGGCTTTAGTCTAATTGTATAATTGCCCAGATATTTACTCATGTTACCTCTATCAGTAGAATGTGTAGATATGATATCGGGGTAAGATTTTAGGAATATGTCTTCTATATAATGTCTTACCTCTGGTGGATAGTCTGACAGCACCACAAGATCCTCTGGTTTAACAAACTGGTCCTTAGGCACACTGTAGCCAGTAGGTTCCGTTACATAGTCCATGAGGTTATCAGATTCAGCTATATGTTTTAAGCCAAGTTCAATAACGTCATCACTATTTTCAAAAAGTTTATTCTTTTCAGGATCTGGTGTAGTTAGAATTTCATCAATATTAGAACGGTAGTCAGATAAGGCTACTCCTGGTACTGGAGTGTCATTGTTTATAGCTGTAGGATTCGGTATATATCCATCAGCTAAAGGAAAAGATCGTTCTACCAGATTGATGGCGCTGTATTTTGGTAGCTATAAGAGTTGAACTGAGTTGTTTCTGGTGTCTAGTGAGATCTGATTTATGGCTGGAGCATTAGCTTTCTCTGCGTGTTGCTCCAGGGCTTGTACAATCTCATCTAGCTCAGTTGTCACAGATACATTGTGTAGGAATGATTGCGTAAAATCAAAGTCTGTGGTGATCTCCTTGACTACAAATTGGTTGCTTGGTTCCAAGTATCCGGTGATAACAGTGTTAGTGATTGCATGTTCAGTGACATTTGTTATCATTGCTCTTCCACTGAGTTGTCCTCGGTTGTTGACAGTCAGTTGCGTTTGTCCAGGCTGAATTTTGATTCCTCCATTTCTATCATTGGCAATGTGGTCATCGCTGAGAATGACTTTTGTTCCAGGAGCCAAGTTGAAGAAATGGTTGATGTTCATCTCTATAGTCTGAGTTTCATTAGAGTCAATTTTGTCAATTGTCCCTGTGCAGAGTTGTAACTCATAATCAGAACAGAACAAGCTATCTAGTACTCTCCCAGGATGGAACATAGAGTATAGATATGGTGCTGGCGGGTGGTTGTCCGCAACGAAAGTCAACCCTAATTGGAGATCTCTAATGCCATTCATTCCGATGATCATAGGTGTGACATTCTTGTGTTCCTCAGGTACAATCATAAACGGTACTGGTCTATAGATGCCTGAGAACTGTGTGAGGCGAATCATGAGATTTATTTCTCCAGCTACTGGGATTTTGTGTCCAGAATAGCTGACAAGAACCATGTCACTCTTTTCCAGATGGTTCTTAACCTCATTTTGTTGTACTCCAAATAACATACCAAAATAGCTGGTTGACATGATATTTCTGTCTGCTGCTGAGTCAAACAAAGCTGTCATGTATACATCGTAGTTTCCATTTGACATACAGCCGGAGCAGTTCAGGTACATTTTCCTATTTTCATCCATGATAGCTGCCGAACTATCTACCGCTAAAATCTTGGGGTCATTAGGATCTATTCGAACGGTGATAGCGTTAACCCTACTTGTTCTGCCACGCTCTTTGGATTGTCCATTGGCTTTGGCCTCAACCCATTCTTCATATGCCTGTCTAAACACACCACCAGGTCTTACTTTACCACTATGGTACAGTTCCATCATTGCTGGTCGTCCAGGGCATAGGTGTTGAGCGTGGTATAGGTCTTTGCCATACTTCTTGTGACAGCTTGGGCAGTATCCGGATGTTAGTGCTGTTTGATATTGTCGTCCTTGGTCATCGCACAGTAGTCTGCATCCATCTGATATTTTGTGGGAATTTTGACCACATGCACCGCAGTAGCGCTTATTGGATGTACCATAGGAGATATGATAATCTTGTTTGGTGTTCTTTTGTGGTTGTCTATCTCTATTATCCCTGTTTTCTCTGTTGTAGGTTTTAGGATAGGCTGGTTTAGCAGTAACTTCTCTAACTGTTGGCCTTTTATAATAGCTTGACGTAGCGGCAACTTTAGCAGGCTGTTTGTCTCTATTCATTCTTGTATCCCTGTCATGTGAGTAGTTGGTGTTATTTGTCTTTTTATGAAGCGACAAATCTCCATTGTAACTGGCTGATACACCATTCTGCTGTAGGTCCATATCTAGGTCTTCAGTTCTAGGATACATGGAAGCGGTCAACTCATGATATGTAGGGGATCTTCCAAGATCATGTCTGAGATTGTGATGGTTTTCAGATGCTATATTGCGGCTATTTGTTGGTAAGCTACGTTTGAGTGCCTCCACTGCAGTTATGTTGAATACATTCTGTCGTTCCTTCTTGTCTGTATAGTGAACAGCGGCTCTGCTGGCAAGATTCTGAATGGTACTGACAAGCTTAGGGAATGACATGGCTTTGGTTCCCTTAAAAGCTATCAGCTTAGCTTGAGCTTCCTGTGGGCTGATGAGTATATCGTACTGTAGCAGTAAGCTATTGTAGACACTTTCAATAGATAGTCCAAGATTGAAACTCTGCTGGATAGTAGTATATGCTTCGCCAGTTGTGGTTCTAAGCATAAAGGTTTCGAATTCTGATCTTGAGAGGTTACATAATTCCTGAGCAGTGTTCATCTCTGATAGATAATCAGTAATGTAAGGTGGTTTGCCGTCTCCTTTGAAGCAATGCTTGAGAGGGAAGGTTCCATTGGCTAACTTAAGCTTTTGATCGTTGCTTAGGGTGCTCTTGCTTGCATAGCTGCTTGGTGGTTTAATTCCAGTTTGGTTGGTGAAGTTACTGAAGTGTCGTTGAGTGCGTTTGTCATTCTCCTCGTGTACAATACGCTGGGCTTCTAACTCAACTTCACGTCTTTGTTCCTCTTTGTATTCCCTCATACTCTGTGTGTAGTTGGTACAGAAGTTCCTCATCATTTCTGAGTCCACACGTATGTTGGGGTTACAAAGTCTTATTGTATCCAGGAATTGTGGGAACAGGAAATTTCCCAGAGGATCTGATAGTGTTGCTCTAACATATCGATCTCTGATCAATGCGTCTGGTGAGTCCTCGCGCATAGGTATGGATCTTACAGATTCCGTGTCTGGTTCTGGCGTCTTGGTTCTCTCACCATTCTGTTCTGGTTCCTCCTGGTTGGGCATCGGTTCCTCCCTTCGTATATCATCTCCTGCAGAGGCTGCATCAGCTGACGGAGTTCTTCTTCCAGGCGTCGTCGAGCGTCCTCGACGTGGAGTGTTCGCCTTTTCAGCGTTGTCATCTTTCTTACTTTTATTAAATAATGGCATTACAGCTAGCTTAAAGCTTTTAAACTTTCTATGAGTTCTTTAAAGAAGCTTATGAGATGTTGTACTATTTTAGGATTTAAATAGCAAAGGTACAAGAAGAAACTAAATAATGCGCCTAAAGTTAAAACAATCAAAAATTGTTTACAATAACAAATTTTTCTTTTAAAATTGTTAAATATAGATGAGTATGTATTGTCTACTTCACCTACAGTTGTTTCTACGTCGTGAATGCTTGCGAGTGAGCTTTAAATCTTATTCTGGAGTGTGCGCTAATGCACTCTTATCCTTAATTAAGCTCAACTGTAGAAACACTTCTACTTAGATTTATTCTATATTTGCCTATAAAGCTAATGTGGGTTGTTTAGCTATACAAATTAGCTATAAAGTTAAATAGAATGTTAAGGTTTGCAGCGAAGTTAATGTGGGTATGCTAATATACTATCACAAATTAACTGTTATTTGCTTAGGCGTCGACTTTTCCTAGCAAATGTTATTGTTTGAGAAAAACAGCAATTTATAATCCTTGTTGAATTCTTACTCCACTCTAAGGATATGTAGCTTACAATCTGCTTATTCCTGTAAGGCTTTATGAATATAACTTACTAAGGTTCACTCCCAAAGGATCGTCTATATTCTAATAGTATTGCAACAGTTTTGCCTGAATATCAAAGATCTCGCACCCAATACTTATAGTTGTATTAGGGTATGCCTACCAATCCTACTAAGTATTATTCGCGAATTATTATGGGGCTTCACTTGTGATTTCAATCCTTATAACTATATTATTGAGACTCAATTTAGATTGTCCTATATATATGAATATAATCAGTTTGTTTTCAAGGTTATTATAGACCGGATCTGCTCCACTTAATTAGTGAGAACACAATATTCTATGTGTCTTACTGAAGTGTGATATCCTACGCAAGGTGATCAATCTATACGCTGGAAGTTGTCAATCAAACTCTTTAAAGTAGACTACAAAGTTGGTGTTATTGTTTGGTCAAATATTATTGAAAATCAAATTAGCTGAATTAGTGCACTTTTTTTTTCTAAATGGTAACAATTTTAGATTATAAAGATTATGAACTATATGTACACACTTTATTTTACTTGGTTATAGTCTTTATGCTAATAATCCTAAGTAAAATTAAATTTTCTCAATGGTATAAAAAGAAAAATTTTTTCTTTCTTTGTTTTAATCCGGATTTTTATAAAGACAGTAGAGTACTTCCAATATTACTTGCTACTTCTTTTAGAGACGTCCCAAGATTCCCAATATAGGCTGCTGCAACCTTTTGCTGCGTTTGGTTACTAGAACTTTGTCTCTTATAAGTGTGCTTTTTAATTACATATAGGGCTTAGGTTGTTGACTATACTTTTAAATCACTAATATTCACTATCACTAATGATTGATGGTTTATAACTCTTCTCAAGTTGTCTATTGAATTCTGGCGGCACATGAAATAGAAATTTTAGCATTAGCAAAGCAAGTAAAAATTTAGTTTTCATGTCCTACTTATTGTTGAGTGAACCGTTTATTGTATTTATGTATATGTTTGTAAGGAATATACAAACAAAAAAAAATTTTTAAGTTAAGATTGAATTAAAACTTTCTAAGTCAAAATAAAATAGAATCACTCTAAGTCCAAAGTTGGAAAATTTTGACTAAGTCCAAAAAATTTCTAATGAAATTATTCTAAGTACAAAATCAATAAATTTTGGCTTAGGAAAAAAAATTATGAAAATATCTTAAGTGCCAAGTTAATAAATTTTGACTAAGTCAAAAAAAAATTTTATTGAAATTATCCTAAGTACAAAATTAGTGAATTTTGACTAAGTCCAAAAAAAAAAATTTCCTTTCAATGAAATTATACTAAGTGCAAAATTAGTGAATTTTGACTAAGTCCACTACTTTTCAATGAAATTATGCTAAGTACAAAATTAGTGAATTTTGACTAAGTCCAAAAATTTCTTTTCAATGAAATTATACTAAGTACAAAATTAGTGAATTTTGACTAAGTCCAAAGACTCTTCAATGAAATTATGCTAAGTACAAAATTAGTGAAATTATCCTGAGACAAAAGAAATAGAATCACTCTAAGTCCAGACGTGGAATATTTTGTCTGAGATGAAATTTCCTAACAGTCCATTCACAAAGCTACTTTAGAGATTGCCCTTAAGTCAAAAGAAATAGAATCACTCTAAGTCCACTATTGGAGTATTTTGACTAAGTGCAAATCTCGCTAAGTTAAGGATTTTAAAATCGTAAAGTATTAGAGTGTTAGAATTATCCTTCACCAAAAGAAATAGAATCTCTCTAAGTCCATAATTGGAATATTTTGGCTAAGACAGAAATACTCTAAAACAAAATTTTCTCTTAAGTGTGGAAAATGAAATTTGTTAATCTAGTTGGAAAAATTGCAATTATTACAAGTCCGAATTTTGGTAAATTTCCAACCAAGTTTCCAATTTCATAAAAATTACTATAAGTCCAGAGATTCAAAATTCTCTCTGTAACAAAAGAAATAGAACGGTGCTAAGTCCAAAAGTGGAGTATTTTGCTCAGAGCATCAGGAAATCTCTGGAATTATTGCTGATTGCATACAGTAATTTGTTTATACTTATATCATTCCAACCGATCGATGTTGAGAATATCTTTGAGACTTTGAGATATTTTGTTTTGACTCAAAATTTTTTGGAGGAAATAGTTATTTTGATACATCCGCATATAAATCAGAATTACATTAGGAATATAAGTCCTAGGCATGTATAAGTAAGTGCAAATCTCAGAAAATCGGTTCTAACGGTACCAAAGTATTAGTACAGTTTAACTTGAGTATAAATGCTACAAGTTTGTAATAATCTTTTGGCCCTTTACTACGACTCAAGAGTACTAACTGCTTTCGGCATATTGTTTCAGAAACATGGCTCCAAAGACAATATGTATCCCAACTAACAGCGTTTCCCATGTTCTATAAGATTTGCTCCTAAGTTTTCATTTAATAAGACAGTTCAAAATGGTCCTTTACAAATAGTATTTTGATAGCTTATAAATGAAAAGTTACTCCATGCTTGATTCTTAATAAGTTCTGGTTTAAGTATCAAAGATTCAAGTATTTCAACACTTAGAGAATTTTCGAATAAGTAAAAATCATACTAAGTCCGAAGATTTATATATATACTCCGCCACCTAGCACAACTCCTAAATTTCAAAATTCTGACTAAGTCCAAAAATCAAAATTTTGCACATAGCTCAATCATAGATTATTCCAACCCAAGTGTTTTACTAAAGAGAGGCGGACATGGAGGTGCCGGTGTGCTGGTATTCTCTAGGGCCTCTAGAGTGTCAACCAGTGCGAGTGTCCTTATAGGGCGGCGACCAATGGCCACAAATATGCTAGCATTCTCTAGGGCCTCTAGAGTGTCAGCTAGTGCAACTGCTCGTACACGAGGCTCTCAATTGCATTTGTGTCGTGCCTTTCAGTCCCTATCTCTTCAAACGCCTCATAGTCCTAACCTTGCTCTCAAATAGTTTCACAGGTTTTGGAAAATCCGATTTTGCCATAACTACAATTATTCGATTTTGGTAAAAATACCTGCCTTAGGCGGTTCGGGTACGGTAAGGAAAAAAAGAAAAAAAAATTTATGAAGTAAAATTTTTCCAAGATACAACCGGTAAGTTGCACCATTGTGTGTGCGAATGGGGCGTTTGTCCATATTTAGGTATGGAGACCGCTCTTCTATGAGTACTACTAAAACCTAATTTTAATGCAATACACATAGACATTCTCATCGTCGGTTCGTTTGTTTAGAATGCTTAACCCTCTATTCCCACAAGTATAATACGAATTTGGTTGAGCTGGTGGAGGCTCAACAAAAGACCCACGCGAAGTATTATGTTGCTTTAACCTAAGAATAAATGGTTGGTTTTGATATTCGATCAGAATTATATAAGTATATTATGTATTAAGGAAGGAAAATGTTTTTATAAAGTGTATTTATATTACAAGTGCATAAGTTAAGTATGAAAATATTTACAGGATAAGTGTTAAAATTATAAGTAGAGTAGGACAGAAATGTGCCCTAAGTCCCAAGCAGTGAATTGTGCTAAGTGTTAGAGTTCTAACACAAGGCATAAGCTCAATTCATGCTAAGTACTAAGGGGCCTAAATTTAAACTACAATGCATGCCAAACAACTAAGTCATTACCTTTTAAAGCCAGAAAGAGAAGTTGATGGTAGGGGAGTCAATAAATAACTGAATAAATTCAAGAGGTACATGCTATAACATTAGCTCTGGACCAGGATTTTAGTGTTTGTCTGTGCAATTAAATGTCTGTGTGTTAATATGTGACGTAAATCAGGCATGGTTGTAGGCATACATATTTGTACTGATTGTTTATATGATTACATTAACAATAAACATAATATCTTTAATAAACATATACTATTAGCAAATCACATACAGATTACCATGAATAGGCTAGCGTTACCCATATATGGTGTCATATAGGTAAAGATAGGCCTATGAATGCATAAATTGATACAAATAATGCCTTGGGCCCAGCTAAAGTAATTGTGTCTTGCCCCTGAGTGCTTCTAGATAATTGCAGGGCACGCGTCAATCAAATATTCATAATATGCTCTATAAAGTGTTGACTTTATATCAAGCATAGATAGATAGTTGTGGATGCGAAGCATTTCTGTAAAAGTCTCATGTCTCATATGTACGTTCAAAGAATTTGAAAATTGAGGATCGCATCTCCATACTTTGCTTTTGTTTTGTGTCTTTCCAACTTTTTAGGACTTGGTACTAAGCTTATAAAAGTATACCTTGTTGTCCTAGTAGTCATTTCATCATATTAAATATTGTTTTCAATGGACTTTCAACGGATGTTTTAGTAACAATTATACATTCGTTACGCTTTCTAAATCGTATCTAATTCTTAAAGAATTTATCAAGTCAACAGGATAATATTAATATTCCTAAATTAACGATGAGAGGGACCTTAATTATGGATAAAAATCGCGTTTAAAATGAGCAAATCTTACATTCTACATAGCTTGTTATGTTTTTTTAATTTAAACTTTTCCACTAATATAGAATATTAGTTCATTTTGACGAAGCCCAATCTGTCCCACTTTTGAGCAAGACGATTCCCTTTTCTCCCATCTCTTTTAAAGAGATTTTCTTTCCCCCCCCCCCTTCCCTTTTTCTTTTCCCTTCATATGACGTCAAATAGGAATCGTCTTGCTCAAAAGTGGGACAGATTGGGCTTCGTCTTCCTTTTTTCCTTATATCGGTGACAATAACAGCTAGGGGAAAAAAAGGCATAGTAATCATTCTAAGGATAAAAATTTCCTTTTTGTCTTATATTTGTTATTTATGCAATTGGTATAAAAAATGTAACAGGATGTTAAGAAGAGAAAAAAAGTGTTAATAAGATTTATTATATGCATGATAACAAGGATGACAACTTCCATAAGTAGCGCAGCAGTATATCATGTATGCGGTAAAAGAATATTAATCCTTTCATAAAAGTAAAAGGATGTCTGAATGTCTGTACCTAAGTATCTTGATAACCGCTAAAAGAATATAGTTCTCCTTTACAATGTAGCTTTTAATATGTCCTGGAAAGGTTTATGACTATTTTGGGGAAGTGTACCACCCACCCAACCAAGATCTATCGCCCCTAGAAAAAAATAACCCCACCAAAAAATGTTTTTCTTTTTAAAACTAAAATTGACTACATAGGGCATCCACACCTTCTTCAACTTTAAGTCTCACAAGAGGCCTCTAGGGGCGTAACCGCTAGTAACAATATACATAGAGTGGCTCTGCCCCCTGTAGTGTAAACAAGATTAATGATATGCATAAAAGTAGATTAATCAAAGTCATACTTAGAACACAAATTATACTCATCATAAAGATTAAAATGCATTAGAAACTCAACAAATAAAGTATTATGTAAGTTTATTTTGAAGTAATTATGTCAATATTTCAGACCAATTTTACATATATCCTATATTTTTTGTCTTTAGCTTAAGATTTAAGATAACTACTAAACTGATTAAGTTTTTTTTCTATTTTGGCGAAGCTTTACATCTGTTTTATTTTTATACTTAAGCCTCAGGAAGTTTTAGGCTATTTGTCTCCCCTTCCTACTTTTCCTTTTAATATAAGGCCCCTATATGCTAGGGGCGCAGCTGCAAGTATTTTTAAAAGCGTATATATTTTCAAATTACAAGTTTCTAATGTTATGGGAATAACTTGACTAATATCTATCAGAAAAAAAGTTTCTAAATCTCCTTTATAAATAAAAACAAGAACGGCAAAATATTTCAAACGAAGCTTAATAAATCAGACAGAAAAAAATGGGAAAAAATGCAAACATTTTACCTAACGCACGGAATAACTTTTTAAAAATTTGACAATTTGTTCGACTTCTTTTTCAATGAAATATTTTTTTAAAATAACTTTAATTTTGAATATTCAAAAAATTTTGTTGAATATATTGTATACTTTCTATGAAATGAAAAGATACGATTCTAATTACAGAAATATTGTCTAGGGTATTTGTTATTTTATTTTTAGATATGAAAATAGTAGGTAAGGAATTAGAATAATACATAGAATTTTCAGCAAAGACAAACCTAAATAAACTTTATTTGTTTAAGAAAAGGTGTTCATCAATTATAGCCAAATTTATCAAGAAAGTCAATTTTAATTAACCCTTAACGGTCGGGGGGGGGGGGGCGTTGAACGCCCCCCCATCCGGTTTTTTCTATCTCATTTTGTGTGTGAAAGATAAAGAGCCCAAACTGCTTGACTTTTTAAGTATGGGTATGACACATAACTGAGAGTTGGAAAATCCTACAGCATTGTCTTAACAATATCTGATAATTTGATTGACACTAGTATATTTTATGGTGTTTTATCAAATTCGCATAAAATATTTTCGCAGCCACTCTAAATGAATGTCGACCATCCAACGAAGGTCACATATTAACAATTTGGGGTATAGTCCCTTTCGTGGCAACGCTCCTTAAGGGGCGATTCTTCGTTTTTTTCACAGTAGCTTTTCTCATATTTCTAGCCTCTGCGGGGGGCTCTAACTTGTGGGGCAATCACCTAATCCAATATAACCTAACATAACCTAAAATGACATATCAGAAGCCATCTTAAAAATACGACGAATCGCCCCTTAAGGGGCGTTGCCACGAAAGGGACTATTCCCAGAATTTGTTAGAGTAAGTTTCTAATTTATTGGCGGATTTAACAAATTGAAAACAAACATTTCTTAAATTTGATTGACCTATATAAAATGTTGTCAATTTAGTAATGAATTGACAAATACTTACACAAATATAATATAAAGTTTTTTTTATTAATGATTAAAACTATTATGAGCATGATGCTTTACTGTTCATTTAATCAGACCATGATATATAAAATACAATAAAAAAGAAAAATCTTTTCTTTTGCAGTTTCTAATGCACACCAATTTTATTAGGAATTTTAATACCATAGTGTATAATTCCCTAGTCTAGTCTATAAACAATTTAAACAAATACCATTCTTTATTAAGTAAATAGTTGGATATTAAAAGGAAATTTGATTTTTATTGGTTTATTTGGTAGCGCAGCTACTGTAAATAAAAGATATGACTGTTCATCGTTTGCGCCCCTAACATATAGGAGCTTTGTATTCTTAGGGGAAAAGGGGTGCAGAAAATAGACTTTAAAAAGTCCCAAGACTTAAATTAAGTAGCCTAAAACCATCCTGTGTGGTAGTTAAAGGTTTCTTTGTTCTCGAGATCTCAGCAAACATAACAAAAAAACCTTACTACTTTTTATAATAGAATTAGGATATTAAGTACTTTTTCGAATTGGAGGGCCAACTTTCCCATCCCCTTCCTTCAAGTGTTCCTAGAGGCCTCTAGGAACGTAGCCGCTAATACTCTATTGAATTACTGTCTGAATTAAAAATATTTATTGATTTTTAAATGGCAAAGCTACCTTACAATAAAATTAAATACTCTACCCCCATGTAAGTAAAAAAATCAATAACCTATTATTATAGCAAAATATTTTTAAAGGAAGCCTGCAAGAAATACCACGCTTTAACTGCTGAAAGACTGCCACAAGTAGACCAAATACCCTAAATTTGAAGCCTTTAGCTTCTATAACAAAAAAGTTCTAGGCATTTTAAAATGACATTTTATGTACAATGGAAATTTTGAAAGAATTGCAATGCTCATGTTGAAAACTTTGAAATTAAACTACGTGGCCTAGAAACAAAATTATAAGCTTATTTTTGTCAAAAATTTAGGTTTCCAGTAACTAATTATATTTTTACAATAAAAATACCCATTTTTATAGTCAAAATCATTAAAAAAAATTAAGTTTTACTTGCGTTGTACCGAATGTACTGTAGCCAATCAGAAGGCTGAATCAGCTTAACAACCAATCACAGCTAAGCTTGTATTAGTTTACCCCTTTGTTTCCGCTATGATTTTCGTTTAAAAATGCAATTTAAATCGAATTTTTTTTATAGATTTTGACTATGAAATGTTGTGTTTTTATTGTAAAGATATAATTAGTTACATGCAATCTAAGTTTCTGACAAAGATAAGGTTATAATTTTGTGTCTAGGCGACGTAATTTAATATTGTTTTTTTCTTTTATGAGCATTGGAAATCTTTCAACAATTCCATTGTACATAAAATGCTATTTTGAAATGCCTAGAACTTTTTTGTTATTGAAGCTGAAGGCTTTAAATTTGGGGTATTGGATCTTCTTGTGGCAGTCTTTCAGCAGTTAAAGCGAGTTATTTCTTGCAGGCGTCCTTTAAGCCTATTTTCCCTATAGAATATTTTATATTGTAACCACCAGAGACGTGCGTAAGAGAGGGGTTTAGGGATGTTAAAAGTTATAATTAAATTTTATCCTTATAATAAAGTAACAGGATGTTTGTGTGTTTGTATGTTTGTACCGAAGGATCTCGCTAACCGCTGAACCGATCGGGTTCTCCTTAACAGGGTAGCTTCTCATAGTTCCCGGGAAGGTTTATAACTATTTTCTTGGGGGGTGGGACACCCCCACCCCCCCCCAAAAAAAATGAACCCCCCCCCCCTAAAATCTTTTAAAATCTAAAATAAGAAATTGAATTATTAAATTCGACTCTTTCCTCAAGTGTATAAAGTAAAAACTGGTATCATTAATTCTGTCAACATGCAATTGTAATTGTTTGTGTCGACAATATTCCTTTTTAGTTTAAGAAGAAAAATGTAACCACCCCGAAAATTTGTAACAAACATTCTCTGTACTTATGAGAAGCTTAACTGTAAAGGAGAACCAAGTCGGTTCAGTGATATACTTCTCTAAGAAGACACAAACAGACACACAAATGGACATGCTACTTCTTATAAATAAAATTAAATAAAATATTAAATTACGCATCCTACGCCTAAATCTAAAACATGATACTTTTAATGTGCTTCATGCACCCCTTGCAAAAATTACTGTGCACGCGCCTGATTGTAACAAAAAGAGTTTGATGAAAATATATTATTAAAATATTGCGTGAGGGCCCAAAATAGAAACGGTTACCCAGCGCCGGGCAAAATCATCCAGGAATAGATATAAGCATTCTGTGTAAGGTTTTTGGTTCGTCCGTTGGTAGTTGTAGCTAACCATTGAACCGTTTGGGGTAAGATTAATGTGTCTTGAAGTCTTAGAGTGGTTTTAAGCTCACTCCACCTCCGAGTTTACAGTCTCTAGATGCTAGCTTTAACATAACATTTGGAAACAAATTAACACAATGTCTGTTTGTGTGTTTTTACCAAAGGATCTCGCTAACCGCTAGAGCCAAGGTGTCTTTATATGAAAGCCACTACCACTTTTATTTCATGTCAAAAATGACGTCATTGTGCTCTTATTATATCAACAAACTTTTATTTAAAACCATAATAAAACTTTTGGAAAAAGTGTCTCCTGTCCATTGAAATAGTAGAACATGAATGACAATTTGTAAAAAAATAGCAAGGATTATTTTGTCCATAAGAAGAAGAAGAATAAAATTAGTCTATGAATTATACTGGTACCCAAAGTTTTATAACCTCATTTTCTTGTTTATTAGCTAAAAACTTTGGGTACTTTTATTGAATATTGATTGGTTGGTTCCATTCTATTAGTGTTCAATTTCTTCAACCAATACTTTTATCTAAATAAATAAAGGGATAATATTAATTATGTTCATCGTAATTTGGGGTGTACATCAATTTATCTTCTATTGTCTTTTCCCTTAAGATCCCAGATTATATATTGCTTTGATATTGTCATCTTTGAAAACAAATTTAATATCAAATATACATTAATAAAGACGGACATACACACGAACTTATAAACTATAGCGCAGCTACGCTACTGATATAAAAGTTAGTGCAATTCTCAACGGTTTTTTCTTCAACTTTACCCTCCAAATTATGTCAATCCTAAAATTACATACTGATCATAATTTTTAGATTAGCGCAGCATATATAAAGCAATGGCATGCCCGTCCGTTAGTTGGTCCGTCTCTACAAGCAATTTAACACTAACGAATGATGAAGACGTCCAATGTGGAAAGTAAAGGGTGTTTAAACCCTCTCTCCCCCACAGAACAAACTACCCGCCAAGTTAGAATTTTTTTGTGGGGAGGGGTAGTTGACTAATTCTTCCTTAACACGTCCTATGTGTAGGTTTCCAAAGGAAAGCACAATTGTTAATTGTCCACCGGTTTAAGGTACATAGAAATAAATAAAACATATGTTTTGGATTACAATAAAAGTCATTCAAATTGGAATAGTCAGCATAGGAAGGTACCGGAAGCAAATTTGTTATTTATAGAGATGCTTCGCTCCTAAAAATAAGTGTTCGATCAAATTTATAATTTAAATTTATCCATAAGTAACGGACAACACGGGAAATGGAAAAATAATCAAATAAAACGTTAAAATGATAAAAAACAGGAATGACAATATCAATAAAAGCAAAGCATCAAATTTTATTGAAACGAATATGAAGGAATCAATTGACAGCAATATCTTTCAAGACGACGTATTATTACGGTCTTTCGAGAAATGATTACATATATGATACTTTTTTTGATATTGGCTTGTAAAAGAGGGGCGAAGATGGGTGTCAACACCCATTTAAGATTAAAATTGGGGAAGCCTAAGTTTTCCTTTTTTCCACTCCATAATAGATCCACACCCCCTGGTGAGTCGCTGTGCACGCCACTGCTTTTAAAATACCTAATTTAACAATAACTACTTTTCTTGACAGACAAACAGACATCGGATAAACTCTATATGTAGAAAAGCTTTATTTTCTAAAAATCGGGTATAGTCCCTTTCGTGACATCACTTCTTATGGGGCGATTTGTCGTATTTTTCACAGTAGATATTCTCCTATTTCTAGCCCCTGCGAGGGGCTCTAACCCTGCGGGGCCAATTACCTAATCCTGTAAGGGCAATCACTTAACCCAATATAACCTAACCTAACCTAAAATAACCTATAAAAAGCCATTTTAAATATACGACAAATCACCCCATAAGAAGCGATGTCACGAAAAGGACTATTCCCTAAAAATCTACAAAGGAAATAGGTGTTAGGGGTTATAGATCATACTTCTAAAGCTGTTATGTTGCGTATCTTAGGGGGGGGGGGGACATTGGACTGTAATTTATGCACGATGTCATCTTTCATTCTTTGACTCCAAACTTTACCACCAATAACTAAAGAAGGGGTAATTATTTTTACTGCATTTGGTATGATTTGGTATGTACTTCAATATACCGTCTATTGTCTTATCCCTTGAAATCCCTGACTATTGCATATATAAAGCATTGCTTCCTATAGATATTGTCATCCTTGTTATGCTTATTGAAAAATCTAAATTGATATTTCGGGTCAATTTTGATAAATAACATAGGAAGGAAGTTATTATAGGGTCAATAACTGAAAAACAAGCGTAATAGTGTCCATATGCAGCGCAGCATATTGTTTAACATTAAAACGATTTTAAACTGGGTTTAATAGGGAGAGGTTAGAATAAGGGTGGAATAGAACATTGGACTGTAAATTATACTGGTACCCAAAGTTTAAAACTACGTTCGCTCTTTGCCTATAAAGTTTGGATATTTTACAAATTATAATTTGTTGGATTTACTAGCAGTGCCAAAACTTTTAAATAACCTTTAAAGGTCGACCGTTTTTTTTTCTGTAGGTCAACCTAAACAAGTACAACCCACAAATGCCTTTATAAAATTGGTCAACCTAAAGCTTCTATAGGTCGACCTAAATTTTCTAGAGGTCAACCTTTGTCTTTTGTGAATAACTTTAATATATAAATAATTATTTTTGAATTATGATGCCTTGATATAACAATCCTTGCTCACAAATGATAACTCTTTCCAAAAAAAGAAAACAAGGATGACAACATCCATAAGTAGCGAAGCACAAAATTTCGTGGATGGAAATGACCGTCATGGTTGTTTTCTTCAAACAACGGGAAATTTGATTTTGATATCTAAAACAGAAAAAATTTTGAAAATCGGATCATAAACACCAAAGATATGGGGAAAAATGTAAAAAATTTGAAAATAGCCAAAACCCTGCAAAAAGGCAGTCTGACCATTATTGTTGTTTTCTTCAAACGACGGGAAATTTAATTTTAACATCTTTAACTGAAAAAAATTTGAAAATTGGACTAA
This sequence comes from Acartia tonsa, assembly GCF_053477335.1. Classification (NCBI taxonomy): domain Eukaryota; kingdom Metazoa; phylum Arthropoda; class Copepoda; order Calanoida; family Acartiidae; genus Acartia; species Acartia tonsa. The sequence goes on along the minus strand of NC_137266.1, from coordinate 8,012,596 downwards.
AAACACCAAAGATATGGGGGAAAATGTAAAAAAATATAAAATAGCCAAAAACCTGCAAAAAAGGCAGTCTGACCTTCATAGTTGTTTTCTTCAAACGACGGGAAATTTGATTTTGATATCTATAACTGAAAAAATTTTGAAAATCGGTTCATAAACACCAAAGACATGGTGGAAAATGTAAAAATAGCTAAAAACCTGCAAAAAGGCAGTCTGACCGTTATTGTTGTTTTCTCCAAACGACGGAAAATTTAATTTTGATATCTTTAACTGAAAGAATTTTGAAAATCGGACCATAAACACCAAAGATATGGGGGAAAATGTGGAAAATCTAAAAATAGCCTAAAACCTGCTAAAAAGCCGTCCGACCGCCAGTGATGTTTTATAGTTAATTGTGCTCCTTAATGATGGGAATGTTGTCAAAAAATTTCAGAATTCTATCTTTTATAGGAGCTGAGTAAATCCCATTTCCCCCATAGCGTTACGGACTGACGGACTGACTGACTGACGGACGGACAAAGTGAATTATAGAGTAGCTTCGCTACTAAAAAATAGCTTTAATACAATAAATCATTTCTTTCTTAAATAACTCCCAAAAAAAGATTATTTCCTTATCACTCCTTTTAGTCGCGAAGTTTCTTTATAACTAAAGTCTGTCCGTCAGTCTGTAACGGATAGCTGTTCTTGTAGGTTCATTCTATCGAATTAAAACTTTCATGATAATTCTTTTAACAATTAGGTATCTGCATCTTATTTTTACTTATTTTAATGATTAAACTTTTTTTATAAATACAGCTTCCAATAACGACTTGGCAAATATTTAAGAAGAATTTTAAAGATTTTACAACATACGATAGTTAAATCTTTGTTATTTGGTTTCAATATCAAAGGCATATCAAAATGTATTGTCTTAACTTTTGAGCTTCGCTTTCATGAATGCTGTTATCCTTGTTCCAATACGTGTACTGTTATACAATTTTAAAAATACCAATTCTAAAATAATTTTATCCATTTTAAAAGAGCATCTCTCATAGAATTTAAATTCAATTGTCGTTGTTTTGATAATGTAACAAAAAAATGTAGCTCTCTGTTAGACTTAGATGTTTATTATTACTACTACTAGTAATTTATATCCACCATGCAACGTTATTCTAATAATGACTTGATGCTAGCACCGAACCTTAACTAGTATGTCCTTTATATAAAGCTTAATATTGTCTTAGTCAAGTTTTTAGCTATTATTTCAAGATGTAAATTCTGTTGTTATGAAGTAAGAACCCAATTGATACATGATAAATTGTTTCAATGATGTATAGACATTCTTTACACTTTATAAACCAATAGAAATAGAAGAGTAGAAGAATATTCTGAACCCTTTTTTCGTCAAATCTAAGAGAGAACATTCCTAGCAGACAAAAGTATTGTTTACTTTCGACTCAAGCTGATGTGGATTCTTAAAAAATGATAGACTCGCTATTCGATAGTGAGGCAAAATTATTTTTGTAAAAAATCATCCAAAAGCACATTAAAAATCTACAAAAATTAAACAAAATCATATGTTAATAACCCTCTTAAGATTTTATTTCATTTTTGTAAATTTTTTTATTCGATTTTGGAGGATTTTTCACAAAAATAATTTTGCCTCACCAGCGAGTTGCCAGCCTAACTTTTTTTTTAAGAATCCAACTTTGTTTCAAGCTTTCAAATTGTAAACGAAATTTTTGGGCAATTAATTCTGATTCCGCAAAGCTTTCTACTAAGAAAATATACTGTTAACAGCTGACTTTTATGTATGTATGAAATGAAAAAAAACATGCCTTCGTAGGAAAATGTGTACATAATTTCAACCAATGAGATCCAATGTAAATTCCGATGCGATTCTCCTATTGGCTCAATCAGACATTCCCTCTCTTTCTTAGTACCTTTATTTATAAACCATACTTTTATATGCGTAGCTCCTTTATAAGTTATTCTTGTTCTATTAGGTTCCCTTACTGACACGTAATTTGAAAATAAAATGTGTTTTAAGAGACATTCTTATACACTTATATATACATTTCATGCATCTAGGAGCTCTGTATTTGAACGAGTAAGGAAAGTAGGCAAATGGCTTAAAACCAAACCTAAATTTAAAAATCAAATAGCCTAAAACCATCCAAGGACCTTTAAAGAATCTCCTCTAAAATGGAGAATTCAATCGATTCAGTATTTATCAGAATCTTAAGCTACAAACAAAAAAACTTACTACTTTCTATAATAGGGTATTTTTAGATTGTGTATCATTATTATGGGTTGTAAATAATGTATCTAAATATTATCTAACACACAAAATTTAAAGGGCAAATGAAAGGAATAGTTATTTATCTCAATGTATTATACACAGCTTTCCACAGATATCAAAATGAAAAATGAAAAGAGTGGAGCCAATTTTGTAAGCCCCAAAATTGTAAGAAAATATATAAAAGTGTCTGTAATACGATACATGACTTTTCTATAATGCTGAGAACAGGTTTTAATCCACCGGATTAGAATCAGTTTTGAATGAATACGAGAAGTAATATCCTACTCTTTATGGATGTTTCAACCCTTGTTTAAACAATTTAGATATACGTGCTGTGTTTTATAAAAAATATTATAAAGGATAATTTTTCAAATATTTGTAAAGAAAGTGTTGATGGTTTTTAAATTACTTTTAACATGACTTACATTATCCTTCTTTTGTAAAGTTTCTTATGGCCTTTTTAACCCATTTTTAAGTAAATCTTTTAAAAAATATATATCCTTTTGTTTTTACTGTGCTTTAGGTAGTATTTTTTTTTATAACATCAACACGAACATCAGAGAAAAACAGTATAATTGTCTGTATGTCAGTTTCGATCATTTTAGTCAAATGCTATAATGTAGTTATTACCTCGTAAGGACGAATTTTTAATCGAGTTTGAAACTTTAACGTCAGGTCCACCAACCAAAGATAACTAAGGGGAGTCATTCTCTCTAATCACTCGATCTTTATGTTAAATTACACATAACATAAAACGAACTCTTTGATTGCACAACCCTTGTCTGGAAGTTCCAACTCATGTTTTTGGCCAAGGCATTTCTCCTACTCTAGCTATGTATGACTCTCATCAGAAAGCAATAGGAACCAAATTTAATGTTTTTGTAAATGACGTGGTGCTAAGCTGAGATTCGATTCCCCGACGTCTAGCGAGTTCGATACATGTCAAGCATATAAAGCATACTAAAACCATTAAAACTAAATTCATATAAATTTGTCTTGTCGTTTAACAGGGTGTCACAGACTAACAGATTGAGACAATCATACAGTAGCTTTTCTTTCTAAAGATAAGTTAAATCATTTCAAAATTTCATAATTTATTTGATTATAATAACTGGTATAAAAAAACATATGTCATAACAATATAAGAAATATACAACTTAAAATATTCTCTTTGAAAGCTCTGAGGTTTTACATCATTTTGAGTATAAATATTAAAAATTAAACAAATTTGCTTTCTTTTAATTTAATAGAAGCCCTAACACTATGCACATGTCTTGACAAAGTATTATATTCTTCAATAGGAGAAATCCTATCAAAGGGTTCACTTTCAACAATCTTAACTGGATAGTCTTCATTGTTATTATTAGTAATTTTAGGCGATTTTTTAACATTTTCATTGGCGGATTTTTTTGATGGTTCATTTGAGGATTTTTCTTGTTTATTGACAGCACTATAGATACAGTTGTTGACAATATTATGAGGAATATTGGGAGCTAGATGGGTGTTCTCATACACAACGTTGTCTTGGTTTTCAGAATCTGTGTCCTGGTCCATCCGGCTGTTTGGGTAAGACCGAGATTCCTAGAAAGATATTGTTTATTATAATTGGGTAAGTCATTAAGAGACATTATAATAAATAAAAGGGAGGAACAAGGATGACTACTGAACATATCAACTGTACATTCTTCAATTATATTTGTAAAACAGACTGAAAAAGTTTATTATAGAGTAGCTGCACTATTGGTTTATCAAAAACAAGGATGACAACTTACCATGTTGGCGGCGCACTCCTCAATCTGTGCAGGGTTGAGGGAGAAGGCAGTGCTGGTTGTGCTAGGGGCGGGGGAATCTACCACCGTGCTTCGGGATTGGATACCTAGATGGATAGATAGTTAGGTAATGTAGATAGATAAATGACAAATAGAAAGGTAAAGTTAAAACTTTATATTACAGATTGAAAGATAGAATAGATAATTTAATAAATAGGTGGAGATTCATGGTTGAAATATACATCAAAAAAGGTAACAAAAATAACGAAGCTCTAAAGTAGGAAAACGAATATGTTCACTTGTAGAGTGTCATTACTTAACTAGAATTTAAATTTTTAAGTCTAAATTGCTTAAATACATAATACTGTTTAATGACATACTTAAATTTTTAGGACTTGATTATAGAGATAATTCGTTTATTATCCTTGTTCTCCTAGAAATCATACTTCCAAAAATTAGGATATTTATATTATACAAAATTGTTGTCAAAAATTGGACTTACAGACATTTAAGTTACGATTACAGAGCTGCTACTATTTCTGAGTTTGAAATCGATATGACAATTCTAAAAAGCCTTAACACTTTTACCTGTACTGCGCTGTGACTGTGAGCTGTGTGTGGCAGAATGGTGGGCGGCGGAGAGGGCGGGTGATATCCCCACGGTAACGGGATGGCGGGGTTTGAAACTCGTACGGATCTCAGTGCGGCGTAACTCAGATGAAACTGTTTCTAAAATTAATATTTTTATATAAATTCATTATTTAAATCTTCTTTTAAAAAGTAATCTTATGGATATAAATATTACAAATTATATAGTAGCTTCGCTACTAAAATATCATAATGTACCTCGTAAAAATTTGTAGTTATAAGAATATAATTAAGAAATTTGCCAATAGGGTATTAATGTTTTTATCTTTACATCTTTCGGATCATCTTTAAAAATTAGGACAAGTCTTTACAAAAATAAATCAATACATTAAACTCTTATGCTTCTAACGTTTCTGCCAGGCAAAAATAACAGTTTATGTTCCTTGTTTGTTATTTATTTAAACATGCAGAAAAGTTGAAAGTAAGATTAATATAATATCTATTTTATATTCGAAATTTTCTTCATTATTTTCTCAATTGTATATACTATTAATTGTCCCTCTCCCTTGTTTAGGTTCAATATGTAAAATTTTGCCTAAGGACAAACTAATTTTCTTTCTATCATCTTTTAACTACATCTTTATCAAATGGCCAATATTCTCAATCTTTACTCTTGTGTAGTTTATTGGTATTGAGCACCTAATCCTTCTTTATAACAATGTTTGTCTGTCTGTCGGTTGAGCAATGCTACCCCCTTCCATTGTTAGATTACTTTAAATAAGGGGGGTTTCCTATCAAGGGCGTCCCAGCTTTTTTATTTGGGAGGAAGAGGAGGGGGGGAGGGTAATCACCATTGGACGTCCTTGTTTCCTATGCCTAACCCCCGCTGGGACTTTACTTTCGGTGCCCTTATCCTGGGGGGGGGGGGGGGGGGGGGTGATGCTCATTATAAAAACTAAATGACAAAAAATAATGCTTTACCTTTATCATGAATTGGTTTCGCCCAATCTCTTGATGTTGATGTCACGTTCTTGTTAATTGTACTGTTCGCATTACTATCAGCCGAGGAGCCACTGGGAAGTACCGACAGACCGGCCAATGGTGCGTCGCTACTCACATTATAAACAGGCATCTGTTTCTGTAGGAAGGAGTTATCAATAAGATTATTAGATCCTTTTTCTATCTCTGAGTCAGTCAATTGTGTCGACGGAGTTGAAATTGCGGATTTTAGGGAGGAAAATTTTGAATCAGTTTCTGTTGATTTTAATTCAGGAGCACTTCGCTTTGTTTTAATAATGATTATTATGAAGAATGCTAAAGAAATGACAATTAGATGCCAGCAAAAGTAGATTCCAATCCAGCTGCCTTCAACGGCGTCCAAGCTGGCAGAGTGAAGCATCCAGGTGCCGTGCAGGGTCAGGGTTATTCCCACCATCAGTGCCATGGAATTGTTGAAAAAGGCGCCAATTGTGGATAATGCCGAGGTGATGATTGTAGCCATTTGCAGGACATCTGCCACGTGACCGGTTTGCAGGTTTTCAATGTATAGAACAGCATCTACAACAAGGGCGATGAATAGTGACAGAAATTTCAGCAGTTTTTCGCAGACAAATCCTTTTTTCAGGTAGCTAACAGTGTCAATGGTACCATAAAGAGCGAAGCTTAGGTAGAACGTAACACTGTAAATATCTTTTACCGCCGTTTTTTCATAGCTTTGAGCCAGCAGGACGGTTAGCAAAATTCCGGTGCCGCTGGCACCAAGATAGATGATTCCGTCCCAGGGAAGGTTTCGTAAAAATCCACCAGTCCGTCCGCGAGCTGATGTTTTGCTAGATTTGGTCTGGTTAGACTTGGTGGTCAGGGGTTGACTGATTAGATGAACAAAACTAAACCTGAAATAAAAAATAACTATTATATAAAGTGAAAAAGGTCGCTGGATAGTTTCAGGCTATTTTATTTATAAAGTCTAATTGAAGGTATGGTACTAAGATATTTTTCTGTCCTAACACACATAGACGTCCAAGGGGGGGGGGTAATGGGGCGATTACCCCCCCCCCCCAAACGATTTTGGGGGTGCCGTAGGCACCCCCAAATTTTTTTTCATTTTACCCCCCTATTTAAAATTTTACCCCGGGGGAAAATTTTGGGGGGGTAAACTAAATTTACCCCTTCCAACAGATTTCAGGGGGGGTAATTACCCCCCCCCCAAGCAAATTTTACCCCTGGGGTAAAAATTTTGCGGGGGTAAAGAAAATTTGCGGCGCGCTTCGCGCGCCATTTTACCCCCCCCAAAAACGAATTACCCCCCCCTTCAAAAATTTTTACCCCCCCCAAAATAAAAAGCTTGGACGACCCTGCTAACACAACCCACTTTTTTTTACAAAATCTTTTTTGTTATGGAGGAAACAGCTAGCTGAATAAAAAGACTAATAAGAAAAGAACCAATTAAACAATAACAAAAATAAATTTAAAAATAATTTTTATAAAAATATGTTTTGCGTTATTTATGAATGTTATCATCCTTGTTTTTCATTTAAAACAAAAATAACAATTTATAAATATTTAAATCAACCTTTGAACGTGAAAGATGTTTAACGTGATCATTTTAAATGTGTTTTTTTTTCAACAAACTGAAATGAAAAAATGAAAAATTGAGTTATTCCTTATTCACTATGTAACTCTGACGTTTCTAAACTAGAGATCTTCTTTTGATAAAGAAAAAGTCGATTTTCTGTCTTTAAAACATAGTCACGACTTTTTAAGAGTGTTTATTTAATAAATCAGCCACAAAAACACTAAAAACAGCTGAAAAATACCTCAATCGAAAAAAATGGCTGCATAATTGTATTTTTAGAAAACAATGTCCTAATTACGACGTAAATATCATTTTAATAAGATCTTGTCGATAATAAGTCAGCACTGACTAATTTTATAAAACAAGAAAAATAAAAAAGGTTTTCCTATTATATAAAGTAGTCGGGTATTTTGTCTGAAGCTTTTTATCCCAATGAATGATAAACTGATTGGGTTTCTATTTTATAGATAAGGTTTTAAGCTATTTTATTTTAAGATTTTGGCATTTTTCAGCCACTTTTTGCCGCTTTTCAAAACAGAGCGCCTAGATGCTAGTTGCGCAGCCGCTAGTCCTACTAAAAAGGATAATTGTAAAAAAAACTACTTTTATTATCCTATCAAATAAAGTAGTAAGTTTTATTTTGTCTCTAGCTAAGAATCTCGCTGAACCGATATGTGCCTATTTTACAAAGAAGCTTCTTATAGGTCATGGGATGTGTTTAGGCTTTTCTTCTACCCTTCCATGTCCCTTCTAATATAGAGCCATTAGATGCTAGTTATCTATATTGTATGAACATCTCTTCTTACAAGCAAAAGATTGAAAGTTAAGAAGGGATCATTGGCTGGGGGAGGGGGAAGGAAAAAGGAAAAGAGAGGAAGAAAGAAAAAGGAAGAGGATATACAAATTAATTAAATTTGAAATAAGGACGATAAACTTTGTTAAAAAAATCATATCTTAAAGTAAATTTTCAAACTAAACTTAACAATTAACAAAAATATCAAAGACCTAAGATTTCATAAAATTCTAACTTGTAACTAGGGTTATATATTTTTTTCCTTGTTAAATTTTAAGATTTGATTCTCTAAATAAATCAAATTGCTCAAAAAAAATCTAGAAATCCATTGCATTCATTTTAGACAGTTTGAATTGCTAGAGTAAGATTCAAATTCAGATATTTAGCGAGATAAAAACTTTTTAAAAGCGAAGCTTTTCTATAATTAGGGTCGGTCCGTCCGTCCGTCCGAGATAGATAGCTTTTATTCGTTAATTTAGGCATGTTAGAATTGTCCTATCGATTTCAAATTTTGCATGATGATTTCTGTAGTAGTTAGGTACGATTTAAACACCGTAGCAACTCTATAATCATTACTAGAATGTCCGTACGTCCATTTTAAACATGTTGATTTTTCTACTTTTTTAACAACAAATTTTTATGTGATCTAATTATCCGTTTGATCTGATTTTTGGTATATTGATTCCTGGGATAACAAAGAACAATAGTATAAGCGAATCAACTCTATAATCAAGTCCAAAAATGTAAGTATGTCCATAAACATTATCCTGTATCAAGCAGTTTTTCAACAAATTTACTTACTATTTTGCTTCGACTCTTATACTTTTATATTCTAATTATTCAGTTTAGACAATATACAAGTTTTAATGTCCGTTTGTCCTACCGTTTCAGTGCTTCGCTTTTATGGATGTTGTCATCCTTGTTTTTATTTATGAAATGGAGGAAAAATGCTATTGCATTTTAGAAGCAGTAAATAGGGATGTCACTTTGAAATGCTATTTTTATTGCAAGTTGCGTAGCTGCTCTATAATAGAGGTCTTTCTGTATTAAACATTCTAAAACGTTTTCAGGTTATTTTCATGGTAAATCATGATAACTCTCATATCAAAGTCATGATCAGTAATTTATTGACAATCCCCTTAAAGAATTGACTACAAAATTTTCAGTTTTTTACTGTATCATATTTTACTATTTCTTATCATAAATGTTACATTGTTATTGCTGCGCTTTTAATTGTCAAAATCGTCCTTGTATTTTTAGATTTGTATCAAAAGAAAGCATTTTTTTATTATAAAGAATTTGATTATGATCTTTTTAATGTTTTTTCTGTTGAGTTTATGGCATAAATTCATTTTATGCGGGAAGGGAGGGGACATTGGGCTGTAAATTACTCTGGTTGGTAGTGTTACCAAAAGTTTTATAACCTTATTGGGTACTTTGAATCGAATTTTATTAAATTTAGATTGGTTCATTCCATATTCATAGTGTCAAAACTTTACTACACATATTTAATCTACAAATAGGGGTAATTTATTTATTGTAAAAGGGGTGTTAAATCAATTTATCGTAAATAGTCTTATACCTAGTCTTAAGATATTTATGTTATATGCAATTTCAATTCATTTTTAGCGCATTTACCAATAGGACAGACAGACAGTCAATGTTTTAAATACGATGTCAAATTTAGATAAATTGTATCGATATTATACATTTCAATAGATTGATATTCTACAATAAAGTAAGTGGTAAGGTTTTTAATTTGTCCTTTAAGACCTCGCTAACCGATTGAGTTAGAGAATCATATCCCAGGAAGGTTTTAGGCTATTTTTCTCCCTTACCCTTTAAATAAAGAGGAGCAAAGTCGCTAGTTAACTAACATATAGTTTTTTACATAGATAGATTTCCAATTATATTTAAAAACAAATGAAAAATTACCTCAACGCAATGAGAATTAGGAAAAATCCGGGAATAATTTTCTGAGTCAAATCCTCATTGGAAATGGAACTCTCTGTAACAAAATCAGCCTCTACACAGTCTATGCACACAATATCCGTGGTATTTTCCATTATTTCATCCATTTTTAAACTGTCTTTTTACTTTGGTTAAAACCTTATTATTTATTTATTTTTTTACTTGATAACAAATCCGTGCTTTCTTCTTGAAATCTAAACAAATACTGAACAATAAATGCGTAGCAAATTGGTATTCAGTGGTTTAGACGGATATTCGTACCATCCACTTGATGGCGCGCAAAGCGCCAATGGCCCTAATAGGCATAAACGCACAGTATTTGCTCAGTGACTTGAACGCGCGACGTGCCGGTACCGCAAGATTTGACCTGTGTTTTTGAGCAATGCTTTGAGGTTGCGTGAATATTTTTAAAAATATTGTGAAATCGAGGTTGTGTGATTATTAAAGGAATTAAAGCCAACAAATCAGGCTATGGACAATCGAACTTTGACAAATTCCAATTTCTGTATAAATAACATATTAATAAATATAAAAGTTTATTAATGTATCATTAAAAATCTGAAACAAAATCGGTCTAAATGTGTAACAAAATTGCTCGGATTAGCGAGATGATTCAAAGGAGAAATTGTACAAAATAGTTTTAAAATCAAAAGGTTAATGTCGTATAAATCATCTTGCAGAAATAAAATCCACAAGGAAAATTTTGATATGCCTAAAAATACCCATCACGGACAATAAATGTATAATTATAGATGTATAATCAAGACAACTACCTGGCCCAAGTAGTGGAGACCTTTTTCATCTGCTAATCAAATTACTTTCCCTTCATCTTTTGTAGGGACTTGAATTTGTTAATATTTCCGACGCTATTAGTTGGTTACAAATTTGCCTGCCCTGTGGGAAGAGTTATATAATGCTCATGCCCTTTATTCTTTTACTTTTATCGACAGACGTACGAAACAGTCATAAATTTGAAAAGCTTCGCCTCAAGTATTTCATTTACTATTCCCTGATTAGAACTATCAATCCATAGATTAAAACTAATATTTCTATGTCCATACTACATTTATTATTTGTCTATGATGTTGTATGTAAAGTTAATACAATCAAATATACTTAAAACACATCATCATCACAAGTAAAACATTTTTAATTTCTTCATTTTAGCATTTTTTCTGCATTATTTACTGTTTTTTTTCTTAATTTCAGCCAAAAATATGCTTTAAATGAAAAATTACTTTTTTGTACATGTAACTTAAAATAAAATACATAAACATATGTAGTTCTTAAATTTTTCACCTTTAAATTTTCAAAACATCTTCACCTAGCATTTTATTTCTTTTTCAATATATAATATTGACAAAAAAATGCTTCTTTTTGTTTTGAATTTAAAATTTGGATTGTCTTGGGTAATGAAAAATTAATGCCAGGTTTATATTATAATAATAACATTTATGACCAACTGGAGCGATCAAAAATGGAAAAAGAGAGAAACACAAAAATGTCAATGTATAGGCTGCTAACGGCCAAAGAGCTGGAAATATAATTCGAGTTATACACTGTCCTAAAAGGAATAACACTGAAATAGCCAAGAATCTTTAATGCAATAAAAAAGAGAGGCTTAAGAAAACTCGAGTAAAATAATATTTTTTTCGCGCATTCACGTTTGCTGTGACCTACATGTGATTTTTTTCTTGGCTATTTGTCAATCTTATAATGTCGGTTTATACCAACGTGCAAAGGAGATTGTACGCTCAGTCGTTTTGCAGCTAGCAGCCTGTAGGACAAAGACCTTTCCTTTTGATTCAAACTTATGACAAATAAAACTATGTTTCCAGTGATCCCCCGACTAAATCTATCACATTTATTTTAAACATTTAACATTTTAAACTGGCGGTTTCCCTCAAAGAACCTAAACAAGCACAGAATTCTCTACTCAATTTTGAAATAAATTAAAAATTAGGGGAACTGAGTGTTTTGTGTGTTTGTTTAGATTGGGGATCGCGCGGCAGGGATTAGGCATAAAGAATGATAAAAAACTATCCCCCTTATCTTATTTTTTTTAATTGCGAGGAGGGTTCTGTGATCGCTAAGCACTTTGAGGCAATACACCAAAATATTTTAAATTAAAGAAAATTTCTAAACTAAATGTAAACTTTTAACAAATTAAAATAACAGTAGGTAAATAAAATCTACTTCTAAAACTAAAAACTAAACAGATCTTTTTTAAATCTTAACTTAAGTACAAGTTGTAAATTTAAAATTAGGCAAATTTAGGTACATTTAGTGTTGAAAAAAGAAAACTTTTTATGAGATAAAAATCAAATTTTTGGATTGTACTTACAAGTCTAAAGATCCATATTAAAATACTTGAAGTTTAAAATTGAGCTATTCTTTTTTGTACATTAAAATTAAAACAAATTATATTTAACAAAAATAAATTTTAATTTAACAGAAAATAAAATAATAATGCTTTTTTAAACCGGAGAATTAAAAACATCACATTTAAGAGTTTTGTGACTAAAATTTGATGTATAAAAAAAGTAAGCTTAAAGAACAATCAAATCAACAGAAAATATTATTTTAAGATTATTAATTTAAAATTCATGTTTTTTTCTTAAATTTCAGCTGACATAAATTCTTTTCTACTAACTTTTCTTCATACATTTCAGTAAAAATATTTGATATGACTATTATTTCGTTAGGACTACAAAAATATTACTTATAAATTATATTTTCATTTTTATTTTATCTTTAAAAATAATAGATAAAATATGAGATTAATGATTTACATTAAAATTGTGCATTATTTGTTATCTTTTTTTTACAGTAAAAATAAAGGTACTACTTTTCCAACGATTTTTTTAAAGCAAATCCTTGATAATCAAAAATACATTGTGTAAAAATCAACTGATTTGCTGATCATTTTTTAGGCGTGTTTGTTGAAACTTTTGTCCATAAAATATGAACATGTGTTAGAATGTTGATATTCTTTGACTATTGTATCCTGGATGGGTTTCGTGGTTTAGGCCGCCTCCTGAAATAAAAATAAATGATTAGTTTGTAATGTTTAACAATATTAAGTCGATTCATCGCGGTGGGAGGGGGGTAGACTTAGAGCTTGAGTTGTCGTGTCTGTCTTACTGATAGATTGTCTGTCTATCTATCTGTGTTTCTGTGTTACTATCTATCTTACAATCTGCCTTACTGTCTGTCTTACTGTCTGTCTTAGCGTCTGTCTTAGTGTCTGCATATCTATGTCTGTAAATATATCTATGTACCTGTGTATTCATATTGGAATCTCCTTTCAAGAGGTGGCTAACCAATTTTTGACACTTCTACTGTCTGTCTATCTGTCTATTTGTCTGACTATCTATCTGTCTATCTATGAATATGTCAGTCTATGTATCTGACTATCTATCTATGTACCTTTGTATTCATATTAGAATCTCCTTTCAAGAGCTGACAAGTCAATTTCTGACACATCTTCTGTCTGTCTGTATGTCAGTCTTTCTATCTATTTGTATGTCTGTCTATCTATCTATTTGTATGTCTGTGTATTTAAATTTTTTCCTGTCTTTCTATGTACCTGCGTATTCATATTGGAATCTCCTTTCAAGAGGTGGCAAATCAATTTCTGACACTTCTACTGTCTGTCTATCTGTCTATTTGTCTGACTATCTATCTATCCATTTGTATGTCTATCTGTCTATCTATCTATGTACCTGTGTATTCATATTAGAATCTCCTTTCAAGAGCTGACAATCCAATTTCTGACATCTCTTCTTTTCTTCATCAATGCTATCTGGAGTTAGATCCTTGGTGATATCATCTATCTCCTCTTTAGTGTTAGCCGGACAATATTTGTTTCTTACTCTAAAATCATAGGTAACAATTTATGAAATTATATTCGTTATTAAACAATACAAGTGTTGGCCTTTTTTTTTGTCAATTTAGGCATGTTAAAGTTGCCCAATTAATTTCAAACTAGGCATGGTGATTCATGTAACAGCTATATTACTAGTAGTACCTACTATTTAGAAAGCGTAGCAACTATAAAATTTATATTATTTTATAGCTCTTACAAAAAGCATGTAAGTTCTCTAATCATAGTTAAATCTAAAAAATAGTGATGTTGCGCTAATAAACAGAGATCTTTTACATTTAAAAGGTTGAAATCAACTTTGCTTTTTTACAGACACAACTGATTTTAAGCCTACTTATAGCCGCCGAAAAAAGTTTTAAAAGGTTTATGTATAAAGCTTTGATTTTACTCAGACTGAACGGATCATGGAAAGAAAACGAAGAAGCGGTTTTCGTCGTATTTTCACATCATTTTTTTTTTCACTTAGGGGGCTCTAACCGTGAGCTGCGGGGCCAATTTCTTAACCCTGCGGGGCAATCATTGACATTAACCCATAAGGAAAAAGGATAAGAGGATGAATACTCACCCCAATTTCATTGTAAAATATTACTTCCCCCCTACTAAAATAATTTGTCTGCTATTTATCTAAACCGTCCGCGGCTTTTTGCATCTTAATCATAACCTATTCTATATATGTAAAAAAAAATAAAAAAAATTTTATCTTATTAATTATTATTATTTTTCTCTAATTTATTATGTTTTAAAAAAAATTTTAGAAAATATTTAAAATACAATTTGATTTAGAATCTTAAAAAACAAACAGCCGCGGACGGTCTTAGTGCAGCAGAAAAGTATGTTTCGCCTAGTTTAAAAATAGGAGGGTTCACCTTTTATGATCAAAAATTTATTTTTTTTCAAATTAGCCTAAATGTAATATTTAAATCTAATTAACATGATAAAACTTTTAAATGTTTACTAATAAAAAATTAATAGTTTAGCTCTCAGCCACCAGGTTCGCTAGTTGTCTACTTCAAAGACATACATTAAAACTAAGGCTAAATATTAAATAAAAAATTTCATAACTGAATAATCTAAATAAGTGAATAATCTGTAATGCTGTCTATGTTCTTTCTCAGACAATACTCGTTTTTACAATATTTTTAACATTTTCAAGTGATGTTATTTACCCCTCAGGGTTTGGCCCTTTAGTGACAAAAATCCAAAACAAGAAAAATACAGGCAAAATAAAAATTGATGAACGCTTTGATATTCTAGTTCTATATCCAAAGCTAGATGGCACTGAAAAACTGATTATTATAATTTACAATCAAATGTTCATATTAAATTTGTAAAAACGTTTATTTATTAAAAAATATAAGTTAGATAGACTGCAATATAAATCTTATAAGCTGATAATGAGTGTTATGATTAAAGTCAGTAGCAAAGTCATGAAAAATTAATAATGATAATTTTATATTCTTTCATTAGGTTTCATCAGAATGGATGATAATTCAAAATATTTCTATGTCATCCCTTAAAAATTAGATTTATGCTTCAAACAGCAACTATAATTGTCTTGAAATTATATTTAATTTTAAGATATTCCCATTTTGAAAAGTGGTGGAATAACATTAAAAATTCAGTGCGGCAATTGCTCAATATAGGCCTCTAGGCCCACTGCCTATTTTAGTTCTTCAAATACCTCGATTTCTCTCTTTTATTATTTTCTCTATGCATTAACCTAACCTTACCTAAAATAATCTATCAAAAGCTACTGTGAAAATAAACGCTATTTCGTTTTCTTTCCATGATCCGAAAAATGTCCTACCTATAATAGATAAGACTGAAGAGGAGAGGAAGTGGGGTGAAGGTTGCAACGGCCACAGGTACAACAGCCGCCAGGTCGCCTGCAGGATGATCCAGGGTAAACCATAACATGAAGATGGCCATACCTGAAAAATTAGATTAATAGATATCAGTAGGAATTCAATTATATTGTTTCTGTGATAATCAAATTCTGCTGTTAAGTACTATACCCAAAGATTTTAAACTGCACAACACTATTTGCTGACCTTTGGTTGGTTTTAAACTAGTGTCCAAACTTTTCAACCAATACAAAAGTTTTATTCTAAATAAGAGGTAGGTTTGTAATTGATGGGGATGTATATTAATCTATCAACCATTGTCTTATCCCTTAAGATCCCTGCATTGCATAAATATAACGGGTGAACTTTTACCTGTATTTTGAACACCAGTCTCAATAGCAATGGCAATGATATCTTTTCTCTCCCTCCTAAATAATTAGATTATCAAAATAATTATACAAACGCAAAAAACCGCTAAATTCACTCAACGCGCAGTTACATTTTTCTTAGTTTCGCAGGAAGAAAGATGTCTCAATGTCTGGAGCTTAAGATCTTGGTAACCTCATCACCGATTGGGCTTTACATTCATACAGAACCTATAACGGTTTTAATCTATTTTCTTGGAGGATTGAATACCTACAAACTCCGCAAATAATTTCTCCACTAAAAACTAACTCAGGAGGGCGAATTAACCTTCACATCCCCCAATGGGGTGAGGCGTGCCTTCCCGAGAAAAAAGTATTTCCTGACAACAAAAATAAATTCTTTTTTCAATTCAAAAATTAAAAAATTGGGAAGGACTTCCAATCACTCTTAGTGGCAAAGCCCTAGAGACTAGGGACAAAGCCAGAAGTGATCTGTAAAATAACAACTAAATCGTACCTGCAAAGCTTAGAGAAAAGGCATCCAAAGGCAAATCCAAGCCATGGCAGACCAAATCCAACCAATCCAATTCTCCAACTTATCAGCTTTATCATAAAGAATTGACTCCAAATTCCACAAACTAAAATATAAAGCAAAGATGAAAAAATCTAAATCAAGTTAAGCCAAAAGGTACCCATTTATGGCATGCTCTGATTTAATTGTCGAAATGTTGGCATGCTATTCTTTATTTGTTGAAAGTTTGTTAGGTATACATCTTAGAAGGTTAGGTAAAAACATAAACCCTATAAAATTCATAAAATTGCCAGACATTATTTTCCATGCCTTCGAATCCGACAAATAACTTTTGATCTTAACCGAATCTGGGCCATAAAAAAAATTCGTGTATCGTACACCTAGGTACCAGTTTATTAGTTATTAATCTTATAATTTTTTTATTATACTATTCATAGAAAAATGTCTATAACACAAAGCGAAAAATACCTACTCTATCATTTTAAGCTAAAAACAAGGACACAAGTTGCAAAGCTTACCTAGGATGAACAGGATAAGGAAGAGAGCCAAAGGCTTGAGAATCTTCACCAAAAACTTAGAAACTCTTGGAAGGAACCTGAAAAAAAAATAATGTAAATTACCATTTATTTGTGTCTTCTTTTCTATTTGGTTTCTTGTCTGTCAGTATGTCCATAAAATTGTCTCTCAGTGTCTACAGTGTGTCTGTCCATTTGATTACCTATATGTCTGTCCATATAATAGTCCATCTGTCTGTCGATTAGGGTTGGACCGGATATACGGTTTGGCCGGTTATCCGGCCGGATATCCGGCAATTTTCAATATCCGGCCGGATACCAGATATTAAAACTATCCAGTAAATAGGATATCCGGCTGATTTTTGTCGCCGGATATCCGGTTATCCGGTAATTTGCTGGATATCAAACGTTGGCCAGATATCCGGCCAAACCGGATATCCGGCATTATAAATCAGCCGAATATCCGGTATCCGGCCCAACCCTACTGTCGATATGATTGTCTATCTGTCTATAAATGTTTATCTGTTCATATGAATGTATGTCAATCTGTGACAGTCCATTTGATTGTACATCTGTCTGTAAGTCAGTTTCCAATCTATCTACCTATCAATGTATGTATACCTATTAATAAGAACACCAATGGTAAGAGGAATAATAAGAAGGACTCCATATTTAACAATACTACTGTAAGGCACCACTATCTCGGTATTACTGATTATTACTTCACCTTAAAAGAAAAAGATTTCAGTATTAGTTTATAGCTTACCCCCAAGTAAAGCTGCTTTACCTTAACAAAAAACTGTTGGAAGCTGACAAAATATATGAATGAAATGAAAAGAAACTAGCCAATTCGTACCAAAATGTGTAGGTACACTTTCTAACTTAATGTAATTGAATTATTGCTAGCCTTTAATAATATTGTTATCATTAGGAGATTGATCATCAAGACATATATATCTAATGTAGCTGCTCTATAAGTATGATAGAAGGCAATTATAAAGCTTAACTGAACTTTTAATCCAATTTACGAGATCTCTAGATTAAGACAAAAACCCTTACTACTGAAGCTTACCAAGAAGGAACATCCACAAGGGCATCATGATGAAAGCCGAGAAGGTTGACACAGCGGTCATGGTGACTGACAGGTCCAGGTTCCCGTTGAACATTATAGTCCAGATGTTTGAAGCACCACCCCCAGGAGAACATCCTAGATCGATAGATTAGATATAGTTGAACATTGTAGTCCATGTGTTTGAAGCACCACCCCTAGGAGAACATCCTGTATAAATATATAGATATAGTTGAACATTATAGTCCAGAGCTGGATCTTTAAAAGCGTAGCCGTTGCCGTAGTCGTGGTCAGAGTTACAGCCACCAACCTAATAGCGATCTTTAAATCATATTAACCACGCGTTGCCGTGGCCACAAAAAAAAAAATGCGATCTTTAAATCATATTGGCAACGCGTGGTCGTAGTCGTAGCGTGGTTAACCACGCTAAAAGTGACCACAGTCCGTTAGTGTGGCTAAAGCGTTGCTAAAGCCACAGCCATGACTACGGCCACGGCTACAGCCACGCCAACGGCTACACATTTAAAGATCCAGCTCAGGTGTTTGACGCACCACCCCCAGGAGAACATCCTAGATAGATAGATATAGTTGAACAATGTAGTCCAGGTGTTTGAAGCACCATCCCTAGGAGAACATCCTGTATAAATATATAGATATAGTTGAACATTATAGTCCAGGTGTTTGACGCACCACCCCCAGGAGAACATCCTAGATAGATAGATATAGTTGAACATTATAGTATAGTCCAGGTATTTGAAGCACCACCCCCAGGAGAACATCCTAGATAGATTATAGATATTGTTGAACATTATAGTCCAGGTATTTGAAGCACCACCCCCAGGTGAACATCCTAGATAGATATAGTTGAACATTAGTCCAGATGTTTGAAGAACCACCCCCAGGAGAACATTCTAGATAGATAGATAGATATAGTTTCCTGGACCGGTAAGGAACTTTACTATAAAGGAGAAACATAGAGACAGACAGATGAGACTTCCTCTTACTTTTATTTAAAGATGTATTCACCAATAGAATCCACCAAATATATGAATAGATCAACATTTACCTGTGACAAACAGTCCAAGTCTCATTTCTGGCATATCTGGAGGGAAGATGAAGGACAGGGTGAAAGCTACCAGAGGCATGAACAGGAACTGAGAGATAAATCCTATGGCAGGTCCGATAGGTCTTAGTAACACTTGTTTCATAACCTAAATTGTAAAAAGATACAACATAACATAGTGTCATAGAAAAATTTTGGACTGTATCTTATTCGTTGGCTTAAGCATTTTTGGTACTTTTGTTGAATTCCGATTGTTTTTTTCCTAACTAGTAGTGTCTCAATATTTCAACAAGAATTTTAATCTACAGAATAGATAGTTTATTTTGTATACTATCAATGGGGATATATTTATTAATCTTAGATTGTCGTATCCCTGGTGACTAAAAAAATGATTTACTAACCTGCAAATCTAGCGCACATCCCATATTGATATAAGCCAGGGAGATGAGGAAAGCTACAGAGTAACCAAATATTTTGCTGGCTGTTTTCTTGGCCTTGCTACGGGTTACCACCAGCCGTAGGTCTGATTCAGAGTATGTTTCTTCAACCTTACAAAAATTATCGTTTTATGACAAGTTGTATTGTTTTCAAACAGTGGTGAGAAGGGTGTTTTGCCGAGGGGGTGTATTGAAAAGGGGGAAGAAATGCCTTTAAAATTTTAATTGTATCCCCTGCAAGGCTACAACCCTCTTCTAAAATCTGCAAGCTTTCATTTCCATATGTATTATAGACTTTGGCATGCTGAAACTATCATGAATAGCCAAAGAAAATACTACCTAGGTACCAACCTTGTTAATTAAGAATAATTCTAAAAAAGAAGGTTGTGTGATTTTAATTCCACAAACTTCAATCAAGATCGTAATTAATACCTGTTTGTCCATGCTGCCATCAGCTGAATGAGGTTTAGCAGCAATAACTTTAGCTGATACGTGGCTGAATCCAAGAAATTCACCAGACACATTCAATTCAACCTAAAAATATTCCATTTAATATATTCTAAATAAGTGAGACCATCACTAAGCTTGTCATAATGATAAAATTTTGGCACAGCTAAGATTTAACTGGACTTGCCTACAAACTTGTATGTGGCTACTTTTTAAAATACTTATTATGTTCCTAAAGTACTAAGTAAGTAATATTTTGTTCTATAGATTAAGATTAACTACAAAACTGATTGATTTCATTTCACCATTTTAGGAAGGGGGGGGGGGCGAAAGTGACACTTTTTGAAATCAAAACTAAAAGTCAACAAAGGAACTCAACTAAAAAAAGGGTTACAGGTCTGAGATTTTGCATGGCAGTTGCTTTATAGAGGTACAATATGGAACTGTGAAGAAACGGCGGCGCAACCGCCGAAAACCGCCGTTTCCCGCCGTAATTATTGTTGCCTTTTCTCGGCGGTTTTCGGCGGTTGCGCCGCCGTTTCTTCACAGTTCCATATTGTACCCCTATAAAGCAACTGCAATGCAAAATGTCGGACCTGTAACTCTTTTTTTAGTTGAGTTCCTTTGACTTTTAGTTTTGGTTTCAAAAAGTGTCACTTTCGACCCCCCCTCCCTCTTTACATAATGCTGAAATGGTTCTAGGAAAGTTCATTTTTAGATTTACGTCTATGGATGGTTTTTCATTACTTTTCTGCCCTTCCTACCATTTGTTATACAGAGTCCTTATATCATGCTATAGTTTAGTACATCAAGGGTATGTGGGTTTGGTTGGAACAGATGTGCCACATTTTAAAAAGTTCGATAGAAGGTGCCAGTGGAGTTCGGCGGCAGCGAAGTTTCTTCACAGTTTCAAATAAAATTCAGCTGCCATGCCCAATCCCAGTTTAATAACTTTTTTTAAAATATATTCTTTATGTTTTTGTTACGACAGTGCCTTCCCTCCCCCTCATCCTCCTCCCTTTAATAATGAAATTAATCACCTGAAAATCTGATTCATAACCAGTGATGTTGACCTGAAGGTAGCCTGTCTCGTCCTAAAATTTTAAGATCTTGCCTTGAAAGTTGTAAAGCTCAAGTTTTGATGTTGTTATAAATTCAGTAGGTAAAAGACAATTTATAATTATTGAGATCTTAAGGGATACCTAAAGATATTTAGGTAGGTAACAAATAAAAAAATTACACTAGCCAAAAACTCCTTTTTTAAAAGGGAGGGGGCGGTTGTGACACTTTTTGAAACCAAAACAACAGGAATTCAATTTATAAAAGAGTTACAGCACTCAAATTTAGAATGACCGTCGCTTTAGAGAAGTACAATGTGGAACTGTGAAGAAAAGTTGGAGAAACCGCAGCTACCGCCGTTTTCCGCTAAAAAACAATTCGGCGATAACGGCGGTTTCGCCGCCGTTTCTTCACAGTTCCACATTGTATCTCTTTAAAGCAACTGCCATACCAAATTTCAGTGCTGTAACTCTTTTTTAGTTGAGTTCCTTTGACTTTTAGTTTAAGTTTCAAAAAGAGTCACAACCGACTACTTACCCCCTTTTTCTTTTCAAAACTTTAATTGAAAGTGGGGCCTAGAGGACTCTAGGGGCAGTAGTCGCTAGTCAAAGAAAAAGCACATACCTGTTCCCATCCTTCCTGGAGGTTGTACAGCTTGGCTATGTTTGGATCCTGATTGTGCAGCTCCAGGGTATACGAAGTATCCTGCAGAAAAAAAACATATATATGTACCTATGCTATGTCAGAGTTCGAGGAAAACATTGGCCAATAAAGTAATAATGTATTTTCTCGTATTCATTCGAATCCGGTGGATAGGAACCGGTTCTCATCCATACGAAAAAACTATGTCTAGCATCGTATTGCATCCAGCTTTCTACGAATATAGAAATGTACAATCATAAGATTAAAACCAGTTTTTTAGCCGGTGCCTCCGGCACCTCGGGGCTAAAAAAACTAGTTTTAATCTCATAATTGTACTTTCTATATCCGCGGAAAGCCGTTTATAATACGATGCGAGAAATAACTATTTTACACTTTTATGACTTAACGAAAAGGGTCAATTACTTAAGAGTGCTTTTCTATTAGATAATCACTAGGTATTTACTTTCCTATTAGATGTTGAACAGAGCAACAAATAGGCAATATTTGAATTTCTTTGGATAATTAAGCTTTGGCTTACAAATTATTGACTGTTACAATTGAGGCAATTTTTATTTTTAGGTAAATCCTTATAATAAAGTAACAGGATGTCTTTCTGTTTGTGTGTTTGTACCGAAGGATCTTGCTAACCGCTGAACCGATCGGGTTCTCCTTAATAGGGTAGCTACTCATAGGTCCCGGGAAGGTTTATAACTATTTTTTTTGGGGGGGGGGGGGTATCACCACCCTCCCAAGAGAAATCGCCCCTAGAAAAAAATTACCCAACCCCCCCAAAAAAAATTTTAACTTTCCTTTTTAAATCTAATAAAATAATAAATTGGGTTATCAAATTCGACTCTCCCCTCCTCAAGTGCCCCTAGAGGCCTCTAGGGGGCGTAGCCATTAGTGACAAATCAAGTGATTAATCCTATTTAAATATCTATGGACAATAAGCAGAAATTGGTGTTTTAACATTCTATGCCTGACCCCGCGGGGCTACCCAGGACCAATTCTTCCTAACCCAATATGACCCAAGAAATAAACAAGCAAAAAAAACTACCCGCCCACCCAGTTATTTCAAATGTTTTTCAAAAATAATGAGGGGAGGGAGGGGTATCAATATTTACTCAACAGGTTACTTTGTGTGAAAGCGCAGCGGAATTTATATTGTATTTCACCTCTGTTTGAACACAATCAAAGCAAAGAACTTGGAAGGATTGGTTTGTCATCTCTCTTAGCTTTTCTTCCCCGGCACCAATACTAAAAAGAGCATATATTTTGAATATTAAATATAACGTCAAATATATGAAATTACTTACCTAATGGGTTTTAAAAAGACAGTCCATTAAATATATGAGCAATGAGCATCTACTCTAGTCTAATTATTGTTTTGTCCGTCTGTTGTCAGTAATGATTCAAAATACATGAACAATAACAAACTACAAGCAAATCCGTCAAAAAATCTTACCTTGGAGTGGAGAAGTTTAATTTCCATCCCGCCAAATTTTCTGCTCCGTGCACGGTTGCCAGCAGTATGGGGAAGAGTAGGCAACAATATAGTACTAAATAGATAGATAGATTAAGAATGTTGCCAGAAGTATGAGGAAGATTAGGCAACAAAATAGTATAGACATATATTATGATATTTTAGTACTAAATATATGAATGTTGCCAGAGTGAAGGTATAGATATCATATGGCAACAAAGAAATCGTTGCTCCATGTACAGTTGCCAGAAGTATTGGAAAGAGTTGGCAACAATATAGTTCTAAATAGATATATAGATTAAGAATGTTGCCCAAATAAATAGATATGGCAACAAAGTAATTTTCAGCTCTATGTACGATTGTACTAAATAGATAGACATATAATATAGTAATAAATAGATAAATGGATGAAGAATGTTGCCAGCTTAAAAAGTAAGATATGGCAACAAAGTTTGTTTACAATATGAACAGGTTGCCAGTAGTATGGGGAGAGGAAGTGTGGGCAACAATACAGTTATAGATAGATACATGAACATTAAACAGTGTTGCCAGAGTAATGAAATAGATATGGAAACAAAGAAATTGCCTTAGTATAGTGAAGAGATGGCAACAACATAGTACTAAGGGGGGGGGGGGTTTACTGCAACCATCTCGTAATCAATGTATAAATGGCACTTAGAATTCGAATTTTGATCTAAAATTCTGCATGAGTAATCCTTGGTAGGTCTATTTTCCCTAAATCGAACAAAAAGTTGGAAAAATAACGGCTAACAGCTGGCGGCTCAGCAGTTTAGCCATTTTTTGGGCTATTTTCAATGCAAATCATCACGAAACCTATCTCCACATAATAATATTTTCTGCTCCAAAATGTTTTCAAACGGTTCTAGCCGGTAGTTGCTGGTACTAGAAATCTGAAAATGTTGTTTTTGTATCATTTCACATGATTTAAAGCAAAAATATGTTTCAAAAAGTTGATTCCTACGTAATTTATGACAGATTTGCCCTAAAAAAAGCCAAAAAACGGCTAAACGGCTGAGCCGTTACTTTTTCAACTTTTTTGTTCGATTTAGGAAAAATAGACCTACCAAGGATTACTCATGCAGAATTTTAGATCAAAATTCGTATTCTAAGTCTATTTATACATTGATTACGAGATGGTTGCATTAAACCCTCCCCCCCCCCCTTATGTTTCCATAATATGGCAAACAAGGTACTTTTTAATCTTATATATTAGGTCGCCAGTAAAATTGAGAAGAATAGGCAACAATCTAGAATATTGCATGGGAAAGTTAACAATATAGTAGGTAACTAAATAGATAGCACAATCGTTTTATAATAATATACCTATGGCAAAATAATATGAACAAATAGAATGAGAAATGAATTAAATTGTCATAAATACGTTTAAGAGCATTACAAACGAATCTAAAGTACAAAAAACGTTATCTATTATTTACTGATACTGTTACTGATACACTAAAGAGTAAGTATAGAGAAGCTTGGCTCCATAGATAAAAATCTAACTTACCAAGGATATGGAGGGGATAGAGAGGACACATCTTGCCTCTGCAAACAAATACAAATTTTAATCAATAGAAAAACAATCAGAAATTTTTTCAATCATATTACCAACGATACATATTACATATAAAATTACAATCATTACAGGGTGTCCCTAAAAAAAGGTTTGTTTTGAATAAATTCCCCTTAATTTCTACTATAATATCCTTACTTATTCATTTAGGTCATATTCTAAACCTGTAGGGAAGGGACATTGGACTGAAAATTGTACTTGTACCCCAAGGTCTGTAATACTTTATCTCATTCGATGATGAAAAACTTGGGATCCTTTGATTTAATGTAATTTGATTGGTTCAAACAATCAACTAGAAGTGTATAAATATTTCAACCAATAATTATAACATTTTTTCATAGTCAGTGTGAGATATAAAACATTGTCCATTGTCTTATCCCTTAAAATCATTGATTAAATTTAGTTGATTTGAAATGTTCTTTTTGGGACACCCTGTATCTTTGATAATTATCACCACTAAAAATTCACAACTTATGTAAAAAGCTCGTCTTTTCAATAAAACTTTTAGTTTTGGTGTTGTAAATTTTAACATTTTGTAGATTTATTTTTGAGGAAATGTTTTACGAAAAAAGTCAGGTTTAATTTGTGCTAACCTAAATATTAACTTATTGAATATTTTTTTTTTGAAAATAGAACATAACCTTATTCGTAGAACATTTCATTGTAACTTTTTTATTTGAAAGCCATTTAAAAAACAAGTGATTAACTAATAAACAATAAATACAAATGATAAATTACATGAAAAATGATGATCAGAAAATTTAAAGCCATTGATTAAATACTAATAAATACAATACTAATAATACATGTAAATTAAGCGGTAACTTTCAATAAATATCACATTAAAATAGGTATTTTGTTTTAAATATTTTGTTATGTGAATAAACTATACCTAGGTACTTAATTAATGCCTAAATATTTCTAATAAATTGCTGAGATCAAAGTTAAAATTAAGCTTCAATAGATTTTAAATTAGATTATTTTTCTATACAAAACTAGAATGGCAATGTCCATAATTAGCGCAACAACTTGTAATGGGCCATAACAAGGGATATTTTCACGAATAAGGTTCAATTAAAAGGTGTTAATTTATAGTTTTAGGAAATGTATTTATTAAAATCAGTGTTTCGGAGCCGAAGCCGGGAGCAGCAACATTTTTGGTGGAGCCGGAGCCGGATCCGTATTTTTCGTTAAAAACGGCTCCGGCTCCAGATTAGCTAAAAGTGATTTTTTAAAGTAATAATATAATTTGGCAACGGTCTATTTCCATATAATAAACTGAAAAACTTGTGTTACTTAACAAATAGACACACATCCTTGTACTTTTATATAGCTTTAATCAAATAAAAGCAAAATATTTTATATTATTTATTTTATTTTATCAATTTCAATAATAAAAAAAATTGATATTTTAATTTTAAGGTAGGAGCCGGAGCTGGAGCCGGAGCCGCATCAAAATTAAACGGCTCCGACACCCTGATTAAAATGGTCAGGACTTATTTATTAAATAATTGCATTAAATGACATAATATAAACTTAAATTGAACAATAAAAAAGCAAATAAATTAATCTTTTAAAGACATGGATTGAATTAATTATAGTTTAGCTGCGATACTTATATATTATTATACAATCAATCTAAGTTATTCCTACCTTTCCATAATTTGTTGATGTCAACCGCTTATTTAATACTAATAAATAATAAGAACAAATATTTCTATTCATTCAAAAATCAAAACAATTGTGAAGTGATGCCTATTTATAGCAAGATAAAAAATCCGCCAAAATTAAGAAAATCTGTAATTCTTATTTTACTCTTTAAGTAAAGTCTCTAGGAAAAACAGATTAATGGTATATTATTTTTTAAATGCTGCTTTAATTTCAAACTTTTAAATTATTAAAGGCGCTTTTATTGGAATACAATCTTAAATCATAATATACAAGTAACAGGAAGTCTATTTGTCTTAGTACCGTTTTTTGAGGAGGATACTTACAACCTCCCAAAAGTTATCGCCCCTATAAAAAGTATCACCTGAAAAATTATACTCTTTTTTTTTATAAAATTAAAACTGAAAGGGTCAACTTACCCCTAACAACCCTCTCCCTCTCCTCAAGTGCCCCTACAGGCCTCTAGGGGCGTATCCGCTTATGTTGATAAATGCTAGGAAGGTACTAATCCTTTGTATTATGATATGACGTAATATTTGTTTTTGTAAATATACAAGTGGATATCTTTATATTCTATTATATTAAAACTAAAAAGGACAATAGAAGTATGGAAAAAATATGAATAGGTACAATCTATTTTATTTCAAGCAAAAACGAAGAGTGCACTAACCTAAATTAATATCCCACTATTTCAATTTATTAGTTTATATTGGAAAAATGAAATTAGAATAAATCTTCGATTTTATAAAACTGAAACTAAGACAAAAAGACGACTAAAATCTAACAAAAAGTTGATTAAAGAGGAATAATGTAAATCAAAATTTTTAAATGAAAAGGAGCATAATAGAAGTCGAATAAACAATAAAGAAAAAATTTGTTTACTAGATTTGCTGCTCAAGCAAATTACATAAATCAATCCTTTCGGAGCAATGACCATAACTGGTAAAGATTTCTAAAATACTGAGCAAAAAAAAATAATAGGAAATCAGATATTTCTTGCTAACTTAGGACACGGTATAAGATCCAGTAAAAATTTCAATATATTTAATTTTATATTCATTTAAAAAAATCAAGGCTGACTGCTTTTCAACTGCTTTTTTGTGGTACTGATATTCTACTTTATTTTCTACTATATAGCGGCTATGCCACAAGCTTCTAGGGGATATTATTTAAAGGATTAGAAAAGTAGCCTAAAGCCATCCAAAGACTTACATCTAAAATCCAAATACCATAAAACCATTCCAGGATCTATGTTACATAAAGCTCCCTAAAATGGACAAACTGATAAGTTCATTGGTCATCGAAATCTTAAGCTACAAACAAAACCTTTCCACTGTATTATAAAATAGGCAATAAAGTGTAGTTAATCCTTAAAAATAATTGTCTCTTGTTATTAAAAACTTTACCTTAATCTATATCTGTCCTGTTTTACTCTTAATATTTAAGAATTATTTTTCCTTTGAAATGCTTGCTCTCTCTTTTAATCTGATTAGAAGACTGAATTAAATTGAAACATTGAATGTCCAATAGGTTATTGTATTTAAAATATACGTGACCATAAAACTGCAAGAAAAATGTATCATTTTCATTGCAAAAATACTAGTTTATACAACGTTGACTTAAAAGGGTTTAAACCTTTTTGGGCAGGCAATTTAAAACATCATTATGCATTTTGTTCATTTTTTGTTAACGGAATGAACATATAGGTAATAGAAGGCTGAGTCATTAAGGTTCTTTATTTATTTTTTTGGTAAAAATCTGTAAAATAATATTTCAAGAAATCATTAAAAGTTAAAATTTCGAGAATAAAATTAAAGTTATTAAAGTAGATAGGTACCAATCGTTGGTTTGATATTTAAATGTTTAAAATATTTAAACAAGGATAATAATTGGATGATAGCGTAGCTTAAATGTGAAACGTAAATAAGAACAGTTAAGACTAAAGTAACTGTAGTAAATAGGTAGCTGAAAAAGAAAAATGAAATAGATGAAACGTTTTAACTTACACAGAAATACTACCTATAGAGTATCTACATTCTACACTACACATCTCCAGGGAGTAAGGGAGGGGACAATGGGCAATTAATTCAATTTAAGAGTATTTGCTGAAAGACCTTGAAATCCAGATTAATCCAGCAAATATAGAGGAAATTTTAAAGGGAGAGTTAATACCTACAATACAGAAAACAATAAAATAAGAAGAAAGTTCCAAGAAAAAAGCATTCATTTGAAAATTATATTACCAGCACATCAGACTAACGTAACCATTATGTAATTAATAACTAGAAAAATCTCCCTGGAACCCATTCAACCCATAGCCCCAAAACAAATATCACAATAAAGTTGATATCTATGAAATGATATTTTCTGTAGAGAAAAAATTGTTAAAACCAGCCAAATTAAGTTTATTGATAATTGTCTGCAATATTCAAAATTAACAAACGAGTTAGCGGCATTCTGTGCCCTAGTACCCAAAGTCAGTCAGAAACTGCTAAATTCGTGCACATTCCCTAAAAGCCAGTACCCAAAGTCTGAGACTCCTGAAAATTGAATATTCGATCCATTGTCCCCTCCCTTACTCCCTGACACTTCTCATTATTGTCATGAAATTTCAGCATTAATTAGACATGAAATATTGGAAATTAATTTTCTAAATTGAATAAATGTCAATTATTAAAACGTATTACCTATAGGTATAACAATAAAAATATATTATGTCATTGTGTGTAATATCATATGTCTATTGTTTGTATTATTAAAATTTAGTAGAATTCATTCTAGTAAAATTTGCAAAACCGTAAAACATAAGCAAAAGATTGGAAATTATTTGTACAATAAAAGGCTAAATGCTGTCTAAAATTAGTCCAACAGCCAAGAATACACAAAATACATACTTAAAGATGCTCTTTAATGATGGGATTGTTGACAAAATAATCGGAGATCTAGCTTAATTAGCAGCCGTGATAATCATCTATTTTACCTCTAGCCAGACGGACGGATGATAAATTATAATTCAAAAATAAAAAGGTCTCACATTTGAAACGCCTTTACAACTGAATAAAAGTGTTCATTTTTCTAAATATAATTGAATGTGTTTATTTTACTTTGCAAAGTACACAAAGTCATTCAATTTAAACTTTGCAATGTACGCTATAACCTTAAGCTTATATATTATATTAGTTGGATGTATGACTCATATATAGCTAAATGGATATAGGATACGTGGAAAATTGGCAGAAGAAAATTTGTTGTCAATTTAGGTTCCTAATATGGACATCATTGATTGGTCAATTCGTTCATCCAGTAGGAGGGGAGGGTATAAGGCAAAGGGAATGGTTGGGGGGGGGGGGGGGTATATTTATCTTAGCCAGCTGAGAGTATCACTTTATTTAAGTACATGAAAATGTGCCAACATCGCAATATCACAAGAGATACAAACTAAAATGCCTTTAAATTCACAACTTAAACGGTTCGGGGTTTCCAAACAACTGAGATTTAAAAATCTTATCACGCTTGATTGCTCAGCCAAAAGTGATACAAAATGGTTGAATATTTTAATTATCATCCTATTATTTAAATAAGTAACTAAGTGCTTTTTGTCTGATGCTTAAGATTTCAATGAATACTGATCCGATTGAGCTATCCATTTAAGGGAAGATTTACAGAGGTTCCAGAGTTGCTTTAAGCTATTCTACTTTTTAGTTTTAATCCTTGGAATGGTTTAAGACAGAGTCTTTAAATGTTAGCACATAAAAGTAGTAAGGTTTTGATTAGCTACTAATGGTCCTGGGATGGTTTCATGCAATTTAATGTTAGATTTTAACCTTGGGGTGTTTTTAAGTCATTTTCTCGTATTCATTCGAATCCGGTGGATAGGAACCGGTTCTCATCCATACGAAAAAAACTACCAGATTTTTTAGCCGGTGCCTTTGGCACCTCGGGGCTAAAAAAACTAGTTTTAATCTTATAATTGTACATTCTATATCCGCGGAAAGCCGTTTATAATACGATACGAGAAATAACTATTTCTGCCCCCTTCATATACTTTTAATACAGAGCCCCAAGTTGATATATATGAAATAACAAAAACATCAATTTGATTTTAGGAGTGCTATTTCCATTTAATTATTTTGTAGCCCCATAACTAAGGAGTGTTTACACAGTATCATATAAATTCATTTCCTTGTTTTTTTAATTTAATTAAAACAAAATGACAGTTCTAATTTTATAAAGTACAAAATCAAATAAATAACAGTTATTCTTGCTTTAGACGGACGGACAAGCTAACATTCGAGCCTTTTGTTTACTTTTAAAATTTTTTTGATGAATTTTAATTTCGCTGCATATGGTTTTTCCTTCCTGTTTCATGACTAATAAATGAATTGTACTACCTAATATTCGGAAATTTCTAAATCTATGAAAAAAAACTTAAAGAATATCATTTATAATTCTTAAAAGTAAATGTTTAAGAGGTACTTGTTTTGAGTATTTGGTCAGACGTTTAGACGAACAGTAAAGTATAAAGTAGCTACGCTAATAAATTATTTTCATTTAAGGAGTATTAAAATTAAATACTTTCAATTCATACCTACCTAAAGAATGGATTTAAAATCATAATAAACTAAAATATTTTTTTTAATACTAATTTTTAATTTAACTAAACATAAATACATAAAATAAACTCTTTTTGTTCTTTGGGTAATGATATTAAATACCTAATTTAATTGAGTATTTTAGATAAAAAATCCTCTAAACGTAATCGGTGGGAAAATGCATTTTTTGATGGGAATTAAATTCTTTTGTGACTAATTAGCTGCCTTCAAATTAACTTAGAAGTGTTATAGATAGATAATTGAATGTTATTATTGGACCTCTAAGAATATTTTGTAGGAGTATTAAAAATTTTAATTGCAATACACTTCATAAAGAAATGCTATTCAAATATTAGTACAATGAGATGGGCAAAAATTAAAGGATTATTTTTGAAGAAACCCAAAACTGGTAATAGAAAAAGAAAATTCCAATGAGTAATTCAAGAAATTCCCAACCCTCATTAAAATTAAATAAAATCCTTGCCCGTCTTGAAAAATTATTTCCTTTATAATAGGCGTTGAAAATAAAACAGATTTTTAATTAACAACATTAAATGAGTTATTTAAGCAAACAAAATATCCATTTATGCTAAATTTTGTTTGCTTAAATAACATTCTATTGCAACAAAAAGGTGATGTTAGCAAATAATTTCTTGAATAAAATCATAAAACGTTTTTTCATTTAATTTTCATTTTTTTCACTGTTGTGTTTTTATTTGACATTAAAAATAAAAATCATAAAAAATCTTCCAAATCAAAGAGAAAAAATCTTTGAATTATTGGTCAATTTAAGTTCAAAGATTTTTTTATTGTAAAAAGTTAATTTTTTAAAACTATTTTAGAAAAAAAATCTTCTAACAAAAAAAATTATCATAATCCAAGATGGCGTCAATACATGTAAAATAATATTTTCAGAACAAAAAATTAAAACTTGAAAATCTTTTTTCACAGATTGAATTTCAAAAATCGGTCTGACAGTTTTTCCAAAGTCAGTATGATCTATCGAATGAAAAAGGTTTGAAACTGATAGAACATTTCTTTATACTAAAACATATTTTTTCTCCTGTTTTTTCCCACACTTCCAAAAAATGAAATTCTATAAAAATTAAATGGTTCCCACGTTAAAAAAAAGTTCCCACGGGTCCTAAAAATGAAATTAAATGAAAAACATATGTACCATTTAAATGAAAATTAAATGGTTCCCACGTTCAAAAAATTTTCACACGCATGAAATTCTTGAAAAAACCTAATTAATTGAATATTTAAACAAACTGAATATCGCATTTTTTGCAATGGAATGTTACTTTATGTTACCATTTGATTTGATTAGGCAGTGTGATTGGTTTCAATAGGCCAGCTAATTCATAACATTATTTCATCTCCATATATTTCAATTACTCTCATACAGGCCAGGGTTGAAGTACAACTTCTTCGTGAAATGACGATCTAAAAAAGAAAGTCAGTGTTAAAAATTGAAACAAAAAAAATAGATAAGCGGATTTCTTTGGGAAGTCAAGTCTGCCATAATTTTGACCTAAATCACAAAATATTTTCTTTCGCATTAAATCTTTGTTGATTATAGCTGACAAATATGTAAATTTTTACAAGGATCAAGAGATAAGACAATGGACGATAAATTGATGTACATCACCAATGATGATACACAAAATTCCGTCTTTTGTAAAATACAATTAGTGGTTGAATAAAAGTCCCCAAATTTATTATGCCAACGAATAAGAAAACACAATTCTAAAACTTTGGGGACTAAAGTAATACAATGTGCCCATCCTCCCTGCTGTTAACTAACCCATAAATTCTTCTAAAAAAACTTACTTTCAAAGGCAAAACTTTGTTTGAACCCATCCTCGCTTTCATAACCTCCAAGCTTTCTGGCAACTACTGTCAGCAAATCACATAGCTCCATCTCATGGGAATAACTGAATAGGAACATTAAGTTCAGAATAATAAAATGCTACAACAAGGTTATGATAACGTCAAATAAAATATCTTATTTTTTGTGCATTCTTTTCATTTTTCTTACTAACGAAGCTACTGTGGCCCTATGGGCATCTTTGCTTTGGCAAAAATAGATAAAGCCTGATCTTGACCTCTATGTTGCTTTCTTAAACGGGGAACTTAATTCATTCAATGGTTATCGAGATCTTAACGAACAGACAAAATTATAATATAATCCGGGTTTAAAAAGAAAATTTGTTCTTACTTCATAAACACATCGACCAGTGATTCAATGAACCAAGTTCCACGGTAGATGTCGCGCTGTGACACATATCCGGGCAGGGTGGAGTACGCTGAAATTAATTCATTTTTTTTCAAATTATATTTTTCCATTGATTTTCGCTAAATTAGGCACTTTTATACCAAGCCTAAAACTCAAAGAAACTCAACCAAAAAATGGTTAAAGGGCTTGAATTTGGCATGACTGTTGCGTTGATAAGGTACAATGTGGAAGTCAAGTGTGAATTCTGTTTGTCTTTTTCGCGAAATTAAGACAAGGAGGGCGAGGTGGATTAGACACTTTTAAACCAAACCTAAAACTCAAAGTTAACCAAAAAAATTAGGTTACAGGACTAAAATTTAGCATGATAGTTGCTTTAATGAGTTGCCCAATGCCCATCTATGATATTTTGGGCATCGCTACTTTTGGATGTTGTCATTTAAATCAATTAGGGGGCATCGTAGCTCTGTGGTAACGCACTGAGTTACGGTGATGAGAATACGAGTTCAAACCCACTCGTGTTGCAATCACAACATGTTATCTCAAATTCTCTAATGTGGAATCACGCAACCTCCCCCAGTTGCGTTGGAAGGGAGATTGAATAGAATTATAAGAGAAGAACTATAGTGTGAACCCCTTTTTCGTAAATCTGACAAAGGAACTCTTCCAGCTGACAAAACACCTTAAAATTTTTCGAGTATATAATTTCTAGAAAGCTAACTTTATATTAAGGAATTCAACAATCCATAGCTAATTTATTAAAGGATTTGTAATATGCTTTACACTATACTAGAAAAATAAATTTTAACACGATATAATTTACGTGAGAAAAGCTTTATCTTAAGAAATGCGACTATTTACAGCTAACTCTATATGAACAAAATGAAAAAAATATGCCCTTTCTTCTTACCCATATGTGTACAGTGTATACACAGTACAACACTAGGTCCTGTTGAAAACGTAACGAACGTACTGTTGTATTGCTATTTGTTGTTATTTTATTTTTATATAATTTATTTCGAGGTAAACATGAAACAAACTATGAATTTATGTATTTTAAATGTTATAATAGATATGAATTACGAATTAAAGTATATAAATCATGTACATTTGAAGTCCGAGATATTATTTTTTTTTGTTTTAATAGAAACTCAAGAAAAAACTATGTTTTTAAAAATTTAAATTCATAAAGGGATTTTTATTATTTTATAACGATTGCAATAGATAAACCATATTTATTATTAATGCACAGATAAAACATAGATGTGAAACAACAATATGAAGGCAGTACTTCATGTGATGGACTTGATTCGAGTAAAAGTCGAAAGAACAGCTCTAAATAACTCTAAAGTGTAAAACTAGAAAAGAGGACTATCCACGAACAAGAGCACGTGATTCTAAGTACCTTCCAGCATTGATCCTGAGTATTTTCTTTCAAAATATAATAGGTCACTATTAATAATTAATATATTGACGAGAAAATTTATGTTTCACCACTTCAAGTTGAAGAAAAGTAAAAAAATGTTCAGGTTTTTTAGTCAAAATTCTATCAAACGTTTTGTTGAGTTCGGGGTGTCTTTAATTGTCCATGATGTCAAATGATAGAAATTAAAAAAGTTAAAAGCACATTTACTATACCTCATATGTATGTTTAAATTAATGCTAGTATGGATTAATTTGCAATCTATATACACGAGTATTTGCATATGTATCATCAAATATCCATTTTATTAAAAGAATTAGCTTCATACCAGTTTTTAAAATCAATTAAAATA
Organism: Acartia tonsa; assembly: GCF_053477335.1. Classification (NCBI taxonomy): domain Eukaryota; kingdom Metazoa; phylum Arthropoda; class Copepoda; order Calanoida; family Acartiidae; genus Acartia; species Acartia tonsa. Next base: position 7,977,415 of record NC_137266.1, on the reverse strand, counting down.
CCTAAAAAAAATATGGTGAAACATAAATTTTCTCGTTTATACATTAATGATATATGGTGACCTATTATATTCTGAAAGAAAATACTTAGGATCAATGCTGGAAGGTACTTAGAATCATGTGCTCTCGTTCGTGGATAGTCCCCTTTCAGTTTAATTTAACCAATGACAAGTTGTTAAAGTTCTGCCATCCTCCTGCAGAATTTCACATTAGACATTATTTCTCTAGAGTAATCACTCTACTGGAGATTGTTAGGTAGTTTGAATGCCTAACAATCAAGTATATAATACCAACTCATCCCTTAATCCCAGGCTCCTCTGAGGAGAGTGTGTCATTCATTACGGTGACTTAATCTGGGACACATGCCATACTCAAAATCGGCGAGGGTGAGGTAATAATGAGGAGCTCTCATGAGACAGCGTGTCAAGTTATACTTGAACGTGGAGCTTAAACTGGCCCTAGTGGCTATACAAAAGTGTCTCAACATACTCCAGGAGTCTTAGATCCAAACTCTAAGAAACTATGGCTAATCAAACAAACAATTTAAATCAATTAAAATAATAAGTTATACCTATGAGGAAGTCTTCCCAAACCGGATCTTTGTATTCAGGCAAGCTCTTCTACAAAATTAAGATTGATAAGTTATATATATTATATTGTAGATTCAAATTAATGGATGAAAAGTTTGAGTTCATAGTTTTTAGGCCACCGTTGAAAAAAGTTGTTAAAAAAGCTTTGGTTAAGAGTGTAACAAACAGCTCAATGTCCCTTACCTCCCTGGTCCTCACGGACTTGAAAACAGAAATTCAAGTAGGTAGCTATGCCAACAAGCACTAACCTGTATTTCTTCGGGGGGTATGATGGCCGCATCCATTTCTTCTCGTCCATCAGTTACTGTCTAAAACAATAAGCTTTGATTAAAAAAAAGAAAAGTTAATAAAACATTTATAAAAATATTACCTAGTTTACTACCTAACTAAAGCACTTTAGACTTGATTTTGAAAATTGCTTTTTAATTAAAGCAGCCAATTTTGAATCATTTCTTGGTATTTTTGTGGCATTCATTATACATATGTAGACTCGATAATACTTTGTTAATAACCTGATTTACAAGTTTATCCTTATTAAATTATTTTATCTCAAAATTGAAAAACTTTTTCTATAATATTAGGTATGATAGGTAGTTTGTTAATGCTTACCGTTCTTTGACATTGTACATCTACAAATCAATTAATGTTTTCCTGTACTATCTACCTATATATATTGAATATTAAAACCAATTATTGATTACTACGTTAAGTAGCTTACCCTTTTTCTGGTGCCATAATCGATGTCCTCTCCTCTGCATGCCTAAAAAAAATTAATAAGAAATAATTTTAATTAAGTCCAAGGTAAAGACACCTACCTTTGTTAAATTCTCCTATATATTATGCCTGAATAATACCTCTAGGTAAGGTTGATAAAAACATAGGGCCTTTCTAGGCACTACCATCCATACTATAGATAAAACAACTTGAACCCTTTTATTGCATGATCTTTATCTGGAAGTACTAACTGTGCATGCATGTTTATGAGCTCAGTTGCGCCAGTTATGAGTCTAAGCATTCCCACATCTCTGACTATTAATGTCAGGCATCTGAGAGAGCAGCATTAGGTTCCAATATCAAAGACTTGGTTTATGACGCGGCAAAGGGTCGACTTTCGAACCCATCAACTCCCTCATTACCAGGGGATGCATTGCCTAATACAAGACGAGCAGAAAATATTAGGTAATTTCTTGAGCATGAGTTTATCTGATCCCTAGGTATAAATACAGGGGTGTATATTCTGCATGGGATCCCCGGCTCAGGGGGGGGGGGGGTGGTGGAGGAAAATAAAAAATAAGTGGTTGGAGGGAAAAAAAAATGTAAAAATTAAGAAAACTGAAAACATTTTTTCCATTTCGCCCCCTTCCTTGGTTAAAAAAACTAAAAAAATGTGTGGTAGGAGGGATAAAATAAATAAAATATAGAGTTCTTTAAATATTTTTCTATTTCCCCCCCTACTTTTTAAGAAAAATCTAGGGGGGAAAAAAATAAAAAATTTTGTAGCAGGGAAAAAAAAAATCTTGTGCAGAATATACACCCCTGTATAAATATGAACAGCCCATCTAATGTGTGCAATACCTGGAATATGAAAAACTTTGGTTTTCCTCTGAGCTGTGGACAATACTCGTTGTTGAACTTCTTCAATATCTTCTCTGTCTTCAACACTCGACCATCAGAACAAACTATCGCAATATTTTTAAATTTGAAAAATTAAGTTAAGAAGTAATATCATACCTGTCCTTAGCTATACAAAGAATTTAACATAACTATATCTAATTTGAATAATTTCTAGGTAGGTTTAAACCATATACCTACCTATTTTTCACATAAAAAAATATTAAAAATTTAAATCCATGTTAATGTAACTATTAAGATAACTATTAAACTTAAAATTCTTAAGAAAAACTTACCCATGAATCCTATGGTTTAGCTTTAAAATAAAACATTTTAGTAATCCAAAATTCCAGAAACCGTTTCCAATTCATAAATAAGTAAAAAATTAGCAATAGGGAAGAAGGGGTAGGGGTCAAGAAAATAGCCTGAAACCACAAGAAATGTATAAATCCATTCTGAAAAGTATAACCAATTCGGACTAGAATTTTCCGAGATCTTATTCTTCCGACAAAAGATGTAACTACTTTATTTTATAGGATATGTATAAAATAACGTACCTATCTCTCCGTTATGTCCATGTGATAGAATACAGATAATCAACATTTCTGCCTATAGATAAAACATTCAGTAAAATCGAGACAGGAAAAGCAAGTCTGGTAGAGAATGAGACAGGGGAAAAAAGAGAAAGAGGGAGAGAGAAAATTAAAGAAACATAATTTTAGATTACATTCAGAAAAATACTCCCACGTAGAGTAGCTTTACTATCAATACTCTAAACTAAACATTTGGTTGGTAAATCCTTCTCAGTATTGTTTTATTTTACAACTTAATGGACAGATAAAACTAAATAAAGAACGGATTTGTTCCTAAAAATAAATTCACACCTTCTCTAGATCCGGATTCTTAGACAGAGAATCAAACGTTGTGTAGGTTTCTAGTTGGTTCAGGTTTCTTTGCACGTCCACGTTAAAACCTTAAAAAAAGTATTCTTATATGGTCCCTTATCAATCTCCTTATTTTTTTTTGTAGCGGAAGTACTCAATAAATAAAGCGTTTCCATACATTAACATAAGTACCTACATTTATTTTTGTAAGTTCCAGCCGTCTATTTTAAATAGAAGCCGCGAGATTAAAGTTTCCTTTTAACAGTTTCTTACAGAATGATACTGACGGACGGATATTTCTATTATAGAGTAGATTCGGTACTAAAAATTAAACTGCTTTCCTTCCCCCCTGAATACAGAGCTCCTTGGTGCTAGGGGCGCAGCAACTGCTAGTATTAAATAATTGCTCCTCTAGCATCAGGAGCACGGTATTCTAAGGGGTAGGGAATGACAGAAAATGTTAAAACCATCTTGGTACTTATGAGATCTTCCCTTAAATGGAAAACTCAATCGGTTTATTCAGTGATTATCGAAATCTTATGCTACAGATAAAAACTTTACTACTTTATATAATAGGATGAGCCTCACCAAACTCTCTGAATAGGTCACTTAGATTTTGTTCGTCCACTCTGCTTCCTTGTCTGTTCTTATAAGTGATGTTACTGAACTTCTCAAAATTTACGATCAATGCAGTACCCCTAAGAAAGAGTAGGTTATACCACTTAAAAATTATCCAATTATAACCTAGATCCGCCCCATTAGCTGAAGTTATATCAACTTTAGAAGGCATTCTACAATTAAAGATAAAGCTATATACATCTACCTACCTAAATATACTAGATATTAGAGAAATAAATTGAAGGAATTGGGGAGGGGGGAAATTTCAACTTTATTGAAAATATACCTACAACCTTATTAAAAAAAAGTTTTGTTTAAGTGGATAAGAATACATTAGGTAAATTTATCGTCAAGAATTGTCTTATCCATTAAAATCCCTGGGACAGATGGAAAATATACCTTGGATTAGACTTCATGGTATAGGTACCCAACGGCTTGTTGTAGAGAAACTCTGTAGCTTGCTTTACACTAACTTTGATTGGTTCCATACTATCATCTAAAAAAAAACATATTTTCAACATATCTATGTTAAGATATGAAGAGGAAATAAGATCATAAATAAAATTACCCTATACCTATTTTAGAAAAGGACAAAATTCCACGTAAAAGAAAGTTCAATATATAAAAAATTGTCCTAAAACGTTAACTCTCGAGCCTCTAGGTAATATAATATTTATAACTAAAATCTGAATGTGCGACATTTTTAGAAAGTTTATCAAATTACTACTTCTTACTAGAGAAATCATAATGCTTACTTCTAATTGGTGGAGGTTCAATTGGTATTCTTGTGGCAGCTGCATTTTCATAGGTAGGTTCATTAAACACTTTCACCTGAAGAATAAAAGAACATCTAGCAACTCTATTTTTTTCTATTTTTTTAAAATCAAGAATATGAAGCAATTACAATTTAAGTGAAATAGATTTTGACTACCTAGGGAATTCAACATGCTTACTTACATTTGAAAGATTTTGAGCAAGTTTTTTGACTGTGATGTTTCCATTGGCATTGGCAGTTGATGCATGATCATCATTTGCATTGTTTCCGTTCAAATCTGGAGGAGGTTCTGCATGTTCGCCAGCAGTAATATACCTAAATATAATATGATTTAAATTGTTGTCAAAGTTTTCACGTTTTATCTGTTGACGGCCACGGGTTATTTGGTTGGTTTATTTCTTTTAATTACAAAAAGAATTTACCTAGCTGCATTTTCCGGATCTAGAATCATAGCTGCATCACAATTCCCAGATTCAGCCAGAGCAATCACCAGCTTGGAAAACGCTGTACATCCTCTTTTTGGCACCTTAAATGGATGTTGGTTCTGTATTGTGTATTCCATCTCATAGTTTAATACACTGTAATAACTAATAAGCTTAATAAATTATCCTTCTATTAAAGTAACACGATGTGTGTCTGTCCGACCGTAGATACCTAAATATTCCAATAATCGCTGGACCGATATGGTTCTCCTTTGTGGTAAAAACACAAATTGATCCAGGAAAGGATACATCCACCCTTCCAAGAGAAATCGCTCAAAACTAACATTAACCCAAGTCAAAAAAAAAAAAAATTTTAATACCTAGTAAAAACTAAAAACTAAATTTAACGGTCGATCCAACCCATCACTCAAGAGCCTCTAGAGGCCTGTAGGGACGAAGTTGATGGTATACAAATAAAATAGTGTGCAAATGCAAACCTTCTTGTACAGATCGCTGCAGTTCTTAATGTCTTCAACCATGGCACTGCTGAAAATCTAAACAACATATATTCACATGAATAAATTGCAGTAAAATTTTAAAAATTTCTTCAGGGGTGTATACTTTCCATAATAAATTAAATATTTATATGATTTGGGGAAATAAATTCAACTGGGCAGGAAAATATATTTCTTTAAAAGGGTAGGTAACAACTTAGCCCCATCCCACACCCCTTCTGCAAGGAACTTTCCAGTTTTTTCACAGATAATAAAATTCTCTGTAACACGATAAAATACATGGTTTGTCATGCAGTATGGAAAATTAAAGTTTAACTGTAAAATATTTTACCTCAGTTTCAACGAGTTTATTTCTGAGAACATCATCTAGTTTTGTCAGCTTTACTAACTTTGTCAAGTTAGATTGTATCTTCTTCTTCTCGGAGGGATCCATCTTTCATCATCAACATGGAGCTAGATTTGGTCAATATTTCTGTGTTTAGAGACCTTTATATCTGAAAATTAAATCTAAATTATTCTTTAATGCAAGAAGGAGGCTGTTTTTCTATCATATTTGGAGAAGTATCTCGTTAATTAACCAATATAATATATGGTTCTTCCTTAGCATGCAGTGAAACTTCTTATAAAGGGAAAAGGTTCAGGGAAGGTTTCAATCTATTTTTGTAAGAGGTACTTCCTTCAACTCATCAAAGACTCGAGGAATCGTCCCCCTAGTGAAATATCTGCACTCTCAAAAAAGTCATAATGTACGTAATTAATAACTATAAAACTTTATCTTTAAAAAATTAACAAGTGGAGGATCCTTTTGCCTTTAAGGGTCCTAGCTGCCAATAATAATTCTTTTAATAACTAAATGGTTCTTCAATAATAAACTTAAATGAAATAAAATGATAATAAACATGTTTATACAATTTTTTCAACATAATTTGTAATATTTCGCAAGACATGAACACAATGCCTTTTCTTTTGCTTTCTTGTTTTACAAAATTACAATTGCTATTGGCATTGCAATACTATCAGCTGTTATTATTATGAAATTTTGTCCTTAACGGTCAAATTATCACGAGACATTTTATCCCGAACAAAGAAGTTTTATCAAAGGATTCTTAGACACTTTTAATCCTAATTTGGAATGTATTTTCAAAGAAAAATATTTTGACCGATTGATTTCAAATCTTAAGGATATTTTTATTGTTATATTCGACTAAAACCCTTTTACTGTACAAGGAAAAAATATTCAGAGGAAAAAAAGACTTTAAATGACTAATTAGAAAGGTAAAAAGTCGTCGTTGCTGGCGTAAGAATTGAAGGTCAATCTTATTACAGCGATGACATTTCTGTATCTAAAACTGGTTATTTTATAATGACTTTTATGGGATTTACTTCAAGGATAAAGGCAACAAACATTGCACTTTACGCATTTTATATCTTTGTTCAAGTATGGGGCATAATGAAAGATAGAAGAATTAAAAGACTTATAAATTGATCTTTCCCGCGAATAAATTTTTACAACTATAGGTATGATTGCAATTGAGGCCTTTTAAAGTTTTTTTAAAATAATTCTTAACCTCCCCCCCCCCCCTTCTTTCTTTCCTGCAATGAAAGGTTACTTAAAAAAATCTGTTTATTTCAATAACAGTTTTATACTTATTTAGAATGAATAAATTTTACCCAAAGAAGATTCTTCTTGTTCCCAGAGTTTTTAAAACACAATCTCTCATTCTTTGGTCTAGTCGAACTTTTTGTAGACATTTACTAAATCTTTATAGTGGATTATAAAATTAGCTTTTAGTGTTAAAACTTTTACTTAATAATAATTTTAATGTACAGAAGGGGTAATTTTGTTTATCTTCATTTGTTTCACCAATTTACTTACGGCATTATAATGACTATTGAGTTCTTGCTCTAAAGTTAAGAAAAGCCTTTCTATCTAAAAATAGTGTGATAGAAACAATTATAATTATAGAATTTTTTAATTAGATTTTGTTTCCTGCTTTCTAACAATTACTATTTTACATGAAAATTTCTAACAAGGATAATATTGATATTATTAGCACAGTAACGTTGTTGTTTGATTTTTAAAATTACTATAAGTATTAGGCAGGGATAAGGGATGGGAAACGTAGGAAAATATTATTTCAGACCTATTTCAAGCCTAGGCCTAAAAAACCAGTTATGAGATGGCGCAGTAGTTCGTTATAAATGCTAATAAAATAGCTGTGTGTGTGTGTGTGTGTAGATAAAGTATAGAATCAAATTCAGGTAGCTAGTCAAAAGTAAAAATATAACTTATCATAGACCTATATATTAATGGCATTTGTTAAAATGAATTTTTTTTTCTCCCAAAATTTATTTATCTTTTACTTTGGTAAGTTGAATTTTCAGAAAGCTATTGTTGGGTAAAAAAAGACCTTTTGATCTGGTAAAAATGACCAGAGCAACAGTAAAAATTAGTTTTTAAATCCCCCAAAAAAATTTGATTAGGGACTTAATTCAAATTTGGGCTATGCAGTCTGATTCTATAGGTATCCTAGTATATTTTTGACCCCCCATTCAATAAATAGTTTAAAAACAGTTTAAAGAAAAGCTCCATATATAAAAGTAACAGGATGTATAGCGAATGATCTCACTAAACAATGAAACAATATGTTCAGTTCACAGAACATTTTTGAAAAACTAATAAAACAAATTAAAGAGTAGCACAGTTTTAAAAAATTGCCAAAAATCATTAGTAAAAACAATAAGTTTTGGATGAATAGGTTTCTATTATTTCATTAACTCCAGGTGCCTTCTTCAAGAAAATTCATTTGTAACGTTCATTTGGTTAATACAGTGGCTACGCCACTAGCTTTTAGGAACATTGCCCTGGAGGGGTGATGAATACGTACCCCCCCCCCCCTCCTTTATGTGTTCTTTTATGGGTCTAAAGCCTTTATAAATAGCCTTAGTCTCTTGTAGCTGTTAGCAAGATCCTTCGGTAAAGACAGACAGGCAACCATCCTCTTACTTTGGACCTTTGTTTAAGGTATATATTATCTTTAAAACAAATAATGTTGCAACAACAAGAAAAATAAAATTAACTTCTTGTAAGCCTTATCTTTTTTATTTATTTATATTATGACTAAGTGTGATAATACTTTATTGAAATTAATAATTCATTATATTTAATTTGATGAAATATAAGTTTTATTTATCCTAGAGGGCGTTAAAGATAACCCTATCCCCCTACATAACTTTTAAGCTTTTTGATAGATCTTAAGGTATAGACAGACTGACATTGCATAAATATCTACCTTTCTTGATTAATTAAAAAAGATACATATATCTTCGTAAAAAATAACCAGTCGAGAAAATCTAATTTCACCCGTAACGGACGGGCTGACGAAATAAAAGTAATTATATTATTTTCAGGCTAACAAAAGGCAGAATATTATACTGCAACTATTGAAAGGAAAAATAATTTATCTAACAATGTCATATCCTTGTAATCTGGATAAATCTTACCTACCTACTACATACTTTATACTACATATCTAAATGGTAGGTCTAAATGTTATACAAGCTTTTTTTATAATATTTTTTTAATATTTTTTTTCAACTATGATAAAACTAGTAAAGTAATTAGATCGCCTTTTGATCTACAATTTTAAGGACTAGAATTTTTTTTAAAGATTTGACTGTAGCTCAAACAGAATTCATTTAAAACCAAAAATGCATGTGTTGCTCTATTTAAAAAACTTTTATTTCTTTATGTTTCCACTAGCGGCTACGCCCCTAGAAGTCTCTAGGGGCACTTAAGGGGGGAAAAATCGACCCAGTCCCTTATTAAATTTGAGTTTCAAAAGAATAAAAAAAAGATTTTTTTGGAGAAGGGGGGTGAAGACACCTTCCCCAAAAATAGTTTAAAACCTTCCCAGGACCTATAAGGAGCTTCACTGTAAAGGAGAAAAATATCGGTTCAGCGGTTAGCGAGATCCTTCAAGACAGACAAAAAACGCTTACTACTTTATATAATAGGATTGATTGATAAATGTATATATTCTTAAAGAAAATTGTCACATGAAGACGACCTTTTAAACTCTTTTTCTTTCAATTGTCCCTAGATTGTTTATTAGCCAAAAGCGAAGCGTCTATATGTCCTTGACGGATGTATTAATCTTCTCATTATAAGTTTTAACATCCTTGTTTTTATATATTAATTATTTTAAAAATGAAATAAGAAATTATTCTCCAATAAAAAAAAAACCTGAGTAATAACTCACACACTAATTTAAAACTTTGGTCCTAACTTTAAACTACGTTTAATCGTGGGCGGTTAGCATTATAATAACCTAACACTAACCTATATTTTCTACTATAAAGATATCTAGATAAATACTCTCTAAATCAGCCAATAGCACATGACATACCTATAATAGGTTATAGTAATTTAAATATCCTCGAAAAATTTCGTCGTTTAAATAAAAGAAACGGTGTCTGTCTGCTAAAAAATTACTTTTTAAGTTTGACGAAATTTGGGTCTATATGTAATATGTATTTATTATGTCTATTTTTCTACTTTCAGAAATTTCTACTTACAATGACGACTTTTATTCACATCAAATGTTTTGTTTAATTCAAAGAGATCAAAATAAATATTATTCTATTAATATATATTTTATTTCAATCATTGCATGAAAAATAACATAGTTATATGAAGTATTTACTTTTGGTTTTATACAGCAATGTGGACTATCTAAATAACTTCAATAAAGTGTTTTTTTAACATTAGATATCTTTTAATTTTCATTTACTTTGAGCTTTGTCGAGCTTCGTTTTCTAGGATGTTGTCATGATGCTGTGAGTATTGGTGCAAAAAATATGACGTATCAAAAAAAATTAGCCAATGAGAGTCCACTATAAATTTTACCATATTGGTCAATAACGGCCTCTCAATGGCTAATTTTTTTTGTTACGTCATATTTTTTGCACTAATACTCACAGCATCTGTTGTCATCCTTGTTTTATCTATGTCAATATATGTCACATTGGGGATACTTTACTTTAAGTTTGGATTTACTTTAAGTTTGCTAGACCCAATTGGGTATTCAGTATTGTCTAATGCAATACAAACATAAGTAATGCAAAATTTTACCATAAATATAATGTCTGGATGTTTTTTTTAAATCTCTGAAACGGCTAATTGCTTTGATTAATGTGTTTGTATAATTGAATGAATATATAGACAATATAGTTTTAGAGAGGCTTAGCTAATAAAAATTTAAATAATTTAGTAGTTTAATGAGTTCGGACTCAGACACCTAATCCCTAAACTCCAAAGGGTATATTCACGAAAAATCTACGAAAAAAAGCTTCATTTTAAAAATCCATTATTACATACCTATTTGTATTCTTTTCTGAAAACTCATCTCAAAATTGTAATACAATCTTTAAATTAACCAGTAGACCTAGAGGCCTTTAGCCCTAAAAAATCAAACCCCTATCCGCACTTAACTCGGTCGGGGGTCGTCAACGCACCCCCCCCCCCCTCACCCCTTACTATTATTTATGCTACTAGCGGCTACGCCCCTAGAGGCCTCTAGGGGCACTTGAGGAGGAGAGAGTCGAATTTAATAATTAAATTTCTTATTTTAGATTTTAAAAGAAAAAGTAAAAAAAAATTACGTTTGATGTTTGTTTTTCGTTGAACTCTCTTTCTAAAATTGAGAAATTTAAAAAAAAAATATTTCTCTAGGGAGGGTGGTGGTACCCTCCCTCAAAATAGTTATAAACCTTCCCGGGACATATAAGAATCTACCCTGTTAAGGAGAACCCGATCGGTTCAGCGGTTAGCGAGATCCTTCGGTACAAACACACAGACACACAGACACACAAACATCCTGTTACTTTATTATAAGGATTATTAGATCACATACTCAATAAGGCTATGGAGTTGTAATAATTGAGTAGCTTCCAAGAGAATTGCGGGGAAGATGATTAAAGTCCCTCCACAGATTATGACGTCATACGATAGAATAGCCAATGAGAGGCCAGAAAAAATTTTACCATTGGTCAATTACAGTGTATACTGGCATCCTATTTTCTATTCTATCGTATGACGTCATAATCTGTGGTGCGTCTTTAGCCATCTTCATTGCGGTTCAGCTTGAAATGTAACATGCAACAAATTCAGCTGTGCTCAAAGCTTTCCAATCTAGCGATTGACCAAAGGATTCTCACTTCCCCTCATCTTCAGAGAATCAAAGCTGCTACAACTAGAAGTATGACCTATAAAAATTAAGACAATATTTTGTGAATTGTAGCAGTAGACTTGGGTGTGCTAATTAGTTTGTGCCAACAAAAGTTTATTTAATTATGTAGAAAACTTTTATGCAGCACATTATAATATAAATTTAAATTTAAGGAAGTCGTAGAGCAATAAATTATAATAAGTATTGATATATCATTTAGATAATTACATGGGTCCAGTGCTGGAAACCTTTTTCGTCAACTAGCAAATTGTTTTGTGCTCTTTTGTAGCGAATTTGTTGTGTTTTTATTTCTAATAATAGTGGCTAATGTTCAAAGACCTCAATATTTATGTGAAGAGGATGAATAATTGAGATATAATTGGAAATAATGTTTTGAAATGTAAAAAAGTTTATTATTCATTACTCATTTTAGAGCTACGCAAATTGTGGTGGCTAGTAATAACAGCTTTTTTAAAGGGTAAGAGAAGCACATATTTTGTTATCAAAAACCAAGAACATTTAAAAAACCGTCTGGGTTGATCAAATCGAGACGGGTTTATGCATATTGGCAGCTGCTACTGATTTCCTGGCTGGCTGCTAAAACTAATTTCAAAAAGTTTTGCCGACGCCAGCCAAGCCATGAAATATTTAGGAAGTGTGATTTTCAACACCTTTCTCATAAATACTTTGAATGTGGTAAAATGTAAAATTTTCTCACTAACTCTGTGGAACATAATGAATTATGAATAATGGATGAGAACACTGTTTGGAAAGATTCCATTTAAACGCCAGTAAGCCCTTATTTTCACCCCCTATTTCTTAAACATTATAGTAAACATTAGGTGGAGAAGGTGTTAAATAACTGTGAATCCCCACCATGCGTCTACTTTCAATTGGGTCTTTGAATATCAGCCAATAGCGTCGTAGATATTAACACAGATAAATCGCTACAAAAAAGCAGAAAACAATTTTCTAGCAGACGAAAATAATCACTAAAACTGGATCCAGGTAAATTTTTTAGGATTGTAAATCTATACATTTATTTTTTAAACAAAACCACAAAACTAAAACTGTGTTTGTCCTTTTTCACAGTTCGATTGTAGTTATGCTACTTTATAAATTAAACTAGCGGCTTCGCCCCTAGCCTCTAGGGGCTTTGCCCCAGGAGTTGATAAAAAAATTTATATTTATTGTTTTTAGTGAGAGAATGTTGCTATTCTTTCATTCAAAATAAATAATGCTGGAATAAAAAATATTTTTTAACAAAGGACCAAGGAAATCTTAAGAAAAAAAAAATGTGGGGGGGGGATTTTTTTTGTTTTTGGGGGGGTTGGGGGTGTCCCACCCCCCAAGAAAATAGCCTAAAACCACCACAGGACCAATAGGTATATACCCTGAAGAGTAGAATCCGATCGGTTCAGTGGTTACCGAGATCTTAAGCTTCAGACGGACGGACAGACGGACGGACAGACATCAAGTTACTTTGTATTATAGATTGATGTTACCCTCATTGTTTAAAAAGACATGCCAGCTAAACTTTCTTTATTGTTAGGTAAAGTTAGGCAAGATTTATGAGACCCTGTTGGGGATTATTACACAGGAGTTATAGGAACAAGTATTTCAAATAATCAATTTTAAAAAGGGGGGGGGGGAGTATGCAAAAATCAGTATGAGGAGTAATAAGAAATATTGTATAGTAAACTTTACCATTTAGCTACCAAATTAGGCGGGAAATTTAACATTTTAAATCATTTAGCATTTTTTAATATTTAGCAAATTAAATATTATTATTTATACCATTTTTGGTATATTTTATTGCTTGTGTCGTATGAGTGACTTGCACTTGGACTAAACAGTCAAATTGACCACTCAAGGGCTTCACATCATGCCCGTGGTACAGTGCACAGCAGACAACCAACCCTTTGATTGCACAATCTTTGTTTGGAGATTCTAACTGTGAATGGTAATGAGTTATAACTGTTTGGGGACAAGGCATTTCCCCTACTTAAACTTTTTGCTTTCCTGTGCCCAACAAAGCAGGTATGGACCATTTTTAACATCTTTGGTATAACACGCTAGTATTGATATAAGTATGCAAAGATGGTAGTTATATAGTAGCTGTACCATTAAAATTAAACAAGCATGCTTACATGTATCCAAGGATCTAAAGGGATAAAACAATGGTCGATAAATTGATGTATATTTCCTATGATGATGCACAAAATTACTCCTTACAAATAGTTCATGGCTTAAACGTTTGAATACTTAACTTAATGGACCAACCAATCGAAATTCATTAAAAGTCCCAAAACTTGTTAAGCCAACGATTAAGAAAACGTTATTATAACAATTGGGGACTAGTGTAATAAACAGCCCAATGTCCATATCCTCCCTGACATGTATATATGCAATTGATACCCTTGGTCAAACTTTAAATATTTTTAACAAACACAAAATTTATGCTTCAATGAATTATTTTATTCAAATATTGTAAATGGGAAGTTTAAATATAGAAATTTTGAATGTAATAAAGTCAAAGAATAAATAGAAGTTATTTTAAAAATGTATATTTTAAATTTAAAGTAAGGTTATCTGCTATAAATCTAAAATAAAATATTCATTTTATAAGTCACAGATCTTGAAATCAATTGGTTAATCTATTTTCCACTTACAAGTTCACTTTATATGCTTTAACATAATATGGTAACAAGGTAAAATTTTGGCTTTTGAGTAGGCTTTATTGTAACTTTAGAAAGGTAGATTAGAAAAAGCATATCTAATGGATTTAGATTTACCATCGTCTAAATTGTATGTTATAACCTAATTCTTGATAAATTAATAACAAAAAGTTGTATGGTGTACCAGCTTTTCAAACAGAGGGACATATAGGACAATTAATGATAAAAAATCTCGGTACTTGCTTACATGTGGTAGACTGGAGCACCGAAACCCCCCCCCCCCCGCTTAGTTTTGCCAAAAATTAAAAATAAGGGGGGGGGGGGGTAGTTTTTTAATGTCTGGAAAACGGCAAGGAGGAAAAGTGCTCAGCAAGGCAAAGACTTAACCCCCCCCCCTTAATTTTGAAGAAAATCAAAAATAAGGGGGGGGGGGGGTAGTTTTTTCACTGTGCAACACGCCAGAAAGTTGAGTGAGGTAAATCAAGAAAATCTGGCGTGTTGTACAGTGAAAAAACTACCCCCCCCTTATTTTTGATTTTCTTCAAAATTAAGGGGGGGGGTTAAAAACTACCCCCCCCCTTATTTTTGATTTTTGTCAAAACTAAGCGGGGGGTTAAAAAACTACCCCCCCCTTATTTTTGATTTTTGTCAAAACTAAGCGGGGGGGGGGGTTTCGGTGCTCCGGTCTTCACATGTAAGCAAGCACCAAAATCTCCAATATATACTTTAATCTTTAGCTTGTACAAGATAGAAGAAGAATAATTGTTTTTATGCCATTATCCTTTCCCTCCCTGTACCAAACCATAACAGATCTGAATCTAATTAAGGAGAGACACTTTTTTTGCTTTGTTTCCAATGCAGCCAATTAGGTGCACTTTCCAGAGTAAGAAACATTAACAAGAATAAATTTATCTTAACTAGCATAGCATATGTTTAGTCACCAAGATATTGGTTTCTTCCCAGGAAAAAAGGGGCCTATTGACTGTTTATATTCCTCAAAGTTTTTAATAAAGTTTTTATATTCATTAGTTTTACAACTTTGGTGACTTTTATTGGATTTTGATTGGTTGATTCATTAAGTTGAGTGTTCAAACGTTTCAACCACTGATTGTAATATGCAGATGGGGTAACTTTCTGTATCATCATTGAGGATGTACATCAATTCATCGGCCTTTGTCTTATCCCTTTAGATCCCTGTGATGAATAGCAAAGAATGTTACTTAGAAACCTATGGAAAATCAAATAAAAGACAAACATAGTGGTCAATACAAGAGAAGATTCGCACTGCAAAAGTTTGTAAATTTTGTTGTAAAAAGTATTACTCTCCTTCTGTTGGTAAATCTAATTTATTAAAGGCATTAGTGTCACTCCTAACTAAATTTCCTTGTGTATCTGTAAGGGAAAGAAAAAGAATGGGAATACTCCTAGAACCTCCTAGTGAATCATATAAATTCTCCCCCTCTCCAAGGACTAAAAACTAAAATTAAGTGGTGTGTGACAATTTACAAAGCATATATTTTAGTGGTTTATTCTAGGTTAAGTTGAATTAGGTACGTGGCAAACCTTCAGGATATTATATACCCATTTTCCTTTCAGGTTAGGCATACAGAAAATGAGGTTGTCAATATAAAATTAAAAGGCAAATTAACGGATCCTGGACAAACACAGGAGAGACAACCGTCAGAATGTCTAACCTATCAAGTTAATTCAGTTTTTCTATTCAAGTTAGGTTCAGATATGAATATACAAATTAAAACCATGCAGGGGTTGGGCATTCAAAAAACCTTAAAGGTGGTTTAAAATAGGTTAAGTGTTCTTTCTAATGTTTGTCACTTCTACCTTTGTGCAAGGACCAGAAAAATGACTATGTTATAATCAGACTATTCATCACTTTGTTTAAACTTTATGGAGGTATATAAAAACAATTCATTATTCACTTTTCTACTCTAATACCCCCATCCATTACTTTTCAAAAAATGATAGGGGGTGTAAATTCTTTACTAGGTTCTTTGTGAGATTCAGCACAGAAATAAAAGGCAAAGTTTTGCATATAAAAAGTTATGCCCTGTGATGGCATTATAAATAAACTTTACACATACTACATGGGGTAGATAGGAGTAAATATTATAGATAAACTTTACACATACAACATGAGGTAGATAGGAGTAAATATTATAGATAAACTTTACACATACTATATGGGGTAGATAGGAGTAAATATTATAGATAATCTTTACACATACTATATTGGGTAGATAGGAGTAAATATTATAGATAAACTTTACACATACTACATGGGGTAGATAGGAGTAAATATTATAGATAAACTTTACACATACTACATGGGGTAGATAGGAGTAATTATTTTAGATAAACTTTACACATACTACATGAGGTAGATAGGAGTAAATATTATAGATAAACATTACACTTACTACATGGGGTAGATAGGAGTAAATATTATAGATAAACTTTACACATACTACATGGGGTAGATAGGAGTAATTATTTTAGATAAACTTTACACATACTACATGGGGTAGATAGGAGTAAATATTATAGATAAACTTTACACTTACTACATGGGGTAGATAGGAGTAAATATTATAGATAAACTTTACACATACTACATGGGGTAGATAGGAGTAATTATTTTAGATAAACTTTACACATACTACATTGGGTAGATAGGAGTAAATATTATAGATAAACTTTACACTTACTACATGGGGTAGATAGGAGTAGATATTATAGATAAACTTTACACTTACTACATGGGGTAGATAGGAGTAAATATTATAGATAAACTTTACACATACTACATGGGGTAGATAGGAGTAATTATTTTAGATAAACTTTACACATACTACATTGGGTAGATAGGAGTAAATATTATAGATAAACTTTACACATACTACATGGGGTAGATAGGAGTAAATGTTATAAATAAACTTTACACATACTACATGAGGTAGATAGGAGTAAATATTATAGATAAACATTACACTTACTACATGGGGTAGATAGGAGTAAATATTATAGATAAACTTTACACATACTACATGGGGTAGATAGGAGTAATTATTTTAGATAAACTTTACACATACTACATTGGGTAGATAGGAGTAAATATTATAGATAAACTTTACACTTACTACATGGGGTAGATAGGAGTAGATATTATAGATAAACTTTACACTTACTACATGGGGTAGATAGGAGTAAATATTATAGATAAACTTTACACATACTACATGGGGTAGATAGGAGTAATTATTTTAGATAAACTTTACACATACTACATTGGGTAGATAGGAGTAAATATTATAGATAAACTTTACACTTACTACATGGGGTAGATAGGAGTAGATATTATAGATAAACTTTACACTTACTACATGGGGTAGATAGGAGTAAATATTATAGATAAACTTTACACATACTACATGGGGTAGATAGGAGTAATTATTTTAGATAAACTTTACACATACTACATTGGGTAGATAGGCGTAAATATTATAGATAAACTTTACACATACTACATGGGGTAGATAGGAGTAAATGTTATAAATAAACTTTACACATACTACATGAGGTAGATAGGAGTAAATATTATAGATAAACATTACACTTACTACATGGGGTAGATAGGAGTAAATATTATAGATAAACTTTACACATACTACATGGGGTAGATAGGAGTAATTATTTTAGATAAACTTTACACATACTACATTGGGTAGATAGGAGTAAATATTATAGATAAACTTTACACTTACTACATGGGGTAGATAGGAGTAGATATTATAGATAAACTTTACACATACTACATGGGGTAGATAGGAGTAAATATTATAGATAAACTTTACACATACTACATGGGGTAGATAGGAGTAATTATTTTAGATAAACTTTACACATACTACATGGGGCAGATAGGAGTAATTATTTTAGATAAACTTTACACATACTACATGGGGTAGATAGGAGTAAATATCATAGATAAACTTTACACATACTACGTGGGGTAGATAGGAGTAAATATTATAGATAAACTTTACACTTACTACATGGGGTAGATAGGAGTAAATATTATTTAGTAAAGGGTTAGAGGAATATATATAGAATATACGTGGATGTTATTACTGGTGTAAAATTAATATCATTTGATTGCTAACAAGGTAACTCAATTATTGGTCAGTTCGTTCATCCAGTAAGAGGGGGGGGGTGGGGTAAAGGGGTTAGAGAGGACCATTATTTTAAGTATCTATAATGGATAAATGAAGACTTTAAAAAATTATCTTAAATTTTAATTTTACTTACCTAAATAAAAAATGGTAGCCACAGAATCTGAATGATCTAGAATCATCATGTATCTTAAAGTTGGTATAAAACCAGCATTTTATAGTGTTAAATGTTTTTTTTGATTTTTTTATCAAAGAAAAGTTAATTGGGTAATTGCTTTAAGTCACCCTCTTTATGTGTCATAGATGGACACAGAGCATTCTCGTGTTCCCATATGAAAATTAAATGTAAATCCTGCAACTGCAACTGTAAATTTATCCAGTAGCTAATTAGACAGAAAAAAGATATTTTACATAATATTCTTTTGTATATAAGCTGCACTTCCTAAACGTGACTTTATTCATTAAAGATATTCAATACAGTAAAATTACAAACTTATGATAGTAAAAGATAATTGAAATTTGAAGCGAGCTGATTTAACCGAAAAATTTGTGTAAAATAATGTATATTCAGGGAAGATAGTGTATATAGTTGTAGGTTGATAAATAAAGGTAAAGAAAACACCATAACCCCTTCCAGTTTTTCTGTTTGTGAAAAATAGGGGGCTATAATTAACTAAAATGGGTATGACACAAAACTGAGAGTTGGAATTATTGAATATCTCCATCTAGGCGGGCACAGCAATGTCATCCATGTAAAGAGAAAAAATATTCTTTTTACTGACAGAAAGCATTTTTAGAGACCAAAATACTAAAATATCTTAGAGTAATAAAACACTGCTTGAAATATATTTGTTGAAGTCCCAGAAATGGTCCTGCAGGTTCTGATTCTCCAGGTCTTCAGTAATCTTTAAATGACCCTTGAGACTGCAATCATTGACTATTGACAAATTTTAAACTTAGATATATCTTAAATGTCTACATGACTAATTAAAACTTGTTGAGATCCACCAATGTTTTGCCACCAACTGCCTCTTGTGTTGGTCGACAGCTGCCATGGACCACTGACAAAATTATGTTTCCTTCCCTTACATCTTATTCTAATATAATTGTCCTTGTTCTTATATGGTTGTGAATTAGATTCAAATCTAATTGTAAAACAGAAGTATTACACCATAAAAATGTAAAAAAAATATCAGGAATTAATTAGAACAAATTCATACTATCATGTTTAGTATCTTATTAGAACTCAGTGCAGCATAATGTTAAAAGTTATAATGAAAACTTTATTAGTGATATATACATTATTTGGATTTGTTGAAAGTTATTCTCAAGAAGTGATGAACTCCCAAGGGAACTTCAAGTTTAATTTTTGATTGTTTTCAAATGTATTATTAAAAGTAAAATAATATCTACCCAATAGAAAAAAAACTGATCATACCAAGATTTTAAGGTATTATACTAAAGTAATAACATGCCAGTCTGCCAAATCCCAATCCCCACCAATAAAAAATCAGAGATTCATTGTTGCCATAGAATACTTTTGTAAGTTTTTGAAATGGTACTCTTCTTTGAGCCTTTGTGCTAGGTCATATCAATAGAGCATAAAATAGTATATTTATATAGTCTTGGATAATATTAATTCAGGAAAAAAAGGCTTCCCCTGCTAGTTATTGTTTTGTTTATTGTCATTTAGTTAATTTATAACATTTTCAAACATAAATTAATCTTGTTCAATTCATTTTTTATTTTGACAGATTTTAATATTTGAAATTTAATTTAGTTTCTTATTGGCATACATGTCCTTGTTTTTTCTATAAATATGAACTAAAACTTGAAACTGATATCAGAATATAAAAGCTCAAATGAAGAAGATACAGGATATGGTTCTAATGCACAATTTGAGGTAAGTTTAACATATTCATTTGCCTGCAAGCCCTGCATGGAGTGTTGAAAATCGGGCGCGTTGCTACAAAAGACCTACCCCTATAAAAGAAATACTCTACATAAGGCCTACCCCTACAAAAGGTCTACTCTACAAAAGACCTACCCTCACAAAATACCTACCCTCACAAAAGACCTACCCTCACAAAAGACCCACCCTTACAAAAGACCTAATCTACAAAAGACCTAAACCTACAAAAGATCTGCACCTACAAAGGGTCGATTTTTTAAAAGCAAGGTTGTATCAGGTTTGAAACCATTCTGTTATGTAGCCATCACAGACTTTAGACAAACTGTCGGACGGAATTTAAAAATTATCCTATGGATGGACATAGTTAGTCAAGAAAGAAATTTTGGTTTTGAATTTTGTCCCTGTGTGTTATCGCCATATTGGATATGATTAAAATTGAATTTTTATGAAATTACTTTATTACATTGTTACAAAAAAATAATTTTCTGCTTATAAAACAAATGTGTTGTAATTGCGTTGTTTATAATCTAATTATAGCATTCATATTATCAATTTGATAAATACTGATATATACCATTTGCAGCATTAGACCTTTTTGGTCTTTTGTAGAGTAGGTCTTTTGTAGCGTAATTTTTTTATTGGTACCTAGTATTAAAGCTAGTATTAAAATCTATTAGGATTTAACAGTATCAGGACAAGACAGATATAGACTAACTAACTACAAACTATGATTAATAAAAAACTAAAGAGCTGGACAGAAGTTGACAGCCAACTTCAAAATATGAATGATACTAAAGATATTACTAAAATATATCAGGATGTAACAGTAGCAGGACCAGATAGATATGGACAGCCAACTCCAAACTATAAATGCCATCAAGTCAAATTTACTCTTTTTATCACAGAACCAAAGTACGTTTTTGAAAACTAGATTACTTTTCAATTGATTTGTCCTTTCTGTATAGATTTTCTATCAGAGAACAACATTGGAACTTTTTTATAAAGATTTCTTTGACTTAAAATATGGCAATTAATTTGTTGTCATTGCAATTTGAATGAATTAAAGTTTGACATATTTAATGTGTTGTTAAAATTCCATCTCTTTTACTTTCATTTGTCATCCTTTAATGACATAGAGGAGGTTTAATTTATGTAAAGAAAATTTAACTTTTGTCTTTTTGACCAACTCAAATTTCACAGCTCCATAATTTTACTATTTTATAGGGTTTTCTAACAAAAGTATGTTCAAATATGGAAATTTTTACTTAATGAAATTAGTCGAATATACTATCACTAGAGTTGGCTCGATATAATTATCTCCCTATTGGCTAGTTTTCTATATGCATATCTATTTTTCAATAAATCTATTTTCCTCACCCGGCATTACTATCTAAAAGAAAGTAAATATTTAATAATTTAAATGATTTTTAAAAGATTTTTTAAATTATATTTTTTTCTTTACATTACCATCACCAAAGGGTTAATGATGATGATTACAATTTTAGTTTAATTGATAAAAAATTTAATGAAAGCTTTCCATTAAAAAAATCTTCAAATAAAACCAAAAATATCCCTTGTCCATGGATAAATAATGAAATCAAAACTCTTTCAAAAAAGGAACGAGCCTTATACCAAAAGAAATCAAGATCAAATAACCTTAACATTGCTGAAAAACACAAAACTGTAAAAAGAGAGCTCTCAACAGCTATCCGTAGGGCCAAAATTGCATACTATAACCAAGAATTTAAAAACCTCAAAAACAAACCCAAGCAAATGTGGGAAAAAATTAACAAAATAACTAACAATAAACCAGCTACAAATAATGACATCAATTGCATCAAAATAAATAACAACACTTTAACAGATAAACAAAATATTGCAGAAGCAATGAACAAGTTCTACATAAACATAGGAAGGGAACTAGCAGACAACATCAAAACCACTCATGAAGAGCAAGAGAAATACTTAAATGATTTACCTACCAAAAACTCATCCTTTTTATTCAGCAGAATAAACTCTAACACAATTAAAAAAATAGCTATTTCGCTCAAACCAAAAATGTCCAGCGGACCTGATGGTATCCCCACCAAAATCACAAAAATTATTTTGACAACGATACCTGAACAAATTGCATACATAATCAATAATTCTCTTCAAGAAGGTAACTTCCATGACAGACTCAAAGAAGCAACTGTCATTTCGATCTTCAAAAAAGGCGACAAAACTTCACCAGACAACTACAGACCAATACATCTCATTAACTCACTCTCTAAAGTTGTTGAGAAAGTAGTTGCATACCAACTGAGACGTTATCTTGAATCAAACAACATACTAAACAAAAATCAATTTGGCTTCAGAGCCAAACATAACACAACACATGCAATGTTAAGCATGATTAGCACCCTGGAATACTTCAAAAAGAATAACAAGAAAACATCAGCAATCTTCATTGATCTCTCCAAGGCCTTCGACACAGTACAAATACCCATCTTACTAAAGAAACTTGAAAGCATTGGCATCAAAGGGAAGGAGCTAGTCTGGTTCACAAACTATCTCAAAAACCGCAAAATTAAATGTAAAGTGGGAAACTGCTACTCTGAATACTCTCGTACAACAATAGGAGTGCCACAAGGTTCAATTCTTGGCCCCATCCTATTCATAATCTACATTAATGACTTGCCTAACCATTTAAAAGAATTTATCAGCCTTTTTGCAGATGACACACTAGTTGCCCCTTCCTACAACACTGAAGAGGAACTTGAATCTAAAGCAAACTTAACCCTTAAGGATCTAAAAAATTGGTTCAGTCTCAATAAACTAACCTTAAATGCCTCCAAAACAAGAATGATCACCTTCAACACAAACAAAAACATAGACCTTAAAATAGATAACATAATCATTAAAAAAGTTCACAGCAACAACCCGACAAATGAGGTAAAATCATTCAACTTCCTCGGTTTCACAATTGATGAAAAGCTAGACTTCAAATCGCATTCAAAAACCGTAATTAACAAACTTAACTCAGCCAACCACATTCTCTGGAAACTTAAAAGAATATTGCCTTTAAGGCAAAAAATCTTAATATATAATGCCTTCTTCATTCCCAATTTAACGTACGGTTGCGCTATCTGGGCTAACAACAAAGATATTGTAGAGACCATAAGCAAACTGCAAAAAAAGGCCATCAGATCTATAAACGGAACAACATCTAAGAGACATAGTGAACCTTTACTAAAAAAACACAATCTACTCAAATTTAAAGACATAATTGAAATTAACAAATTATCTATAGCACATTCAATTGTTCATAACTACGCTCCAGCTGCACTTCAGGAACACATCCAAAAGGAAATGCCTCATGAAAGATTAAGACGAAACCTACTCAACATAAAAATTGATGGCTCAAATACAAAATCCATAACCAAATACATCATTCCCCAGTCCTGGAATAATCTCAACAGTGAAATAAAAGAAATTCCATCAATATCTAAATTCAAAAAAGTAATAAAAAAAAATATGCTACAAAATTACTCCAATATTGAAATATGTAGTCTCAACACTTGCAACATCTGTAAATAATTAAGATGCATACAGACTCCACTATCTAAATCCAAATTGACTAATATCCAATCAAAAGCTCACCAAAATAAAAAAATCCGGTCAACTCTGGTCCATTACCCTGCTCTACACCTTGATCCCCTGTGCTCACTTGTTCGCTACACCCTTAAACTTATTATCATAACTGAGTTTAGTTGTAAAACCTCTACCAGTACTGACTGTACTAAAAGAGGTGTACTAATCTCTACTATCTTTGTACATTAACCTATTTCGTAACTTATTTTTATATTATTTTATAATAACTGTATTAACGATAGTAAAAATTTTGAAATACATACATACATATTTGAACACACAAAATGTCGCCACAATCGAATTCTTTTAAAACATAGTTTTCTTAAATTTATCATACTATAAATTTAAATTTTCTTTTTTATGATTAGAAATTAAATACATCAATATAAGGTAAATAGCAACATGAAATGAAAAAAATGAATTTATTTTTAATAAAGTAAAATAATGGGTCTTATCGTTCTGGGCAATGAGTTATTTAAGCAAACAAAATTTAGCATAAATGGATATTTAAATCCCAAGGTATTAAATGATGAGCTAACGCTCGATCATTTAATACCTTGGGATTTAAATATCCATTTATGCTAAATTTTGTTTGCTTAAATAACATTCTATTGCAACAAAAAGGTGATGTTAGCAAATAATTTCTTGAATGAAATCATAAAACGTTTTTTCATTTAATTTTCATTTTTTTCACTGTTGTGTTTTTATTTGACATTAAAAATAAAAATCATAAAAAATCTTCCAAATCAAAAGAGAAAAAATCTTTGAATTATTGGTCAATTTAAGTTCAAAGATTTTTTTATTGTAAAAAGTTAATTTTTTAAAAATATTTTAGAAAAAAATCTTCTAACAAAAAAAATTATCATAATCCAAGATGGCGTCAATACATGTAAAGTAATATTTTTAAAACAAAAAAATAAAACTTGAATATCTTTTTTCACAGATTGAATTTTAAAAATCGGTCTGACAGTTTTTCCAAAGTCAGTATGATCTATCGAATGGAAAAGGTTTGAAACTGATAGAACATTTCTTTATACTAAAACATATTTTTTCTCCCATTTTTTCCCACACTTCCAAAAAATGAAATTCAATGAAAATTAAATGGTTCTCACACTAAAAAAATTTTCTCACGGGTCCAAAAAATGAATTTAAATGAAAATCATATGTACCATTTAAATCAAATTAAATGGTTCCCACACTCAAAAAATTTTCCCACGCTTGACATTCTTGAAAAATGCCAAATAAATGGATATTTTAACAAACCCAATATTGCGTTTTTTGCAATGGAATGGACATTTAAACAAACCAAAGATCGCGTTTTTTGCAATGGAATGAGAGTTTATTATGGATTATTGGAGCACTATGAGTTTTAATCATATATTCCTTGGAAAACTTGAGCTCGTTTATAGACATTCATTTCCTATATAGATCTGACATGGATCTTGAAGCAATTAAGCAGGCCGTTTTGTACATGTTAAAAATTGGAAGATTTCATTAAATAAAAGTAATTGCAAATATACTTAGTAAATAATTGACCATAAATGATTCAAAAATTATTTAATTAACCTTTTCAACATAGATTATTTCTAGATGGATAACAGAAAAGAAATGTCACACAGTCTATTCAATGGAATGTAAAACAAATGTTGTTGATGGAAAAGTAAATTTTTAAAAATATTTTTAATCTATTTTAAAAATGAATAAACAAGAAATTAAACTTATAGAATAGTCAAACAAATTAGGAGATTGGTAGATGTCTTCAAGATATGTGAACATTTATCTTTAAAGAACTGTTTACCCAAATATTGAAAGCATACACAACACATAATCATTATAAAAAAAACTTTATCTTTATTGTCATTTCATTAAATGGTATTCTACAAAAATATTTTTCAAGGATATTGGAATGAAAGAGAATTGTAACGAGTTTACTGAAACAAAGTAAGTTGCATTTTTTTTTAAATTTTAAGTCAAATTTATACATATGCAACATCAAACCAATTTTTTAAATATATGTTTGTAAGCTAGATTCTTTAATTTAGGTGTAGAACAGTGTTTGAAACCAAGTTAGACAACAAATGTAAAAAGATATATAAAAGAAAGGTAGCTTGCCAGTAACAGTATAACACAAGTTTTAGTATTAGTCTTAGATTGTGCTGATAGGGTAAATTTAATTTCAGTGTGAAACAAGTTATCAAAAATCTATGTCAACTGTGTACAAGCAAAAATGTACAACAGAATATGTGGATGATTGTAAACCAGGTGAATTTCTGTTGTAATTAGATGTGAACACATCATGAATTATTTCTCATATAAAATATTAATTAATATTTTGAAATGCAAATTGTACATTTAGCAATTTTTAGATCAGCAATTTATTTTATATAAATACTAGCGGCTTCGCCCCTAGCATCTAGGGGCTTTGCCCTATGGATATTTAAAAAAAATAAAAAATAAAAAAAAATGTCTGGTGTTCCAAACCAATATACTCTCCCCCCTAATTTTTTTTGAGGGGGGGGGGGAAATTTCATTTTTTTAGGGGGTTGGGGGTGTCCCACCCCCCAAGAAAATAGCTTAAAACCACCACAGGACTAATAGATATATACCCTGAAAAGTAGAATCTGATCTGTTCAGTGGTTACCGAGATCTTAAGGGATAGACGGACAGACAGACGGACAGACAGACGGACAGACAGACAGACGGACGGACAGACTGACGGACAAACAGACATCAAGCTACTTTGTATTATAGATATTTGCACTTGATTGAACTTATCAGACTATCAATTTTTAGTTGCTCACAGTGGGGGCTATGGCAATGAAAATGAAGGGTAATTTTTTTTACTGCTGTATCAAAAAGAATTCAATTATGCAAAGCTTTTTACATTGCCAATAAAAATTACGTTATAGTGGCCTTCCATTAGTTATTCAAAATGTATACTAGCCTGCCATTGGTAATTTAGTTTGTGTATTGGTCTATTATTGGTAATTTGTATTGTATGACGTCATGTTTTTATAGGCAATATAAAGAGCTTCAAAGTATCTGATAATTTTATCTTTAAAAAAGGTTTATAAATGTAATAATTTAAGTTTAAGTAATTATTTGAATCAATGTAGATATAATGAAGGAGGATATGGGCAAGAAAAACCTGAAGAAAATTGTGTTAAGGTATAATAAAATCATACTCAGATACATAAGATTTAATTGAAAAACTTGGATTTGTATTATTAGTTATTTAGTTTCATTTTCTTTATCATGCATAGTAGTCTTCAATAAAATAAAATTATTTTTCTGTTACATCCTGGTTTCAAAATTATGTTTGAATGAAATTGGTTCAATATTTATTCTAACTTACATTTTAATACCAAGCCTAATCTATTTCATATCATGATTAAAATATAAAATATTAAAGTGTGTACATTGTCAATTTATTTTTTTATATTTTTTACAGGTTCCAAAACAAATATGTAAAGCAGTTCCAGAGCAGGTTTGTTTCTTTAAATAATCTTTAGAAATAATTTTCCTGCACTTATCTCATACATTGCATTGTAAATAAAATATGAGTTGGTTAAATCAAACTTCTCATATACCAATATTTAGAAAATAATATTTAAGAAATTCTAACTAGACAGAAAGAAAAATATACTTCTAACTGTTATGATATTATTGGTATTATAAATTCTAAAAAAGTTTATATTTTCAGGTGGAAAGTAAGGTTCCAGTAACAAAATGTAGAAAGATAAAATCCCAACACTGTGAAGATCATCCAGTTCAAGTTCAAAAAGAAGAATGCAAGGAGTTCCCTAAAACAGTTAGGGAGTTGAATCCATTTTTATAGAAGAAGAAATATAATCTATGATTATGGTTTGGACCCTCTAAAACTGTAATCTACCCTTCCACTTTCCCCTCTCTTGGTGAAGATATCTTCAACGCCGATACGATTTTTGAAATATAAGATTCCACTTTTGTCTCTCTTGTTGAAGATATCTTCACCAAGAGAGGCAAAAGTGGAATCTTAAATTTCAAATATCGTATCGGCGTTGAAGATATCTTCACCAAGAGAGGGGAAAGTGGAATCTTACATTTCAAAAATCGTATCGGCGTTGAAGATATCTTCACCAAGAGAAAGGAAAGTAGAATCTTACATTTCAAAAATCGTATCGGCGTTGAAGATATCTTCATCAAGAGAGGGGAAAGTGGAAAGGTAGATTACAGTTTTAGAGGGTCAAAACCATAATCATAGATTATATTTCTGCTTCTATAAAAATGGATTCAACTCCCTAACTGTAAAAAGGTTTGCCATGAGGTAATAGATTGCTAAACAGTTTAAAGATTTGTATATCTGTAATTAACTTAGCTGAATATTTTGGAGAGAATTTTAGAATTCAATCAGTTGCTGCTGAAGGATTTTAACCAATAAATGTTAAGCTGTATTAGACATGATTAAATTATCTTTAAGCCATCAAACCGATAATGTTATGGTAATTTAGATTTCTTTCACTTAAATGCTATTTCTTAGGCACTCTATCTTTAGATTGAAGATTTCATGTCATTATGGTTGTGCTGATACTTTGTCAGCAAAAGCCACATTTACTGGATGCTGTAACCTGTAATATAAAAATAGATAATAGTAAATCAGAAGAAAGCTTAAAATATTATTGATGAAATATCAAACTAATAATGACATTTAAATTCATTAGAATCCTGTTAACGTGGTAAAAAAGATTGAACTAAAAGAATGCAAACAAGTGCCTAAAGAAGTTTGTGATAAGGTCCCAAAACAGATCTGTGAGGATAAGCCCAAAGAAGTAACGAAAACAGTGTGTAATAGTAAACATATTGATAAACCTGCCCAAACTCAACAACAACAGTATGGCCCTCCTGAAGTAGTGACTACAACTGTAAAGAATATGATTACAGATAAATATCCTGCTCCTCCTTCTGATGCTTTACCTTCACCCCCTTCATACCCCCCACCTCCAACGTATCCTGATTCAAGACCACTAGAACATCCTCAACAACCTCAAGACCATCAAAGCAAAGAGCATCCTCCTAAAGGTAATACATTTTGCAAATAAAATAGCTAGTTTCATTTATACAATGGTGGTTGAGTCAGAGTCACAGTTCAAACTGCTTCATGACTTGATATCTAAAAATTAACCTTAAAGCTGCTTCGTCAGACATATGTTATCATAAGAGCCTTACCTGGAAACAGCAATGAAGTGTAAACAGTCACTGTAATCTTAATCACTGTTGGCCTAATTATTTCATAAATGTTAAAGTCAATTAACCAGTTACATTCAAACAGATTTGTATTCTCTTTACTAATTTTAGAAAAAAAATTAACCATTATAAAATACTCAAAGACATACTCTCTTGAACATAATTTATCTTTACTCTTTGTATACAGTATTTTTTAATGAAATAAAATACTCTTTAGAGAGAGCCTTTGTTTTAGCATCTCTAGAGAACCAAGATGATGTGTGGACAGGAGGCAATAGGGCTATTACACGTTTGATATAGGTATAGTAGAATTTGAAATACATTTAGAATACATTACCGCCATATTTCATGATATTTAATTAGGTAAGCATATGTCAATATGTCCTAAGTATGAGTTTAAATAGCTAATCACCAAAAGGTGTAGTAGGATATAAAATATCTTGTAACATCCTATTGTCTAATCAAAGCTTAGACGCTTTTAATGTTTAATTCTTGCATCTATCAGATAAATATCTTCTAGAGTGAAGAACCACATGCCGACAAGAATAGTCCTTATCCAAAGTAACAAGATTGATAATTTTATGGAAACATGTTAAAATGTCTGTTTTGAATTCAATAAAAGCTAACTATATGTGAATTTGATTTTTAAGTGTATGATATATCTTTAATATTTGTTAAACTTTTTCTAGCTCTCATTCAGAACCAATTACAGAAATGATAAAAAGTCAAATAAAAGGAGGCTGCACTTTTAAAGAGAACCTTTACTTTTCAATGGTTATTGAGTTTATTTGCTACACACAGACAGACAGCCTGTTACTTTTATATAAGGATAAAAACAAATCAAACTAAAATGTTAAACATTAAATGTTAAAAGTCTAGAATAACTTTGATTTTATAAACAAACATATTAAGTTTCGTTTCTTATCATCAAATCAAAACTAAAATTAGTCTACAGGGAAATGTTACTACAGAATAAATTAGTCCTCCTCATAAATCTGAATATCAAAATAAGGAAACATGATTGAAATTATTTTTTAAAATTATACCAGAAATACTTAAAACGGCTATAACATTTGATGTTTTGTGTTCCCAGGGATCTAAAAGGATGAGACAATCGCCGATAAATTAATGTACATCCCCAATGATGATTCACAAAATTACATCTATTGTAGAAGTTACAATAAGTGGTTGAAACGTTTGGACACTTAACTTAATAAACCAACCAATTAAAGTTCAATAAAATTTCCCAAAGTTAATAAGCCAACAAATAAGAAAACGTCATTATAAAACTTTGTGTACTAGTGTAAAAAATGCAGCGCAAGAACCCCACCATTCCTGCAGGCTCCAGTTTTGTTTGACTTGTAGATTGTTAACCTGTATTATCATAATAGTAAACATATAATACAGAGTTTGGGACCTTACCTTATTTTGTCCTAAAAAGTTTTGTTACAGATACATTTTTGTTATATTTATATGGTTCTCTTTTACAGTGGAGCTCAATGAGTCCTGGAAAGGTTCAAACTATTTTGGGGTAGGGTAAAACCAACCTCCAAATAGAAATTCAAAAAAATGACTTACCAACCTTTTTTAATAATTCTTCTTTTGATGCTAACATTAACAGTTGAAGATTGATTCTCTTTCCCCACCACCCCCTCACCTATTCTAAAGTGTCCCTAAAAGAGACTTAACCACTATATAGTTTAACTAGAATTTACACCCCTAGAAGCCTCTAAAAGCTTCTGATTTTTCTTGGGAGGGCAATGATACTCTCCTTCCTAATATTTCTAAATCATCTTTAGACCTATTAAAAGCTTTACTGTAAAGTAGAACCATATTGGTTTAGTGGTTACCAGGATCCTTAGCTACAGTCAAAAAAAAGCTTAATACTCTATATATTACAATGATAAATTAGATCTCCAACTATTAAATAACGAAGGGAAATTCAATTACTCTTCTAGGAATACAAAACCTTACAGCCAGTCTTAAAATTGTGTTTATTCACTCCGTGAAAGTTTTATACCTACAAATGAATGATTTCGCCAATATCACAATAGCCACATGATCGATGCTTTAAAAAAAAATGCAATTAAATTCAATCATTAAAAGGAAACCATTTTGGTCCAGCGAACACAGAAAAAACACATCTTGTTATTTTTATATAAAAATTCAATTCTGGAATCATCTATAATATGTATAACGTAGCAAGGTTTTTTTGTCTGAAGATTAAGTTCTCAGAAACTGATGTTCCGAATTTGTTGCACTTTGCAGGATAGCTTAATATATGACATAGGGTGGTTTTAAGCTATTTTAAGCTATGAACTCCCCTGCCCTTCCCTAGAGTATAGGGTCGAAGCAACTAGTATAATATAAAAAAGACTTTTAGCAGGTACAATGCAACGCCCTTGAAAAATATAAAATTTAATATTGATAAACAATATTTCTTTTCTCTCCGACGGAAAGTAAATAATTAAAAATTAACAACAACTCATTAGACAAGTTTTAGTTTCCCCCTCTGAAGAAAAAGTTTAGGTCAGTAGAGCATTCAGATCCAGGGAGGGAATGGACATTGGCCTGTTTATTGACCTAGTCCCCAAAGTTTTACAATAATTTTCTTATTCGTTGATTATACAACTTTAAGGACTATTATACAATTTTTATTGGTTGATACTGTAAGTTTAGTTGGTTATTCTTTGTATTATCATTAAGTATGTACAAAAATTCCAGATTTAGATCAGGTACGATATACTGAGAATGTTTTGGACTTTAAGAACTTTTTTTCGCATAGTATTGAAGACAAGTTTCCATGGATGACAAAATGAAAAATTCCAGACTCACGGCTGTTATTATACAAATTAATTCCAATTGGAATTGCAGAAAATTTTGATATTTTAGTGGCGTAATGTTGTCACTGTAACCAAAAGAGGTAGGTATGAAGTGGGATGGAAGTGCTTTATGGGGAAATTTTTACTTTGTCAGAATACTATTCCCTTGGTCCCTAGGTTTTCGAATTATAAAAATCAATTCTAACCAGCTTCATAGAATACCTATGACAAAATGTATTAGTACGATACAAGTACAATTTTGTTATTGTTTACTTTTGTAAGATATTAAATTATGTTTGTATTTCTCTTTGGTTCAGTAATAACTTTTTGCTCTTAAATAGATAAATAGATATAGTAGACACTGAAATATAATTGACCAATGTATAAAACAACTGCTTTATTTTTTCTATGAGCATTTTCAAACTGTACTTTTTAAAATAAAAACTTTTCTATAATAATAATCGGCCCATAAGTCCGATTTTCTGTTTTTATCGGATAGTCTGTTCATTTAATCATTTGGAATGGTCATATCGATTTCAAACATGGCATGATTATTCCAGTAATAGTTAGATATATAAAAACAATCTATAATACAAAGTAGAACGATGTCTGTCTGTTTGTAGCGAAGGATCTCGCTAACCGCTGAACCGATCGGGTTCTCCTTTACAGGGTAGCTTCTCATAGGTCCTGGGAAGGTTTATAACTATTTTCTTGGGGGGGTGGGACACCTCCAACCCCCCCTAAAAAAATGGAAAATAACCCCCCCCCCAAAAAAAAAAAATTCTTTTTAAACTAAAATTAAAATATTGGGGTCGACTACCCCCCCCCAATTTTTTTTTTTAATTTTTCTTTCAAATCTAAAATATCAAAATATGGGTTGATCAAACCTCTTGGGCGAAGCCGCTAGTATTATATAATGTAATAATCATATTAAATTATTTAGAAGGATTGTTATTCTAAGATTCTTACATCTAATGTTATGACTGTTAATTTTTTATTGTTTGGTGCATTGCTTTTTGTTCTGACCATTTCTTGACAGAATGTCACTTACATCACATCATTTTTTAGACCAAAATTGTATTGAATTCTAATCTTAAAAATTTTTATTTAAAAAAAGAATTGTCTATGCCCTTACACAAAAGCTTGATAGGGTGTGATTCTTTGTGGTTTGGTATAATGACAACTTTATCGTAATGCAAAAAAATTAAACATTAATTGTTATGGGGTTCTAAATAGTAAAAAAAACTTGATAATTTTGTCAGGGTGGTTTGAGGATTTTTTACCTCCCTCCCTCGTCTAGATGCTAGGGGCGAAGAAAAGTGAAAGTAGTGGAGGTTGTTTATCTGAAACTTAAGATCTCATAAAATTTATTGCTAATACTTATAAGGGGAAATTTATAAATGTCTTTGAAAAATGCCTATATTATTACTTGGATCTTACACCAAAACTTTATGATTGGTCGACCTATAGAAGCTTCAGTTTTTATTTGACTGATTGTATAAAGTTTTTTGTTGGTTGTAGTTGTTTATGTTGACCTACAGAAAAAATAATTCAACCTAGATATTTGTGAACTTGACATAAAGCAATACAACTTGTACAAATTATACCAACTTACACACGTATGTGTGGTAACCGCCTCGGTTAAATGGCCGTTACCCAAGTTCAAATGACTACGGCAGTGCGAACAGACGTGGACACGTATAATTATAGAGAAGCTGGGCTTCTCTAGCTATCACTAAATAACAAACAGAGTCTATTCAGATGTTACTTTATTCAGGGTCCAAAGGTTACTAATTTATAATACAACAAATAATAAATACACAGATTGGAATAAATAATACTAAAGCAAAATCAATATAAATACATATACATTAATCAGAATGGGCAACAATGATCCCCCATCCCTGGAAGGGGTGGGGGAACCAAACAATGCAGCTTAACCATAATACGGCTGTCAAAATCTATCATTAATTTTAAAGCATAGGAAGGGGTCAGGCTGACCCCTTCCCCGGTACTCGGGGGGAGGGCCCTCGGCCCTTCTCCGAACCAAGGTCAGGGTTGCCACATAACATGGCTCAGGGTTGCCGAATACCACAACTCTCCCCTCGGAAGGCTGGGAGGGGGTTTCCCCACCAGACTTCCGACAGTGGTTGAGGCCTTCGGCCCACTCATTATGGGACTGTTATTTACAAGGGTTAACAATTCAATGAAATCCTAGTGGTGCTTTTCAGAGTTGATGGGCCCCCAACGTGGGGTAGAAGGTAGAGGCTGGCTTTTGTTGGGCATGTAGCTCGGCGCCAGCGGGTGTCAGGCCGCCATGGGGCGCGGCCGCTGCTGGGCCGGTCAGCAACGGGGCGTTCTGGTTGGCGGTGGCAGCGGCTGGAGCACTGGCTACCAGGTTGACTGTCTGGGCGACAGCCTGGCCTCCCGAGGGGCCGCGGGGCTTTCCGGAGTGCGGCCCAGGCTTGCCTAGGCGGTCATTCCCACTATCGGCTGATTTCATAGACACCATTTCCTCGGCTGCTTCCCGGCCAATAGGAATGGCATCCCAGTCCACTGAAAAGTCCCGGGACTTGGCATGGTTGGCCCTGGCCCTGGCCACGGCCTTACGATACAAGGTTGGGTGATACAGAAATACTTGCAACATCGCGTTCAGGGCGGCACGTACACCTCCTTGTGCAGCTGCCAGGGAGATGATGGTTAAGTCCCCCAGTAGCTTGAGAATCAACAGCAACAAACACAGTATGGCTGCGCCATCTCCCCACTCGTGAATAGCTTGTCTGAATCCAGCCCAGACATCCAGGGTTTCCTCCCCTTCCTCCGCCAGTCGGTCAATATTATAGGACA
Source organism: Acartia tonsa (assembly GCF_053477335.1). NCBI lineage: Eukaryota > Metazoa > Arthropoda > Copepoda > Calanoida > Acartiidae > Acartia > Acartia tonsa. The sequence goes on along the minus strand of NC_137266.1, from coordinate 7,942,470 downwards.
CGATTCCATGGTCTCCGGTGGCTGAACAGCTTCCCTGCTGGACGCAGGAGCCATACGAAAGGCCGGTCAGCATGGCGGCCTTATACGCCGGAAACGATAGTAGCTGCTGCCAATCATTCAGCTCGGCCTGGGAATACAACCCTCCCGAGCTAAAGTCATCCAAGGGCTCGGTCAGCAGTTGTTTGGGTGTATCCAGTGGGGGCGGCCTCTTCTTAGGGGCTGGAGTTAGCTCTATCCACCCTTCCTCAACGTGTACAGTTAGGGGGTAGGTGGAGGAGCAGGGAATCTTGGTGGCGTGACCGCTATACACGCCACCAAATCCTGTGGGCTCCACCGGCACCTTGTCCCAGCATTCATTGCTCTCCCTTACCACGTATTTATTACGCTGGCAGGTAAGCTGGAGCAATACATCTCCCCTCAAGATAGAGAACGTGCTCCCCTGGACACGCACCGGATGGGCCGGGTCTAGTTGCTGGAGCTTCCAGCAGTTGGCCGCTACCTCTTCTGCTGCTGCGCTTCGCATCCGAGTTTCCAGGGTAAATCCGATGTAGGCCGCGTGTATCTGGGCCTGGAGGGGGACATCCACATCCCTAGCCGATACTCTGGGCAACGCTGCCGCGGCCGGGTCGGCTGCCACGAACAATGCTGGGTGGTTGGTGGCATGGGCTTCAAAGTCGCAGTTCACTATCGAGGTGGGGGTAGTCATGTTGATAAAGAATTGTGCCTGATGGTCAACCAGGAATGCATCCATCACCAGGCTGGGCTGGAGGCTGAGGATCAATCTCAAGGGGCAATCTCTCCCCAGGTGGTCCCACACGTACGTGGCCTCTCCGGTGACGCAGGACAGCTCGGACTGGGGACACGCCAGGGTCAGGTGGTGGACTGGGACTCCACCCGTCCGTTCTCAACTACGTAGGTCTCCTCCTTGACCAGCAGCCGTCGCTCCTGGAGCACTAACTCATTGTGGTACAGTTAGCCCTCAAAATGGACGTCCTCCCCTTCACAACCCACCCCCTCGGGGCTGTTGACCAGTGCTCCCACCATATCAAGGGTGAAGAACAGGGGGTGGTTCAGCAAGAACGTCAATGGCTTGGTCTTGCCTGGCAGGGTGTAGACTCGGCTCCGGGCCAGGTCCTGGCAAGTCTCTGGGTCAATCTTGGTTGGCTGCATGAGGGTGGGGACCGACGTCACCTTCAGGTGGCCCCAGACTCCACACCTGAATGTCCACTGGGACACTGTGAGATGTCAGCTATATCCCGTGGTCTCCCGGATCTTAACTTGCTGCAGGATATGTACCTCATGGCCCAGAGGCACCTCCTGGTGTAGCGGCTCCTTGCTACACATCTGCTCTTTGTTGAAGGCGGTGACATGGGTGGGGTTGGCACAGTCCCACCCTACTAAGACATAGCTGGCCGTAGGCCACACAGCTGCTAGCAATAGGCCCCACAGAACCATCCACCAATGGGAGAACCTGCCAGACAGCCACCATCCTAGTGCGCGCATCTGGGGATTCTCGGCTCTGGCCACAACGGCTTCCTGGGAAGGGAGACTGCTGGTCTGCTCCTGGCTAGATATAAATTTCCATTGAGTGTTATCCTTAGACGCCCGGGGCTTCCCGATACCCTCCCCAATGACGGACTGACAGGCGACTGGCGCCTGTCTGGGCGTGGGCTCCCTTAGCCTCAAGGTGGCCCTTCCCTCATCCATGGCATGCCCAGTGGCATGGGGCTCTAGTGCGTGTGGCACAGGCTCGCCCTGTATTACATCCCTCCCCTGCCCTAGGAACTCAGGTGCATGTGGCACAGGCAAGTCCTGATACCCCCAAATCTCAATCTCCCCAGCCTCTAGTGCGGGGGGCACAGGCAAGGCTGGAGGGTTACAATATTTTGGGTACAATGTATTTGTCAATTTTAACTTAGCCTGGCTCGGTTGAGGGGGGTAGACAGCTGGACGCAGTTGAGGGTGAGGGACAGCTGGACTCTCCCTGCTGGCTGGGGGCTCTGACTGACTGGGGGTGATGGGTGTCACCCCTTCCTCTGGGGCTGCGGGCTCGTTCCGGGGTCCAGGTCTCTCGGTGGCGGCGAAGGTTGTCGCCCCAGGCATCAGCGTGAGGGCGCTGGATAGCACCCCCCAGTCTTCACAGGTGGCGGCGACGGTTGTCACCCCAGACATCAGCTTGGTGGTGCGGGGCAGCACCTCTCATCCTTCCCAGGTGGCGACGCCGGTTGGCGTCCCATACATCGACTCAGACTCGCTGGCTAGCGCCTCTTGCCTCTCCCGCTCGGCGGCTGCCAGGGCCTCCCCGTACACCGTCCCGGTGGCGCTGGGTAGCGCCCCTCGGCTCTTGCTGGGGGTGACAGGGGTTACCTCCTCCTTGGGGGGACTTGGTCTGGCTGGTACCATCATGTTGAGGCCGAATGGCAGAGGCCGCAGGACTTCTGGCTCCGCAATGTTGGTTGGCTGCACGAACTCCGGTCCCATGTGGTTGAGGCTGAAGCCCAGGCCAACCCGGTTGGGTTCAGCCGCTCCTCCCAGCACGTTGATCCTGGCTGGGATGGTCCCAAAATGCGGCATTCCTTCTGAGTGGCCCACAGCGCTGGGGGCGGCTGCTTGCTGGAGTGTTGCTGGCGGCGCGCTCCCTTCCATGTTGTCTACCTGGGAGCTGGGCTTCCCTGAGTTAGCGCCCTTGCCTCAATCTTCTCTCTCATTGGTCCGCTTTATCTCCTTTGTCCGTCAGATTTTCGTTGCGTTCCGAGCTTCGCTGCGCAACCCGTGAAATGCGCTCCGTTCCCCACAGTCTATGTCTCTGCACGGTAGACGGACTTATCCGAGTGTGGGGAGAAGGGGGAACGCGTGAGGGGACGGGGTAAGGACGCCCTTCCCCAGGTGGGGAGGGGGTTGCCGCAGGCTTGAGGTGACTGGGTTATAAGGTAGGTGGGCTTCTCCCTTAATCCTTGGCTTATCAGATGTCACCTCGATTGTATTTACTTCAATTTATGGGTGGCCCCTCCCCTTCCGTTGGGATAGGGGGTGTATTTGCCGTGCTGCAGGTTTGGGGGTCCGAGTGTTTACCAATGCATTGTTAGCTTGCACCTGGGTTCTATTTTTGGCTTATCACAAGTTCTATTTTTGGCTTATCACAATTCACGGCAATTATTTACCAAACCCTGCCCATAAATCTATTGTTTAGCCTTCACACCAGGGAGGCAATCCATAAAATCTGATACAATATCTGTTTTTCTCAATGGGTGGCTGCGCTGTAGCCTCTCAGGATACTTGGAGTTAACGTAGTTTTTCTCCTGTTTGGTACACTACACTCGTATTTTCGCTCACAGCTTGCAGCTATTTTGCTTGCTTCAGCCAGTCGGCGGCAGGGAATGTCCCGTCCTGCAGCGCCGTGGGTCCGAATCCGGGTGGTGGCGGCAGGGAATGTCCCGTCCTGCAGCGCCGTGGGTTCGAATCCCGCTATCTTTTGCAGTAAAGTGGCCTGTTTTCAGCCGTCTGCAATTACTTGGCCTGTTTCAGCCCGTCCGCAGGCCTGTTTCAGCCTTTGAGCGCCCAATCCTCCGTTAGATTTCGTCGCTCTCCGCTGTTCTCTGTCGAATTTTGCAGCTCTCCGCGGTCTTTTGTCTGATCACGCTGCTCTCCGCAGCTCTGGTTCCGCCACTCTCCGTGGTCTTTCGCTAGGTTTCGCTTCCACAACTGCCGGATACAGAGTTAGACCTTGCTATCCAGGGTGGGTAATTCAGGTTGCTTGTGTCAGTTTTGCCAGTTTCACTGCTGGGAGTACCTTAACCTCAGCTGCGTGTCTACTCTACACTTGTGTTTTGCCGTAATCTCACACAGCTGTCACCAAGTTGTGGTAACCGCCTCGGTTAAATGGCCATTACCCAAGTTCAAATGACTACGGCAGTGCAAACAGACGTGGACACGTATAATTATAGAGAAGCTGGGCTTCTCTAGCTATCACTAAATAACAAACAGAGTCTATTCAGATGTTACTTTATTCAGGGTCCAAAGGTTACTAATTTATAATACAACAAATAATAAATACACAGATTGGAATAAATAATACTAAAGCAAAATCAATATAAATACATATACATTAATCAGAATGGGCAACAATGATCCCCCATCCCTGGAAGGGGTGGGGGAACCAAACAATGCAGCTTTACCATAATACGGCTGTCAAAATCTGTCATTAATTTTAAAGCATAGGAAGGGGTCAGGCTGACCCCTTCCCCGGTACTCGGGGGAGGGCCCTCGGCCCTTCTCCGAACCAAGGTCAGGGTTGCCACATAACATGGCTCAGGGTTGCCGAATACCACATATGTATATACAACATTTTATTGGAACTTTCGATCATACAATAAGTAAATATTTTAATTTGAGTTATAAATCAGCTTAATCTAACTGATTTGATAAAAGAAAGGAAATAAACATTTATCAAGAAAATTTAAATCAATGAGTAAAATAAATTAGTACAATTAAATATCAAAGAAAGACAAGTAAATTTTTTTATTTCATTATGAAAGAATTGCTTAATTTATATTTAATTTATAATAGCCTACATATTGGCTTTATTTTTAGGAAGGGTATTTCAACTCTCCTAAGAGAAATCGGCCCAGTATATATTTCCTTAAAGGTTTTAAAAATGGTATGACTTAACCTCCTTCATTCCAAGTGTCCAAAAGTGTCCATAGAGGACTTTAGGAGCGTAGCTGCTAGTGTATGATGTAGTGAACCAGCTTTCCCTAAAACAGAAATGCATTATACATTTAAGTAAATCTAATAGTGTCTGCAGCCGCACAAAAGCAAGTTTAAATTTGAGGCTGCCAAGCCCTGAAGTCTATGTGTTATTTGATAGAAAAAATGGCAGATAAGTGACCAAGTGTTAGCAGGCCTAAAAATGTCAGTCAACATTGAAATTCCTGGTTTGTAGTAACTTTTTAAATATTTTATCATGAATAAAAGTTATTGTAATGCTTAGTTTTGGTTAGATTAGGTTAGGTTAGGTTAGGTAAAGCACAATTGGGACAGCAGGAATAACAATCCACTCATAGGGACTGGATAGATTTTTTTTAAATAAGAAAAACGAGGGGCTTTACTAGAACTACTAGTCGGTTAACAAAACATTTATGTAATGCATTTGTCATTAATTTTTTTATGTTATTAGAGTTGCCTAGAAGAAGAGCTAGCTTGTTACCACCACTGAATGAGAACCCAACTATTCTTAGGACTGCTACTTAACGAATTTTTTATGAACATCTTTTCTCTTAATTAAAATGCTACCATAAAATGTTTTTTTTAAGGCATTAACCAAGTGCTTAGCAGCCACGCGTCAGCCGCTTGCAAGCCTTAGGGAAATTAATATATTACAGTTTTAAAAATCAGCTGGAACTCTAAACCTGACATATGGCAATCCCTTTATCGAAAAATTATCATAGGTAAATTTCTCAAAAAAAATATAAGCCTATCTTAATCAATAGCTGAGATATAACACATCTCTCATAGCGTTACGGACTGAAGGACTGACGGAGAGATTTTGTGAATTAATATTAGAATCAAATAAGCAAATATAATGACTTTTGTAACAAATGTTTTCAAGCAGATCATACAATGAAATCATAAACATTACCATTCAAAATAATTTGGAGTGTTTAAAGTAAGATTCATTGTTTTAGTTAAAAAAATCCACAAATATTTAGGTACGATATAGGATGCATAGCAACTCTACAATCATTACCAGAAATGTCGTACGTCCATTTTGACAACAAATATTTGTATGATAATTTCCTACTCATCTAATTTTTGGAATACTGTTTCCTACAACAAGGTAGAATGTTATTAGCAAAGCATCTCTTTATTCAAGTCCTAAAAAAACTAAGTATGTCCCTGGACAGCATAGGCGTCCAAGGTGGGGGGGTAATGGGGCGATTACCCCCCCCCCCAATCGAATTTTTTTCATTTTACCCCCCCCATTTAAAATTTACCCCCGTAGGCACCCCCAACCATTTAGGAGGGGGTATTTACCCCCCTCAAACAATTTTGGGGGGGTAAATACCCCCCCAAAATAGAAAATCTCTAACAAAAAAAATTTTTGCTCGCTTCGCGCGCATTTTTATTACTAAATTTTTGATAAAATTTAAATTACCCCCCCCAAAAATTTTACCCCGAGGGTAAATTTTGGGGGGGGTAAACAAATTTTACCCCTGCTAACAGATTTCAGGGGGGGTAATTACCCCCCCCCCCCAAGCAAATTTTACCCCCGGGGTAAAAATTTTGGGTGGGGTAAAAAAAATTTGCATCGCGCTTCGCGCGCCATTTTACCCCCCCTAAAATAAAAAGCTTGGACGCCCCTGCTGGACAGTGTACTGTATTTATGCAGTTTTTCAACAAATTTACTTACAATTTTGTTTAGACTAATGCATTTATATTATGCTTATTCAGTTCCGACAATCTACAAGAGTTTTTATTCGTTAGTCTTTCCTTATGATTTTAGAACTTTGCTTAAATCAGGGACAAGGGAATGATATTCTAACAAATTACTCGAAAGGAAAATTTCCCCACAACCCTCTTCCCCTTTTCCTCCCCTTCTTCCCCCCCTTTTTCAGTTACATAACAAATTGAAATACAAAATATGCCACCAGATACTTAATAAGGTTTCGTGATTTTTTTGAGAAATGTTGGTTAGAATACCTACCCCTGGCTTAAATGGATATTGTTACCCTTGTTTTTAACTTCAAGTTTTGAATCAAATGATTTGTAATTTTTACTTCAGGAAAAAGTTAGGTAAATTTACAGAGGGAATTACAACAAAATTTACAAAGGATGTTACAAAAAGGTAATAGTTGTTTATTGTATCGTATTATAGACAGCTTTAAGCGGACATTAATATAAGAAATTATATGATTAAAACATTTTTGTAAGCCCCGAGTGGCCGAAGGACCAGGTTAAAAATATTTTTTATAATCGTGTAATATTGTCTGTAATACGATGCTTTTCATGATTTTTTCAGTATAGCTAAGAAACGGTTCATATCGATCCCGCGGATATTAATCGGTTTTGAAACCATACTGGAAATTATTTTACATACGTCAGAGAAAAGGCTGATTTAAGAAGAATCTTTTAGATTAGTTTGCATGCAGTCTCACTTTGTCCGTATGTCATTAATGCTTAATATGTGACTGTTTTACTTTCCCCATCTTTTTTGAAGATAAACGATTTATAGGATTTCGTACTTTTCTGTTTATCCCGCTATATAAAGTAGTAAGTGTTTTTTGTATGAAGCAATTAGATTTTCGTAACTACCAAACCGATTGAGTTCTCAATTTTAGGAAAGCTTTGTACAGGACCCGATATGGTTTTAGGCTATTTATTCAGATTTAAGTATTGGGAAGGTTTTTTTTCTAAATTTCTGTCATCTTAAATAAAAATGCTTTGGGCGCAACCGCTAGTGTTTTATACAATTCAATATTTTGCACATTATCATATTGGTTTATAAACTTTATATACTTTAATCGTTAGTTTAAAAAAATCTATTTTTTCAGTGCTTTCATTCAATTAGCTATTGAAGACATTGCATATCCTTCTAATGATGGAGACTTGTTCCGCTGCTTTGAGTAAGTATCTGCCATTCGTTAGAGGGGGACAAAGGATTAAAATAAAACTAAATCCCCCTAATTACCCCCACTCCTTCACCCCATCCTTAAATTTTGATATAAATACAAAAAATTCTGGCTTATCTCAAATATGCAACTTTTTCTTAATTTTCGTGTAAATTTTTTTTAAGTTCACGTTAATAATACACAAAATTAACCCTTGTGTAGGAGTGGATACATATCCGTGACAAACAAAACCGCGACAGGGACAACCCGCGACATAACAAAACCGCGACAGTGACAAAACCGCGGCAATAACAGAAATATAACTATGTAGGATTTTTTTTGTAGAAATACATGACCTTCTAGCATTAAGATTTTTTTTATTATAGATTTTTTTGTATAGTCGCGGTTTTGTCACTGTCGCGGTTTTGTTTGTCGCGGTTTTGTATCCACTCTCTTGTGTAGATTACAATTAGTGGTTGAAACGTTTAAACATTCAACTTAAAAAAACAACCAATAAAAAATCACTAAATTCCCTTAAAATTACAATACAACGAATAAGAAAACGTTAAAATTTTGGGGAATAGTGTTTTAAACAGATGCAAAAAATATAATAAAACGGATTTTACTGATAGATACCTCTTTTTTTAGACTAACACTATTCAACAAGGATGTTGATACAGTTATGCTAGGATATAAAGATTCTCTCAGAGACATTATTCAAGAATTATTATCAGGTACATGTCAAATCTATTGGGAGGGGGGGAGGGGGCCGGGGGCATTTTATTGCTTAAATCTTTATATTTTTATATCTGTTTTATAATAATAAAATTTTTTTGTTTTATATGTTTCAACCTTTTTGGGTTGAATCATTATGTTTTGACTTTAATAAAACAAGTATAATTGACAGATGTACCAAAAATATCCTATCTTTCCCTCATTTACCCCTAGATGCCTCACTAACTTCGCTGTAAAAAAGCAATATGGAGGTGTACTGGTTAGCAAGATTACTTTTACAAACAGACAGACTCAGAGACATATTATCACTTTTCAGACAAAAAAGACAAAAAAGCAAAAAAGTAGCTTAAATAGAAGTGGAGAAAATAGGCTTAGGTGTTTCTTTATAACATTCCATCCTTTTAGGGTAATTTGTATCAATTCAACAAAAATATATCAGGAAAACAATATGTAATTATTTTCTTAAAGTAAAGAGTATCTGTTTCTAAATATATTTTATAGAATGTGTAGAAAAAGAACAACCATTGGCTTTGGAATTTATTCTTGATAAAGTGGATGAATGGTCAGAGACGGAAAAAATGAAAGTTGTCATTAAGGTTAGGATAAAGTTTTATTTTTTTTATTATTTTATATGATTATTTTTGCTTTAATTTCTAATACAGGTTTTAAACTGGAATTTAACTTAATCATTTAACAATTCAGGATTTATCGTAAAGAAATTCTTAACACCTAAAATTTATTTCAGGGTTGGAATGATGGATCTAATGGAAAACAGTTTAGGTAAAATCAAGTATTAAGATGATTTAAATTTTTTCATACAAATATATTTTTAGTTTTCTTCTTTATTAAAATTTTACCGTTGTGCACAGAAATATGTTAATTGCCATTTATTGCATTTTATTAATATTGATCCTGTTGGATTGGGTATTCAAATTTCTAGCATATACCACTGAATAGATTATCAAATTTTTGATCTAATGGAAAAACATAAAATTTCCTCTCTCCTTTTTGGATTGAGAATTTGGCCATGTGATCACTATATTGACAGAATAATTTGAAAACCTATTCCAGTTTGTATATTTTGTCATGTATTGAGTAAAAAATGTATGAATCATACTGGAATATGTAATATAATTATATAAAAATGCATATTTTAGTATTACTTCTAATACATTAATTCATACATGAAGTGTTATTTGTAAAAATTGTAATCACAGGTGTGACAATGATGCAATGATAAGGACATGTGAAAAGGTAAAAAACTAAAAGTATAACTTAAAATAATTGATTCAAAAGTAACATATAAAAACAAAAAGTAACATCCTTTTCCCTCCAAAGGGGGAGCTTAGGCCGCTGACAATTTGTCAGTGTTTCTGTAACAGCCCTAAGCCCAATGATTGCGGTGTAAAGTGTCCATTTGCCCATCAGACACCTTTCCTTTTGATTTCATGACCTTTGTCTGAGAAGTCCTAAGTGTGCGCGGTAATGAGTTGCACCTGTTTTGGGTCAAGTCAATCCCCCTACTCTAACTATTTATGTCGCACACCTCACATAGCAGCAGTAGGAACCATTTTTAACCTCTTTAGTTATTATACGCTATCGGACAGAGATTCGAACCTATCACCTATCTGACAACAAGCAGTTGCTCTGTGTTGAGTCATGGTCACAGATTTAAAAAAAAGTAACATTTATAAATATTTCATTTAACTTTAGAATAACATTGAAATGGTGAATCATTTTCTGAAACATGGATATGATATCAACAAAAAAATGACTGATGATAAACACCTTAGGGTAAGTCAATCATTTATAAACAAGAATCAATTTTCAGAGGCTATCAAATCTAAATATAATTTATTTAGTCCTTTACAGCTGCAGCTATACCAACATATCTTGTGGCTAAATTCATGGTTGTCAACAGTCAGGTTAATGATTTGTTTACAATTTGAGAATTTCTTTATACAAATTTTATATATTAATAAATATATCTAATATTTTTGTTTTCTTTTTAGTGTAATAGAAGCAAAAGAGAGGTGAATTGTTTCAGATTTTGTAATTTAAAAAAATATCTATAATTCATTAAATCATATTATGTTATAAATTATGTTTATCTGTAAGATCATGGAGAGTGATCCAATAACACAAGCTTTTGAGAATGTTAAAAATGCAAGGTAAAATAGGCCATCTTGTAAAATATCTTTATCAATCACAATAAAGTAAAATGATCTGGGTCTGTCTCTCTGTAAGAAAGGTTTTCACTGACCTGCCGAATCAATATAATTCACTTTTCCAGTGTAGCTTTTTATAGGTCCTGGGAAGGTTTATAGCTATTTTGGAGGAGAGTACCACTACCCTTACAAGATAGCTTGCCAAAAATTTCAAAAATATTTATAATTCCCGCAAGGTGGTGCCACTGTACGAATTACAGGTGTGTCACTTCCTACAAGCGTGCCAAAACTTTTTCTCCTTCTCACCTCAAGGGCTCCTAGACGCCTCCAGGGGCGTATTATATATAACTATAATAGAACTCACATTGTTTAATTTTTAGAATTGAGAAGTATAAAAGAAAAGAATATGAAGCAAAGGTAAAAACTTGTTTTAAAGGTTTGATACAATTTTATGGTTCGCCATTCCATAAAAAGATATGTTATACTGATTTGCTTCAAGTAAAAAGCAGAGACTTTGTATCAGATATTTTTCACTCTCTGAAGCGGACACAAAGAATCAAGCATGCAAGTAAACATACTTAGCAGAAAATAAAAAGCAAACTATGTATAGGTTTATTAACCCTTAACGGTCGGGCCCCTTGCGGCACCTTTATAATCTCAGCTCCTATTGGAGCTACAGGGCTATTTTTTTGTGCATGTCAGCTGTTTGATAATGAATTTCCGACCTTAAGTGAGCCAAAGTCAATTTTCGCTTCCTTCATCCTTTTATTTCACAACCTTTGTTTTTAGGTCCTTTTTTACTTCAAAATTTCAAACAGCGGTAATTTTCGTATTTTTGAAGCTAGAGGAACAAATTTATCAATTTATATCTTTATGTAAATTTTATATTAGAAATGCCAGCCGCCAGAGTCAGCAGAAAAGCAGCAACGGATCTTTATGAAATTTTAATACGTTATTTAGATATGTAAAAAAGCTTAAGCTTAAAATTTGAAGTCTTTATGTCAAAGGAAGCTTTTAAAGATTTCTAGAGAACTAGAGGATCAGGACCTGCAGGATCATACCTGGAACCTGTGCCCGCCAGGATGGTGATATTAAAAAATTTCAACTCTCAGTTCAGTGTTCAACGCCCCCCCCCTCCCCCCAACCGTTAAGGGTTAAACAGAAGGTTCAATTTTGTTCTCTAACAGTACTTTGTCAGAAAGCTGACACTGATGGTATTAATACTTTGTTCAGTTCAAAGCTATAGAGGCTGAAAGTAAAGAATTTATTCTGGAAATGGTTAAAAATTGTGAAACTTTTCGCCAGGAATATTTGCTAATTTATATTTGTTTCCAAATTAATAAACATGCAAAAGTAGTGTGTTTATTTTTGAACCTTAATTTTTTTTTACTGAATTTTAGCATTAGAATAAGTTCAAAACATAGGGCACATTGTTTTTGTGTATAATTAAATAATGATAAATAAATTTAAAAATCAAACAGTACAATATAAGACATATATTTCTATTTAATTACCATATAGAAAAAAAAATAATCAAATATGTACTGATTAAGACTTCACTGTTTTTAAATCATAACATCAAAGATGAGGTAATAAATCCATTTAAAAAGTAACAGGATCTTTGTTGTGTGCATGAATATTTGTCTGTTCCCAAGGATCATTTTAACTGCTGAACAAAATAGTTCTCCTTTACAGTGTAGTTTCTCATAGGTCCTGGGAAGTTTATAACTATTTTGCCGTTTAGAAAATCACTCCCTGGAATATAAATTTTTATTTCACTTTGAAAACTAAAAATGAAAGAGGCAAATCCTTTAGTTATACATGAAACTGTAGGATCATACCTGGAACCTTAATATGATATGTACCTTACAAAATGCTTTGTTTAATTCTAACTATGTTTTTCCTCTTTATCTGTGTGCCCGCCAGGATGGAGAAATTTAAAATATTTGAACTAACTATGTTTGTGTATTACCTATATATTTTACACAAGTAAAATGAGTTATAATAAACCAGAGGTTTATGATTCAAGTTTTTTCTTAGATTGACAATAGTCCTCTGCATGCTAGGATCTTACAAGCTGTTCTTGATAAGCACCTTGAGTTTGTAGCATATGATGATTGTCAATCAATTATCAGAGAGGCTTGGCTTAGATGTGATGTTACAGGTAGATTAGCATCCCATTATTGTCAACCAGTATTTTAAAAGCTGTTTTTATTTTGTGTCTCTCTGTGATGAATAACCCTGCACTAGGAATTTCCAGGTTAACAAAAATGGAGTTCTCAAGCTAACAATATTATTCCATAAGAATAGTTAACTAGAACCAGACATAAAGAAGTCAAACACAACACCAAAATCATTTACACCTAAAAATTTGGCACATTTGTACTACAAATGTTAATTATATTTTTCTTTTATTTAGGACACACACTTCCTTGGTCAAGAAGCAGTACTTTGGTCAGAATTCTTTATTTGCTGATGTGCATAGTGTTGCTGCCACCTAGAATACTATGTTATGTTTTCATGTGCATTCATTACAAGTACTACAAGTAGGTCTTGTTAATATTTCATTTTGGTATTAAAAATCTTACAAAGTTGTAACTACTATTTTTAAAAGTAGTTAGTTTTCTTTTAACTTTAATTACCTTTCAGAAAAGTAGACATGTTAAGTGATGAAGAAAAAAGAATAATTGCCAAAAGGAGAGAAAAGGTTATTATTTAACTGTTTTTCTTAATTAAAGTTATCTTTTGATTAACTAGTTTCCTCATCCCAAGAATCAAGCGAAAAGTTTTTTAAAAGAAAAAAATATTAATGTTAGAGGGATTGGTTTTTTACTGATTGAATACACTGACTGTTCCTTGAAAATTGTAAAACAGTCAGTCAAGCTATAACAAGATCTTAATAAAAATCTGGACATAAAGAAATTTGGTTATATAATATGTATTCTTATAATTAAGGTGCCACACATGAATGGGTTTTTGAGATCTATGCTATTCTTCTTTACTATTCCCTTCAACAGGCATTAATCATTTGTATCTCAATCAATCAATCAGAAAATATTGATTTTACTTATTATTTAATCATGATAATTTCTATATATTTCTGTTTTTTTTTCTATATGTGTTATGCATGTCTAAGACATTTTAACATATATTAATCTTTTAACAGTGTTAAGAATAAAATTTAAATTAATTGAGAGATAGAAAAAAATTCTTTTAACATTAATCAAAGGCATAATTGAGAGAGAAAATATTTTACTGTATGATTTAATGGATAACAGGTTTCTTGCTCATGTGATTGTACATTTTTTCTTCATCTTTCTTGTGCTGTGTTCTATTATCAATCCAGAGGTTATTTCTTTGAATTCTAATTCTAATAGTCTTTTGACAACATTACAATCTAAATTTTTTTATTTACTTGACATATTCAATATTAAAGCAAATCAACTTTAGTCAATTTAATTCAAAATTTTGACTTGTTTTGGTTTATCTAAATAAAACATTTACATATTTCTTCATCTAATTTTATATTTTCACATTTCCTTAAATACAATTCAACATTGAGTAGAAACTCTTGATATATCCAGAACTCAATAATTATTTAATTTTATCTAGAATGAAGTAAAGAAGATGCATTTAGATTGGTATGATTGCCTGATTTGTCTTTTTGCAGTTGGTTACATCCTTATGGATGTACATCAGGAACTTTTTTTTTTATTTATCTATAAATACAATAAATTTAATTGATGCCATTTGCCTCACTCCATCATAATCCTTATACGAAAGTAACAGGATGTCTATCTGTCTGTTTGTCTGTGTGTTTGTTAGAATTTAATATAGAGACTTAACGCAACATTGCAAGGTAATGTAGAGACTTTAAAGCAATAAAAATAGGTATCGTATTATTAAAAAAAAAAAAAAATTAAAGTGCCACTAGAGGCCTCTGGGGGCATAGCAGCTAGTGTTTATAACAGTATTAAAATCTACCTGCAATGGATGTAAAGTGTGTTACTTTTTTATATGTTTCATCATTATTTTGCCACAACTCAGTCAAAAATGCTTACAAAACATACCTTTTTCAACCTAAAGTACTCAAATAGTTCCTTTACAAGCCCCATCAATCAGTTTTGAGATATCTCCATATTTCAAGGAAAATTGACAAAAAAGGCAAATTTGGGTGTTACCTTTTTATATGCTCAGATACCATAAAATCAATAAAAAAATACTTATTTATATTTTTTTCTGGTTTTCAAAGTTTGCTTCTGTTAAAGTAAATATTCTTGAAGGGATTTATGCATTGATTTATACAGAAACATAATATTGGGTGGAAATAAATTGTATCCAAAAGTATTCTTTTTGAAAAATAAGAAATTTATCCTCCATCGCCCTAGAGGACAGCTGCTGACCTCTAGTGTACATGGTTTTGTCAAATACATGTTAAAGAAAAAATTTAGCCAAAAAAGTAAATAAAAAAGTATTTTAATGTGTTAGAAAATTAAATTGTTTAACTTCAAATTTGGGGATGCTGACCTTAAAGATGCTCCTACTGGTGGTGATGGTGACCCGGAAGGCATTGAAGTACATGAGCATTATGGCAACACAACTATTGATCTATGTTTTGATTTTTATATTCCTAGCAGCCTCCAATCAAGAGAAATCCCTAAATGATTTTTTAATTCTCAAATTCATAAGGTAAATACTGTGATTTTGAAAAGTTCTTGTTATATTTTTTCATTGGAGGCTGCTAGGAATTTAAAAATCAGAACATAGATCAATAGTTATGTTGCCATAATGCTCATGTACTTCAATGCCTTCCGGGTCACCATCACCACCAGTAAGAGCATCTTTAAGGTCAGCATCCCCAAATTTGAAGTTAAACAATTTAATTTTCTAACACATTAAGATACTTATTTATGTACTTTTTTGGCTATTTTTTTTCTTTAACATGTACTTGACAAACCCATGTACACTAGAGGTCAACAGCTATCCTCTAGGGCAATGGGGGTTGAATTTCTTATTTTCCAAAAAAAATTCTTTTGAAGATCATTTATTTCCACCAAATATTATGTTTCTGTAAAATCAATGCATAAATCCCTTCAAGAATATTTACTTTAACAGAATCAAACTTTAAAAATGAGAGAAAAGTAAAAATAAGTATTTTTTTATTGATTTTATGGTAACTGAGCATATAAAAAGGTAACACCAAAATTTGCCTTTTTTGTCAATTTTCCTTCAAATATGGAGATATCTCAAAACTGATTGAAGGGGCTTGTTAAGGAAGTATTTGAGCATCTTAGGTCGAAAAAGGTATGTTTTGTAAGCATTTTTGACTGAGTTGTGGCCAAATATTGATGAAACATATAAAAAAGGAACACACTTTAGAATATACAATGACACATGGATGATATTAAATGGAAAAGATTATCATCAATTTTGGTTGCTATCTCCTCTGTCATTTATTGGTCAGTTTGATCATCAAGTAGGAGGGGAGGGGATGAAGGATCGTTATTTTAGTCTGCTACAATAGTCTTGTGCAATATGAATCCACATGCACTGCACTATAATAAACATGAAATTAAATTATTTAAATGATTTATGCTTTGATTACAGATTTACAAGTACTGTGAGCAGAACTCCTATTGGAACCCTATCTGGATGCACAATCTTTCTTTTCACACATTCATTTTAGCAGGCAGTCTTTTTTTCTTTATTTTCTTATATTTTTGATGTATCAAAATAAGTAAACAAATATAAAAAAAAGGATCATGGATAAAAGGAAGTAGCATGTTTTTGTCATATTTTACAGTAGCTTTTGATAGGTTATTTTAGGTTAGGTTTTGTTAGATAAATGTTAATGATTACCCCTCAGGGTTAGAATTTCCTGCAGGAAATAGGAGAAAAGCTATTGTAAAAATAATATGAAACCTGCTACTTCGTGTTCTTTCTATGATCCAAATTTAATTCTTTATTTTTGAATAGCGCACTTTGTCATCCCCAGGGATAAAGATATGAAATAATAAATTTTTATTTTCTTTACCCTCAAATTATATTATTTAATGGTAGAAAAGTTGCAGATCTATTTTATAAACTTTGATACATTTGGGAGGTTTACTAATGTTCTAAACTTTAAACTCAAATTCTTTAAGATAAAGCTAGCTTACAAAAAAATGCCAATTAAACAAATATTTATCTTATTCTTTAAACAATAGTTTGGTTGAAACTAAACTATTTTAATATATCTTTTTTAAGGATGTATTTTGCAAGTGATTGGATATTATTCTTCCAGTTTGGAGGAAAATAGGTATAATTTCTTTAGGGGCAAGATGAAAATAAAGTGAAACACATGAGTAGTATATCAATGCAATTTTATTCTATGTATTTCAGATAAAATCTAATTATTCATTCAACATCCATCATTTTCTTATTTTCCATTTAGATCATCATTTACTCTTATCATTGGCCACTGCATCTATGGAGTTGGGACTATCCTGGGTTGTCTTAAAATCTTGTACTGGACATTACTTTCTCCTCAGATTGGGCCAGTTGTTTCATGTGTATTCAAAGCTTTTAAGGTAGAAAAATAAGTTACTTTAGGGTTAGTTTATAGTAGAGCTACTCTAAAACTAAGATGTCCTGACTGTTGGAGAATCAGATCAATCATCAGATCAAAAATCACTTTTGACTGCTAAGATATTTCTAAACACTGTGAAAACGACAGACTGACATATCCTGATTATATTGGAATATATGGTCTCATGTATTAGGTAGTAGTGAAAGTAGGACCCATGTACATACAAACAATTCTTAGGTTGCAAAACTTTTTACTGGTAGTCTTAAAGGAAGCCTGCAAGAAATACTACGCTTAAACTGCTGAAAGACTGCCACAAGTAGACCGAATACCCCAAATTTGAAGCCTTCAGCTTCTTTAACAAAAAAGTTCTAGGCATTTTAAAATGACATTTTATGTACAATGAAAATTTTGAAAGAATTGCAATGCTCATGTTGAAAACTTTGAAATTAAACTACGTGACCTAGAAACAAAATTATAAGCTTATTTTTGTCATAAATTTAGGTTTCCAGTAACTAATTATATTTTTACAATAAAAATACCCATTTTTATAGTCAAAATCATTAAAAAAAATTAAGTTTTACTTGCGTTGTACCAAATGTACTGTAGCCAATCGGAAGGCTGAATCAGCTAAGCAACCAATCACAACTAAGCTTGTATTAGTTTACCCCTTTGTTTCCGCTATGATTTTTGTTTAAAAATGCAATTTAAATCGAATTTTTTTCATAGATTTTGACTATGAAATGTGGTGTTTTTATTGTAAAAATGTAATCAGTTACAGGCAATCTAAGTTTCTGACAAAGATAAGGTTATAATTTTATGTCTAGGCAACGTAATTTAATATTGTTTTTTCTTTTATGAGCATTGGAAATCTTTCAAAAAATCCATCGTACATAAAATGCTATTTTGAAATGCCTAGAACTTTTTTGTAATTGAAGCTTAAGGCTTTAAATTTGGGGTATTGGGTCTTCTTGTGGCCGTCTTTTAGCAGTTAAAGCGTGTTATTTCTTGCAGGCGTCCTTTAAACTGGGCTTAATAGCAATATGTGTGTTCTTATATACAGAGGCATTTCCTCTTTTTAAACTCCTGATGTTAGACTTGCTCAAGTAAAAGTAAATTTAAAAAAAAAAGTTGGTAAACCTCTTTTGAATTAAATGAGGTTTGTTTTCATTTTAATAATGCACAAAATTAAGATACCCAACCCTTATAATTCTTAAATTTTTTGCTAATTACTTTCCTTATCTATGGCACTCAATACTCGATATCTTTAATCATAAACTTCTAACAAAATAAATTGTCCAAGTAGTCCTGGGAATAATTCAATGTTTATTTTGATTGATAACACTTTAGCATAGGATATTTATGTTTACTCATACAATTATATAAGTGAAATAATTATTATTTTGACTAAAATTTTGTTTAGGATATTTTAGCTATGATTCCACTGTTCATCGTTATATACAGTTCCTTTTGTTTTGGCATCTTCTATATCATGGAGCTCGTTAAGGAATAGCTATTGCTGAATAATTTACCAGAAGTATTCAAAATGAGCTATTATTGAAAGTAGTTAATTTACTCAAAATCAAATATTTACAAAATTTAAATACCTTTTTATCTCTTTATGTTAACACTTCTAGGAAGAAATACATACTTGTAATACAAGTATAACAATGTCTGTCCATCAGTCTGTAAGTCTGCAGCTAAGATCCTGTATCTGCTGAACCAATAGGGCTCTACTCTTCAGGGAATAAAATACTGGTCAGCATTGGTTTTAAGATTTTTTGTTTGGGTTAAGATCCACCCAGTTATCAAAGAAAATAAAAATTTAAAAAGTAAAAAAAGTAAAAAAGGAAGAAACAAAATTATAATTTAAATTGAACACAGTAATAGTGTCTGACTGATTATGACGTAACAAAAAAAAATTAGCCAATGAGAGGCCGTTATTGACCAATGGTAAAATTTATAGTGGACTCTCATTGGCTAATTTTTTTTGTTACGTCATAATCAGTCAGACACTATTACTGTGTTCATTGAATTAAATAGTAAAATGGTAATAAATTTCCTCAGAACCTAAAGGGAAAAATACCCTGTAGGCTAGTAATTGGGTATTAGAACTATGATAAAACTTCTCTGCAATAGCTATCAAAAACTTTAAAAACAGGCAGACCAACTATGCGAGGGATCTGAAACAGATGGTAAAGCTGATAGATCAGAACATGCATGGAAAATTGATGACAACAAGAATCAATTCAGAAAGGAAAGGGATGCCATGAAGTATTCTCTGTGGAGTATTTTTGATCCTGGACATACTGAAGGTTTTGGCTGTACAACAGGTGTTTTATATTTGTTTCATTTTCTTGTATATCATCTGGAAATTATTATTCCAGTATTATTTCCTTTGGCCCCTCATGGCTAACAAAACTGGTTTTGATATTAAGATTTATATTTTTGAATATTCACAGAAAGCTGTTGGTAATACTATAACTGTTTCAATGTCAAAATTTGTAAATTTTAGGACCACTTTTGGATTTCTCAGAAAATTATCAAGGTATTATCTGTATCTTAAGATTCATTATTAAATCCTAACGTACTTTATTTTTATATAATATGTAACTAGAGGAATTGAATAAATCTATCTATTAAAAAATAGACTTTGTGAGCAGTCTACAAAGGTTTTATCAATAAATGGTAGGTACTCTAGGTATTTCAAAGTATATCAATAAACAGACTAACCCTATGTTTGCATAATATTTATATGAAAAAGCCTACCATTAATGATAATGATTAATGACTCCTTGCCGTTTAAATGTAAATATACTGTTTCAATAAAGGTTAAATAGGATTTTAAAAAAGCATGACTAACTAAATTTTTTAGGTTTCCCAGCACAAGTTGCAATATTTCTCTGGTGGATTTATCAGGTAATTTTAATAGGAAATAATTAAATTTTATGCTGCGGGATGTATAAAACACTTGAAGGCTTAAATCAGTTGAAGCAGAGTGCAAATTAGCATTCACAAGCTCTGTGTTGCTACTGGTAATATTTTGAATATACAACTGCAGCACTGTAATAATGTTTTCATAAGCAGCTAACTTAAAGTAGGCATATAAAGATTATTCCAAAATAAATCAATTTGTTTACACACAGAAAAGAATATTAAATAACTATTTTTTCAAGTTGTACATAATTTCATCTACAAGATTTACCAAAGGTACTTTAATTTATGATGTAGGTTGTAGTAGTAATCATTTGCATGAACCTTATCATTGCTTCCATGAACACAACCATTCAGAATGTCCAGGTAAGGAAAATGGTAAGGCAGAGCAGCATTGCCTTCATTAAGATTGACTTTTAGTTTAAAAACCCGCTGATGCTAAATATCAAAAAAGGGATTCATTAGTAATACTGAAACAATTAAATATTTTACTTATCAGTCATTTGTAATATTGTCATGTCCTACAATAATTTTTCTTCAAGGATTTCAAAACAGAAGAATGGAAATTTGCTCGCACAAAAATATGGCAAGAATTTTTTGATAGAAGGTGAAATGGATATATTATTTATTTAATTTAAAACACATACAAAAATAACAGGTGTAAACTTCAATAATTTATTAAATTTTTTGTTTGGAGTGGGTTGGAGTTGTTCCAATCCCCGAGAAAAAAGCTTCAAAGCGCTGCAAGACCAGTAGCTATATTCCCTGAAGAGTATAGCCCAATCGGTTCAGCAGTTACCAAGATCTTAAGCTTCATACGGAAAGACAGACAGAGAATGTTCTACTTTGCATTTTATATCTACATATGACTTCTAAATTATATATTGCAGAAGTTGTCTTCCTGTTCCCTTCAATGTGTTGGAGACAGCCATCTATTGGATGTACAACCAGTGTAGTACAGATGCAGAGGTAGAGGAACTTTTTAATTCATTGAAAAAATCTTTGAAAAAGATAAATTACTTCAAAGAAAAATGTTTTGCAAGTCTATCCTTATATTAAAGTAACATGATCTCTATCTTTCTGTTTCTTCTGAAGGTTCTTGTGTTAACCACCTAACCAATATGATTTACATTTTGCTGTGCAGCTTCTCATAGGTCCTAAGGAGGTTATTAGTTAATTTTGGTATAGGGTACCCCACCCTCCAATGAGGCGCCGCTGTTTGACTAATTGATTTTCACTTTTCTTCAACTTGCAAGGGTAATAAACCTTTTTCTTTTCAAAAATACAAATGAAAGTTGACTCCCCTACAGAAGAGTAGCTAAAGTTAAACAATTGTATGCTCTTATAGAAATATTACCTTAATTTTAAAAATGCTAATTTAGCATTAAATTTCAGGTAACTACATCTCCAGAACCCAACGCGGAGTACATTGCTATGGTGGAGGACCTGTGCAACACGTATATCAACAACCAGGAGGATAGCTCGGAGAACAAGGTCAGTACACTTGATCATTCACTTTTGTAGCTCTGTTCTAAATATGATATACATATTTGAACTCAAATCTAATAAAGTTTCTTAGGAATTATGGCTACCTAGTTTCTACATATTCCTATATATCAATGTAAGGCTAAGGTAACCCAAACTCCTATGCTAGCTTAGGAAAGTTTATTGGTTTTATCCCATAAACAACACAAGTAATAGTTATTTCTCGCATCGTATTATAAACAGCTTTCCGCGGATATAGAATGTACAATTATAAGATTAAAACTAATTTTTTTTAGCCCGAGGTGCCGAAGGCACCGGCTATAAAAACTGGTTTTAATCTTATGATTGTACATTTTTATATTCGTAGAAAGCTGGATATAATTCGATGCTAGACATAGTTTTTTCGTATGGATGAGAACCGGTTCCTATCCACCGGATTCGAATGAATACGAGAAAACATTTTAAGATATTACCTTCCTTCAATTCTCTATTTCATTTACATTAGAAATTTAAAATATCCATACTAATACTCAACAATCTACTTGAGTTTTAAAAGCATAGCTTTTATTCATTTGTGGTTTTCAAAAACTTTTTTGAGAAGTCCTGTAAGAATAGCAAATTAACTCTACACTCATTTGCTAAAAAATTCTTATTTTCATTTAAAATATCTTGATTCTTTGTGTTAAAATGTCTATTTTATCAACCTATTTTTTAATGGTTGCTTGTGAAAATATCCATTCATTAAAAAAATACATCACATGTTCTGTAATTTTTGTTCAACTTTTCTTTTATGAATATTTTATCCTTGTTTAGATAACAAAAGAAGATTTGGAAAATTCTAAGAAGAAAATTCTCAATGAAGTATATTTATATATGTAGTGCCTTTACTATATAACTATGGTTGTTCTGTATGTCCGTCACAGAATTAGCTTGGGCGTTTTTTTGAATTTTAAAATATTTTCTTTATTGAAAAAGATACTTTTGTAAGATAATACAAAACAAAGATTTTTGTCAAAATTATCCAAAACTCTTTTTTCACAAATGATCAATCTTAAAGCTTAACAATTAATAAATTTTGAAAAAAGAATTTACTTTACAATATTGTATATTTTTAATTATTTTTAGTTGAGAAACGCAGAGAACTTTCTGGGACACTCAAGAACCAACTAAAATGCTTAACTGTTTTGTCAAATACAAATAAAAAAGCTTATTATGAATAAATTTGAAAGTGTAAGTTTTATTGTACTAATTTAACAAGGATGAAAACATTCTTTAAAGCAATGAGGGACAGGATTACTTTTGCTAGATATCTAAATATTGTATAGGCTCATTTTTGCTATCGTTTAGCGGTTGGGATTGCTACGCCCTCAGCTAAATACAAATATGAGGTTTAGGCTGAAAGTGGCTAAAGAAGGGGGTGGGGGGGGGGGGGGGGGCGGTCACTTAGTCTCATTAAAATTGGCTGATTCTCTTCTATTGGAAATTTGGTGGTTTGGCTTATTGAGTGGCGTTGAAAGCCGCATGGCTGAATAATGAGGCTTCTCTAACCTGTGCGTTTGGGGTGGCTATGGCTGCCGAGCCTTGTTTCAAATCGGCCAAACAAAAATTTTATACCTAAAAAAAGCAATCTTACTAACTTAGTAATATTAAATGTAGGGACGTACAGACAAATATAAAAAGCTTCTGTATTACGAGATATCCTATGTTATCCAATATTAATGATTAATAGAATTATAAAATCAATCTTAAGATTAATGAATAATTAAGAAGAAATAGAGGCTAAAAAAATAAAGTTTCTTCACTGTGATTTCAGTATCCTATAATATAAAGTACTACGGTTTTTTTTTGTCTGAAGCTTAAGATCTCAATAACTACTAAACTGATTTGGTTTTCTAGTTTAGTTTAGCTTCATATAGGTCCTGTGCTGGTTTTTGGGCTATTCTATTTCCAGATTTATGTTTTTGCATGGTTTTTAAGCTATTTTACTAGCCCTATCTATTACATACAATTACAGAGCACCCTAGATGCTAGGGGCGCAACTACTAGTTTTTTTTAAGTAATAATGGTCGACATAAAATAGCCATATCTATAGTCTAATGAATTCACGGATATACACTTGAGTTGACATAATAACAACACATTTTTTACAGAGCACCTACCCAGGATCAATACACAACTTGGCTGTAAAGGAGAACCTAATCGGTCCAGTGATCTTTCATTAGATAAAAGCAAAAACTTCTGAAAACTTTTATAAAAGTAATTGGTCTATATGTTCGTCCATGTTGCTTATGAGTGTGTTCCTCTATATCCACCTAACTTTATTGTTTGAGGTTAAGCCTTTAGCTTGACTCTCTTCCAACAAATATTCAGATATGCTGGCAAATCTCATAAATTCTGCATAAACCGCTCGACCATGTGGCACCCTCTTTCAGTATATATGTATATGACAATTAGATCTAAGTATTATCATAACTTTTTATTATTCGTTGGCTCAACAACTTTGGAGACTTTTCTTGAAATAGATCGCTTGTTTCATTCAGTGTTAAAACGTTTCAACCACGAAATGTAATCTACAGGAAGGGAAATTTTGTCATTTCGTCATTATATCTAGCATTTAAGCTATCAAAGTTTTTGCCATGTCAAAATTGTATTGTATTATTTCAATTAAACTATTCTGCTTTAACAAAACAGCTATTAAACCTTAGAAATCACCCTTTTAAATATTTATGAGCAAAACAAATTTTAAATAACAAATTACAGAAAGGTGGTTGTATATAAGCTCCAATAGGTCTGAATAGGATATTATTGCGATATGTTTCCCAATTACCATAAATCCACTCACCAATCCACACAAATCGGATTTAAAAGCATGTTTTCAGGATTAGAATGAATATTTAGGACTTCCTTCACCACCTTGCCACACCGCAGATTTAATACAATTATTAAAACATTTTTTGTTATACAGTCAAGCTTTTCTATTAGTCAGTCAGTCCGTGACGGTTAGCTCTTTTTTATTGATTTGAACATGTAAGAATAGTCTTTTTGAAAGCGAATTTCTTTGCATGATGATTCATATAGCAATAATTACGATTCATTTATTTTAAACATATTGTTTTTATAAAATTTTCTGTATGATATAATTATTCTATTGATCTGACTATTTTGGAATAATGATTCTTAGGATAACAAGGTACAATATTATTACTGTATCCAATTTAACAACAAATGTACAGTTTTGTTTAGACTATTAAATTCATGTTCTGACACGCTACAAGAGTTATTGTTTCTTTATCCTTCCTTTTGATTTTAGAGCTTCGCTTTTACGGTTGTCATCCTAGTAATTTTATGCATTACAAAGTTGTAAATTATATATCTTTTAAAGAGATTAAAATCATAAACTTGTAGTAGACATTTCTATTTTATTTTGAATAGAATTTGTGACTTTTGGGTAAAGTTTGTAGTCATGGCTTAATTCATCATACCTTATCGTATCATGCATCACTATTTAGGAATATTCAATTAGGAGGAGGATTCATTTCAATATGGCTTAAGAAGCTTGTAATTTCAATAGTAATGTTTGACTTTCATAGTTTGAAACTCAAAGAGCAATTCTAACATGCCTATGTGTACTTACATACCCTATAATTAGAAAAGCTTAGCAAACCTAGAATGTTTGGGGAGGGGGATGTATAAACATTCCAATGACATTTGAATTTATAGTTTGATATCAAGAATGTCAAATATGCATGCTTGCTATTTATAAGGTTCACACTTGACTATAGCAAAAAGCAAGTTTTTTTTTAGATTAACAAAATGATCCTTGTAAAAGTGAAATGTCGAGGACAAAAGCCCCTCCCTTTTTTGAAATAAATTGTTATGGAGGTGGAGAGGGGATAGTTTGTTTGTTTATTATTTTAGGTCAGGTTAGGTTACGTGAATGGTATTAGGTACACATGGCAAGGTCACCACAGGAGAAGGCCCCAACAGAAGTTAGACAATGGGACGAAAAATCCCCTCCTCCCTCCATTATTCCATTTATATTCAAACAAGGATGACAACATCCATAAGTAGCGAAGCTCAAAAATTATGATTGTACAGGGTGTTTCAATAGACACGTTTTTTTAAAATCTTAATTATGCATAGAAAGTAAAAACATTATATAAAATGCTTTATATATTTGGAAAACCTATTCTGGGACATTTATGTTTCAAAAATTTAAAAATTATTTTTTCAACAAACTATGCCTTAAAAACCGGTTTTTCCAAAGACCTTATTTTTGAAGATTTACTGATTTAAAGATTGTGGAAAAAATGTTCACATTTTTAAAATTCAAATTGCGCGGCTTGTATTAATAGTAGAAAAACGTTATGCATATCGTTGGAATTGTCATAAACTCTATTTTTTGGAAATATAAGTGCCATTTTTGTGTTATTTGTAATTTAGGAGCTACGTGATAAAATGTTCCAACTTACTTAAAACTTTTCAACCTTTCTCACAATTTTCAACGTAGCTCCTAAACTACAAATAGCACAAAAATGGCACTTATATTTCCAAAAAATAGAGTTTATGACAATTCTAACGATATGCATGGCGTTTTTCTACTATTAATACAAGCCGCGCAATTTGAATTTTAAAAATGTGAACATTTTTTCCACAACCTGAAATCCCTAAATCTTCAAAAATAAGGCCCTTGGAAAAACCGGTTTTTAAGGCATGATTTATTGAAAAAATCATTTTCAAATATTTGAAACATAAATGTCCCAAAATAGGTTTTTTAAATATATAAAGCATTTTATATAATTGTTATATTTTCTATGCATAATTAAGATTTGAAAAAAAACGTTTCTATTGAAACACCCTGTATATTAGGAAAAAAATACTATGAAGCAGTGCCGCAACCTTATAATCATGAAAACTTAAAAATCTAGGAATCGACCTAGCACCGCAATCAATAGACAAATCTTAATGAAACTTGATTGAAATATGTAGAACATAAGCATACTCAATCCCTGATAATTTCAACCGTCAATCCTGAATAGGAATTGAGAAAACCATGAAAACCTAAAAAATCTAGGAATCGATCTAGCAACCCAATTGATAAAAAAAAATATTAATAAAACTTGGTGAAAATATGTAGAATATAAAATTAATTAATCCCTGAAAATTTCAGCCCTGTATCTTGAAAAGGAGGTGAGAAAATCACGAAAACGTAAAAATCTAGGAATCAATCTAGCACCCTAAATAACAAACAGACGGACAAAACAATGTATATATTAGATGGGCATATATAGTGGGAATCTTAACTAAAAATTTCAGCTGTCTATCTTGAATAAGAGCCGAGAAATTAAGTTTCCCCCAATTCAATAATTACGGACAGACGGACGGACAGACGGACGGACATTGTGAATTATAGAGTAGCTTCGCTACTAACAATAGGGGGTGGGGGAAAGTGCTGGTAAGGTACCAAAATGTCTGCATGTTTTCATTTATGTTTGTGTCTATTTGTACCAAAAAATCTTTGTAACTGCTCGATCAAAAAGCTTTTTTTATTTAGAATTTAAAAAAAAATATTTTTTTCTATGCATTTTGTAGGTTAGGTTAAGTCAAGTAAAAGTTAGGAGAGCCCCACAAGAAAGGTAAAACTTTATTCCACGTGCACATTTTTGATGTCTGAAGCTAACAATTTTTTAAAACCTAAAGATTGCTTGAGACAGTTGTAGGACTATCACTGTAAAATATTACATTTTCTTTGTCTTATACACAATGTTGTATTTCTGGGATTTTTTTTTTCATTTTTGAACTATGCTATTGAATAAAGTTTTAAATCATTAGATAAAACTGGTACCAAAAGTTTTTAATATTATAATTTTTTTTTGTTAATCATTTGGGTACTTTTTTTTAATTTTGATTGGTTAGTTCACAGCCAATAGTGTACAAACGTTTCAACTAATATTTTAAATCTGTATAATGGGTAATTTTGTTAATACTTTTTAGGGTTTTTATATCATTTTATCTTACAATGACGTATCCCTTAAGATCTCTGTATATATCAACAAAACTCCAAAGCTTAATATTGGCCTGATTAGGGCCAATGTGACATAATTACAGGGATTTAAAGGGTTATAAAGTATAAACTTAATAAAATTGCCAATTAAAATTTAATTAAAGTCCCCAAACTTGTTATACCATTAAAATGTTATCATAAATCTTTAGGGACTAGTGTAATAACAGCCCCATGTCCCCTCCCTCCCTGCAGAATGGAATGTAATCTTTATGCTATAGCTGTAGTATTGGTGTTTTATCAAGATAAATGACTTTTCCCTGATTCCACTATTGAACAACTCTCAATCCTCCCTCCCAGGGGTAAAATGTGAAAATAACCACTATAACCATCTACTAAATAACTTACTATGTCCGTCTGTTTGTCTATTTTGTTGTATTTCAGGTGGATATTCTCTCCTGGAAGTATGTACACTTGATGTCAAATTGATTAAATACAGTATACTATGTTGATTTGTAACGTATGGGCATTTTATGACTTTCATTATCGAAAAGCTTTTCTAATACAGCTTTATTTTGTTATCCTAAAAATCGTTGTTTTAAAAAACAGCTCAGTATGATAATTAAGAATAATAACATAAGAATGTTATATATGTATAATGGTTAGTAATAACCCTACAGAGTTATATTAACGATTATAGAGTGTCTACGCTTTCTAAATTGTACCTATATGTTACAGAAATAACCATGCCCCGTTATGAACGTAGGGACAGACATATGAACAAACCTTAATTATAAAAAAAACGCCTTTTTGAAAAGGAGGAGAACAAAAGGATTGGTTCACTGAATAAAAACGTGATGGTGCAAGATAAATTGTGAACTCTGCAGCCCCGGGATGACATTCACATTTGTCATGCTTAAATTCAAACCATTATTATTACAAGGGGAACAATGTATGTATTAAAGTTCACTATATTTGACACTACATATATGTATCAAAGAATAAAAATGAAAAGCAAAACAAATAGGGTAAAACTTCCATCAGTAGCGAAAAGAAGCAAAACAAATCATGGATAGACTTAAGGACAAAGTAAGTTATAAAGCAGAAGAAAATCATGAAACTTTTCATAATTCTATGTATTTATATATCTTTTGTAGAATGAACGACAGACCTAATAAATCATTTAGATGCACTAGATGCACAACATTGGTATTGCGATGAGAGGAGAAAGTGTCGCTCAAAAAAACTCTGACGTCATAAAAATGAGGATAAGGAGAGGAAGAATGGGAAAGAAAACCTCTAAAAGTTAGATGGATAATTCCTCATTTATATGACGTCACATGCTGATTTTTAAAGCGACTTTCTCCCCTCATGTATTGCGAATCTTTACAACACAAATCAAACGTCTATAATTTTTTACATCTTTCTCCAAGACAGACGGACATATCACATTATAGATTAGACGCACTACAAAATGAAATAATTTTCTAAAATAAATACGAGGAAGATTTTCTTAAGTTATATATAAAAGCTTAGTATACAGGCCAATGCCTTGATTGCATTAATGATGCTAAAATAGTCGCACATCTGTATTTTATTTTATAAAAAGTCTAAATATTTGGGAGGTAGTGGTATGTAAGTAAATCACTCAATATGATATTTTAGGCGCTTTCACACAAAGTACCTTGTTGATCACTGATAACCTCCGAATGGTTATCTTTAATGGGTCCTACATGTAAAAATCTTTCTAGGGGTTATCCCTAAAAATACAGAGAGTAGTCAATAGACTCTTTGTGCGAAAGCACCACATTTTTTTTTATAAAACAGACGTTTAAAGAGTATCAAAAACATAAAAAATTAAATATTTCTTGTTAATTTTTGTTCTGCACATACTAATGATATATTTCAGGCAAGAGATGCTTTAAAGGTTCCTTTTTCTGTGTGTATATTTTTGCAGCTTTAACCAACCATATGCAAATTTAGTTTTTATTAGAAATATGTTGCCAAAGATACAACTTCCAGTACTTTTTACACTCATCCTAACTTTACTTTAGAATTAGGTTTAGCATTATTCAGAACTAGCGGCTACACCCCCAGTCATTAGGGAACCTAAATGGAGGGAAGGTAAGATAAGCACAATTAGAAGACAAATATTTTTAACCATATCAATTAATTATCTACAGCAGGGAAAATTTGTTTACTATAATTTAAAGGAAGATTATTTATTACTATTTTTCTATCCATATATATATATACCTGATATATTACTCGTGCTATGGTTGACTTATCAAAGTAGAATAATAGAGGAGGCATAAGCTATGTCATTAGAGTGAAACACTAGAGAGAGAAAGGGTTAACTGTATCTCCCATAACAATGTCCTTGTGCTGACTCTTTATTGGGTCATTGAAAATCAACCAATGGTGTCGAGGATAGTAACACAGCCAAGTAGCAGGAAATAATTTGAAAAAGGGAGGGAGGTAATCATCTGTATATAAATCTATACTATAGATTTGTTGCTATGTCTCTGTACACTGGACAGGTACCCTGTCCCGATTTTATATTGGGTCTTTAAATTCAGCTAAAAGCGTCGGAAATATAAAAAGTATCTACAAAAGAGAAAAAAGAAATTTACTAGCAGACAAAAAGGGTCTCCGACACTTGGACCATTTAGTTGTCTGTATTATACATCTATACTTATACATTTATTGTTAACATAGCTCATGGAAAAATAGCCTAAAACCTGACCTATTTTAAAGTAAGTAAAAAAGAAATTACAAAATTTACCAGCCTAAAAATTTGAAAGTGAGTGAAAGTATGAAATCTTCCACCGTATGTTACAAAAGGTATGAGTAACTTTACAAATTAGCACGAGTAAGGGATACATATAGGTATTCCCAACGCAAAGAATGTTTTAGAAGATTAGTACCATGTTAACTAACTATTTTCCTATGTAGTTGGACCCCTACTCTTCCACAAAAAATTGTCTAACATAAAAATAGGCGAAGCCCCAAGAAAAATATCTTTTATTTTCAACTTTTTAGGTTATTTTACAATGCTATGAAAGAAAAGCTTAAGTTTAAAATTTAAAGTCTCTAAGTGAAAATTGCGGTCACAGGAGGCTTTTACAGATTTCTGGAGACCTGGAGGATCAGGATCATACCTGGAACCTGAAATTGACTTGAACACCTATATTTCATATAAGGTTTTACTAGTAGAGGATATTTTAGTATTTTGGTATAATACAATGATTTGTTTAAGTCAAAAAATAGTTTTGCTCTTTACCTTGATGACCCTGCCAGGTTTGCTGGCATCTTGGGCCCGCCAGGATGGAGGTATTAAAAAAATTCAAGTCTCAGTTATGTGTCATACCCATATTTAAAAAGTCACTCAGTTATAGCTCTCTCTCTTTCAAACACAGAAAATGAGATACAAAAAAAACCTCCCAACTACTGTTAAGAGTTAAGTTAATCTGTCCTACAAAATAATTTTCCTAAATATTCTGTTTTGTTGTGTCAGTATACCTTATACCTGGCAAATTAGCAGACAAATGTGGCTCACTTTCAAAGTAGGCCACAGAGTTAGAACTCGGTTGAGGAATAAATGGATATATAATTCAGACCAAAAACTTTATGGAAATTTTTATTCATTAAAATTCCGTATAAATTATTTATTAATATCAATATATCGTTTGAACATAATAATACTTCATAATAAGTCATGACCAATTCAATCATCTTATTTGTAGGATAGCTACTTAATAGTTGCCAATGTATATATTCGTCCTTCAATTACAATGATTTAAAATACAGTAACTATTATTTGTTCATTATACTAGCCATACATCCCTTATAAATTAGATTTATGTGCATTTGAACTAATATAAGATATAATTTCTTGAAAAACTTTAAAAATTTCAGCAATAATTGAAGAATAGTATCTAAACATATACTTATTGTCCAGTAATATTCAGAAAAAAATGAACAAACTAAAAAATTTACCGTTGAGGTGTTCAGTAAATGACATATTATTCGGTTTTAATATACTTTATATACTACTAGCGGGTAAGCCCCTAGAGGCCTCTTTTGGCCATTGAGGGGGATGGGGGCAGAAGTCAATCCCACTTCTTTTTTTTATCACATTAATAAACCTTCTGAGGAACTATGGGAAGCTACACTGTAAAGAATAACCATATCAGTTACAGAGATCATTCTTTACACACATACACTGAACCCGTTACTTTTATATAAGTATTAAACATATCATTTTTCTATCAAAATTATAAACATTATCAGAATTGTTAATGTAATATTCTTATCCAAGGTTAGGCTTAATTTTCTAAGTGAATTTTGCCAAAGTTTTAAACATTTGAGACTTAATCTTTTGTGTCTTTTAAAACTTTGCAGTACACGTATATAGATAGTAATAATAATTACATCAGAGGCGTGCAGAAGGAGACTGTATCCACTCACTTGCAAAATTAAGGGTAGTGCATACATTCCTCTAGATTTTGGTTCAAGTAGAGAGTCAAAATTTGTGGGTGCTCTTCGTTTATCCCCCTGTCAAAACAGAGGGCTTAATGAATCACCAAAAGTGCATCGTATTAGAGACAGCCCTCCGGGGGTAGTAAACTTAAAATTTGTAAGTTTAATTTAAATCTAGTTTATCCAAGTAGACAACAGTACTGATTTGGATGAATTGGAAAAATTAGGGGGCTCAAAATTATCATATTATCTAATTATCTAAAAATAAAAAAAAACATCAAATCTGAATTAAGTAATTGTTTTAATTAATCTACATCTCTTAAAGAAAGGTGGTCAGAATCGCGTTAATATGCGAGTTGAAACCCACCCCCTTATTTCATTAATGTATCACTTTTTTAGGATTAAAAAATGAAACATTCCAAAATAGTAGTTTTAAAAGTGAGATTTGAAAAAGGATGATTAGGGGTTATACAAACGATCCATTGGTACATCTAACGTGGCAAAGCTAGAAGAAACGTAATCAACATTATATCCTTTCAGTCAAAAATCGTGCAATCAAAGAATATGTTGTATGTTATCAATATTTTACTCCGAATATTTTTATAATTTAATTCAAAACTGATTTTGCTAACTGAATCAAGCCTATTATCACCAAGTAATTAAAATGGGTTCTTTTGAGGTGTAGGTGTTCCAACTTTGTATTATGGAATTTGCAACAAGATGAATGAGAATTTAACCACATTGCTCCTCTGACCCTGAACCTTTGTTTCACACAATATTCAAAGACAGACAGGAATAATTATCATAAATTTGTTATATTGTTCACACTTTATCATCTATAAATTATATTTACCTAATGTATCTTAGATTTTAAAATTTCTGTATTAAAGAGTTTTATTTTTCTTGTCATTTTACCTTTTTTTAGAACTACTTTTTGACATAATTGTCCTTCATTTTATTTTGAAGTTTAAATGTTTAAAATCCTTAATTTCACACAATAGTATTAGTACAGTCTGCAAGAGAATTAATTTACATCAGGGAGAAATGATCTTTTAAATGAATCATCATGAAAGTATATAAAAGATTAAATATTTGATAATTTAACCTTAATTTAAACTAAAAAATAATATAAAATATTATATTGTTTGTAATGTTTGTTGTTTAATATTTACCATTCCTACTATTTCTTGGTTATTAATGTTTCATATTTCTATTACAGTTCATTGAATTAGAATAATTTAGTTTAATATTGGAGGAACCTTGCTAATTAAATCTTAATTGAAGTAAATTGTGCTAAATATTTCTCAAAGAAACAAATTTTATGGAAATAAGCTTAGGAAATCACAGTGTAAGACAAAGCTTCTTATCTCCATAGCAATAACAATATCTTTTTTTTTAAAATTAATCCAGATAACAATATTGGGATAGCATAATTAGATTGTTATTTCAATAACATGATTTTTTTCCATTTTAAACTAATTATTTTGAATTTTTTCTATCTGTTAAAAACAGTGATAGTCAATTTATGAAAAGTTTGTTAAATACTGTTATAACTATAGAATAGATTAAATACTTTAAAAATGCATTACAGGATTTGTTATTATGAAATTAATTTGAAGGAATATTTTACAAACTTCTGGTCATTTTTCAAATCTTGAAAATCACACATGAGAGCTTTAAAAGGAGAAAGAGGAAAGTGTGCACATCATATTTAGTGTGGTTTAAAAATATCTACATATAACGCGTTTTGAACTCCAAAAATAGTGGCATAACAGCTTTTATGGTCATGTCAAAAAACCCTAACCGAAAAAAATAGATGAAATATCTACTACATTTTTTAAAAATAAAGCCTTATTTCATATATAGAATTCAATAGAATAATAAGAATATATTTTAATATTATGAACATGTCACAGTTTTATTAATTTTGTTTAAAGACAATATGATCTCATGATTCTTTTATTGCATGTTTTGAATGGTTTTGTTCTAATATAGCCAATGAGGAGATATGCACATTTCATTTTAACCAATAACAGTTATTTTTCCTAATTAAAGAGTGGCTTTGACAAAGCCAAATAAATGAGAGTGTTGCATAATCACAGCCACGTCAAAGTTGATCAAAGTTGAAAGTTTGGGCCCAAGTTTCACCAATTTGGTTTACTAAAATTTTGCCAAACATGCATTCCTAACAGAGAGAAAGTAATTTATAGAAAGCTCACTAATAAGGAATAAAATATTTTAGGAATATCAATTGATGGTAATAAGCAGGAATAGTAATGACAATTTAATATCAATCAACAATCAATGTTTTTTTTTGCATATTAAAATAGTCTTAAAATAGTATAATTTTAAATAATATTTTGAGAAATACAACTTAATTTTTTAATTTTTTTCTTGTAAATTAAAATAGTCATGGACGTTAGAAGTTTACTTTTCTCTTTATTCCAGACCCTCTACATGATGTCTTACTCAAGCACACACCCACACACCCACCCACACACACACACACAAACTTGTAGATCTTTAACTAATTTTTCTGATTCTAAACAAAACAAGTAGGTGAAAAAATTGTGCACAAGGCTGCCAAATTTGAGGTTTGTAATATGTATAAAACCATGATTACTAAAAGCTAAAATTAAAATTAGTTGAAAAGTCTAACTAGTGGAGAGGGTAGCTACACCAAGCCCCCTAGAGGTCCTTTTTTTTGCCACCACCAACATTTAGTATTTATTACAAAAGAATTTTTATCAACTTTAAAATTGACATGGCATTGAATTAACATTTTTTAGGAGAATGGTGGTAGCAATATATCAATGGGTAGAGAGTATCTTACTTTCAAGAAAATAGCTTGAAACCAGTATATTTTTTTGAAAAGCAGGCCCAATGGGTCCAGTGATAGATAAATCTTCAGTGTTGCTTAGTAATAAAATTAATTCCATTGGAGTAATCCATAAAAGTTAATAATAAAATTAATATAAATAAAGTTAGATTGATACACATAAAACATATGCATATACTTTTTCTGTCATATTCAACCTCTTTTCTGGCTTATATAAATGTATCTCTTCCAAAATCTTTTGGTTTAATGTTTAAAACTTGGCAAATAAAGAAAAATGAGGCAAAACTTTTTTCCTGCATTTAATTTGGGCTCCATTGTTAAAGTTTTCAGGCTTATATGTCACAATTTCTTGACAGATAAAACCCAGTTTGCACAACATTTTTACTACAAAACATAAAACTAAAAAAAGTTGGATTAAATTTTACCACCGCCGAGTTTTGTAATTTATGTACATTGTACAACAACATGTTATTTGTAAAATTGCTTTTTTTCTACATTGTCTTTGTTTCATGCTCTGT
Organism: Acartia tonsa; assembly: GCF_053477335.1. Taxonomy (NCBI): domain Eukaryota; kingdom Metazoa; phylum Arthropoda; class Copepoda; order Calanoida; family Acartiidae; genus Acartia; species Acartia tonsa. Next base: position 7,907,136 of record NC_137266.1, on the reverse strand, counting down.
GTGTTCTTTATTTTTAGATGAAATTGTTGGTTGTAAAACTACAGCTGGTATCCAAAAAGCAAGGAATACAATATATTAGAGTAAAACAATTGAGAGAGAAGGGGTTAAATAGCTGTACGTCCACTCTCCGTGGAAGCTGTGCCGACTTCCAATTTAAATATCAACCAATATCATCGAAAATATTAATAAAGTTAAGACGCTGCAAAAGAGAAGAATGCAATTTGCTAGCAGACGAAAAAGGTCCCTAAGACCGAGGCTGGTTGGGTTATACATCAATACTTTACATTTATTGATTATATTCATAAAAGAAAAGCTCACATATTAATACATTACTTTGGCAACAATAACCTTATTTTTACTACAAGAAGTGTGCAGAAATTTAAAGAAACAAGGATGACAACCTCCATAAAAGCGAAGCACTGAAACGGTAGGAGACGGACACTAACACTTGTATAGTGTCAGAACTGAATAATCAGAATATAAATGTATTAATGTCGAAGCAAAATTGTAAGTAAAATTGTTGAAAAACTGCTTGATACAGAATAATGTTTATGGACATACTCACATTTTTTGGACTTGATTATAGAGTTTCTTCGCTTTTAATATTGTACTTTGTTGTCCCAGGAATCAGTATACCAAAAATCAGATCAATCGGATTATTAGATCACATAAAAATTTGTTGTTAAAAAAGTAAAAAAAATCAACGACACCATGGAAACTGTCCCAATTTTGTATAACTTTTGCGGAACATGTTCCAGTTACGTTATATTTTTCTTTCCCGAAAAAGAGAAGGGGGGAAGAAAATCTTTTCAAAAGAGATGGGGAACACCTCCATCTCTTTTTTCTTCCCCCCTTCCCTTTTTTTTCTTTCCCCCTTCCTTTTTTTGGGAAAGAAAAATATGACGTAACTGGAACATGTTCCGCAAAAGTTATACAAAATTGGGACAGTTTCCATGTTGTCAAAATCAACATGTTTAAAATGGACGTACGGACATTATGGTAATGATTATAGAGTTGCTACGCTTTCTAAATCGTACCTAACTTCTACAGGAATCCGGACGTACGGACGGACCAACCTAATTATAGAAAAGCTTCGCTTTTAAAAATCAGATCAATTGGATAATTAGATCATATAAAAATTTGTTGTTAAAAAAGTAAAAAAATCAACATGTTTAAAATGGACGTACGGACATTTTGGTAATAATTATAGAGTTGCTACGCTTTCTAAATCGTACCTAACTTCTACAGGATTCACCATGCAAAGTTTGAAATCGATAGGACAATTCTAACATGCCTAAATTAACGAAAAAAGCTATCCGTTACGGACGGACGGACGTACGATGTGACGGACAGACGGACCGACCCTAATTATAGAAAAGCTTCGCTTTTAATAATTATAGAAAAGCTTCGCTTTTAAAAATCCAGTAAAAAAATTATGTAGGGCATAGTGGCATATTTCTTAACTTGCCTATCATACTACCACTGGAATCGAGTTTTATAAGATTTAAGAATTAATTAATAACACTTTGACTTTGTAATGGTGTTTGATAACAAAATTATATGAGAATAATCAAAATTAAAGGTAAGTAAGGTTTTATAATTTGATTAAAATATTTTATTTAATGATTCAGAATTTTGGTCTTGAAGCATACAAATTTTATGATTTTATATCAAATGCGCAAAATGTAGGAGTAAGAGTAGGAGGTAATGCCTTGATCTAAAACAGACACAATTCATTACCATGCACAGTTAGGACTTTCAGACAAAAGTAGTGCGATAAAAAATGTTATAGTGCGCTATTTGTCCTAATAATAGTCTAGACCTACGTTGGAATCAACCATTCCCAGAGGATTAGAAACAACTATACACATCACTGTTTATTTCGATAGATTGTCTATAATTATTTCAGATACTATACTTTTATCCGCCCAGTTCAGTGTGTATAGATATTCTTGTTTATATTTAATACTTTTAATTCATTACCTTAATAGTCTATTTTCATTGTCTAAATTACTCTTTTTTGACAGAAATAGATTTGATTTTGTATATTTGTTTAATTTAAAATTTTGCTAATTTTGAAATTTGATGGATATTGTATTACAATTCAAATTTTCATTTTGTTTTATCAAATCTCTAGGGAATTTTTTTTCAAATTTAGAATTTTATGAAAATGTTTTACATCAAATTACATTTGTATTTGATTCAAGTGTTCTATGTCGAAGCTTTTCTAAAGTTTGGATATTTATTGTATTACATATCTACATACGTCAGGTTCAGCTTGGTTTATTCTCAATTTAGCAATGCTAATATTAAACCAAAAACATATGTTAATATTAATTTATAGCTATATTTTTTGTGCAATTTTGAATAGATGAAAAGTCCATTTCAAATTGTTTAACTGCTTCATGGCTGTAAATAGGCGTAGGGATCTACATCTTGAACGACCCCCCCCCCCCCCTTTAAAGTGTAATATGCCCATAGGGGTATTTGATGTTATAAAATCCATATTATAAATATTATCTTGTAAGTAGCATGAGATAACAATCAAAAGAAGAAAAATATTATAAAAAAAAATGTAGACTCACGAAAAAAAGAGTTATTTCTTATGTATAAGCTCTTATATTAAGTAACATATATTTTATACAGATATAATACTATGATATGTACTAGTTATGAGGAGCTGCGAAAGTTATTATACTAAATGTTTGGTAGTTCTTTTATTTTTTATGAGGCAGTTTATTATAATATTGCGCTCTTATATCAAGTAATCAAACTTACTCTTACAGAACAGACATCTTTATAGTATTGTGTTGCCTCAAATTTTACTTTTCTATGATCTACTTATAAAAGAGGTAGACTTTCTACATGTGAGTCTGAATGAGCTAGTGAACCAAAATACATCGCTTATTCTTATGTTGAGTAGGTTAAACTTCAGTGGAAAAAAAACTCTGACTAGGCCAGCCTAATTAATAATTTAAGGTGGGCTCATATCAATTATAAGACAACAGACATAAAACACATTATTGCATGTTTTTTTTGTTATAATAATGGCAACTACATATTGACAGATTGGTCATGTTAATTACTTATAAATTGATCTATAAATTAGTTCTTGTTCAATTAATTTCTTTACATTAATTGATTTCTTTTGATGTTTTAATTTCAAAAGTGATACTTTTTACTATAATTAACCCTTAACGGTTGGGCTCCTTTCCAGACCTTTATCGACTGTGAGGTGGGAGCCGGGGGGTCGTTCAACGCCCCCCCCCCCCTTCCTATCATCTCAGCTGTCATAGAAGCTAGAGGGCAAGAAATGTGTACATTTCTCTGTATGAAAATTTATTTCAGACTAAAGTTAGTCAGAGTCATTTTTCGCTTCATTCACACTTTTATTTTACGACCTTTGTTTTTCGGTCATTTTTAACATAAATATTTTAAAGGCTTAATTACAAAAAGAACCTGAAATTGACTTAAATATGGGGAAGTACTATTATGAGGATATTTTAGTTTGTTTGTCCAACCGTTTCAGAGCTATGCTTTTTTGAATGCTGTCATCCTTGTTTTAGTTGAAGATCATGTTTATATATGTAGATAATTTGCAACTTATCCAACTCAGATATTTAGGATTAATATTTGTGTAAATATATTACTGTATTAGATATATTAGAATAGATTGATTTATTGATAGAAACATTAGAATTCTCTCAAAGTCCCACAAGATCTCTTAAAAATCAGGAAGGAAGGGGACATTGGTCTATTTATTGCACTAGTCTCCAAAGTTTTATAATAAAGTTTTCTTGTCGTTAGCTGGACAAGGTTTGGGACTATTGATAAAATTTTATTGGTTATTCAACTACCTGCCAAATTAAGGACATTGATATCATACAGAGTTCTTTATCAATTTGACAGTAGTCTATAATTGGCCCTCTATAATTCTTGGCTATGTATTCAGATATTGAATATATCCATTACCTGCCTATCAAATTAGCCAGTGATAGATGATTGAGAATCTGTACAATACATCAACTCCATCCAATCCATTATCTTATCTTAATATTAACCTGGTTCTATGACTGTTCAAAGTTTAAATCACATCAGAATATTTAATCATTTGCTTTAGTAATCTAACATTTAAAAGATATATTCAGAACAAAGCACTTTATTTCAGGGATATAAAAGGATAAGACAATGGCTGATAAATTGATGTGCATCCCCAATGATGATATACAGAATTACTCCTTCTGTAGATTACAATTAGTGGTTGAAACGTTTTGACACTCAATTTAATAAACAGCCCAACGTCTCCTCCATTCCTGACTTTTTTTAGTCACTTACAAATATCTCCATAATACTCTCACTCTCTCTTTCTCTCTCTCTCTCCCTCTCTTACTCTCTCTCTCTCTTTCTCTCTATCTCTCTCTCTCTCTCTCTCTCTCTCTCTCTCTTCTCTCTCTCTCTCTCTCTCTCTCTCTCTCTCTCTCTCTCTCTCTCTCTCTCTCTCTCTCTCTCTCTCTCTCTCTCTCTCCTATCTCTCTTTCTTTCAAAGCCACAATCTCTTTTATCATCTTTCCTGACATTTTAAAAATATCATTCTCTATCTTTTATGTTTACTTTCAATTTTACATTTTTTTAACTACAGTTCATTTCTTATTTCTTTATGATCAAATATTTTAATCAAAATATTTGATAGATTCAGTGACTTGCATTAGGTGGTAGTCAACACCCCCTTAAATTTTAAAATGAGAAGGATTGTCTTCCACATTTTACACTCCCCCCACTCCCAAACCCCTAATGAATCTCTATGCACGCTCTACTAGTTGGTCTGATTTTTTACAACATATAATTTGTACTTTTTTTGATTTATTTGTTGATTTACAAATATTTTAAAAATATTTTAGTTATAAATCTACAAAACAATACTTTATTTATATACAACCAATATTCAGATAATAAATTAGACAGCATATCTGAAGATTTTTGCCTTAGTCCTTTAAAACTTGCGTTTATTTTTTGTCCACTGTTTGTCTATCATCTAATAAAGGTAAGAAGAAATAAAAGAGTAGAAATCAACCTTATTCGACATTCACTCAAAGCCCCAAAAATAATGGACTTAAAAGTGTATTAAACTGTATATAAGACATTTGCGAATATATTGGTACCATTAATTTGCCTCTGAGATAAAAAAAAGTATGTTTTTTTAAAATTTTTCTCTTGCAACAAATCAAATTTCAAAATTGAGTCACCAAAAATGTTAAACTAATTTTTGCTCTAAAACAATCATTTTTTGGAGTTAGAAAGTGCTTAATACCTCATTTTAATCGCCTGGCATTGCTTTATAATGTACAGGTAATTACTTGGTTGTTTTTAGAACAGTTGACTAAAAAATCGAGGTTTTGTGATTAACCCACTTTTGTTGTTACTCCATAAATGATATTTTTTTTTCCAAAATTTTTGGCCGTAAAGAAGCTTTATATATCCATATAACATCCACCAAAATTTGACTTTTGATATTTTATTTATAACATCACCAGAAGGAATTGAATTTTGGAAAAAAAATATCAATTTATATTTTGCACTGCTATGCATTGTTCTCGTTCTTGTTTCTAAAAAATATTTATATAATTAAAAAGAGAATTATTTAACGCTTCTATAGGTATGTTTCTCATTTTTCTAGCTTAAATATAACTATAATTTCAGCATTTTTAAACATGATCATATTCAAGTTATTTTAACAACTATTAAAACAATTTTTACCATGCAAAACAAGGTGTTATAAAGTGTAGGATCCCTCACAATATCTATCTGTCTGTATATAATGCATTACACATGTAATGCTAATAAAGAGTATGCTATAAGAGTGATCTTTTATTCAAAGCTATAAAAGTGTTTAGAGTATATGCTATTATCCAATCATTGCTGGGAGCCATCAAAGAGGAAGTAGATAATAGAATAGGAAGAGTTATTTACTTTAGTGATGGCTGTGGAGGACAATACAAAACAGGAACATATAAAAATATCATGATATTATTATAGTATTATGTTTTAAGCTCATTGATCCTAGAAATTGGGTCAACTTTGGTGTGCAACAAAATTTTTTCATAAATATCCAGGTAAAGAGCAAAAATATTTTTTGACTTAAACAAAGCATATTATCTTACCAAAATACTAAAATATACTGTAGTAGTACATCCTCATATTAAATACAGGTATTCAAGTAAATTTCAGGTTACAGGACCTGATCCTCCAGGTCTCCAGAAATATTTAAAAGGTTTCTGTGGCTGCAATTTTTGACTTAGAGACTTCAAATTTTAAACATAATCTTTCTTACATGTCTACATAACATATTAAAATTTCATTAAGATCCATCCCTCCTATTATCTCAGCCCCCATTAGAGCTAAAGGGCTTAAAAATTTTGTGCATGTCCCTGGTTTGATAATGAATTTCGGACTTTAAGTGAGTAATAGTAATCTTTTCACTTCCCTTACTCTTTTATTTAACAACCTTTTTAGAGCCTTGTTTACTTAAAGATTTTAAAAACATCTGTATTTTTCTTATTTTTGAAGCTAGAAGAACATAAAATAATGATTAGCTTTATCTAAATTTTATTATATGGTTAATAAGATACATAATATTTTCTAAAAATGATATTTTATTAAACATTTAACAGATACAATTTTCTGAATCTGGCTCTCCACGAAAAGGATAATGGATTTCCTGCAGAGTGGCATTTTTTTGCCACTTTGCATGGAAAATCCGAGTGTAATGGGCTAGGGGGTGTTGTGAAAAGACAAGTTGCCAACTATTCACTCCGCCAATCAGCTGACAATCAAATTTTAACTCCCAAACAACTCTATGACTATGGGGTAACAGCAATTAAAAACATTAAATTTTTGTATATAAATAGTGAACAAGTTGCCAATACTAAACTGTTTTTATTCCCAAGGCGTCAGGCAGCTAAGGCCATAGAGAATACACAGAAATACCATTGTTTTATGCCTGATAAAAATGATCTAAATGTTATGCATGTTAAAGAATATTCAAAAGATAATAAAATTTTAAAATTCATTATATAACTTTTTTCAGAAAAAAATGAAATGGTTTGCTTTCCTTTAGAAGTTAGAAAAATACAAGTATAATTTTTTAAAGCAAAGGTTTGAATTATTATAAGGGTCTGACCTTCTGTACAATCAAAACATATAACTCTTACTGATAGAATTGCTCTTTTGATTTTAAACTCAAAGTTAGGAGAAACCATTGCAACTCTATAATTGTTACCAGAATTGTTACTTACAAATATAAGTATGCCCTTAAACAGTATTCTGTTTTTAAGTAGTTTTGCAACAAATACTCTTATATTATACTCTGATAGCTAGGAATTTAAGTTACATCTAATATCCTTGACTCTTGGAATTATCTAATAGCATATACTCTAATAAACACCTTATAGCTTTGAATAAAAGATCACTCTTATAACATACTCTTTATTAGCATTACATGTGTAATGCATTATATACAGACAGATAGATATTGTGAGGGATCCTACACTTTATAACACCTTGTTTTGCATGGTAAAAATTGTTTCTCCTAACTTTGAGTTTAAAATCAAAAGAGCAATTCTATCAGTAAGAGTTATATGTTTTGATTGTACAGAAGGTCAGACCCTTATAATAATTCAAACCTTTGCTTTAAAAAATTATACTTCTATTTTTCTAACTTCTAAAGGAAAGCAAACCATTTCATTTTTTTCTGAAAAAAGGGAAGTGAAAAGATTACTATTACTCACTTAAAGTCCGAAATTCATTATCAAACCAGGGACATGCACAAAATTTTTAAGCCCTTTAGCTCTAATGGGGGCTGAGATAATAGGAGGGATGGATCTTAATGAAATTTTAATATGTTATGTAGACATGTAAGAAAGATTATGTTTAAAATTTGAAGTCTCTAAGTCAAAAATTGCAGCCACAGAAACCTTTTAAATATTTCTGGAGACCTGGAGGATCAGGTCCTGTAACCTGAAATTTACTTGAATACCTGTATTTAATATGAGGATGTACTACTACAGTATATTTTAGTATTTTGGTAAGATAATATGCTTTGTTTAAGTCAAAAAATATTTTTGCTCTTTACCTGGATATTTATGAAAAAATTTTGTTGCACACCAAAGTTGACCCAATTTCTAGGATCAATGAGCTTAAAACATAATACTATAATAATATCATGATATTTTTATATGTTCCTGTTTTGTATTGTCCTCCACAGCCATCACTAAAGTAAATAACTCTTCCTATTCTATTATCTACTTCCTCTTTGATGGCTCCCAGCAATGATTGGATAATAGCATATACTCTAAACACTTTTATAGCTTTGAATAAAAGATCACTCTTATAGCATACTCTTTATTAGCATTACATGTGTAATGCATTATATACAGACAGATAGATATTGTGAGGGATCCTACACTTTATAACACCTTGTTTTGCATGGTAAAAATTGTTTTAATAGTTGTTAAAATAACTTGAATATGATCATGTTTAAAAATGCTGAAATTATAGTTATATTTAAGCTAGAAAAATGAGAAACATACCTATAGAAGCGTTAAATAATTCTCTTTTTAATTATATAAATATTTTTTAGAAACAAGAACGAGAACAATGCATAGCAGTGCAAAATATAAATTGATATTTTTTTTCCAAAATTCAATTCCTTCTGGTGATGTTATAAATAAAATATCAAAAGTCAAATTTTGGTGGATGTTATATGGATATATAAAGCTTCTTTACGGCCAAAAATTTTGGAAAAAAAAATATCATTTATGGAGTAACAACAAAAGTGGGTTAATCACAAAACCTCGATTTTTTAGTCAACTGTTCTAAAAACAACCAAGTAATTACCTGTACATTATAAAGCAATGCCAGGCGATTAAAATGAGGTATTAAGCACTTTCTAACTCCAAAAAATGATTGTTTTAGAGCAAAAATTAGTTTAACATTTTTGGTGACTCAATTTTGAAATTTGATTTGTTGCAAGAGAAAAATTTTAAAAAAACATACTTTTTTTTATCTCAGAGGCAAATTAATGGTACCAATATATTCGCAAATGTCTTATATACAGTTTAATACACTTTTAAGTCCATTATTTTTGGGGCTTTGAGTGAATGTCGAATAAGGTTGATTTCTACTCAAAATTCAAATATCAATATTAATATTATTGTTTTGTTTGTTTTTTGCCTTACTTTTTTATTTTGTAAACTTTTTCCTTATTTTTTTAGCTATTGTATTTTATGTTTATTTGTAAAGATTTGTTTTATGCGTAAAGTTATAAATCAGACTGCCAAGTATGCATCTTATATTACAACATAAATCTTATTGCAAGGCTACTCTGTAACTTTCAGAGTATGTATGTCAGTACATCCGAGAAAGTTTGTTAATAAAGATTAATTTAAATAGAAAAGGGTTTAATTTAGATTAATAATAGGAATAATTAATAGATTATCTAACTAAATATGTTTCTTTTAAAACTATGATAATATTTATTGTTATTCGTCTTATGTTTTGAACATTAATATCCTTGTTTAAATATTCAATTCATTTGTAATATCTAACTACTTTCAAACAAAGAATATATTTTTATAAATAAAACTATAAATGACCCTTTCAAATCTTTTAACCCTTAACAGTAGGGCCCCTTGCCGCACCTTAATCGGTCGGAGGGGGGGGGGGGGCGTTCAATGCCTCCCCACCTATTATCTCAGTTCCTATAAGAGCTATAGGGCTAAATTTTGTGCAAGTCTCCTGTTTGATAATGAATTTCCGACCTTAAGTAAGTCAAAGCCAATTTTCGCTTCCTTCACCCTTTTATTTAACAACGTTTGTTTTTAGGTCTTTTTTTTTACTCAAAAATTTCAAACGGCTGTAATTTTCTTATTTTTGAAGCTAGAAGAAAAATTCGGTGGTCGGCGGGAAAACTCAAAAATCGCGGCCACAGGAGCCATTTAAAGATGTCTGAAGACCTGTAGAATCAGGACCTGCAGGATCATACCTGGAACCTGAAATTGACTTGAACACCTGTATTTAATATGAGGATGTGATACTAGATTAATTTTAGGATTTTAGTAAGATAAAATGCTTTGTTTAAGTCAAAAAAATATTTTTGCTCTTGGATGACCCTGCCAGGTTTGCTGGCATCCTGTGCCCGCCAGGATGAAGATTTTTAAAAAAAATCCAACACCCAGTTATGTGTCATGCCCATACTTAACCCTTAACGGTCGGGGGGGGGGGGGGCGTTGAACGCCCCCCCCTCCGGTTTTTTCTATCTCATTTTCTGTGTGTGAAAGATAAAGAGCCCAAACTGCTTGACTTTTTAAGTATGGGTATGACACATAACTGAGAGTTGGAATTTTTTGAATATCTCTATCCTGGCGGGCACAGGATGCCAGCAAACCTGGCAGGGTCATCCAGGTAAAGAGCAAAAATATTTTTTTGACTAAAACAAAGCATTTTACCATACCAAAATACTAAAAAATCCTCTAGTAGTACATCCTTATATAAAATACAGGTGTTCAAGTCACTTTCAGGTTCCAGGTATGATCCTGCAGGTCCTGATCCTCCAGGTCTCCAGAAATCTTTAAATGGCTCCTGTGGCCGCAATTTTTGACTTAGAGACTTCAAATTTTAAACTTAAGCTTTTCTTACATGTCTACATAACGTATTAAAATTTCATGAAGATCCGCCGCCGATTTCCCGCCGACCGCCGACTGCGGCGGCTGGCAGCTGCCAAGTACAGCTGCGGCCGCTGAAATTTATAATTTGATATTTCTAATGTAAAATTTACATAAAGATAAACATTTTCTGGGAAAAAATTTTTCTTCTAGCTTCAAAAATAAGAAAATTACAGCCGTTTGAAGTTTTTAAGTAAAAAAAGACCTAAAAACAAAGGTTGTTAAATAAAAGGGTGAAGGAAGCGAAAATTGACTTAGACTTATAAAAGGTCGGAAATTCATTATCAAACAGGGGCCTTGCACAAAAAAATTTAGCCCTCTAGCTCTAATAGGAACTGAGATAATTAGGGGGGGCGTTGAACGCCCCCCCCCCCCCCGACCGATTAAGGTGCGGCAAGGGGCCCGACTGTAAAGGGTTAAAAAGTCACGCAGTTTGGGCTCTTTATCTTTAACACACAGAAAATGAGATAGAAAAAAAAAAACAGAGAAAGGGGGGCCTTCAACGCCCACCCCCACTTCCGACCGTTAAGGGTTAATTCAAATCTATTTGTTTTACTTTATGTTATATCTGGTCCTTAAATTGTTTAAGAAACTTTATAATTTTTCCCTCTCATACATTTATTGATGAAAATGTTTGTACCAGCCAACAAAGATATATAAAAAAATATCATTTTAATTTACAGTCCAATATATTCTGTCTAAAGTCCTTAAATAAATGTCAGTTTTGTTTTAAATCAAGCAAAAGTATTTATGAGTATCATAAAAAAGGCCTGTCAGAATTGGGAAATATAATCTTTTAGGTGCAGCTACTCTTATTACTACTAAATTAAATTATAGACAGTAAATTTCTTGTTGATTGCTGGGTTTGTAAGATATACTATTAGCCAGGTAGTGTTAGGTAATATTGGATACTAGGTAGCCCAACAGGGTTAGGTGCCCCATAAAGGTAAGACATAGGAAAAAAACTCCACCTATTTTCTTTATATTTAAAAAACAAGGAATATAGGATTTTCAGTGCTCACCAGTGTATTTGGGCTAAAGCACCATGAAACAATGTTATTATATTGGATTTACTGACAAACCTGCAAGAAACATTAAACTAATCAATTGATAGAAAAAAATAAAATTAAATTAAATTATGAATGAACATAAGGACTTGACTAATTATCTTTCTAACTAATAATGATAAGAAAGAAAATATTTCTTTTTTACAATCCTTTCTGAAGGATGCAAAGTTTGATATTTTAAAATTGAATGGGAGAGAGTGCATTAAACTGATAACATCTACAATATCATTTTACATCGCATGTTTTCCACGGATCTAAAGGGATAAGACAAAGACCGAAAAATTGTTGTACATTCCCTGTGATTATAAACAAAATTACCCATTACGTGGATTAAAATTACTGGTTGAAACGATTGGAATTCAACTTAATAAAAACAACCATTTAAAATTGAATAAAATGCCCCAAAGTTGTAAAGCCAACGAATGAGAAAACGTTATTATAAAACATTGGGGACTAGTTTAATAAACGGCCCAATATCCCCTCCCTCCCTGAGTGTTTTCACTAAGACTTTCTTTAACACAAGGACCTAACAATCCAAAACCCGCAAAGTAAAAATAAAATATGGAGGGAGGGAACATTGGGCTGTTTATTAAACTAGTCCCCAGAGTTTTATAATAGCTTTTTCTTATTCGTTGGCTCAACAACTTTGGGAGATCTTTTATTGAATTTTAATTAGTTGGTTCATTAACTTAAGTGTCCAAACGTTTCAAACACTAATTATAATCTACAGAAGTGTTAATTTTGTGTATCATCATTGGGGATGTACATCAATAAATCTGCTCTTATCCTTTTAGAACTCTGAAAATACAGTATTCAAAAGATTAGTACAACACTTAATAGGATAAGTAATTTACGTATTTTCAATTCATGTGATATTTAAAACAGCTTTGAAACAGTAAAATAAGCAATATAATTTTATGGGAAACAGTAAGGAAAGCTAATCCTAATAGAACTCAATTTGCATGTTTAAAAATTCTCTAGTTTGCAAAAAAAAAATCCGGCAAAAAATGCGGACAGTAAAAGAATTTGACAAGAAAAATATTTTCCAAGATTTTGTGTCAACATGTTTTAACTATTTTGTTACACAGAAAACTTTTTGTAAATTTTGTAAATTCCTCTTAACCATGTCCTTCAGCGAAAAATTTACATAATTTAAGGTTAAGAATAACAAACAATAAAATCCTTTTACACTTACTTTTACAAAATGTATTATCCTTATACTAAAGTAACAGGATGTTTGTCTGTGTGTTTGTAGGTTGGTACCGAAGGTTCTCGCTAACCGCTGAACCAATATGGTTCTCCTTTACAGGGTAGCTTCTCATAGGTCCAGGGAAGGTTTATAGCTAATTTGGGAAATTCTACCACATTTTACGTACCTCTATGGGTGTAACCGCTAGTATATTGTAAGTATTACCAAAGTCTTTATAACTGAAGTAAAATATCTCGTTAGTGGTTATAAATAGAATTTTTGCTTTTTAAGAAAGGTTCATTATAGTGGCATGGTATTTTTGTTATCGCCGATACCCAAAATAAAACTACTATTTAGTATCTTATTTTAACCCTCACAGATCGGCGGGGGGGAGGGGCGCGGGGGGGAGGGGCTCTAAGATCCCCCCCCCTCTAGTTTTTTTCAATCTCATTTTTTTTGTAGGTAAGATGGGGAGCTGTGACTTCATGTGTCTCAACCATGACACTTTGGTTGAGTGTGACTTCCGAATTAGCGGGAAGTTCTAGAGATCTTGTTGACGTACACACAAACCCCCAATACCAGGAACCATCAAGTTTCAACAGCAGGTTTGATTATAGATTTATTGAGGCAACTCTTTCAAAGTCCTGAAGTTCTTATGGTTTCAAGCCCCTGGTATACTAGGGTCGTTCACGCACTATGAGACCAATGATAGGCCCAACTTTGTTCTCTGAATTCTTCACACACTCACATATCATTCAAAAGTAACGAACGTGGACGCATCAAAATATAAACAATCCATGCCGCGTCTCTTTAGAAAAGGAAAGTCAAACAAGACGACATTTGCGCTTGATTTGGGATAATAAATAAGGAATTAATTTCGATCTTGATAAACACAAAGCTTCCTCGAAAAGAGGTTAAGACATCATGACTTTTTAAGTTTAGTAATTATACGTCGGCAAGAGTTGATTTTATTAGGATATCTTGTCTGTGTCGGTCGTAGTGTCCGGTAAAAGTCGGTTGGATAGCACCAAAATTAGAAAAAAATCTACATAAATCTTAATTTTTACATTATGACTTTTGTGTATAAGGTAGAAACCTTAATTTTTTTTTGGTGAATACTTAGATATTGGTGACCTTCTGAGAAAAGTGGTATTCTGACCGTTTGACCGCTCCCTGACCGATTTTTTGTCCGGTTTTACTATAGACATATATCATGAATATCGTGGCTTCTATTACAGCTAGAGACCTATACATTTTTTTTGGTAAATCCTTGAGCAACAATAAACAGATAAAAATATTAATTGGCACCGCCAACCGCCGTTTTACCGCCGTAACCGCCGAAAATGGCGGTTTCCGTTATTTGCGGTTTTTCGGCGATGATCAGAAAAAGTAATTTTTTTGTTATGAAAAATTAGAGTTCGTCCTAAAATTTGGTTATCCTAGCTCCAAAATTGGCCGCTCTACAGCTGTTTTAAAATTTAGCGGCTAAAAACATTTACATCGTTATCTGTAACAGGAGCCGAGATAAGAGCCCCCCCCCCCCTCCGATCTGATAAAGTGGGAATTGGGGCCCGATCTATAAGGATTAATAGGCAAAGCTACTCTATCATTCAAAATATATGTCTAAATTATTACGAATTGCAACATGATCTTCTTAGATATTACAAAAGATCACAGCTTTTTTGTGAAGATTTCTTATTCTAATAAACATCTTGTTCCTTTAAAAAAAACATTTTTAGAATGTATTTGAATTAAGGGGATTCCTGATTTTCTATTTATTCTGTTTTCTCTTTCTTCTTTATTTTTTTAGAACCACCGAAAATCTGTTCTATATCATAATAACATTTTTATTCTTCTGTCAAAAAGAACCTCCCAATGATCCAAAATGGCCAAGTTCACATTTTCTTGGCTATACCAATTTTATTAAATTTTTATTTAGTGGCCGGTACAAAAATTCACCAAAAGACTTTTTTGGGTGGATGAAAAAAGAGGAAAAATCACTAAACCCTTCTAATGCACGCCACCGGCCACTTAAAATTATTTTCTATTTTTAACAATAACTTAAAATGAAGTATATTTGGAAAAAAACCTTTAATGCAAGAAAAAAAGTGTAATTTTATGCAGTCTTTTGATGTGTGTTTCTGGTGTTAAAAGATTTTACCCAGACCATCAAAGGTTAAAGGACGGGTTTCTATTATGTAACTATGGCTCTGTGTTTGACATTTTCTTCTGAAATCTTAATTTGTTCAATATCTGTGATACCGTTTTAGGGTTTATTGAGGTAAGTATCATTGTTTCATTTATTCAAGTTGGTACTATGACCTGTAGGTGGCTGTGCCGGTTCGGGTTCTAGATCTCTCCAGGCGTCTTATAATTTTGGAGTAAAGCGTCCATTTGCCTGACAAACAACCCTTTGATTGCACGACCTTTGTCTAATTTCATAACTGTGCATGGTAATGATTTGCGCCTGTGTATGGACAAAGGCATTTCCACAATTGATGTCAGGCGCCCGAATTATCAGTAGTGGAGTAGTGGGTACCTTTTTAAAGCCTATAGTATGACGCGGTTTGGTCCAAACTCAAACCTAACACCTTCCCTGACAGCAAGCTGATATGTTACTAATCACGCCAATGCCGCGGGTTCAAGTTATAATTAACAAATTATATCCTTCAGCTTTTGTCCATAAGTATAGCATTGTGTAATAAATGCAAACTCTAAGCAAGCCAAACTAACCAAATATCAAGGTGAAAGTATGGGCTAAACAATTACTTTATCATCTGTAATTAGGTTATAGACATATGGAACCCGCGGGAATTTGATAGGTTCAATTCTGAGTTATAACTAAAGACGTTTATGATTGTTCCCATTGTTGCTTTGTCAGATGCATGTTATTACAGATAAAGCTTCCATTGGTTATCCTTGGTTGTTGGAACAGCAGCCCATATGAGGTAATTGATAAGTAGAGATATTCAATTAGAATTAAATTTTGCAGCAAATGCCTAAAAATCCTCACTTAATAAATGTGAATCTTTCACAGTTCTTATATTTTTCTTATAAATACTTTGTATTGTCTTTCTAACCATTAATATCTCTGTAACTGTTATAATTATTTCATATGCCTTGAATTAAATCAATATACATTAACTCCTTTGCCTTAATATTATAACTCTGTACTGTGTATATTATATAAAGAAGGTGTATCAACTTTTTCACTTTTTATTTAAGATAGCTAGCCGGTTCTTTTAGTAAGTAGTAGATGTAAAATTTTTCATAGAATTCAGATATGCAATCGGTTTTTTTGTAGACCTCTTATTTTTTAAGTAATTTAAGTTTTTAAAAAAAATAATTAAGTCGGTTTTAAGGTACTAAAACGCAACAAAATAAAATAAGAAAATGGCCAGTATGAACAAAAATAGTAAGATCTTTAATTTGACACCTTACTTTTAAAATTATGTTGAGTAATTATTGAAAAAATCAATTCTTTTAACCTTGGTTTAATCAAAACTTTGAAGTAAAATATAATCTTCCACAGGCATAAAAAATATGGGTTCATATATAACTTTAGAATCAGAAAAATATTATGAATCCATTGTAAGCTAAATTGAAAAAGTTTTATAAAACTATAATAAAAAATATAAGTTTATTTTAAGAATCATAATTTTCGGCTTTAAAGGGTTGAACAACTTGAAAACTTGAAACTTGAAATAAACCTAAATTAATATACATACAATGTAACAGATATTTTTTAAACACAAGAAACAATAAAGCATTTTTAACAGCATTGTTTTGAAGTTTATAAACAGATTGAAGCATATTTGTTCATAATTTTTCGTTCTTTACATGTTATGTAAGTATCACTATTTTCATTGTAGTATCTATTGTATATATTCTATGAACATTATCCTTTTTTTTTGTCAATTCTATTGGTTGAGGTTTTGAGGTTAAGCTTCCCGATTAGTCAATTTTTGAGACTTGTGATTGGCTAGTTTAATAGTTACAATTAAGTTTTACCTGTAAAAAATAATACGTTAGGCCATTTTTATTATTTTTATTTTCTTACTTTTTTCAATTTTGCTTACAATGGATTCGTAATATTTATCTGATTCTAAAGGTATATATGAACCCATATTTTTTATGCCTGTGGGAGATTATATTTTACTTCAAAGTTTTGATTAAACCGAGGTTAAAAAAATTGATTTCTTCAATAATTACTCAACAGAATTTTAAAAGTAAGGTGTCAAATTAAAGATCTTACTATTTTTGTTCATACTGGCCATTTTCTTCTTTTATTTTGTTGCGTTTTAGTACCTTAAAACCGACTAAATTATTTTTTTTAAAAACTTAAATTATTTAAAAAATAAAAGGTCTACAAAAAAAAAACCGATTGCATATCTGAATTCTATGAAAAATTTTACATCTACTACTTACTAAAAGAACCAGCTAGCTATCTTAAATAAAAAGTGAAAAAGTTGATACGCCTTCTTTAGCATAAATTACGCAGTTTAATTTAGTAATAATGCATTTATGTCAATACTAGCAGCTAGGCCTCTAGGGGCCTCTGGTTTAGAATTTTTAAAATATAAGGTGAGACAAAATTTTTTTAGGTGGCTATTTTTTCTAGAGGCGATTACTCTTGGGAGGGTGATCGTACCTTCCCCCAATGTTACATTTATATAAAAATAAATAAATATAAATGAATATAAAAAAATTTCACGAACACGAATAAAAAATCATGGGATTAATCCTTTTTTAGTATTTACGAAAAATATGTTTGTAACACAATCTTATAACAAAGCATTAGATTCAAAACAAAGCCGATACTAATATCTTTTTTATACTAAATAATATTTTAAATTTAAATTGACTTTAACATTGGCTTTATGTAACCTAGTGTGTTTAATAACTTATGAAATATTATTAAAGGGTAGATTATTGTAAAAACAAATCTAGATAAAAAAAGTATAAATAATGTTACAAATCGTATTGAACAATATTTGACAAATCAGGTTAATTTTGTGAGTTTTCCCATGAATAAATCACAAGGGGTTTACACTTCACATATAGAAAAAAAACTACCCTACCCTTTCATTTTAATTTACATAAAAATAAGAAGAAAGGGGTTTCCTTGCAAGCTAGGCAATTTTATTTTTTTACCTACACATTTTTTCAATGACTTATTTCTAAAATAAACCTCTTTGTTTGAAAAAATGTTTGTTCATGTCCTTGACTGGAATATCTAGTTTGTTCCTTGAATTATGGAAGGTCCAAGTATGTAAATGCGGCATTCCTTACCATTAAGTGTATGTGTGTGTGTGTGTGTGTGAAAGTATAGGACAATGCATACATTTTGTTTATAAATAAAGGTAGACAACTAAAAATTAAACAAGACCAAATACGGTTATGATATGCAAAGATAAAAAGAAAGCAGTTAACCTTTTATACTATTTTTTCTCTTTTCTCTGTGATAATAATGTACTTTGAGGGTGAACAACAATTTATCATCCATTGTCTTTATTTGTCAAACTGTACTTACAACCTTGGGATAACTAAACTAAGCATTTGTGAAGGTTGTAACTGTGCCCAGATTATAGCAAGGATATTTGTGAAGGTTGTAACTGTGCCCAGATTATAGCAAGGATATTTGTGAAGGTTGTAACTGTGCCCAGATTATAGCAAGGATATTTGTAAAGGTTGTAACTGTGCCCAGATTATAACAAGGATATTTGTGAAGGTTGTAACTGTGCCCAGATTATAGCAAGGATATTTGTGAAGGATGTAACAGTGCCCAGATTATATCAAGGATATTTGTGAAGGTTGTAACTGTGCCCAGATTATAGCAAGGATATTTGTGAAGGTTGTAACTGTGCCCAGATTATAGCAAGGATATTTGTGAAGGTTGTAACTGTGCCCAGATTATAGCAAGGATATTTGTAAAGGTTGTAACTGTGCCCAGATTATAACAAGGATATTTGTGAAGGTTGTAACTGTGCCCAGATTATAGCAAGGATATTTGTGAAGGATGTAACAGTGCCCAGATTATATCAAGGATATTTGTGAAGGTTGTAACTGTGCCCAGATTATAGCAAGGATATTTGTAAAGGTTGTAACTGTGCCCAGATTATAACAAGGATAACTTCACATCATAAAAGGTTGATAAATAAGACTTAAGAGTAATATAACTGATTTCAACGATTTCTCAGCTATTTTTAAGGGTAACCAGCTCAAAATTCTTAGCCTTTCAGTAATTTCTAGGTATATAGTTGAAACAAGTAGGTTTTACTTACTTTCTAACCTTAGGGTAAAATTTAGATAGATAGTAAGGTAAGTATAGATCAGGGATCTTAAAGGATAATACAATAGACAATAATTTAAAATATATGCACAATTATAATAGAATAAATTACCTCTTCTTTATATTCATGTTGCTACTTTAAAAACACTTTTAGTTTGAAAGCAAGAAATCAAAATTTGGTAAAAGTACCCAAAGTTTGGAGCCAAGGATTAAGATACCAGTGTAATCTACATTCCAATGTTCCCTCCCTCCCTGATATAGTTAGGCATGGCTTAGTTCTGCCTACATTTTGGGAACCATTATTGGTTTTAGTAACTTTCACAAGCTTGAGCATAAACTTTACTTTGTTCATATGGCTTTGTATGCCTAGATATCTAGCTATCTATCTAGCCATCTAACTTTTTATCTATCTTGTAATCCAATATTTTAATCTACTGACTATTTTCTGTGTAGATTTAACTTCATTCTTTATACTGTTTACAAGTTACTGTTTTTTTTTAAAAGCGCTTTTCTATAATTAGGATCGGTCCGTACGTACGTCCGAAACGGTTTCGTTTTTTACGTTAAGTTAGGCATGTTAGAATTTTCGATTTTAAACTTATCATAGTGATTCCTGTAATAGTTTTTTATGTAGAACGTTTTTTTTATATTTCTATATTATTCTTTGTATATCTATCTGATGATATCTTATAACAATACATATTTTAGATTTGATTATTTTTTTGTAAACCTTAATTTATATAATTGTTAAAAGCGAAACTTTCTATTATTAGGGTCTGTACATTCTTTTCGTTAATTTAGGTATGCTAA
This sequence comes from Acartia tonsa, assembly GCF_053477335.1. Lineage (NCBI taxonomy): Eukaryota > Metazoa > Arthropoda > Copepoda > Calanoida > Acartiidae > Acartia > Acartia tonsa. The sequence goes on along the minus strand of NC_137266.1, from coordinate 7,887,060 downwards.
GATTTCATGTATCATAACAGAAAGACGTCAAAAATTGTGCATGCTAGTATCTGTCAAATGCAATTGCTTTATTGATTTTAAATTATAAATATATAAATATGCTTGCACTTTCCGTAGAAATTATCATTCTTCGTTTAGAAAAATAATCTAATGACATCAAATGAATTGTTAAAATCTAAAGTATAAAAAACTTGTCTAGAATGAATGCATTTTTAGGCCTAATCTTTAATTAATCTACAAACTTATGTGCATGTTATTGTTTAATGTCTTTACAGTTGTAGACAGTTTTTGTTTAAACCTAATGCATTAGCAGCACACGATTTTAAGGATGTACGTTAGGATATATAAGTTGGAAGGAATTTTAATGTTAGGGGGAGATTTGAAATCTGCATCAAATTTTAGGGATTTTTTTTATAAAATTCGTTTTTTGTATAATTCTTTATCTAAAAGCGGAAATACAATTTAAGTTCATAAATTTTGACCAATAGGATAGGTGGATTGAAAACTACTTGTGCTCTAATTGGTTGAATGATGTGCGACAATTTAGCTTCTCCAATCAGAACCCAGATAATTTTCAATCCACCAATCACAGATGTCAAAATTAATTAACTTAAATTGTATTTCCGCTTTTAGATAAAGAATTTTACAAAAAAACGAATTTTATAAAAAATCCTTAAAATTTGATGCAGATTTCAAATCTCCCCCTAACATTAAAATTCTTTCCAACATATACAACTTAATGTACGTACAATATAATTATAGATTATAAAACCCAAAGAAAATGTAATCTTACTTTATTACAATAACAAAAAGAAATCTCAAAAAAACCTTTTACAAGAAAATTTCATTTTAATGTCATTCACCTAACTATATTCTAACTTCTTATTCATTTCAAACAAAGGAGAATCTAAAATCCTACATCAAAAAAAGGTTAAATTTAACACTTTAAAAATAATAAGTAATTTTATCATGTCAATATTTTTCTGCTCCTTTTAATCTTTGATTAATATTTGATATAAAATGTGCGATGAAAACTTGCTTTCATGAAAGAAAATATGTTCTGTCCATTAAAATCTTTAGTAGGTATATTTATCATTCTAGTCAGAAAAATGCCTCCACCCTCCTCCCCAAAAAAGCTCTATTTTTGAAGCTATTACTTCCCTTAGTAAAAGTATCGGGACCTTTCAAGAGGCTACTGCTCTTCCGGTATAGAGCTAGTAATCTTAAGAAGCACAATGTATTTGATTTGTGACACGAGCTAAAAAGTTGTAGTTTTTACAAAAGATCTCGGATTTTTAAAATTCCAGGAATAGCTAACATTCTAGTTCTCTAATTCTCAAATTAAATTAAACAAGAAAGTTAAATGCTTCCATGTTTTCTCAATTCCTTTTCTTGCATTTATTTTGATAGTTATTCTAATACATATTATCAGTTTTTGAAATTTTAAAAATCTTTACAATATGATTATGAATAATATCCGATGGATTATAAACTGTTCTCAGCATCGTATTACAGACAATTTTCCACGAATATTAAAATTAAAAATCATACAACAATTTTGTAAGAAATGGCCATTGGCTCCTCGTAGCTAACAGAACGATTTTTAATCTTAATTTTCAATTTTAATATCCGCGTAAAGATGTCTATAATTCGATCAAAAAATACAATATGGTAATTAACTATTAATACTACCGCATATTTAAAAAGATTTCATAGAGTGAACGAAAACAATAGTGAACTGGTATTAAGTTTATGATTTTTAGATAACGATATGATAATAGTTTTTCTCGCATCGTATTATAAACAGCTTTCCGCGGATATAGAATGTACAATTATAAGATTAAAACCAGTTTTTTTAGCCCCGAGGTGCCGAATGATACGATGCTAGACATAGTTTTCGTACACAAATGTACACAATTAGAAGACTTGAACAAAAAATGCTGGAAAACTTTGTGAAATGAAATTATAGCCCGAGATAAAATCTACCCATTTTCTTGCGCTGCTTCCAGTTTCCATTTAATCTAGATAAAAAGGAAAACTTTTAGACAATTTGACATGGAATTTTGTGACAGTATCTAGCATAATATGTCAGGAGAAAGTAACATGTAAATTGTCAAAATTTGATGATCAAAATAACAGTATTCCTGTTTACTTCTTAACACAACAAATAAAGAAAAGTAAAGCAAAATAGTCCTGGTTTTCTGTTCAAAATGGGTTAAATATTGTATTTTTTTTTCAATATGGCTTAAAATAACGAAGATCTTAGAGCTTAAAGCGTTTTGTACTAGTATGTGACACTGATTTTTAAATATTAAGAAACACCTTTCCAGTAATGCTTCGAAACCGATTAATATCCGGTGGATTAGAACCAGTTCTAAGCAATACTAAAAAATCTTGTAAATAATTAAATTACAATAAAGTTTTTCACTCAGGGCCAACTGAACTTGGTAATTATCAATATGATTATTATTTTAATATCCGCGGAAAGCTGTCTATAATACGATGCGTTAAATAACTATTCTTAAACTAAAGTCACACTTTAAGCTAGTTAATTATAGAAAATATAGGTTTCAAAATCATTAAAATCATATCTTACTTACCCATGTTATCCCTGTTTTTTTGACAGTATCTTCGCATAATATCCAAGTCATAGATTTCAGCAGAACAATCATAGTCTCCATATAAATTCCTTTGTGTAATTAAGAGAATAGTTTTACTCAAAGAGCTCATTCTATTTTGCAGATAATATGTTTGCTAAATGATAACGTTTGTTACATTTAATTTTACGAATAAAAACATCCGTGAAAAATATTATGACAAGCATTAAAAATTACTTTGTAATGTAGGCTTTTCCAGCCGTTGTTAAATATAGACGGCTTATTTTTATGATGATTATACTACCCAATGAGCTTCTACTCTTTTGATTAAAACTGAGTATTAAATTTCTAGATAATTAAAATGAGTGTTTAGGGATCGGAAGCCTCACGTAAGCCGCGTGTAAGCCTCAGTGAAATCGTGATTTTATCACTATAAAATTCAGCTGGATGTATAAAACAGCTCTTTAGCAGACAATCCTTCTTTCTGAAATTTTTTTTCTTCTGCTCACAAGCAGGTTTAAAACTGAGGCTTATGCGCGGCTTACGTGAGGCTTCCGATCCCTGTAATCATATTGGCTATTATTAGGGGAAGACGGCTGAAATTTCCTTTGAAAACATCTTTACTTGTTGAGTATGTACTCTATAACTCACTTTGTATGTCTTTCTATTTATCATGTATTTATATCATGTGGTAAATGAAGTTGTAAATGACTCAAACATTTAATTTGTCAGTATATTTTTGTGCACCACCACTAATTGCTTTTCTATTCTTGTTGTGTAGTTATACTTAAGTATCTATCTATGTAAAACGAGTAATTATTTTTACTGGGAAAAACAATAGAAGTAATGTAAAAAAATGAAAAATTATGCAGAATATCTGGGAAAATGTTTTCAAAAGAACTTTTGTCTATATATTCAAGCGTTAGCAATCAATACATGTAAATACAAGTTGTTAAATAAATTTATTAAAACTCCTGTAGTGATTAGGTATATTATAGAGGGGGGACAACTGTATATATAAACAATACGTATAAAATTTTTTTTTATTTTAAATATAAAATTTTCATGTGATAAAATTGCCTTTTTTAGTTTGATATGATATAATCATAGAATCTCTATAGCTTGTCTCAAAATGTTTTAAGCATGTCTTCAACAGATAACTTATTAAGTTTCAGTAATATCATAAGCAATGTCACTCTAAAATGCTTAGTAGTTGCTGTTCTACTATCAAATTTAATATGCTTTGTTCTTATTGATGTTGTAATCCTTGTTTAATTAGATATATGTTTTTAACAAAATTTATGATTCACTTAAGCAATATAAATTCTTAAACTTAAATATGAATATTTTGGTTATCAATGCAGTAAAGAAATTTAGGTAATTTTCCTAGTCGACTACATGAACCCCTCGGTCACCCCAAACAAGATATGGATTGTCTTTATGTAGTCACCCTGACCTAAACTGGACTAAATTACTTTTTTTGACAAGTATTTTTTAAAGCAAATCTTTTCTATCATTAGGGTCCTTGATTTAGTCATGTATGATGTTTTAATTGTCCTATCGATTGCATGATGACTCCTACAACTGTTAGGTACGATTTAGGAGGCGAAGCAACTCTATAATTGTTGTCAGAAAATACGTTTATATATTTCAAATATGCTCCTTTATAATCTGTTTAACAAAACAATTTATATGATATAACTATCCTATTCATCTGATTTTTGGAATACTCATTCTTATTAAGGCAAGATAAAATGATGTATGTGAAGCAACTCTGTACTTAAATCCTATAAATGTAAGTATGTCCTTAAACAGTACCCTGTATTTAAGAAGTCGTTTAACAAATTTACGTACAATTTTGATTGGAAATATACATTTATATTCTGCTTATTCAGTTCTGACAATGTTCACGATTGTCTTACCGTTTCACAGCTTTGCTTTTATAGATGTTGTCATCCTTGTTTTTCGATAATTGGGGGGTTGGTTTGTATACCCCACTTTGTGCTTAAATGGATAATACCAAAATTTGACTGCAGTATTATACTATAGATACCTGTCATTACAGAATATTCATAATTCTTAACTTAATATTACAATAGATATACTATTAAAGAGAGCCAAACCTTTGTCACATTTCTAAAAAAAAGCTTGCAGTTTTTTAGCCTTAATCCTAAAATGATGAACAGGACACAAAAAAACATGACACAAAAATTTACTAGCAATCTATTTCTATAACTTTTGTAGAATGTATGCCTGAAAGTGAATAAATGAAACTGTTATGCACATACCACCATGGATAAGAAGGTTAATTGCAAGTTTTTGAAAATCTATACCCCTTTCTTTTCCTAATTGTTTCTAGATACCTTGACCGTAAAAGTTATAAAATTACAGTCACAGTAGCCATTTAAAGATTGCTGAAGAACTGGAAGATCAGGACCTACAGGATCATACCTGGAACCTGAAGTTGACTTGAACGCCGTTATTTCATATTATGATATAATACAAAATTTTAGTATTTTGGTTTAATTGATTGATTGATTGAATCATAGCTTCTTAGGGTTTGGGCCTAAGTAGTCATGGAGTAGGCTGAGACACTTTTGTATAGCCACTAGGGCTGTCAAGCTCCACATTCAAGAACATTATGACTTGACCCGCTATCTCATGAGAGCTACTCATGATTACCTCACCCTCGCCGAGTATGGCAGGTGTCCCAAATTAAGTCACCATAATGAATGATGCTCACCGCATCAAGGCGATGTCGAGGAAGAGCCTGTACGAGGTGCATCAACAACAACACCAGAGCCCCAGCAAAGTCTTCTACCCTACTCCTCCCAGAGGATTTATCAAGTCAGTCATTTTATGAATTTTTCTGCTAACTGACCAGCCTATGCCGGCAGGACTGGTCAAGCTCCTACCAATAATGGCCGGAATAGAACCAAATCCAGGACCTACCTGGATATGCCCAGTGTGCACGAAGAAAGTCTACAACCACACCATCTCTGTAGAATGCACTAAATGCCATCAATGGGTACATTGCCGCAAAATTAATAACTGCAGCAATTTAAAATCCTACCATGATTATGACAACACCTCGTACATATGCTCTGGCTGTCTTATTCCTCAAACTTCTAACCCTGCCCCACCTGCTATCACTCCTACTACAACTACAAACCCACCTGTAAACACACCTTCACACACTCCTCAATCTTCTAATCTTCAAAATCTCCTGAACAGCACACCATATGAATTACTGATCCTTCAATGGAACTGTAATGGACTAAAAAAGCAAATATTCAGAACTTGTCTCATACCTATACCAACATCAATTAAAAATTGCTGTCATACAAGAGTCTAAACTGAGCTGCAAATCTACAACCATCGACATTCCTAACTTTGCCACCATCCGCAAAGACAGAACACATGACAATGGAGGTGGACTCATCATCTATGTCCACAAATCTCTGCAGTTCCAGATTTTACCTGACCGAAAGCCAGACAAACATACAGAATACCTGGGTATCCTAGTAGGCGACACACATATCATCAATATTTATATCCCACCTACTAGCAGCTGTAAATCTGGCTTCGAACCTGATATCAACACTATTCTCCCCACTGGCGACGCCCTTGTCCTTGGAGATTTCAATGCCCACGATCCACTCTGGCACTCCAGCATACAGGATCCTAGAGGCTCTGAGATTGCTGATACAATTGGCAACTACAACTTTGGCGTTCTAAACAAGAATACTCCAACCAGACTACCTTCTAATGGGAATGCAACATCACCAGACATCTCATTAGCATCGATATCCCTAATGAACAGCATTGAATGGAAAACTACGACCAGCCTTGGATCTGACCACCTACCCATCATAATCAAAGTCAGCACTCACATTAACCCCATCAAAAGTGATTTCAGAAACTTCATTAACTTCGAAAAAGCTGACTGGAACAGATTCACATCCATCACTGAAGAAAAATTTGATATTCTAGTTGACCCAACTGAAGGTTGGACAGTCCATTCAGCAGAGAAAAAGTTCAGAAATATTATTAATAAAGCAGCTAAGAAAACTATCCCTGGCGGCAGAATAAAAGATGTCATTCCTGAAATACCCACCGCCACAGCTGCCAAAATTAAAAGAAGAGACGAAATCAAGACAAATGATCCACACTCACCAGAAATTGCTAACCTAAACAGAGATATTTACATCGAAATTAGCAAACATTGTAAATCTAAATGGAGAGAAAAAGTGGAAGGTATCAGTAAATCTTGTTCAAACAAACTCTTCAAACTCATCAAGAATTTGAATGGTAAAAGTACCCAATCTGGAAACCAAGCAATCAGGTTTAAAGGCAAATACCTTTCTTCCGCCAGAGATATTGCCAACGGATTTAACAAGCAATTTTCATCTGTTGTTAAACATAAAAGTTCTAAACAATCAAGAATCATTTCCAGAAAAATAAAAAAGAACGAGATATCGGATGACGTCACTTTTACTTATCAAGACACAGACAAGGCTATTAAACAATGCAAAGCTTCTAAAGCAGCTGGACCTGACAATATAACTAACCTACATCTTAAACACCTTGGACCGAATGGCATTGCTTTCCTGACCAAAATCTTCAACATCTCGGTCAGCACCAGCACAATTCCTGATATCTGGAAAAATTCAGTAATAATACCATTGCTTAAATTAGGTAAACCTGCCAACATCTCTGATTCATACAGACCAGTCTCACTTCTTTGCCCAGCAATAAAGATCTTAGAGAGACTCCTCTTACCTACACTCATGGAAAACCTGGAAGTCCCAGTTTTCCAGCATGGTTTCAGGAAAAACCACTCAACAGTAACTGCATTGAATGAATTTAATAGCAAAGTCGCCAATGGTTTCAATGAGAAAAGGTCCAAACGGCCTGACAGAACAGTTCTCCTCCAGCTTGATTTAAGCAAAGCATTTGACACGGTAAACCACGACAAACTGCTTAAAGATCTGGAAAGCACCAACCTCTCTCCTTGTTTGAAAAGATGGTTCTGTTGCTACCTGAAAGGACGCCAGTCCAGGTAAACTTCAGAAATCAGACATCAAAACACAGAAACATCAGAGCAGGAGTCCCGCAGGGGGCAGTTACATCCCCAATACTGTTCAACTTTTACCTCCGACATCTGCCAAGACCACCAAAGAACATTCAAGTGGTCCAGTATGCTGACGATATCAGCATCTATGCTACAGGCAAGCCTTTTCAAAACCTAGCCAGTGCAATCAATCAATACATTCCCAAAGTGCTAGAATTTCTGGAAGAAAGAGAGCTACAAGTCTCCCCAACCAAATCCACGGTTACTCTGTTCACTCCTGATACCAAAGAATTTAAAGAACAGCCAGAAATTAATATGAAAGATTGTACTGTTCCCCATGAACACACTCCAAAGTTACTAGGAGTCACCTTTGACACTATGTACACTTTTTCACACCATGTGAAAAACATAACAGACACAGCCAAATCAAAAATCAACATCATGAAATGTTTGGCAGGATCTTCATGGGGCCAAGACACAGAAACATTGGCAATTACATATAAATCCATTTGCCGAAGTGTCCTGGAATATGCTGCTCCAATTTGGAGCCCAATAATTTCGGACACAAGCTGGTTGAAATTACAAACCACACAAAACCAAGCCCTTAGAGTTATTACAGGTAACCTAGGGATGGCCTCCAAGCAACACCTCCACCGTGAAGATAAAATTTTACCTCTCAAAGATCACTGCAGGATGATTACTAACCAATTCTTGTTGACCAACCATTTGCCCGACCACCCAGGTTTTAAATTGACCACAGAGCCGCTCCCCTCCCGCAGCTTAAAACCAACTATACAACACAGTAGAGAAGATATTGCTCATCTCCTCCCTGTGGACAAGGATGATTTAAAGGCCAAGATAAAAATCATCCACACTACTGAAGTGCAAAAGGCCCTGGCACAATACCCTCCAAATAAAATCCTGCAACGAAACCCACCAGAGGTAAATAAGGAGGAATTGAACCTACCAAGAATAACAAGATCCAGATTATCACAACTACGATCTGGATACAGCAGAATCTTTAACTCCTATCTACACAGAATAGGAGAAAAACCTGACGACAGTTGCACTTTATGCAACCAATCACAACACACAACTTTACATCTGTTTGAATGTCCGAATAACCCTACTAACCTAGATGTTTTATCCCTATGGACCCAACCTAAAATGGCGGCAGATTTTCTACAACTTGACGAGGGCATAACATGAACAGATAATTCAACAAACTGACTTGACGAAGCTCTGACGAGGCTAATCAATCAATCAAACGCTCACCGCAGAGGAGCTTGGGATAAGGGTAGTACTGATTTTATGTACGTGACTATTTAGTATCTAAACTTACTCAATAATCCCCTTCTTACACAACCAGGGGAAGTTGCATGAATGTATTCAACTGAGAAATTCGAGTTGCCACATGGGGACCAGAACTCGAACTCTCATCACCGTAACTCAGTAACTCAGTAATTGATTTGTTAAAGTCAAAAAATATTTTTGCTCTTTACCTGGATGACCCGGCAAGGTTTGCTGGCATCCTGTGCGTGCCAGGATAGAGATATTCAATAAATTATTAGTTATTTGGCATGTCTATTTGAAAAGTCACTTAGTTATGACACACAGAAAAAATCTTAAGGGTTAAGCAGAGTTTCTCACATGACACTTTACAGAAAGATAAAGTTTTTAACCATTGTTCTATCCCTGTTTTCCTGCAATGAAATGCAACATTCTGTTGTTGTATTGGTGAATATTATTTATTTTACCTATTTAACATTCACAACAACAACAAATTATATCCATACTAGCGGCTACGATTCTGGTATCTAGAGTCTCTGTATTTAAAGGGGATACAAATGGCTTAAAACCATCTCAAGACTGAAATTTATAAATGAAATAGCCTAAAACCATACCGGGAATTATGTGAAGCTTACCTAAAATAGAGAACCGAATCAGTTCAGTAGTCATTGAGATCTTAAGCTTCAGACCAAAAAATCTTACTACTTAAATATATTTAATAGGATTATGTTCAATTCTTTTGTTATTACCAAATTATTGCAAAATTACAAAGCTTTTTGAAAAAAGAAGCGAAATATGAAAACGGGAGAGGGAGTGTAGTTGGAGGAAAAAAGATAAAAAGAAATAGTTAAAGAAGGACATAATTGTAGACAACTTACAGAGCACACTCGCATACAAGATGAAGATTTGTTTATGTGGAGGGACAGCATAACCGAAAGAAGGACAAACAAAGAATAGGCCTTACAATAAAATCCTCCATGAATTGCTTTTATTGGGATACAGAATATACATGGATATTATGCCAGGGTAAAAATTGTCGTTTATTCGGGTTGCTAACATTGACATCCTTTAATGGTCAGTTTATCCAGTAGAAAATGTTTAGGATAAAGGAGGTGAATGGGAGAATCATTATTTAAACAATCTACAAGTTTCACTTGATTAGAGTTCATGATAATCTGGTGTAAGATCCAAGTAATAATAAATCCAGTCCCACTGACCATAATTAATTTGATAATTAACAATTACAATCTTTTTCACATGCTTAATTGACACGCTGTTGAAATATTAATGAACATAAAGATATTATCCACATTAACTTTATTAATTAATTGCTTTCATTTTTGCAAAGAACTTTGATGAATGATAATTGCACTTTTTACTGGGTGGGTAATTAGATTTCAAGGGATACTCATACTTTCTATTTTAGAAATTTTAGAAATACTTTTCCAACATGGCTCGAAACTGATTAATCTCTGCTAAATTAGAACTGGTTCTGAGCCGTACAGAAAAATCATGTATTGTATCGAATTATATCTGTAAAAAGATGTTTATATTACAATGCGTTAAATAGTTATATAATGTCAATATGATTTAAGCAGTCAGTCAAGTTTAGGGGGATAACTCCGCCACCCCCCATCTCTTATATCAGTTGTCACTAGAGCTAGAGGGCTAAAAAATTGTGTTCAGTTCCAAAGCTTGATAAAGAATAAACGACCTATGAGTCTATCTATTTCATATTTTGCGTTCTTCGCCCTTTTATTTAAGTGCCTTTATTTTTAGGTACTTTTTTACATGAAATATTTTAAATGGCTGTAATTTACTTATTTTTAAAGGCAAAAGAACATCCTTGAAACATATTTTTTTGTATTTTTTTCCTAAAACTTTCAAAACAATACTTGTGTTACCCTCAACCAATATAATTATAAAACACTACTAGACATAAGAGAAGCTTCACTGTAATGGAAAACCATATCGGATAAGTGGCAAGCAAGATTCCTCGGTACACATATCGAATTACCTTAAGTTTATATATGTACAAATTTTATCTAATTTTCATAAAAACCAATGTTGGTGAGTGTACTTTTGCGACAGTAATTAGGTGAAACTAATTCAATATCAACTTCAATAATTAACTTTACCCAAGGTTCATGGACTCTACAAAATTGTTCTTTATTTTGTTTAATTCAAGCAAAGTTTATAAGGTTATTAACCACTAGCAGCTACGCTCCTAGCATTTAAATGTGGGATAAGAAACAGCATAAAACAGGTCCTAGCATTAAAAAAAAGATAAAATAGCCTAAAACCTTCCCAGTATACACGTGAAGCTTCGCTAAGAAAGAGACCTCAGTCAGTTCAGTAGTTATTGAAATTTCAAGCTTAAAACAAAAAGTCTTCATATGATAGGATTCCATTAGCTGATACAAAATTGTGTGGGATTGTGTTAAAGGCTTGAAAAATAGCTGCGTCTTAAAATTTCCAAAAATAAATATTTGACAATACGTTGTACAAATCAGAAAAAAAGCATTTTTAATAATCCTCTATCTTTAAAAATGCGGCTGCAATTTTAGTATTTTTTGGATAGGGCCAGAACAAGCTTACTATAAGCCATATGAACACCCTATTTAAATAAAATCGAAAAGTCTTTCCTAACTAAAGCAATAATTTTAGGTTCAGCTTTTGTTTTTAAAATGTATTTATTTGTGATATCATCCACTTACAGTAACACTTAAGTTGAAATATGTGTAGTTAAATTTACAATTATTCGAGTTGTAAAAAGTCATTTACCCAAATTTAATGATTGTAGACACGTCATTAAGTCTGTCCTGTCGAATCTTGCTGACTAAGGTTGACATAATATTGCAAAATTTTATGCAAACTCAAAATCAGTCGAGTTTTATCTAATTTTCAAAACTCATAAGATACAAATATAGTTTTGACTTTAACAAAACACTTATTACCCTATTATGGAAAGAAGTTAGCTTTTTTATCTGTAGCGAAGGATTTCGCTAAGCACTGAACCGATATGGTTCTCCTTTACAGAGAGTCTTTTTACAGGTCCTTTTTATAAAAAAGTCTGGGTATTATTATTATATTATTAGGCTATTTTCCTACCCTTTCATATCCATTCGAATATAGAGCCTCTAGATGCTAGGGGCGCAGCCTCTAGTAATCTATAAAGCAAAAGAGGTTTTTTATTTGTCTGTTAAGATAAAAACGACCTATACAAAGAGTTGTATATTGATAACAACAACGACAAAGTTCAACAGGAGGAACTGGGAGGAGATTTTTGGCAGTAACTATCATATTTTTTACTAGGATATGCATAAGAACTAAGAACATTAACTGGCGACATTCTAAAGCTGGGCAGATACAAATATTTTATATTCACAATCTATTATTTATTCTCATGTACGGTTGGATAAAATTGTGCTTAAAAACCGATTAATATCCGTAGAATTAAAACCGGTCCTCAGCCATTCTATAAGAAATCATATATAGCATCATATTAAAGACAATTTTCCACGAATATTAAAATTAATACCAGTTTTGTCAGCCAGACCCAACTGAACCTAGATCTAACCCGTTTTATAATTTTTCATACTAATAGCGGAAAGCTGTCTATTATTTATAAACCTGCCAAGGAAAGGAAAACCGTACCGTTTCAGCGGTTAGCGAAATCCTACGGTACACAACCACAGACAGACACACGAACAGAAATCCCATTACTTTATTATCAGGATATAAAATTTCCATTTGCCTGACTGTTCCATATGTATATATTGTATATTCCCTCTGTATAGAATCATTTATCACCACCAAACTGTTATCTATTTAGAGATGAATGAAATTAAAATTAATGACTTTTTATTCTCATAAATTGGCAAATACATTGTTCACTTATTGTTTCATGTAGAGCAGCTATTCTGTAGGCTATTAGTGTGTTCGTTTTTTTTAATTTCTAATTAGAAAAGCTGTTTTTTATGACTAGAGGCTACGCCGACTAGAGGCCTCTAGGGGCACTTGAGGAAGGGGGAATTGAATTTGATAACCCAATTTCTTAATTATTAATAAAAGTATATATATATATTTTTTTTTTGGGGGGGGGGGGGGTTTGCCACCCATTTAAAATTTTAGTTAAAAAATTAAATTGAAAAAAAATTTCCGGGGGGGGGAATTTTTTTTTGTAGGGGCGATTTCTCTTGGGATGGTGGTGGTACCCTCCCCAAAAATAGTTATAAACCTTCCCGGGACCTATGGAAAGCACCCTGTTAGGGAGAACCCGATCGGTTCAGCGGTTAGCTAGATCCTTCGGTACAGACAGACATACATTCTGTTACTTTTTTACAAGGATGTAACCGTCCAAATTTTTGTTAACTTTTTACCAATGACTATCTATTATACAAAGTAGCTTGATGTCTGTCCGTCCGTCCGTCTGTCCGTCCGTCTGAAGCTTAAGATCTTGGTAACCACTGAACCGATTGGATTCTACTCTTCAGGGTATATACCTATCGGTCCTGTGGTGGTTTTAGGCTATTTTCTTGGGGGGTGGGACACCCCCAACCCCCCCAAAAATGAAAATTTACCCCCCCCCCAATAAAAAATAATTTTCTTGAGAACACATTAGCTAGACTATGAGCAGCACCATTAGTAATTTTCTTGAGAATACATTAGACTATATTTTTTTTACGAATTTTGCGAATTCGTTATTTAAACGAGAAAATGTTTTCCTGCTGGGTAGGTGCGAAAATTTGCGATCCGTTATGCTGGGTAAGTAATAGAAGATATAATTATACATCTTGGGGCAAAGCCCCTAGAGGCTAGGGGCGAAGCCGCTGTTACTTAAAAAGTATTTACGACATTATTTCCTTTAACTAAATTCCAATGTAATTATAATGTTTAGATTACAGTTTCCTCCTCGCAGTTTATTCACTCTGTTTCACATTTTGCATTTATACTTATTACTCAAACTTAATCATGAACAAATACATCCTTGTCATAAATTCCAAAAAAATGAATGCGCAAACTGCTTCCTATACGAATAAAAATCCACAAAGACATTCTGAATATATTCTATTTGCAATTGTATTTATTTCATATCGGGTCTACAAAAATATTTGTTCAAGATAAAATTATAGAAGGACTAATAAAATATAAAATATATTATAGTAACAAGTTCAAAAACTTTTAAAAGAAGAATTGTATTTTATTTTGTTCAAATTATATTTTTTTATCACCTCTTGTATATATAAATTACCTAACATTAAAGTGAAATTTAATAATTTGAAGATTTTATAAATTTTCAATGGTTCTTAAAAATATTGGGATGGCATCATCAACTAGTGCGAAACTCAAAATACCAAATTTATAAAAAAAAACAGTTGGTTAATATGAATTTATATTGATTGGAAATAATATAAAAAAACGTGAATTTTAACAACCAATTGGTTCATGTCTAAGATGCAATTAAACTAAATGTCCCTAAAGTACATACATATTGACGTTGCCACTGTAAGACTTACACATGCTCTAACTATAGAAAAGCTTTGCTTGCAAATAATTACCATAATTGATGAAAAATACTTCTCAAATTTTCTAAAGAAGATTTTAATCTTTTTTAAATCCTCAAATATATATAAATTTTAATCCTTTAAAATATTTCAATTTTTTATAAAATTAGATATTTGATAAGTATTTGGTTAATTTTCATGAATAACTTTTCTAAAATTAGAGTTGGTCAGTTCGCAATATATTGGATATTTTTTGTCGATAATAGGCAGCAAGTGGCCGGAAACCCTTCCAATCCTGTTTTATTCTTTAAATAAATTAAAAATAAGGAACCTAGTAATAGTGTCTATTTTTTATCTTTGTGACGTAACAAAAATCCATCTATTTTTTAGGGGTTTCCATTCCCACCTCCCCTCTAATCCTTCGATTTTTGTTACGTTACAAAGATAAAAAGTTAGACACTATTACTAGGTTCAAAATAAGGGAGGAGGCATTTTTTTCCTATGTTTAACCCCTGCCAAGGGGCCCTACTATAACCAAATGTAATCTATAATACAAAGTAGAACGATATCTGTCTGTTTGTTTGTTTGTCTGTTTGTTTGTCTGTTTGTTTGTCTGTTTGTCTCTTTGTTTGTTTGAAGCGAAGGATATCGCTAACCGCTGAACCGATCGGGTTCTCCTTTCCATGGTAGCTTCTCATAGGTCCCAGGAAGGTTTATAACTATTTTCATGGGGGGTGGGACACCACTAACCCCCACAAAAAATGAAAAATATCCCCCCCCCCAAAAAAAAAAAAATTAAATTTTCTTTAAAATCTAAAACACGAAAAATTAGTTTGATAAAACCTCTTCGGGCACAGCCCCTAGAGGCTATGGGCGAAGCCGCTAGTCTTACTTGAAGTAATAAACAAACAAACGACCTTTGTAGTTCTATTTTAATGTTCCTTTGATTTTAAGTATAAGATTTTTGCAACAATAAATAAAATAATTTGGAAACCTTACTAACTACAAAAACAATAATGTAAAGTTAGTACGTCCGTTGGGGGACAAAGTTGGGAGCAATGTGACGTCATAAAAATGAGGAATATGAGAGACAAATTGGCAAAGAAAACATCAAAAAAAAATGGATAATAATCCCTCATTTTTACAACGTCACATGGCTGACTTTTTGAGACATTTTGTCCCCCTACCTCTAAATATGTGTTTAATCTATTGTTATTCACTTATACATATTGTTTTCATGATATTTTAATAACTGAGCTTCGCTTTGTTTAGATATTGCAATCCTTGTTTAATTTTTTAGAAAATAAATTTAAAGATTTCAAAATTGTTGAAGTTCCTAATAACTGTTATATATACATAAAAATGTAAAAATTCTTTTTCAATCTGTTTAAATGATGTAAATATACCTGTTTTAAGGTAATACATATTATAGTGATTAAATCACGTAAAAATAATGACTTCATTATCATGACGTACGCACTTTTTCAATAATTTGGAAATTCTTGCTTAATAAAATAAATTGATTTATTATTATTTTGATCTTATACTCGATTTTTCTTTAAAAAAGTGATCCTATAGCGGGCAAAATAACGATCTCTCCCAGCCCCGCGCTTTACCCCGATGAACAGCCCGACCAATAAACAACAGGGGAAATAGCAACCTAAATTGACAATTTCCCCCCTGTTTTTATATCCGTATATTCTACATCCATTTTAAAATACATATTTCCCCATTTAAAAGTTAGAATATCGGCAGTGTGAAAGATTTATTTTAAGTAATTTCGCATGGAACGACAGGGAGAGAAGGTATGTTAGTTATGTAACCAATTTATCTTATAAGAAGGCTCAAAACTTTAGATATTTTTATTGAATTTTGATTGGTTTGTTCAAAACTAGTAGTGTTCAATCTATTTAACCAATAAACATAATTTAAAAAGTAACTTTATTGATCATCATTGGAGATGTACATAGATTTATTATCATAGTCCTATCCCTTGATATTCCTGATGGAACCTACTTGCAGGGGTTGGCATTCCCTTACGCTCAGTTATCACATGATATATAACTAGCGGCTACTTTGGGGAGTGGATATTTTGGCGTTATCCTCTTAGAAATGTTTTTTCTCAATTTTTTCAATTTTGTACCCATTCCCCCCCCCCCCCCCCCCCCCGACTACCGACGAACAACTATTTTAGGTTAGGTTTTAGGCTAGGGAGCCGAGCGCTGCGGCTAGGCAGGCAAGGGGGCCGAGCGTTGCGGCTAGGCAGGCAAGGGGGCTGAGCGCTGCGGCTAGGCAGGCTAGAGAGCCGAGCGCTGTGGCTAGGCAGGCTAGAGAGCCGAGCGCTGCGGCCAGAGTTCATAGTTCGCTGTCGGGGGGGGGGGGGGGGGGGGGTTTGGGACTCAAATTTTTCAATATTGAAAAAAAAATTTCTAAGAGGATAATACCGATATTTTTTTTTTTTAGGGGGGGTTGGTTCCCCCCTCATTTTTAGTTTTAGTTAAAAAAGTAAAATAAACCTTTTTTTTTGGGGGGGGGCTAGGGGGTATTTTTCATTTTTGGGGGGGTTGGGGGTGTCCCACCCCCCAAGAAAATAGTTATAAACCTTTCCGGGACATATGAAAAGCTACCCTGTTAAGGAGAACCCGATCGGTTCAGCGGTTAGCGAGATCCTTCGGTACAAACACACAGACAAATAAACATCCTATTACTTTAGTATAAGGATTTGGATTATCATTCGTCATACTAAAGACGTTAAAATAGTATCTATTACTGCAATATCAGGCGTATGACATAAAAGTAATTCCTAGGCCAATATGTATTCTACTTCATGCACAGATAATTTTTACAAAAGTAGTGTAATCAAAGGGTTAATAGTCTGTTGGATGTCAATCAACTGTATACCATCTTGCTGTCATTTACAGCAGAGCGTACGTGTGAGATTATTGTTAGTTTATCACATTTTTAATTTTAAAACCTATCATGAGCTCTACATAACAAAAATATAAATACCATTTTGTGCTATTTGTACTTTAGGAGCTACATTGAAAACGGAATCGGAGTTACACCACTTTAAGGAATATAAATATTTTCAACACACATACGTTCACAAACACAGACAGTTTTTCTCAAAAAAATGTAAGTAAACACTCTTACACACCATTTAAAAAAAATCCTATAATTATTGCTTAAATTTGGTTAATTAACGTTAAATATGCTTTGCAGGGATACTGCTTTGCTGCCTTGCGACACAAATCTAACATAAAACTTACAAAACAATAATTGCATAGATTTTAATTGCGAAATTTAGAAGAAATAAATACGAATGAACAAGCAATAAAGAATAAGTCACACTATACTAATATTGTTTTATATAAATTTTGATTTTTAGAATCTTCATGAAAATCAGATGCTTTACATAGTAACATAGTGTATCCCATTATTGAAGGCATACACTAACCTATAATCGTATTGATAGATGAACATACAGACATGCCTGAGATATTAAGCAGCGTCCTCATATTTCTACATCTTTATCTCTGAATCATATGTCCTGTTAAAAATGAAAGATATCTTCTTACAACCAGAGCAGAAAGATAAAGTTAGGGGAGGAATATTTTCTAGAAAAAAAACAAGTATAGCAGTATTTATGAGTTACATAGAAACATATAGAAACCAAGGGCAGGACTAAGTGAGTTTCGGAGTAGACTCTTGATTGTTAAATGTTTTTTTTTCTCATCTAAATCGAATTACATACGGACATTCAGACCAAATGAGTCTGGATACTTATTGGTAACAAAACAACTGGTTGCAACACATTTCTGTCATCTCCTTAAAGTGCTATCAAGAAAGTCTAGTAAAGGCAATACGTATAGGAAGGTCGGCCATTCTTATTTCTGAGTAGATTTACTACTTAAAGGGGCTATGAAGCAACGGGTAGGGGATGGGTTGGGGTTAAACCATGAATTATTCCAAATATGCAAAAAGCTTGCCGCTTTAACCCTTTTACTAAAATCAGAGAAACTAACAATTCCTATTTTTTTAATTTTTCAACTCGAAGCTTTCCTATAAAAAGGGTTAGTCCCTACGTCTGTAACAATTAGATCTTTTCTTTTATTATAAAATATCAGAATTGTAGATTTTAAAATTTGCATAATGATTCTTATAGCAAATTTTAAAAGCGTATCAACTCTATTTTCATTACTAGAAAGTCCGTACGTTCAATTAAAATAAGCTGATTCTTTTTCTCTTTTGACAACAATTTTTTTATAATATAGTTATTATATTTATATGATTTTTAGAATTCTGATTCCTATAACACAAAAGAGTCCTAAAACTGTATCCTATATTTAAGAAGTTTTAAAAGAAATTGAATTACAATTTTGTTTAGACTCATTATTCATAAATTTATATTCTGTTTATTTAGTTCTGACACTCTACAAGTGTTAATGTTCGTTTATCCTATCGATTCAAAGCTTCGCTTTTATGGATGTTAGCATTTTTGTTTCCTTTTAATGTGTAGTATTTAAGATTAGCTATTTAGCTCTTAACTATTATAATCACCATGACATTACTTAAGATAAGTTTAAATACCCATAAAGATTACTGAATTGAATATTTGAACATTATACTATCTAGGGTTAAAGTCAAACTCAAGAGTTAAAGCAGACTACCCTCTATCAGGGATCTAAAGGGATAAGACAATGACCGAAAAATTCATATACATTCTGAATGAAGATACACAAATTTACCTCTTTTGTAGATTACAGTAAGTGGTTGGAATGTTTGGACACTCAACCTAATGAACCTTCCAATCAAAATTCAGAAGTCCCCAAAATTGTTACTTAGATAACTTTGGGGACCAGTCTAATAAACAGCTGAATGTTCCCTTCCTCCCTGAACCTCTATTCATACATTCATAAGAAATTGTGCTTTTAAAGGAATTACTTTATTTTTGTATGATTTATGTGAATTTATAAGCACTTTTCCCCCTAGTTTCCTTTTCATCAGGGAGGGAGGGGATATTGGGGTGTTTATTACACTAGTACCCAAATTTTTATGATACAGTTCTCTTGTTTATTTTCTTTACAACGTTGGGGACTTTTGAATTTTGATTGGCAGGTTCATTGCTTTTGATTGCACTAGTTCCCAAAGTTTTATTATAAAGTTTTCTTATATATTTGCTGAACAACTTTGGGGACTTTTGATAAATTTGATTGGTTGATTTATTAAGTTAAATGTCCAAACGTTTCAACCATTAATAGTAATCTACAGAAGAGGTATTTTTGTGTATCATTATTTGTGAATCTTCATTGGGGCTGTACATCAATTTATTGGCCATTGTCTTATCCCTTTAGATTCCTGCATATCCTATAACAAATCATATCAACACTGAAACAGAATTATAAATTTTTCTCTCCGTATAATTTGGAAGTCTAAGTTGTTTCAGATTATGGTTTTTATGCATTTGTTTTTTATATTAATAAATGAAACTTGTTTTTCTAAAAGTTTAAAGAAATAGGGCCTAAATTGTATAAATAAATAGCATAAAACCATCCCTAGAGCTACATTTCAAAACATTCAGGATTCAATCGTTTTTTGAGGTAGCAAGATCATGAGGGACAATTAATTATTTAATTGATACACCATATTCAATCAAATGCTTGCTTGAAGTCAAACTGCCATTTATTAATTATTATATTGATTTAAGAAATACATGATTATTACAATTCTTAAAAATTACTTTCCTAAAACAACCAGATATTATAGCAGCTTTTATTTGTCTGTGAGATAGTAACAAAATTAGCGCTAGATGAATCCTACTGCATATTTTAAAATATAAAATAGAAAGTAAGCTGCAACTGTTATTTTATAAAGTTTGAAAATTTGGTTGCTAGCGATATACATATTATTGAATTGACATAATGCTGCCTTGTTATTGGAATCTTCACAAGAAATATCAGAAGAAAAATTACATTTCTCCAAAAGAAATACTTGTTTTGCCAAAGATCCCTGACAACTTTAAACAAACGTATAAATGTATGACGGCACATATACATATACTATAACAGAAAAGTCATAAAATTTTGATCTCAGATACCATTGCGCTAATATTGCATCATAGATAACAGCTTTAGTGTCTACTTTTACTCTAACTTAATCATATGGATATTAAAATCCGAACAAAATTATCAAACTGGATTGTTAGACAAATAAATGAGGACGATGATAATACTGATAAATACATTTACAATATTTATATTAAAATAAAAAGTATTTTTTTACTATGTTTTTAATTTTACATTACGTATAGTCTTAAAATTGACTTTAGGTAAGTCTTTAAAAATATTAAAACAAAACATCTTGTTTAATTTTGCTCAAATAACAAAAATTAAATAATGCTTAGTTATTTTTTTGCAATTGAGACACCTAGTGGAAAAATACTTAACTATGTATTATACAAAATGCTTATAATCCTTACATTAAAGTAACATAATATTTTTTTTGTTTATCAGTCTGAGTGTGTGCCTAAACCTTAATTTCTTCTTATCCGCTTTATCAATATTGTTTTCCTTAAAAGTAAAGCTTTTTATAGGTCCTAAAAATAAAAAAACGCCCCAAGATAATATTCCTCCACCTAATGAAAAATATTTTTAATTTTTTTTTATTTAAAAGTGGAGGATCTCCTTAACTCCCCCCCCCCCCCCCCAATGCAGCTGATAATAATCTGTATGCGGATGTGAATTGTCAAAAAAAACTTGTGATTTCGTTTTGGCAAAATATTGGTTACAGCTAAAAAGATAAGAAATACATCAAAATAGAATATTATCAAGGCTAAGTGTACCGTGAGTAAAAATAAGAATATTACAAAAACAATGATCTATGAATTGATACACATAGAATAAGGATAAGTTTTTTCCATAGATAGCGCAGCGTTTGACGAAATTTTGTCAAAGAACAAATAACTATAATACAGTAAAATTAATAAACTGCGATGTTATTTAGCACACTGGCAATGTAGTGTATAAAACAGGGTAAATTACTTACGGGTAGACGGACATACCTTATTCATAGGGTAGCTCCGCCACTAAGAAGATATATATAATTCCCTTTTATCTTTGTTATTTGATGATCTTATTTACATAGCTAAGATTCTTATACACTTGATTAAATTCTTTCCTCATGTATATTAAGAATATATTATATTTATTATTTTTATGTAATCCATAATCAAGGATAACAACAACAATAAAAGCAAAGGTATCATATCAGACAGAAGGACTTATGAACAATAACACTTGTAGAGTGTCAAAATTCAATAAGATAAAATAAATTGTAATTGGTTTTGTTTTAAAAATACAGGATGCTATTGAAATACACACCTAAAATTGTAAAGGAGATGCTTTGCTGATAACTTTTACGCTTATTGTCCTAGGAATCTACATAAATTTTAATTTCATAGACTTATGGACTAATGATTATTGTTTGTTTCTCCCTTAATTCTTTTATAGTTTGTGATGCAGTATTATCAATTATCAAGGATGAAAACAATCTAAAGAAGCGAAGAAATAAAAACATTAATACATATTACTATTATGTGTTATTAAGCCTAGTTAAAATTGGATATATTTATATTTTCTTTGTTTACTTACTAGCGGCTACGCCCCTAGAAGCCTCTAGGGGCAATTAATGTTGGAGATACCCTCCTCCAAAATAGTTAAAAACCTTCCCTGGGCCTATAAGAAGCCTCATTGTAAAGGAGAATCATATCGATTCAGCGGTTAGCGAGATCCTTTGTTACAGACAAAAAATGCTTTCTACTTTATATAATACTAGCAGCTTCGCCCCTAGCCTCTAGGGGCTTTGCCCCAAGAGGTGATCAAAAAAAATTTAGGCAAAATTCGTAAAAGGACCAAGGAAATCTTCTGCATAAAAAAAAGGAGCTAGGAAATCTTCTGCATAAAGAAAAGGAGCTAGGAAATCTTCTGCAAAAAAAAAAAAAAAGGACCGAGGAAATCTTCTGAAAAAAAAAAAAATTGGGGGGGGGGAATTTTCATTTTTTGGGGGGTTGGGGGTGTCCCACCCCCCAAGAAAATAGCTTAAAACCACCACAGGACCGATAGGTATATACCCTGAAGAGTAGAATCCGATCGGTTCAGAGGTTACCGAGATCTTAAGGGACGGACGGACAGACGGACAGACATCAAGCTACTTTGTATTATAGATAACTAGCGGTTTCGCCCCTAGCCTCTAGGGGCTTTGCCCCAAGAGGTGATAAAAAAAAAATTATGGCGAAAATCGTAAAGGACCATGAAAATCTCCTTCAAAAAAAAAAAAAAAAAAAAAAAAAATAGGGGGGGGGATTTTTTGGTTTTTGGGAGGGTTGGGGGTGTCCCACCCCCCAAGAAAATAGCTTAAAACCACCACAGGACCAATAGGTAGATACCCTGAAGAGTAGAATCCGATCGGTTCAGTGGTTACCGAGATCTTAAGGGACAGACAGACAGACGGACAGACAGACATCGTTATACTTTGTATTATAGATACTTATATATTTTATCACATACATGTTGATTTGCCCCTACCCTCTAGTGATGGGCTTTAGTTCAGAAAAACAGACTAAAATCACTTAAAGAATGAAAAGTAAAATCAATTGGGACTGGTAGTTTTCGAGATTTTTTGCTTCTGACAAAATTATCTCTGTAAGCTAATGTTAAAATTAAAACTGTCATCCTTTCTTATTCTTACCTAATTATGTTATGTGGTATATAAATGAATGTAGAATATACGTGGAAATTGTGAGATGAAATTTTTGTCTTGCTAACATGAAACTTGTTTATTGGTCAGTTTGTTCATCCATTAGGAGAGAAGCTAATGGGGTAAAGGGGGTGGAAAGGAAAAATCGTTAGTTTAGCCCGCTACGTGTTTTACTATATTAGGGAACGTGAAAATCTGATTTAATCTCCAAGTAATATTACATCCATTGGTGGATATTAATTACATTCCTTATCAATCTCAGTTTATTCTGTAAAGAGGAACCATAATATGCCAGGGAGAGAGGGGACATTGGGCTCTTTATAGTCCCCAAAGTCTTATGATGACATTTCTTATTCGTTGACTTAAAAACCTTAGGCACTCTTATTGAATTTTGATTTACTAGCGGCTACGCCCCTAGAACCCTCTAGGGGCACTTAAGTTAGGAGGGGGAAAAGTCGATCACATCCAATATTAAATTTGAGTTTCAAAAGAATAAAAAAAAATTTTGATTTACTAGCGGCTACGCCCCTAGAACCCTCTAGGGGCACTTAAGTTAGGAGGGGGAAAAGTCGATCACATCCAATATTAAATTTGAGTTTCAAAAGAATAAAAAAAAATTTTGATTTACTAGCGGCTACGCCCCTAGAACCCTCTAGGGGCACTTAAGTTAGGAGGGGGAAAAGTCGATCACATCCAATATTAAATTTGAGTTTCAAAAGAATAAAAAAAAAATTTTTTTTTTTTGGGGGGGGGGAGTGAAGACACCCTCTTCAAAAATAGTTTAAAACCTTCCCAGGACCTATAAGAAGCTTCACTGTGAAGGAGAACAATTTCGGTTTAGCGGTTAGCGAGATCCTTCGGGACAGACAAAAAACGATTACTACTTTATATAATAGGATTAGTTTATTTTGTTGAGTGTCCAAACGTTTAAACCACTGATTGTAATCTACAGAAGAGTATTTTTGTGTATCATCATTTGGAATGTACATCAATTTATCGGTGATTGTAACAGTGGTGTAGCATTATAGACGAACGCAAGATGTCAATCTGACCCAATAATCCTTCAAACTTAAAAAAAAGATAGTCTAGCAGACAAACACCTTTGTCTATTTTTGTTATACAAGACCCATTAAGGTAATACAAACGACGACATTTTTTAATGATATAATTTCTAGAAAGCTAACTTTATCAAAAGAAATTCAATAATTCATAGATGACTTATTTTATATATTTTGTCATATGCTTCATGAAGGAAGACATTTTTACATGATTCAATTTATCCTAAGAAATGCGACTATATATTCACAGCTGACTTAGTATGTTAATAAAATGAAACAAATGTGCTCTTTTTCACAAAAATATGTACACAATTGAACCAATAACATGACCATATTGTTCTTTAATGTTTAAAGAGTGTGTCTCTAGATTATCTCTACTAAAAGAACAGATAATACATCATATAAAAGTAAGATATTCCTAAATCCATGATACAATTATTTTCTTCTTCTTTAAAACTGTTTTGGCTTCCTTCTAATTAAGTTTTCTGTAAATATAATAATTTTCTTTTGAAGAAGTAATTATTTACATTTAGATCTTTTAATTGAGAAGATATGTAAATAGGAGAAAAGTAAGCGTAACTTAATTAAAAAATAAGTAATTCTCGTGAAATATAAAGATTTATATTTTTTATGAAGTTCCTCTTAAAAGTTAACACACTTAAAATGGCCCATTTCAAAATTTTTCATAAGGACAATAAGACAAAATAAAATCACAAAAGCATCCACAGTTGCGTAGTTTTTTATATTTAATCATAAATGTGTATACATGACTAATTGAAAACTAAACTTTAAACACCCAACTTTTGTCATTTTGTGATACTTTTGATTAAAGAATAATGTCTTCATAACTTTTAAGGTGTTGTACTAACTAAAACTTTCCAAAAACAGCTGATTTCAAGTTATTGTAAGAAAATGTTTTAAAAAAGTGATAGGATTTTTTTTACAAAAAAAAGCATTATAGAGATGCAACGATATTTACAAGAAACAATGCATTTCACGATAAATTACACTATTTTCCACGAAGGAGTGAAAAAGATTTAGAATGCTAAGCTTATCTATAATTATTACTGTCTAACAGTCCACATCAGTCAAAAATCAAAAAGCATTTAAAATAAAGTCTTTACACATTATACATAATCTACACACTTTCTCCCTCTGCGCACTTTATTATTGATGTACACCACACACACATTATAATGTTATACAAATTTAATAATCTATACCGGACTATAACATTAGAAATAACATTTGCTAGATTCATAGATTTAATTTGATTACAAATGTTGTGTTCTTGCTATTGCTGCACTACCTATGGAAAATATTGTATTTATATGGTTGGGTAGCAAATTAATTTGTTATGGCTGCTCTATCTATCGGAAAAATTGTCCTTGCTGTATGTATATGGATGGAAAGCAAACTCATCTGTCTTTTCCTTGGACAGAACTCATTTTAAACTTAACTACAAAGAACAATTTTATATAGAATCACAGTTAAGGCTGAGTATGTTCCACATAGAAATAAAGGATACTCATCTGTTTACCCCCTAGGAAAGAACTCATTTTAAACTTAACAGCAAAGAACAATTTTATGTAGAATCACAGTTAAGGCTGAGTATGTTTTAGAAAAAAAGGAAAATCATCTGTCTTTTCCTTGGACAGAACTCATTTTAAACTTAACTACAAAGAACAATTTTATGTAGAATCACAGTTAAGGCTGAGTATGTTCCACATAGAAATAAAGGTTACTCATCTGTTTACCCCCCAGGACAGAACTCATTTTAAACTTAACAACAAAGAACAATTTTATATAGAATTACAGTTGGGGCTGAGTTTGTTCCACATAGAAAAAAAGGATACTCATCCGGTTTCCCCATTGGACAGAACTCATTTTAAACTTAACAACAAAGAACAATTTTATATAGAATTACAATTACATCTGTGGCTGTTTCACAAGGAAAAAAGATCAATGACAAATTATAATAAGAACTTGGGTTTATGATATCTGGTATAGCATATAATGGATCCAAACTTATAAAACTTATTCAAAACCGATTAATATCTGGTGGATTAAAACCGGTTCTAATCCATACGAAAAAATTTTTTCTAGCATGGTATTACATCCAGTATTCTACAAATATTAAAATGTACAATCATGAGATTAAAACTGTTTTTTTTAGCCCATACCTACAGAATCTCAGGGCTCAAAAAATGGTTTTAATCTTATAATTGTTCATTTTATATCCACAAAAAGTTGTTTATAATACTTTGTGAGAAATAATTTGTAAAGAAAAATAGAAGCCTTTACATTTTGCACCCACCTCTTTTTTTATTTTACAACCATAATAAAGACTTAACCATCTTCTCTTTGTAATCATTATTTTTTCTCCACAAAGAATAGTTATTTAGCTCTCAAGAATCAATATTTCTTGTCTGTATCGTAAAACAATTGTCTGCTAAAGTTTGTTTTCTTTTTCTTATTTTACTTGGCATTGTTTTTGTTGTATACATAATTCTATACCCAACTGGTTTTATGGTATAGGAATTAGTAAGATTCTAATGCAAGATTGTATCCAAAACTCCCAAATTTAAAATTTCTTTGTAAGAATGAATAATTTTTACTAGAACCATACCTGCATGAAAAAAGTGGAGGACAGCAGGATGTTGCATATACTTTGTGGCTGGCAGGATGTGAATGCAACACAAGTTTGGGATCAGGTCCTAAATATGCCATATCCCATTTTTAATCATTTTTTTGAAATTTAAATAGCTTCCAAGAGCTAAACAACTGACCAAACAGCATTACAAATTTGAATTATCTACATATTTAAGCTCTAGGACATGCTTAAATATCTAACTCTCCCAAAATGATAAAGGTCCGGAATATGTTTCATCTGTTATGATTAAGGTCACATAATGCACAAGGAGCATATAAATTTAGTAAATAAATTAAGATATTGTAATTTAAAGGCCGATTTGATTGTGCCTGTCCTACTTATCATTGTAAGAATTATTATTTCAGTTCTTGGTGATGTGATGTGACTTTTTATCTAAAAGAACATAATTTTACTGGTAGCTTTCTCTAAACATATAAAAGTAAAGATTTGAAAAGTAAGGGTATACAGCATGACCCTCGAAAAAGTATTTTTAAGCATCTGCAGCCCTTATTTCTCAATGAATTTATAAAAAATGCATATTTCCTTGTTCTTTATAGTATTCCACGTAAGTAGATATAAAAATATTTTTTTTACCTCCATTAACACCGGAGATTTTTAGTGCTAAAGTTTTGAAAAAGTGACTGAGGAAAAAGTAACTTTTAACATGATACGACTTTTTTGGCAAAATTAAGCTAGAAATCCTTTTATTTTTGTTACTTGCAGAAACTTTATGCAAAAATGAAATAAAAAATTTAGTTTTTGAGTAAAAAGCATTTTTTTACACATATTTTTTGAGTCTTTTTAGTTTAATGATATTTTGAAAAACTTACTTATTAGGCAAAATTGTTTAAGATTAAAAAACCAAATAAATCTCTATGAATATAGCAGGAAAATTGTTTTTGTTTCACAATCCTAACTTTAATAACAAACAAGTTATAAAGAAAATAAAAATAAAACATAATGATTTTTTAGTCTAAAAAGCTTAATTTACCCCTTATTAAATAATTGAGATGTCAGAAAAGTAGGCGGAGCAACTGTCATAATTAATCCTTTTCTATAAATAAGGGTTAATAAATAACCTAAAATTTGCAAATAATCAATTCATTCAGTAGTATTTTTTGCCATTAGAAATTTATATTTTTGGTGGAATAAAAAAGAAATATTTAGTTAACTTGTTTTTCTTTGTGTCTCATTATTCAATTGTCAGAAAAACATAATATAACCATCCAAAAAATAAGAGAAACAAAAAAAAATTCTTTTTCTCAGTCACTTTTTCAAAACTTTAGCTCTAAAAATCTCCGGTGTTAATGGAGGTAAAAAAAATATTTTTATATCTACTTACGTGGAATACTATGGAGAACAAGGACATATGCATTTTTTAATAATTCATTGAGAAATAAGGGCTGCAGATGCTTAAAAATACTTTTTCGAGGGTCATGCTGTATATTTCTGACCTGATCCAAAGTTTAAGCCACAAGTTATGCATCCGCCAGAATGGTTGAAAAAAGTCACAACTTATAGATGCATTGTTTCTCCTCAGATTTTATATTCCTTAAATGTAAATAATTCATTCTGTAGTTTACTCTTTAGTTTTTCATTCAAATTATTGATAATTGTACATTAATTAAGCTGCAATTATATTCACTTCTAGAATATAACATCTTGAAGAAAAATCATAAATGTGTTTCAACTCATTTATCTCATATTGTGTTTTTTTCTCCAAAAAGTTTAAAGGGTCTTTTAAATCTTAATTTTGTAGATTCAAACTAATTCATTTATGACTAAGTATATACTATTCTTATACTAAAGTAAAAAAAAATACGAAAAAAAAAAAATTCTTTTAAAATCTAAAATAAGAAATTGGGTAATCAAATTCGACTCCCCCATCCTCAAGTGCCCCGAGAGGCCTCTAGGGGCGTAGCCGCTAGTTAGATATAATACATTTTCTATTTAAATCATTCTTGGAATTATAGAGCAAAAACAGTACTACACACATTGGTCTATGTCACATTACCATCCTGAATTTACAATGTTTTATGTTATGTTTTCATATTGCATTTAAAAAGTAGTACACATTCATATAAATGTTCTATGTTATGTTATCATTCTTAAATCAAAAACTATGTAGATTAAATCTTCTATGTTATACTGAATTTACAGAGCAACACAAATTCTATATTTATCATCTTGGATCTGCCGAGTGTATACATTCTATATAAATTTTCTATGTTATGTTATCATCCTGAATTCACAGAGCAATAAAGAATCCCCAACACAGATTTTCTTACTTTTTTGGTAGCGCAGGTACTTTATAATTAGGGTATAAGTACGTCCGAACCTCTGCGAATGACAATTTTTTAAAAATCATGTTTTTCATTATCGAACTTTTCACGAAAAGTCATTTTGATTTTCTATTACTTTGAACATTAAAACAGCTTTGAATTGTATCTTTGAATATAAGCCAATAGTATCAGGAAGATTAAAACAAGCAAGTTGCTACTAAAGAGCAGAAAACAATTTACTAGTAGACAAAAAAGGTCTTTGACACTGGATCCAGGTTGTTGCCTATGTTACACATCTACATTTATATATCTATTCTTTTTTCTTTTGTTTCACTGTGCTACTTTTGAACATAATAGTTTTTTTTTACCTTTTTTTCACGCTCAAACACATTTAAAATATTTTGTATTTGTAATTCAATAGCTGAAAATTTTCCAATGAACGCTCTGCTAGTGTTTGACAAATAATTCATTATTGTTTGTCTATTTTCAGCAATTTGGGTGCGCAGCTACTTTAAAGTATTGCCATACGTACTTTATTTCGATTCATTTACTTTGCAAAATAACACAAGAAAGGGAAATTTTTTTCATTCCACAGCTATTTTACAGGTTATGTCCTACTAGACTCATCTGAGTATAGTAATTTTGATTAATCAGGATAAAGATGTTTTTTTCTTTTCTTTGACTATTGTCAACTATTTTTAGCTAAGTTACTTATGGTCATAACTGTTTTTGTTTTTGTAAGTTTCATTCATACCTAGATATTTTCTTTAATTGTTACATAAATGTTTTTTTTAAATTTAGGACAACTTAAAATTTCTTTTAAACATAAAATTTGTAAGTATTGAAAAGAAAACAAAGGCTTCTATCAACCAGACATAGTACCTTGGGCTGTCTAAATTCGAAATTATCCAATATCTCAAAAATGAATATTACATATATGATTATCCTATATGATTTTGTTTATTTATTTTTATTTTCAAAAAAAATAATCAACTATGTAATAATAGGAATATGACAAACCTTATTAATTTTTATATTTTCTGTATTTTTAAGAAAAGATAATTAAGTGTGTAATATTGGGTAAGAAAAGATAATTAGTGATGTAATATTCGTCAATATAGCATCCTTAATGATGTTAGGTAAAAGGGGTTTATTTTCTAATTTTTCAAAAAGGGGTACTTGTAAATTTTTTCCAAAAAAAATCACTCAACCTTGCATGACTTTTGAAACTATTAGTACTTGAAGTTTTTAACAAATAATTATATTTGGCTTGTCATTATTGGGTTTATAACAATTTATCTACTTTGGGGCTACTTTGTCCAATCCCTTAAGATCCCTGTTAATAGTAGACAGTCAACCTGCCAACAAAAGTTGTAAAAAATTCTTTTTAAAAAGTCTTATCCACTAAAATCCATTATTTTCTAGGCCTCAGTTTCGCTTCGCTTCTCTTTTAAAAACACCTCTTTATCCCTAGATAAATAAGTTTGGTCAAATCAAGATTTTTTACAGATTTTTTCCCCCTAAAGAGTAGAATCCAATCAGTTCAGTGGTTACCAAGATCTTAAGGGACAGACAGACGGAAAGACATCAAGCTACTTTGTATTAGAGAATAGAGTTATACACATTTTTAATAGCAAAGCTTTTCTATAATTAGAGTCGGTCCGTCCGTCTGTCCGTCCGAGATAGATAGCTTTTATTCATTAATTTAGGCATGTTAGAATTGTCCTTTCGATTTCAAACTTTTCATGGTGATTCCTGTAGTAGTTAGGTACGATTTAGAAAGCGTATCAAATCTATAATCATTACCAGAATGTCCGTACTTCCAATTGTAAACAAGTTGTTAAAAGCGAAGCTTTTCTATAATTAGGGTCGGTCCATCCGTTCGTACGTCCGTCCGTACGTCCGTCCGAGATAGATAGCTTTTATTCGTTAATTTAGGCAGGTTAGAATTGTCCTATCGATTTCAAATTTTGCATGATGATTCCTGTAGTAATTAGGTACGATTTAGAAAGCGTAGCAACTCTATAATCATTACCAGAATGTCCGTACGTCCATTTTAAACATGTTGATTTTTCTACTTTTTCAACAACAAATTTTTATGTGATCTAGTTATCCGTTTGATCTGATTTTTGGTATATTGATTCATGGGACAACAAAGAACAATAGTATAAGCAAAGCAACTCTATAATCAAGTCCTAAAAATGTAAGTATGTCCAGAAACATTATCCTGTATCAAGCAGTTTTTGAACAAATTTACTTACAATTTTGCTTCGACTCTTTCGATACTTTTATATTCTGATTATTCAGTTTAGACACTATACAAGTGTTAATGTCCGTTAGTCCTACCGTTTCAGTGCTTCGCTTTTATGGATGTTGTCATCCTTGTTTTTTCTACTTTTTTAACAACACATTTTTAAAAGCGAAGCTTTTCTATAATTAGGGTCGGTCCGTCCGTCCGTCCGAGATAGATAGCTTTTATTCGTTAATTTAGGCATTTTAGAATTGTCCTATCGATTTCAAACTTTGCATGATGATTCCTGTAGTAGTTAGGTACTATTTGGAAAGCGTAGCAACTCTATAATCATTGCCAGAATGTCCATACGTCCATTTTAAACATGTTAATTTTTCGTCCGAGATAGATAGCTTTTATTTGTTAATTTAGGCATGTTAGAATTGTCCTATCGATTTCAAAAATAGCATGATGATTCCTCTAGTAGTTAGGTACGATTTAAAAAGCGAAGCAACTCTATTATCATTACCATAATGTCCGTACGTCCATTTTAAACATGTTGATTTTTCTACTTTTTTAACAACAAAATTTTATGTGATCTAATTATCCGTTTGATCTGGTTTTTGGTATATTGATTCCTGGGACAACAAAGAACAATATTATTAGCAAAGCAACTCTATAATCAACTCAAAAAATGTAAGTATGTCCAAAAACATTATCCTGTATCAAGCAGTTTTTCAACAAATTTACTTACAATTTTGCTTCGACTCTTATACTTTATATTCTGATTATTCAGTTCAGACACTATACAAGTGTTAATGTCCGTTTGTCTTAACGTTTCAGTGCTTCGCTTTTATGGATGTTGTCATCCTTGTTATGTGATCTAATTATCCGTTTGATCTGATTTTTGGTATATTGAATATTAATCAACTCTATAATCAACTTTTAAAAATGTAAGTACGTCCATAAACATTATCCTGTATCATGCAGTTTTGCAACAAATTTACTTACAATTTTGCTTTGACTCTTATACTTTTACATTCTGATTATTCAGTTCAGACACTATACAAGTGTTAATGTCCGTTTGTTCTACCATTTTAATGCTTCGCTTTTATGGATGTTGTCATCCTTGTTTTAATTGATTTTTTTGGGGGGTTGGGAATTTTTCTTAATGCAATCCCTCTCGGTATAATGATACCCTTGCAGAAATAGTTATAAACTCTCCTATACAAGTGTTAATGTCCTTTTGTTCTACTGTTTTAATGCTTTGCTTTAATGGATGTTGTCATCCTTGTTTTAATTGATTTTTTTTTTTTGGGGGGGGGGGGGATTGGAATTTTTCTTGATGCAATCACTCTCGGTATAATGATACCCTTGCAGAAATAGTTATAAACTCTCCTATGAACAGCTACTATTTATACTTTTTAAAAGCAAACCTTTTCCATAATTAGGGTCGGTCAGTCCGCCCGTACGAGATAGTTAGCTTTTATTCGTTAATTTAGGCATGTTAGAATTGTCCTAGCGATTTCAAACTTTGCATGGTGATTCCTGTAGTAGTAAAATACGATTGAGAAATCGTAGAAACTCTGTAATCGTTACCAGAAGGTCCGTACATCCATTTTAAACATGTTGGTTTTTTTACTTTTCTAATAAGAATTATTTATGTGATAAAATCATCCGATTGATCTGATTTCTTATTACTGATTCCTATTACAATAAGGTACAATATTATACAATATTATAATCAAGTATTAAAAATGGCAGTATGTCCTTAAACAGAATTCTGTTTTTAAGAAGTTTTGCAACAAATTTACGTATAATATTGTCAAACCTTATATTTTTATATTTTGTATATTCAGTTCTGACACTCAACAAAAGTTAATGTTCGTCTGTCATATCGTTTCAGAGCTTCGCTTTTATGGATGTTATTATCCTTGTTTGTGTGTAATTTAATAACAAACAACTTTGGTTTAATGATTTTCATATCAGTCGATTAAAACATGGAGAAAAGTGTCATTTAATGAAAGTGTGTTGAAAATTACCAACTTTGCCTCGCCACTGAGATCGCCTCACTTTAACCTATGATTGAATTTCCTAATAATCAATGACTTATTAGTGAAACAAGGAAAATAATTTCCAAATTTAAATCAGTTTCAGCTCTAAGCATGTCTAAAACTTTTATTGATCTTTAAAAAAATGTTTAATACATTTTTTAACTTTAGGTTACAATAGATTACATGATTATTTTGAAGGAGATACGTTGTGACGTACAGCCAAACAAATTAAATAGAAGCTGCGCTTCTTAAAAATATATCTGGATGTGTGTGATGGGGGAGGGGGGGGGGTCAAACAAGGTCAAGTTATTTGACCGAAAAGAAATGTTGTTAATTATGTTATATGATACTTAGGGGTTGAGGGGATTATTCATATTTGTTTTTTCTCCTCCCATTCAAACTAAATTGTTCTATCCTTTCTTTGCATCTCAAATAATATTTTATTTGTTATTAAGGTAATAGAGGTGGTTTAATTTTAAGCTGTATTGTTAAGGGGAACCATATTAGTTGAGCGGTTAGCACATATATTGCTTAAGGACAGGTTTTAAGCCATTTTAATAATATTAGTTCAATTTAATAAGGATGACAAACAACATTCACTGTAAATACTAAATACTAAAATAAAGAAAAAAACAACATTATGCTATTAAACATTAGCCTTTTGTATTGGAATAAAATTGTGGATAAGCATCAAATTTCGTTTTAATCAGTAGAAAAGTAAGAATACAAGTCCATGTTTAAGGACAAGTCTCCCCCTCCCCCTTTGCTCAGTATCATACAGAGCAGCAGTGGAATTAACACAATCTTTTGAGCTTAGCTACTCTATGACTCACTATTATTTTCAACAAAACGGTTAAATTGATAGAATTTCAAAATTTATCAGGGATCTAAAGGGACAAGACAATGGACAATAAATTGATGTACATCCCCAATGATGATACACAAAATTAACCCCTTTATGTAGATTATAATTAGTGGTTGAAACATTTGGACACTCAACTCAATAAACCGATAATTAAAGTCGCAAAGTTGCAATGAATAAGAAAATGTTACTAAATGCTTTTGAGTCTAGTGTAATAAACAGCCAAATGTTCCTCCCTCCCTGAAATTTATCTAAAATCATAATAATGAACAATGGAGGATAATTTGATATCTCAATCTGATTATAATAAACATTATTAGCACCTATCTTCAGATTAAAATTATTGGTAGTTTGAACACCTAAGGTTTGGTCAGATGTTGTCATCCTTTTTAATTTTTTAAGAGCTAACCATTTTGTTATTCAAATTTACTTGTTTTAAATTAGTAAATGGGTTAATGTTTGGCTTTATTTTTCAAACCGTTTTATGATGCATTCGTTTGAGCAAACCAGGAGGGAGGTGCCATTGGACCATAAATTACACTTGTACCCAAATTTTTATAACCAGTTCATACAGGATAATGTTTATGGACATACTTACATTTTTAGGACTTGATTATAGAGTTACTTAGCTTATAATATTGTACTTTGTTGTCCCAGGAATCAATATACAAAAATCAGATCAATCGGATAATTGATCACATAAAAATTTGTTGTTAAAAAAGTAAAAAATCTACATGTTTAAAATGAACATACCGACATTCTGATAATGATTATAGAATTGCTGCGCTTTCTAAATCGTACCTAACTACTACAGGAATCACAATGCAGAGTTTGAAATCGATAGGACAATTAACATGCATAAATTAACAAAAAAGCTATCCATTCCGGATGTACAGACGGACGTACATACGAAAGGACGGACCGACCCTAATTATAGAAAGCCTTGCTTTTAGAATATGACGAAACGCCCCTTGCCACTAAAGGGACTATACCCAAATAAAGGAACCTACAGGAATAAGACAATGGCAGATTAATTGATGTACATCCTCAATTATGGTAAACAAAATTACCCCTTCTATACATTACGATTAGGGGTTGGACGTTTGGACACTATAGTTAATAAACTAACCAATCAAAATTCGATAAAAGTCCTCAAAACTTTTTGAACAATGATTTGTTTATTTCTTATCGTAAATGGGAAATTTTCATCAATTTATCGTCCATTGTCTTATTCCTTAAGTCCCCAAAGTTGTTAAGCCAACGAAAAAGAAAACGTTATTATCAAACGTTGGAAACTAGCAGAGAGAGGGGGGGGGACAATGGGCTGTTTATTAAACTAGTCCCCAAAGTTTTACGATAATGTTTTCTTATTCGCTGGCTTAACAACTTTGTGGTCTTTTATTCTATTTTGAATGGTCAGGTTATTAATAAAGCAGGGGATATACCAACAAAATTGAAAATTCAGTAAAGTTCACCAAAGTTGTTAAGCCAACAAATAAGAAAACGTTATTTTAAGACTTTGGGAACTAGCAGAGAGAGAGAGAGAGGGGGGGGGGCATTTTGCTGTTTATTACACTAGTCCCCAAAGATTAAAATAACGTTTTCTTGTGCGATGGCTTAACAACTTTGGGGACTACAGAAGGGGTAATTTTATGTGTCATCATTGGTAATGT
The DNA here is from genome assembly GCF_053477335.1 of Acartia tonsa. Lineage (NCBI taxonomy): Eukaryota > Metazoa > Arthropoda > Copepoda > Calanoida > Acartiidae > Acartia > Acartia tonsa. The sequence goes on along the minus strand of NC_137266.1, from coordinate 7,851,026 downwards.
ACATCAATTTAACAGCCATTGTCTTATCTCTATAGATCCCTATATTTTGATATAATTTCAGTATTTTGATTGATTGGTTACAAACTAGCAGAATCCTAACTTTTTTGGCCAATAATTTAATTATTTTTTTTTGTATTGTAATTGGCAATTTTCATAATTTTATACTTCATTTTCTAATTAATTAAGATTCATGGTTAAAATTAAATTTAGTTTGAAGTAAAAACAAGAATCATGTAGAATCCATGTAGTGAAAGCGATGCTAAAACAAGGATGACAACATCCATAAGTATCGAAGCTCAAAATTTATTGATAGACATCAGGAAAAATAATCTTTTAGGTATGTTGAAAGACATAAATGAAATAAATCCCGAAACCTTTTAAAAATGTATGATATCTTTTGAAGCATTAAGCTAAGAAGAAAAACGTGAAATCTAGGAATCGATCTAGCCCCCCAACCAATAGCAAGTCTTTAATAAACTTGGTGAAAATATGTATAATGTTGACTTAATTATTCCCTAAAAATTCCAGCTGTTTATCTTGAACAGGAGTCGAAAAATCATGAAAACTTGAAAAACTAGGAAGTGAGCTAGCACCCCAACCAATTATCATATCTTAAAAAAAGCTTTTTAAAAATGTTGACTTGATTAATCCCTAAAAAATCCAGCCGTTTATCCTGAACAGGAGTTGAGATAATCATTAAAATTGAAAAACTAGGAATTGATCTAGCACCCGAATTAATATACAAATCTTAATTGAACTTAGTAAAAATATGTATGATGCAAATTTACTTAATCCCTGAAAATTTCAGTTGTCTGTCTTGAAAAGGAGTCGAGAAAATTATGAAAACAAAAAAATCTAGGAATCGATCTAGCACCCCAATTAACATACAGATGGACAAAACAATGTATAGATTAGATGAGCATTTATCATGGGAATCTTCACTAAAAATTTCAGCTGTCTTTAATAGGAGCCGAGAAAATCACGTTTCCCCCATTTTGTCTCAGATAGACGGACAGACGGACAAACAGACGGACGGACAGACGGACGGACGGACCGACGGACTGACGTATGGACATTTCGAATGATAGAGTAGCTTCGCTACTAAAAATCATGTTTCCCCCACGTTTCCCCCAAATTTACTATAATCGCAATAATTTTATGTAGACTTATGCATTTTATCCTGTAAATGTTAGTTTGTCCTTTCATTTCAGAGCTTCGCTTTTATGGATTTTCAATATTTAGTTCCTAAATCTGTATTAAAGTTAAATGATATATGATTCACAACATACGTAGATTTTAAAATTTAAATTGAGCGGCTCATAGTAATTGTAGAATAAGGTAGGCATACCATTAGAACCACTATGAAGTCTATTTTAGGTCAACTGACTTAAAACTTGACTTGTTTAAGATTGTAAAAGGGGCTCTTTGAAAAGATTTTGTGTTAAACAGTGAAACTGTTGAAACAGTAAGTTTAAACATTATTCTCAACCATATTTTTTAGAAGCACAGCTTCGCTATAATTAAAATTTATCTGTTCGTCACAACGTATCTCTAATGTAATAAATAAGTAATCCTTAATGTTTTCTATGTACACATAAGATACTTTTTCATAAGCTTCCACTTTAAACTGCCCAAATACTTAGATATTATTTTCTTTGTTTGAAGGGATTATTTGGAAATTCGATATTTCCTCCCCCCCCCCCGTCACAAAAAATAGAGTTAAAAGTATGTTACAGGGATAAAGTTATAATTACAAGATGATAAGTTAAAAGTATTATAGGGATAATGAGTAGTTAGGGTGAAAATTGGGAGGAGCAATTTATAGATTCATGGAAAGAGGCGTATATTATAATACAATTAAGAATTATGAAACCATATTTCAGGAAGGAAGTAATATAATTTGAATACCAAGATTTTTTAAATGGTTCAACCTAATGTGACAAAGAGGGAGGAGAAATTTATAGATTCCAAGAAAGAGGCGTATATCATAATACAATTAAGAAGGAAATAATATAATTTTGAATCAAAAATTGTTTGGTATTTACAGTTTGAAAAAAAGAAAATATGTTATCCCACTTTTTAAATCTAATCCAGCCTTTAACAATTCAAGTATTAAAATTCATTCAATTTCCATTGTAATTATAATATAATTATTGATTGATATCAATTTTATATAATTAAATCAATAAACAAATATTTGATATGTTCATTATTACATTAGCTTCATTCATTCTACGATTTTAACACTAGTCTCCTAGCTAAAACAAACTTTGCTAAAACAGATATAGCACTGATTTACTTAATCCTAAATCCCTGTGTTTGCCTGTCAATTCAGGGTTCAAATTGAAAATGAAAGTTAAATAATAAATCAATGTTCAGCGTCTCATTTAGTTATTAAGAATAGAGGGTAAGAGGGTAAGGGGGGGGGGGGGTTTGGTTAAGGCTATTTTTGTCAAATTTTAACATATTCACTTATTAACAAGGATGACAACATCCATAAAAGCGAAGCACTGAAACAGTAGGACAAACGGACATTAAGACTTGTATAGTGTCTGAACTTAATAATAAGAATATAAATATAAGTCAGCTACTCTATAAATTAATATGCTCCCTCGTCTTTGATAAGAAACTGAATAAGGAAAACGAAATTTCTGACAACTATAATTATATGGTGAATTATATGTTTTACATCTTTCTCAACATCTATATCGTACCTAACTACTAGAGGTATGGTATCATCATGCAAAGTTTGAAATCGATAGGACAATTCTAACATGCCTAAATTAAGGAATAAAAGCTATTTATCAAGGACGGACATACGGATGGACAAACCGATCCTAATTATATAAAAGCTTTGCTTTTAAAAATATAATCCTTATAATAAAGTAACAGGATGTGTGTTTGTCTGTGTGTACCAAAGGATCTCGCTAACCGCTGAACCGGTTGGGTTCTCCTTTACACAGTAATTTCTCATAGGTCCCGGGAAGGTATATAACTATTTTTGGGGGAGGGTACCACCACCCTCCCAAGAGAAATCGCCCCTAGAAAAAAATTACCTCTCCCCCCCCCCCCCCCCACAAAAAAAATAAACTCCCCCCTCATCAAGTGACCCTAGAGGCCTCTAGGGGCGTAGCCGCTGGTACATAATAAAGAATAAGAATATTTTTAATTAAAAAGATTTTTGCTAGGTTTAGTGATTTTATAATAAACTATTATTATCATATTTGAAAAAAAATATTTGATTATTACAAACAAAATCCATTAGCCTGGCAATATATATGTTATTATACAATATTGCAACGCTAATTGTTTCTAAGACTATAATTTTACATTCACAAAACATAATTAAGTCTGCAATATTCTGACAATTTGAGGCTTAATTATTGTTATTTCCTTGTTAATGATTGCATATTACATATTTTCAAACAAAATTTTATGTTATTTTGGGTAATTTGTATTGTCCCAAATTTGCAATATTACACGAATTTTAATTTCGTCAGCCCAAGGTACTATGTCTGCATCAACATGTATCAAAAAAGATGGAATGAAGTATGTAAAAGACTATTGTCCAATTCAATTAAGTGTGAACATTCACTGTGTATAAAAAGATTTTTGTAGAAAAATTTTTCTTGCAGAATAACATATTTATATTTTTTAAAATATCATTTTTTAAGCATAGCTACTATATATTTAGAGTAAATCAGCAAGTAATATTGATGTTTTCTATTTACATATACAGCTTACCCTGTCCCGTTTTAGAAAAATTTTGTTAAAATTTTTGCCCCCAGCCATAATATGGTTGATTTATGCAAAATAATGACCCATGCAAAATATTTTTTCTGTAATGCAAAAATTGCGATGGTACAAGCACTGCAAAATTTTTAAAATTTGCAAAAAGACCTCAATTTTAAAGATTTTTAAAAAATTTCAATTCTAGTGTGTCAAAATAAACCTGAAATTTACCAAAAAAAATGGGGGCAGTCTCAATTCTAACATATGAAGGACAAAGGTGTAGCAAGTAATCTTTCAAAGTAAAAGTTGCCAGATTTCATACACAAATAATAGGGTTAGGCTGGATTGGATGGATACAGATATCCGGCTGATCTATAATTCTGGATATCAAGTATTTAGGTTTATATTGACACACTAGAATTGAAATTTCTTTAAAATCTTTAAAATTGAGATGAAACAAAAGCTTTAAAAACGGTCTTTTTGCAGATTTTAAAAAGTTTGTACCATCTCAATTTTAAAGATTTTTACGAAATTTCAATTCTAGTGTGTCAATATAACCCTAAATACTTGATATCCAGAATTATGAATCAGCCGGATATCTGTATCTATCGATTCCAGCCCAACCCCATTATTTATGTATGAAATTTGGCAATTTTTACTTTGGAAAATTACTTGCTACACCTTCTTCCATTATATGTTAGAATTGAGACTGCCCCCATTTTTTTTGGTAAATTTCAGGTTTATATAGACACACTAGAATTGAAATTTTGTAAAAATCTTTAAAATTGAGATGGTACAAGAGCTTTAAAAACAGGTCTTTTTTGCAAATTTTAAAAACTTTGCAGTGCTTGTACCATCGCAATTTTTGCATTACAGAAAAAAAATTTTGCATGGGTCAATATTTTGCATAAATCAACTATATTATGACTGGGGGCAAAAATTTTAACAAAATTTTTCAAATCCGGGACAGGCTAATACAGCTATATATTTAGGGATCAATAATCATGTTAATTTTAAAATTTAAGGTCGATTATTTTTTTTTACTGTGTACTCAATAAGTGGCATGCACAATGATTTTCCATAGATGTGTACAATTTCAAGGGGTGAAAAAAGGAGAAGGTTATTCTTTATAGAATTTATTATAGGGAGTTGCTGACACCATCCTACACCCCCTTAAACACCAGATTAAGCGAATCACGTTAGAATATGTATTTTTTAACACTCTCGCCAAAGAAAAATTTACGTATAAATTACAGACATATATCAGTCATAGAGGAGCTGCGCTAGTGTCTACGCTATTGAAAATTAACCACCAGTCTTTCTGTTAATTCAATGTCTAAATTCATAATGCACCAAATGATTGGTTTCAAACCTTTTTGCATTCAACTTATATTTTAACCATAGTTCCTTGGACAAAGGAGCACTTAAACTTAAAAGACATAAATGTGTTAAGCTACTAGATTAATGGATGTAGAATATGCATGGATATTATGACAGAGGAAAAATTGTTGTTTATTTAGCTTGCCCTGTCACTTATTGCTGTTTTATTCTTGTTAAAAAAAAACCTTCAAATAATATTCTTATTGCTTTATTTTGTACTTAAAGATGTGAGGGGGGAAGGTTTTTTTTTCTCATGGTACCCTCTCCCCAAATTAGCCATTAACCTTCTCTAGACATATACGAAGCTTAACTCTAAAGCATGATCTCAGGCTACAGATACACACATATATATATAGACAGACATTGTGTTATTTATCTGATGGGCGCCCCTTCCAATGTCTCAATTTAAGCCTGAAGGTTGCGGACTTGAACTTTTTTGATTGAAAGGATTGGTCAATGCCAGAGAGAGAGAGAGAGGGGACAATGGGATGTTTATTATTGGTCGCCAAAGTTGTAAAGTGACGAAGGGGTAATTTTGTGTATCATCATTGGGGATGTACGTCATTTTATCGGCTATTTTCTTATCTTTTTGTTTTTACATCCCTTGGTCAATGCCGAGCTGAAAGAAATAAAACTCTGCTCGGGCCATTGTTTCTTTCAGATGAAAACTTTGAATATATTTTTCCAGGATTGTTTCGAAACCAATTGATATCCAGTGGATTAGAACTGGTTTTCAGAAATACTGAAAAATCATGTATTGCATCGTATTACAAACAATTTTCCATGAAAATTAAAATAAAAATCATAAAACTAGTGTTAACAAACGTCCGTCCATTTTCTGACTACATTGATAGGCGGATAGCTTTAAAAGAAACACTGAATTATCCCAACAATTTAAAACAGTATAGATAGCTATACAGTATACAAAAGAAATACGTTATTTATTAAAAAAATTTGGTAATTATCCAAAGAAGTATTAAAAGCAAATAAATTCTTGAAGTTTTTTCTATAGAGTTTTGCTTTAAGGAATGTTGCCATTTATGTTTTTGCATAGCTTACAGAATCTTGCACGGTAAACTAAATAGAAAATAAGTAAACACAAAAAAAGAATTGCAATGGTAAATGTTAAACATAGTTTTTTAGAATTTAGAATTAAAATTATATAAGAATTTGGGGATAAGCTAACAAGCTGAATCAGTGTGAAGCTTTTGTGAAAGGAGAGACAAATCGTGTCGGCTGTTTAATTTTAAGATATTTATTCTTACAGCCTTTTATAAAATTAACAGGTCAGTGTCTTTGTGTCTGTACAGATTATCACTAACCGCTATACCGTTATAAGTCTCTTTTACCATGTAGGTTCTTATAGGTCCTAGGCATGTTTTTATCTATTTTACAAAGAGAAATCGTCCATAATAAATGCCCCCCACACATATAAAAAGAAAGAAAATTTACTTTTTCTTTTTAAAAGGTAGAGTTGAAATTTATGGAAAGGAGCTGAATTAAATCCCTCACACAATAAAAGCCCTTAGAGGCCTTTAGGGGCGTATACGCTAGTTTTATATTTACCATTAAATTTCTGAATATTTTTCTATTTCCTTCTATTTTTTCATTAATTTATCTATATTTTGCATTTTAGTTTTCCTTAATGCAAATTTTTGATAATTTTTGTCTAACCTACTTTTGGATTATTTTTTCATAATGTAAACCTAGGTTAAAATTTTTATAACAAAGTAAAAGGATGTTTGTTTGTGTGTGTGTCTGTTTGTACCAAAGGATCTCGCTAACCGCTGAACCGATCAGGTTCTCCTTAACATGGTAGCTGCTCATAGGTCCCGGGAAGGTTTATAACTATTTTGTTGGAGGGCACCACCACCCTCCCAAGATAAATCACCCCTAGAAAAAAAATTCCCAACCCCAATTTTTTTTTATATTTTATTTTTTTAATTAAAGTAAAAAAAGGATTTCCCCTCACCCCGAAATTTTGTTTTACTTTTTTCTTTTACTAGGGGCGTAACCGCTAGTGTTTTAATAAATCGATTAATGTTATTATGAAATCCCTTAAAAAGAACTAGAAAGAGCAGTTATACATTTTGAAGAAAGGATATTTTAGGTGCATGGAGGAATGAAATTGACGAAAATTGTTGTGGGGTAATTTTTGAGAAAAACTTGTGATGTAACTAAAGGAAAGTGGCTAAAAGGGGGTTGGAGAAGGAAGTTCATTTTACTTAGAATTGTTTGACACGATCCTTGTCGTTGTCCCTGGATTAAAAAAAGATATAGAGTTGTTTTTCTTTGCTAATTTTTATCATTATTGTCCTTGTTTGTATAAAAGAGATTGAATCAAATATCCCGCTAAATTAAATAAAGTTACCTAACAATACATTTTAATAAAAACTTGTTTATTTATGTTTATTGTTAGTCTTTCTCACTCTCTTTCTGTCCTAAATCTATTTACTGAAATTTAATATCCCCTCTAGAAAGTGTAACATCACTTCTGCAAAAAAATACAAATGCAGGAGTGGACATTTTTTTGGTAAAATCCAGGATTGTCTAACTCATTATAAACTATAAGATGGTTTTAATTAGTTTAGGTTAGGTTAAGAAAGTGACAATAAAATAAGATTTAGATAACCTAAACGTTATTTCAAATTCAAGGATTGGGATATACAAATAAGCCCTCTGAGGGAGGGAACTCTCCCCCCATTTTCCCTCCCCAACGGTTAAGAGTTAATTCTAAAACGTTGGAAAAAACGTTTGGGTTTATAGGGTCTAAAATACAGTTTGCAAATCGGACACATTAGGTGATGTGATGGCACACCCCTCTTGAAAGCTCGTGAGTTTTATTTATTCTGGGGAAATAGTATTTATACCTAGTTAATTTAAATTATACCTATCCACTTAGAAATCTGAAACGAATTTATATAAAAGTTTAAAGCTGTTAATTTCATTCCCTTATCATCTAACCCCTCTGCAAAATTTCACCCCTATGTTCTGATATGATTTCCCCCTTCTTTTTTGGTTTTACCCTAGTTTCTTTTTAAAGCGAAGCTTTTCTATATGCTTGGTTTATACACTATATATCCTTTCGTTTTATCGCTTCTAGAAATTTTTTATTGTATAGGGCTGTTAAAATGTTCCAAATCATTTGAAACCTTTTAATTATTCTTTTAAGACGATTAGGCACAGTCCTGAGCTGGATCTTTAAATCATTTTAGTGGTGAGCCAGATCGGGGTGAGCCTAATTTCAGCCAATCACAGCGCGGCATTTCATAAATGCTGTGCTCTCATTGGTGGAAAGTTGGCTCATCCCGATCTGGCTCACCACTAAAATGATTTAAAGATCCAGCTCTGAAAGCTAAAGCTCTCATCCGGTAATTGTTAAAATTAGTTTTCTTTGGATTGTCGCTTTTATTGATGTTATCATCCTTGTTATGATATAGTTAGAACGCATTAATATCTAATCTCAAATATGTGGGGAAACAAATTTGTTTTATTTTGGATCTAATTTGCAACTGAAATGAAAATTAGAGAGAGAGAGAGAGAGGGTGGGAGGGGGAGATGTGGCGTTGAAAAGTTATAAGATAACTAGAAAGAGAGAGTTAGAGAGGCGGGAAAGGGGATAAGTTAGACAAAATATAGATAGATATGATACAAAAGGATAACATATTTGTATGCAGCGCAGTTATAGAGTAGCTACACATATAATTAATAAAATGTATCTTTTAAATGGAAACATTACTTTTAAAGATAATACTAAAACAATGAACAAACAAATAGAAGGTTAGACAGACAGACATACGATCAGACAGACACACGGTTAGACAGACAGTCAGACAGTTAGTTAGACAGACAAACAATAAATAGTTTAAATCTTTGCTACTGAAGAAAGAGTGATGTAAGATTTATATTCTTAGTTTTTCCATCATATTAATCTTCATTTGTATATTCTCTCCTTCCCTATCTCTATTTTTCACTCTTTCTCTTTTTCTCTTCTATCTGTCAAGTTATCTTTTTCTTACTTCCTATATTTCTAAACAGTCTATCTATTTATACATCAATCTATTTCTGGTATAAAGTGAAATAACCCAACGAATTAGGCTGTTTATTAAACTAGTCTCCAAAGTTTTATAATAACGTTTTCTTATTCGTTGGATTAACCACTTCGGGGACTTGTGTATTCAAAGTTTTAACCATAAATTTTGATCTACAGAAGGGGTAATTTTGTGCACCATCAGTGGATATGTACTTCAATTTATCGGTTATTGTCTTATCCATTTAGATCCCTAGATATGACCCATACATGCACATTTCAATATGCCTAATTTGTGTATTCTTGACTATAAAAGCGCATTTGATGATTAAAATTTTAGGTTCCAAGACAAACGCAGGAGTCCCAAACGTCGGAGTGGACAAACACAAGAGTGTTAAAATATTAATTTAATTAAGTATTTCTATTTAGATTAGGTTAGGTTAAGATATTAGTGTACAAATAAGCTCCCTGCAGGGGTTAGGCACTTAAAAACCTTTAAGTTTGTCTAAAATAGGTTAGGTTAGGTTAAGTGTTAACTCCTGTGTTTGTCCAATCCTGCGTTTGTCCTAGGCCCACATTTCAGTTCCCAAACACTAACAATAAGACAAATGTTTGAAAAATGAAAAAAAAAATTGCTATAAAAATTAGTCAAACTTAGTTAAAGGTTGAATTTAATAAAACGATTATTAGTAATTTGATAGCATTTAGCATTTTACATACATGTAGGCTAGTCAAATTTGATCGCTATTTATTTGTTTGTTTTTACAAGAAATTACATTGTTTGTCTATTAAGATCTAGCTAACTACTTAGTACTGAATCAATTAAGTTCGACATTATAGAGCATCCAGCTCTACATGGGTCCTAATATAATTGTAGCCTATTTTCTGCCATCTCAACCCTCATCAAATATAAACTACAAAATACTAGGTGCTAATAAAACTTTAGAGAAAATCATAAAACAGTTTTAACTTAATATATTTGACTGTGTAGTTAATTTTTGAATGGGCAGGAAAGAAAATTGCTTTCTCAGCATGTAATTTGTCTTTACACAACTCAAATTTCAACACATTATTTCTTAGCTTTACGAGATTTTAACTTTTTTACTAGATTCTTAATACATTTACCTAGTTTTAAAAGCGTAACTTTTCTTTAGTTAGAGTCAGTAGGTCTGTAACTAATGGAAAGCTCTTTCCGCTAAAATAGATATGTTGGAATTGCTCTATCGATTTCTAAATTTGCATGATGATACTGTAGTAGTTGCATGATGATACTGTAGTAGGATTTTAAAAACGTTGCAGCTCTATAACTGTTTCCAGAAAAGTCTATTTAGAACGTGTTGATTTTTAACCTTTTTGACAACAAATTATTATGTAGTATAATTATCCTATTGATCATTTTTTATGAATATTTATTCCTAGTACAAAAAAGTACAATTTTATAAGCGAAGCATCTCTATAATCGAGTCCTAAAAATGTATGTGTGTCATAATACAGTATCCTGTATTTAAGTAGTTTTGCAATAAATTTACTTACACTTTTGTTTAGACTTCCACATTCTAAAAGTGTTAGTTTCAGAGCTTCGCTTTCACGGATGTTGGCATCCTTATTTTGACATATGGATATAACTTATTTTATAAAATTCTTTCTGGTGATGTCCATAGTGTTTCTTGTACCTTATGAATATAAGATACTTGAAAACAATAAAACGTTTGTAATATCCAAAAATGAACAGACGGACACATCATAAACATTAAAAACCCCGCTTTTGATAATATTTAAATCAAACAAAAACATAAAATATAAAAGTAACATAATAATTGTCTATCTATGTGTTGGTATCAAAGGATCTTCTTAACTGCTTGACCAAACTATAGGTTTATAACTATTTTAGGAGAAATCAACCCTTGAAAAAACCATCTACTGCTTCTTCTCTTTAAAACTAAAATTCAGAGGGTCGACTCTTCCCCGTTCCCCAAAACTCCACTAAGAGGCCTCTAAAGGCGTAGCCGCTACTAAAAATTTCAAGCAAAAACTCTTGTTCTTAAAGAAAAAAGAGAGAAAATGAAAAACAGTAAAAAGCGTATCAATAAAATTTCCTATAAATTTCCATATTTTGTCCATAAAATTGAACACGAGTTATCCATCAACAAGATTGGATAGAATATATTCAACAAAATCCTGTAATTTGATTTAGACCCCTTGGACTTTAACCCCCCCCCCCTTAACCACCTTCCTCTCACATATCCTATAATTTAATGTTACAAGTTTTTTCTGTCTGTAGCTAAAGATGTCTGCACATGGTAGCCCGAATTGGTTATACTTTTCAGGGAAGCCCAACAATTGCCTTGTGGTGGTTTTAGTCTATTCTCTTTAGGGTCAAAAGCAACTAGTTATTTACTAAGTATATTTGCGATAACTTTTATTTAACTTTTATTTTATAACTTTATTAACCTGTACAAAACGGCCTGCTTAATTGCTTCAAGATCCATGTCAGATCCATATAGGAAATAAATGTCTATAAACGAGCTCAAGTTTTCCAAGGACTATTCGTTGAAAACTCATAGTGCTCCAATAATCTATAATAAACTCTCATTGCCCAGAACGATAAGACCCATTATTTTACTTTATTAAAAACAAATTCATTTTTTTCATTTCATGTTGCTATTTACATTATAATGAAGTATTTAATTTCTAATCATAAAAAAGAAAATTTAAATTTATGATATAATAAATTTAAGAAAACTCTGTTTTAAAAGAATTCGATTGTGGCGACACTTTGTGTGTTCAAATATTGAACTAAAATTGTAATCATATCATAAACCCTTTGGTGATGTTAATGTAAAGAAAAAAATATAATTTAAAAGATCTTTTTAAGATCATTTAAATTATTAAATATTTACTTCCGTTTAAATAGTAATGCCGGGTGAGGAAAATAGATTTATTGAGAAATATATATGCATATAAAAAACTAGCCAATAGGGAGATAGTTATATCGAGCCAACTCTAGTTATAACTATATAGGTAAAAAGTAAATTAAATTTGGGTAAGCCCCTCCCCCCCTACGGAATTTGGGAAAGAAAAATCAAATTTTAAAAATGTGTGGGGGGTATATTGGTCTATTCTCCCAATAAGAGATCATACTAACTATCCCATGATAGAAAACTAGAGAAGAGAACAATAGAACCTTCTTGCTGTATGCTTCATTAATTTCCATCATTTTAATTTATATTCACACGAATATAAGCGTTGCAACTCTATTATTAATGTTCACAGATATAATAATAATAAGAACTATCTTAGACAAGAAGAGATGGGAAATTGGATTGTAATATTTCTGGTACCATTGGCTTAAATAATTATGAGTACTTTAATTAAATTTTAATTGGTTGGTACAATTTTTTATATTTTTAAGTAGTATACAGATAAATCTTTAAGCTTTTTACTTTCTTTATGTGTGTTAGTTTTGAATAAAATTGTACCTGTTTTTCACTCATTTAAGAACGTGTGGGTGTATGTAAAGAATCTTTTTTAATTGAAGTTTAATTAGTTTCTAGAAAACAAGTTTAGGTAGGTATTCATTAAATACATGTTTAAATTAAAGAAATATAAATATTTAGATAAAAAGACGTTTAACAGAAATATAGTCAAGTTTAGAAACAATTAAAATTTGATATAAGTATCCAAAGATTTTCAGTCGACGAATTAGTTACACTTTGGGGACTAGTGCAATTCACAGTCAAATGTCCCCTCACTCCATGTAAAAATAAATAATAAATAAAAGTTATCATTTCAATGACTAAACAATGGATTATACAAAGAAGAACTATGTCTATCTTACAGTCTGTGTCTCTTGATGAAACTATTAATTTAACTGATCGCTGACTTCTTTTCAGGGAAAATGGTTATTCGATTTAGGCTATTTACTTAGGGGCTCGGACATTCCCCCTTTGTTGAAAATTGCCCCAAGATGCCTATGGCGAAGCCAATAGACTTTTATAGCATAAAACTAAATAATTTGTGTCTCATTGATTTGATATGGACAAAATAAGAATAATTGTAGAGATCTTAAGGAAAAAGCCAATGGCCGATAAATTGATCTACATCCTTAATGACGATACACAAAATTACCCCTTCGGTAGATTACAATTAGTGATTGAAACGTTTGGACACTCAACTAAATAAACTAATCAAAATTCACTAAAGTCCCCAAGGTTATTAGGCCAACGACTAAGAAAATGATATTATAATACTTTGGGGACTAGTGAAATAAACAGCCCAATGTCCCCTCCCTCCCTGTGTTAAATGAAGTATCTTTTGGTGAGTCATATATCTTGTGATGTAAGTATGACAACTAATTTGTTCCACATATCACATGAATATTAATTTATACTTTGATGAGTTTTCAGTGACAATATGATAATTCTTAGAATTGGAAAATACTAAATATTTTAGAAATATCCTATTATATATGAGATGGTTCTAGGCTATTTTTCTTCAATATCCCTTTAAATATAGAGCCACTAAATGCTAGGGGCGCAGCTGCTAGTCCTATTATATAAAGTAGTAAGCGTTTTTTGTCTGTCACGAAGACTCGCTAACCGCTGAACCGATATTGTTCTCCTTTACAGTGAAGCTTCTTATAGGTCCTGGGAAGGTTTATAACTATTTTTTGGGAGGGTGTCTTCACAACCCTCCCCCACCAAAAAAATATTTTTTTTTACGTTTTTGAAACTCAAATTTAAAATGTGATGAGGTCGACTTTCCCCCTCTTACCTTAAGTGACCCTAGAGGCTTCTAGTGACGTAGCCGCTAGTTTAGTATAAAGTATAGAAATTTGTAAACAAAAAAACATACCCAGTGATGAAAAACAAAATACCCTATTTTATATATAAAATTTTGGTTGAAAAGTTTGAATACTTCTAGAAAATAAACAAACCAATCAAAATTTAATTAAATTACCAAAAGCTTTAACATACCAATAAGTATAAAACATGAGTAATTACAGTCCAATTTTTATAGCCCGCTGCCCTAAGATTTTTGGGGTGCAGAATAATAATAACACAAGATCAATATTTATGAAAAGCCTAACAAACAACTTATGACAAACCACCCTAACTAATACACATCTTGTAATTGTTCCATCAAACAAGAATGAAAACATTTATTAGTAGGGAAGCTTCAGATATGGTTACAATAAACTTCAAAAAAGAAGCTTACACAATTCTTGGTGCTTTCACGAAAACTTCATTTTTAACCACCGACCTCACCCTACCTCCTATTTTTTCAAAAGATTTTTCTAACTATGTGTTACCTTTCTAAGCCTTACTTAACCTAACCTAACATTAAAAAAAACGTCTTAGAAGAATAATTTGTAGTAAAAACGAGGGGATGTTTTAAATGTGTAATGTTTTATCTGTTATGATATTATACATTTTCTAAAATGTTGTTCGAAATACGTTTGTAACCAATTTAATGTATGGACTTCTAGAACTTGTAGAGTAGCTCAGCTCATAATAAGCAATCATAAATTCCCTTTCCCTATCAACTATGAATATTGTTTTACAGCTCCCCTATGAACAATATAAATATAATTTCAACGTCCAAAAAAGCGAAGCTCATTAAAATTAGAAAATGAAACAGCAAAATTTTAATAAGAGTGCTTTTCGTATTGATTAAAAAATATGAAAGTTTGAACAAAAACAATCGATAACACATTTGATAAAATTGTTTTTAAGCAGAAAGATTATTTTACTCGATTTTTAGGATGTAGTGGTACTTATCATACTTAATCGTACCAAAACTCACCATTATAAGTACACCTTTATAACATAAAATATTTAAATGGACGTAATAATTATCACAATGATTAAAGAGTTTTACAACTCTCCTATTATATATAGGTTGTTTTGTCTAAAGCGTAAGATCTCAATGTCCACTGAATTGATTGTTTTTTCTTCTTTATATTTTAGGTAAGCTGTAAATAGGTCCCTTATTGGTTTCAGGCTATTTTGTTTTTAGATTTAAGTCTTGGAATGGTTTTAAGCTAACAATAATCAAAAGCATTTTGACTATATCTAAAATAGGTAGAAATCTAACATTTACAATTCAGCTGACCGTTACAGTCGTACCATCTTAAGAACGGACAAACCCCATGAATGGGTGCCTCGCTATTTACAATACAACATTATTCCCTGAAAGATCATTATCATATCAACATATTTATATGGGGAGTCATAAATACAAGGAAAATCATATCAATGAGTATCGTAGCAATAGGAACCTATTATTGAATGATAATACCCTGAAAAATAAACGGATAAAGTGAATCATATAGCAGATGTTTAGTTGCCATTTAAAAGATGGAAAGAAAAAGAGTAACATTATAAAATAGAAAATGAGGAAGCAATGTATTAATTTCTATTTTGTAGCTTGGCCAACAGACTGACGGACGAAGTAAAATGTCTACTGGATAATCTTGGATGCAAGGGGTCAGATCATAAAAATCAGCCGTCTATCGAAAATAGCAGTCAGAATATAAATATCCCTATAAACCATTATAGATATATAAGCTGTCAAACATGCAAAGATGTTTAAGGAGAATATAAGAACAATAAAGTTCATTACAAACCAACGTTTTAATTACAAATATAGAGCTGCTACGCTATATATGTTATTGATGTTAAAGAAATGGAAGACACTTTGTTCTTTATTCTTCAACTATAAAGAAGCATAACTCATACACACACACACATACACACCCCAATCACACAGAGCATAAGTTAAAACAATTTCTCCCGCATTTTTCTGTGCAATTCTCCGTTGATTTTCTTCCGTCAATTTTGGGGAATTTTCTCTGAGAAAGAGAGAGGTTGAGAGAGAGAGGAGAAATTAAAGAGAAAAAGTTGTGTAGGGGGGGGGGGAGGGGGAGGGAGAACAAGAATTGGAAAGTTGGGATTTGGAAGTATTTAAGACCATATTTTAGGAATATAAAAGAATTGATACACATAGAGAAAGAGAAAAGAGGAAAATGAGAAAGAGAGGCAGAGAGAGAGAGAGAGTGCGAGGGAGAGAGAGTGTGCAAGAGAAAGAGAGATAAGGAGAGAGAGAGAGAGAGAGAAATAGAGATAAATTTAGTTAGTCGGAAAATGAGCCTTTGTCGAGAAGGATCATACATAATGTGAATAACAAAACTTAATTTTAAGAAAAATTAATCATACAATGCAATTAAAACTATAAGTGAAAATTAATAATAATATATTTCATATTATAATTATAAAAATAGTGAATAAAAAATGAATGTATATGTGTTATTAGTGAGTTTTGTGCTAATACAACAATCACATACTATGTGTCCAAGGTGAGTTGATTAAAATAGCTACAAACCTGCCAAAGACCAACAGAAAGTTTACCTTAAATAAAATATTTATGTAGTAAGGGACGGGTTTTATTTCTGTAGCTTAAGATTTTGATAACTACTCAACTGATTTGGTTCACCACTGCAGGGTTAAATAGGTTCTGGGATGGTTTTGTTTATTTTTGAATTTTAGTATTTCAATCGTTTAGGGCAATTTTCTTTTCTTCTTATCCCCTTTTATTAGAGAGCCATTTGATGCTAATTCGCAACTGCTAGTTTATATATAAATAGCTCGCCATGTTGAGGACCTATATAAAGCATCTTGAAAAAGAATACTCAATCAGCTGAATTAAAAGCGAGATCTTAACTCAACAAACATCCTTACTGTTATTGGATTATGTAAAACTAGCGGCTTCGCATTGCCATAAGGGGTATAATTATATCTTTTATTACCTGGAGATGCCCCCACTCCACCACTATTTTAAATCATTTTAAAAAAATAGTTGGGGGATTTTTTGTTTTTTGGGGGGTTGGGGGTGTCCCACCCCCCAAGAAACCACCACAGGACCAGTAGGTATATTCTCTAAAGAGTAGAATCCGATCGGTTCAGTGGTTACCGAGATCTTAAGGGATAGACGGACAGACAGATGGACAGACAAACAAACAAACAGACATCGTTCTACTTTGTATTATAGAAGATAACTTCTTAGTGACACTACTAAGATTTAAATGTAAGTTTATCTTAAACAATTATAAACTGCAATTTAAGATTGAAATTTATTGTAAAGAATCTTTTTACTAATAAGCATCCAGTATATAATTTACTTCTTGTCTTATTTATAACTACATATCATTTGTTAAAATGTTATTGTGTTGTTAGTAAAGTCTATCGAAAATCGAAGTAAATAATGTACATATCTAATTTAAAATAAGTTTTGAAAAGTAATAAAAAAAAATATTTCTTTCAATAACTTCTTTATTAGAAGTAGCAAATGATAATTACTTTTCATATAAGTATGTTTTCTATTTATACAAAAATCATTTCAAACATAATTGACTTTTATTGTAATTATAATTTCACAAGCGATAATTTTCGTGTTTAATGACAGACAAAATTGATTTTTATATTGAATAAAAGAATGACTTTGATTTCTTTGAACGCTAAAAAAGTTAAGTTCATTTATGTATTTTAAATACTAAAATGTATATATTATACTATTGGTCATAAAAAGTGCATCAATGATTGAAATTTCTTTATTTCTATAGATTTATTACCACTGACGGTACATTAGACACAATAATCCGTCTAACTTGAAAAGAAAAAGAATACGAAGATTTTTGTTTATATACAGTAACATATGATTCATCAACAATACAAGCGGCGAAAATTTGATTAAATATTTTAAATTTTGAACTGGTTATGTGGACGGATTACTCTGTGTTTCTATTATTCTTAAAATGATAGAAAATCTATACTTTTTATATTTATTTTTGATTCAATAATTTAATACAAAAATGGTTTTCCTTTTCAATCAAATACCTATAAACAAATGCTACAATAAGGTCAAACTGTATTAAATTGTATGTTTTAAGCAGAATTTATAAAAGTGTGAAAAAGGTACATCATGATTAATCTAATTCAATTTATTTTTGATTGTAATTAGAAAGCTTTATTTGGGTAAAGTAAGCTGGTTCAATACTTACCGACCGACCGACCCTAATTATAAAAAAGAATCGTATTTAACAAGGATGACAACATCTATAAAAGTAAGGCTAATAAAATTAGCTATTTAAAATATATTATAGCTGATGCCCTTTCTAAATGCACGTATTATATTTTTAAATTTATTTAGAGGTTCAATTCAATAGAACGATTATAGTATCCTTAAACTAAAATTACACCCTAAAAATAGAAAAAGTATGTTTTTAGTATTTCTCCTTCCTGAATAAAATACATTTGTTTCAGTTTTAAATCTTTGTACAGAAAATGTTTGTGTAAGGAAGAAGCTGAAAAATTCAGGAAGGGAGAGGATATTGGGCTGTTTATCACACTAGTTCCCATAGTTTGCTTTACAACTTTGGGGACTTTGGATCACTAGGATGAGCGTCCAAGCGTTACAACTACTGATTGTAATCTATAGAGGGAATAATTTTGTGTATTATCATTGGCTACGTGCATCAATTTGTCTTTTTCCTTTAGATTCCTGGAAAAATGTGACTTTTGGCAATCTCTATGTGTAAATGAAAAAGAATTAAGTCATTGCTTTTTACTTTTCCGCCCTTTGCACTCCTTTAATCTTCGTCCCAACAACCCCTTCCCCACCCCAATCCACACCCCTCTCTTTTTTTGCTTTTGTAAAAGTGCATTTGTCGTGTACATTGCACTCGCAAGTATATCTAAGCTTTTAACGGCTTGGGAAATTGGGAATAACATTTTGGCAAAAGTTTTGTATCAATTCGGTTTCATGAAATAAGATATTAATTTTGTTGAAATTTAAGGGCTGCCAAATGCCAAGTGGCTGTATGTACAGTAAGCATATCTTAATAATGCCTTAATTTATCAGACTTTAGACATATATTATGATAGTAAATCGTACCTATTTGTTACAGGAATCAACATGCAATGTTTGAAATCGTCAATTTCTACATGTGTAAAATAACGTCAATGGCCAGTCGTAACAGATGTACGGGCTTTTCTTCGTATTTTCAACTTGATCTTGATCAAGTTTCTTTTTAACTTTGTGTATTGCTTGCTTGGTAGCGCGTATATAGTATACAACATAGTGCATTAGAAATGTATACTCATTTAAACAAACAAGGATGAATAAATATGTTCTTTAGTTACAGACCAATAACCAGGGCTCGGCAGCCGCTGGTTCAGTCGCGTTTAATACTCAGTGAAATCATCATATCATAGCTTTAAAATTCATTTGGATGTCTATTGTCTAAACTTTTTCATAAACAGACATTCCAATTTTTGAGAATTTTATTCAAGCGGCTGCCGAGCCCTACCATTAACTGATTAATTATATTTTAAGTGACTAAGAAAAGGAAATTTTATCAGGCATATATCTAAATCAATCTATACTTTTGGCGTTGTACTTTGACTTCATATTTTATCAAAAACAAGTTGTCTTAAGATCTTAAGCTAATATTATAGGATGGAAATAATCAAACAAAGATACAGTAATTTTATAAAGTAATTATCGGAAAAGATCGTACATACCTTGTTTTAAAGTAGTTTCGCTACTAAAAAATGAACTTACAATTCGTTCCAAATAAACATTTTAAAAGTTTAGGTTGAAAATTTCCTTTTAGAGGAATATATTTCATTTGTGTTGAAAATTTTAAAAATTTAAAAACAATTTAATACTTTTTGTTATTGAACATTGACAAACTTAATTTTGGTACTTTCCCACAAAGTACCAAAGTCCCAAACCCCCACACTTTCGTTTTAAAATAAATTGAAAATAAGTGGAGGATATAGTTGTTTTACGATGGCTAACACCTGCGGGAGGATCTAACCCTGATGTGCATAGGGGGTTATTCAGTACTCAATCTATAATACAAAGTAGAACGATGTCTGTTTGTTTGTTTGTTTGTCTGTCTGTCTGTTTGTAGCGAAGAATCTCGCTAACCGCTGAACCGATCGGGTTCTCCTTTACAGGGTAGCTTCTCATAGGTCCCAGGAAGGTTTATAACTATTTTCTTGGGGGGGAGGGACACCCCCAACC
Organism: Acartia tonsa; assembly: GCF_053477335.1. Lineage (NCBI taxonomy): Eukaryota > Metazoa > Arthropoda > Copepoda > Calanoida > Acartiidae > Acartia > Acartia tonsa. Next base: position 7,830,796 of record NC_137266.1, on the reverse strand, counting down.
CCCCCAAAAAATGAAAAATACCCCCCCCCCCCAAGAATTTTTTATTTATTTTTCTTTTTAATCTAAAATACGAAAAATTGGTTTGATTAAACCTCTTGGGGCAAAGCCCCTAGAGGCTAGGGGCGAAGCCGCTAGTATAACATAATATAACCTGTCCTAAAGTGATAAACAAACAATAAAAAGAACTACAAATGGGACAAAAGCAGAAGTCCCAAACGTCGAAATGGATAAACGCAGGAGTATCAAAATATTTATTTAATTATGTATTTCTATATGTACATATTAGGTTAGGTTAAGATATACATGTACAAATAAGCCCCCCGCAGGGTTTAGGCATTTTAAAAACCTATAAGATGGTTTAAAATAGGTTAGGTTAGGTTTAGTGTCCACTCTATCGTTTGTTCACTCCTGTTAGGACTCCTGCGTTTGACTTATTACATACAAATTGACATACTGACTTTCTAGTATTGAATATAGAGGCCTTTCCCTTTTAAATTGTAACTAACCGTCACAGGAATCATCATGCTAAGATTTTAAAGAATAGGATAATTCTAATATTAACACTGAAAGATAAAGGAAGGACCGCCCCTAATTATAGAAAAGCTTCCCTATGAAAAATAATATTTTGTTATTGAATATAATTGAAATATCAAATATACAAATTTTTTTGGTATTGAGAAATAAAAACACAATATTTATATTGGATCAATATTGACGTTAGTCTATACGTATGAATTATTAATTTTTGAATATTTTTAAAATGTACTTCTTGTTAAATATTGATTATTTTATCTGAGAGAAATAAGCGAATTCGCCTCTAGCATCTATCCTATTATATAAAGTACTAGCGGCTTTGCCCCTAGCCTCTATGGGCTTCGCCCTGTGAGGTAAGGGGAAGTCAACCCTCCTATACAGAATTTTTCTTAGGGCTATAGATATTATCAAAAAAGTTATTCTTTGTCAAATTACTCTGTGCGGCGGACGTAAATAGAACACACAAAAAATAGGTGTCCCATAGAGAAGTGGTTAGCGCACTACACTGTGGTTGGGAAAATCCGAGTTCAAGTCCTCTCATAGATATTGCACTTGGATGGCAAATGCTGTTGCAATTTTTCAGAATATAATCACGCAACCTTCCCTGAGATGCCCTTAGGTTGTAATGAGGGAGATTTGTAGGAAGTTAGGATCCTACCTATCAAGCAACTGTAATCGTGCTTTCCCTCGTCCATGCTCCTCATTCATATGAGAGTGCCATTAATTAGGGTGGCTTAATATGGAACACCTGCCAAAACTCTAGGCCAGGGTGATGTAATAATTAAGTAGCTTCCACGAGAATTGCGGGTCAGCTTGTAAAGTAGCATAGAATACACTCAGCTGTGCGCGAAGCTTACCAATCTAGGATTGGCCAAAGGATTCTCACTTCCAATCTCCTCGTGCATCTGAATCCTAACTCAAGAGAATCAAGGCAACATACATACACACTTACAGACGGACAGACTTTGTATTATAGATAGTAAGGCTTTTTTGTCTGCGCCCCCCATACGGTTTTTTCTATCTCATTTTCTGTGTGTGAAAGATAAAGAGCCCAAACTGCGTGACTTTTTAAGTATGGGTATAGCACATAACTGAGAGTTAGAATTTTTTGAATATCTCCATCCTGGCGGGCACAGGATGCCAGTAAACCTGGCAGGGTGATCCAGGTAAAGAGCAAAAATATTTTTTTTGACTTAAACAAAGCATTTTATCTTACTAAAATACTAAATTATCCTCTAGTAGTAAATCCTTATATGAAATACAGGTGTTCAAGTCCATTTCAGGTTCCAGGTATGATCCTGCAGGTCCTGATACTCCAGGTCTCCATAAATCTTTAAAAGGCTGTTTATTGCATTAGTCCCCAAAGTTTTATAATCACATTTTTTTTATTCGTTGGCTTAACAACTTCGGAGACTTTTAATGAATTTTGATAAGTTGGTTTTTTAAGCTGAGTGTCCAAATGTTTCAACCACTAATTGTAATTGTAAAAGAAGGGATAATTTTGTGTATTAACAATGGAGATGTACATCAATTTATCGGCAATTGTCTTATCCCTTTAGATCCCTGTTTAATACAGGTCTATTAAAAAGGTGTGTAGTTAGCTGATACTGACTAATGGAAATTATTGGAGAATTCTACCTTTATTTGGTATCCGTCTCAAACTTCTACACATCCAATATCCCTTTTCAGTAACACTCTTTCTTTCTTTCCTATTTTTGGAAGGTCAAAGGCAAAACTTTTTTGTAACAAGAGTCAATCTTAATTTGATTGTATCATTGTTAAAACTTGCATCATTTTTAATACTTACAGCTGCGCAACTAGCCTATAGCCTCTGATTGTTAAAATAGAAATGTTGAAAAAATGTATTCGTTGTAGATAAAGCTGTTCTAAAAATGTCTACTGAATTTGATTATCACTAGCGATATCTTATCTTTTAATGGTAGAATATTTTTTAATTGATTCAATATAATAGCCAAGAACCTGCCAAGAACTGACACTATTTCTTTTTCTTTCGTTTTTTTTTTTTTTTTGGGGGGGGGGGGTTAATCACCTTTTTACCTTTGTGTTGGGGTCGAATTTGCAAAAAGAATTTGGCCCCACTTCTATCCCTCTTACTCACTATTCCGATGATTACTTCAAATTTCGGATATCATACTTCGTTAGCTTTCACATGTTTATACAGATAATTCAACTTGAAATAACAATTTGTGAAATTAAATTAGGCTAGGTAATACAATGTTAGCTAGTTGAATAGAGATTTAGACAGAGAGGAATTTATTTCACTTGTCCCCAAAGTCTTATAATAATATTTCTTATTCGTTGGCTTAACAATCTTGGGAACTTTTACTGGATTTTGATTGGTTGGATCATTAAGTTGAGTGTTTAAACACTTTAACCACTAATTGTAATCTACAGAAGGGCCAAGTTTGTGTATTATCATTGGGATTGTTCATAAATTTATTTTCCATTGTCTTATCCCTTTAGATCCCTGAGATTAAGATTATCTTAAGATTAGAGTAAAACACTAGAGGGAGAAAGAGTTAAATAACCGTATCTCCAAATTGCAACCACCTTGTGCAACCTTTCTATTGGGTTATTGAAAATCAACCAATCGTGTCGCTTTTATTAACACAAAAAAATAATTTAGAAGCAGACCAAAGAGGTCTTTGAAAAATGAAGGGAGGTAGTTGTCTGTATATACATCTATACTATAGATCTGTTATCATAAGCTTAAATTTTATCAAATCTTATGTTGTAGAAAGTTGCAGGACAGATTGGCAGACCAGAATGCTGCAGTTGCAGTTTATTACTAAAGTCGCCATAGCTGCTATATTGGTGGCATTGGCTGCAGAAAAATCTGCGGCTGGCTTGTAATGACTTTTTTATTTAGTAATATTGGTAGGATTTATGTAATATTAAAATTTTTTTCTAATTTGCAATTGGTTTTCTGAAAAGATTAGTCATTTTTTTGTGGACAATAAACAACACGTTAAAAGAGATATTGCTATATATTATTTTACTAATATCATTAATGTGTATAACGTAATTTTGATACATTACACAAATTATGAGTGACGTAAAATTTGTTTAGCAACAATAAATAATAATTTACGTCAAACTTTTAAAACCGTTTATAACACAATTTCACGTGTTTCCCCTCCACTTTGTTTTTTAATGATAAAAAAATAATTCGTAAGATGCATTTTAGGTTAGGCTTATGTAATTTAATTTGACAATTAAAAAATTTCAGCATTTAACAAAAAGTATGTTTTGATAACATTTCTTTCCTTCTTCATTAATCAAGAATTTTATTTACATACTTTAAATATTTGCACATACTTTCTTTCAATAATTCTAAGCCATGTTGCACTACAAATGGTTTTTATTTATCTTGCATTGTGTCCTCCCTGCAAGTAATATTTATTTTGGTAAATTGGAAATGAAAATGGTGTCCAGTGTTCACAAAGTAGAGCTTTATAGAATAACTAATTACACCTTCTGTAAATCAAAGCTATTAGTTAAAGCGTATAGACACTGCTAGTAAACGAACCAACCAAAAAAATTTTTAATTGCAAATTTTAAAGCTAAGGAATAAGAAAACGTAATTATATACCTTGATTCCCCATTCCCTTTTCTCCAAGACAATTACCAAATAAACAATGATATCTTGTTTTAACTATTTTCGTCGTGTTGGTATGAGCTTAACATTAAGCTGAAATATTAGAGTAAAACGCTAAGTAACAGTAAGTCCCCATCCCAAGGACCTTGTGCCGACTCTCAATTAGGTCTTTGAAAATTAACCAATAGTGTAGGGAATATTAACACAGCAGAAAACAGTTTGTTAGCAGACAATAAGTTCCTTGGAAAAGAGGGGCAGGTAGTTATCTTTACTACAGATTTGTTGAGGCAATAATCAAATTAAATAGGTGGACATTTTGACCCCTCTGCACTGTTTACAATCTATGTGATATATTATTGACACAGATGTCTATTTATCAACCAGAGTGAAAATAAATTGAATTTTGTGAAGAACATCATTATATTGTAGTTCTAAAGAGAGTAAGGCCTACACATATATTGTTTGCTTAACTATCCACTAGAGGCTACGCTGATGTTAAACCGATTGTAGTGTAGATTATCGTGTAAAAATAACAATAAACATTAATCTATAAATAAATACTTATAATTTTATTTTTTTTATTTGCTGGTATATATGTGTAAAAGAATTTGGTAAAAATGCAGTATTATAGATGGAGGTTTTTAAAATCTGATGTTGAAATTGCAAATTTTAGTGCTTTCCCTTAAAGTGCCTATCGAACATTGAACCCAACCCTCCCTTCAGCCTGCAGGGAGGTTCTAACCCTACAAGGCCTATATTTGCGATTCCCTAACCGCAGGGAATTGTCTGCTTCTAAAATTGCCGCGGTTTTTATATAGTCTGCCTCCAGTTGTCTATTGGTTGATACAAAACAAGCTGATCCTTATTGGTTTAGAGCGATAGCTAATTTGGAGCTGCCTCCAGTAACATTATTCACTTAGGGAATGGTAAAAGTTGCAATATCCTATTCAAAACTAAGCTGGTACCTAATTTATGGCCAGGTTTCCTATCCCTTATCCCTGCCTAACCCTTTGAGGCTATACATTACCTAACATAGCCTACTTGAAATAAAGTAATAATCAAATCAGAACTACCCTTATTTTTGAATTATCTAAAAATATAAAATGGGGGGGGGGGGTATTGCATAAAACTGGATGTCGATTGATTTTATGTCATCCATGATTTCTGTATGCGTCATTTAATCGACATAAATCAATTGTTATTTTATACCAGTCCAATATCTCCAGGTCTTACAGGATTATTATGTTGTGTTGTCCGTAATAAGGTTTTACACAAAAGTGAATTAACCTTAATTGTTTAGTTTGTAACACAACTAGTATATCAACCTCCATAAGTAGTATATCCTTATAACAAAGTAACAGGATGTTTGTCTGCTTATACAGCTTCTTATGTGTTCAGAGAAGGTTTTTAATTATTTTAGGAGGTTACTTAAAACCTCTAGAAATAAAAAATCACCCTAAGTAAAAAAATAACTCTCCTCCATTTTCCTCTAGTTTACTCTAAATGAATCATGAAACATTTTCCTCGAATATCAAGTTCAGACATACGGACCAAATAAGTTCTCTATAAATCTAAAATTTATAGGAATATTTACAACAAATCCTTTCCTAACTTTGAATAAGTCATAAAATCCATTAATGAATCATATATCCTTGTACAATTTGACGGGCATTTAAAATTGTGGAGTATCTTCGATTCTAAAAAAGGGAATTCCATTGTTTATAAATGTATACATGCAAACACAACCTTTTATATCATGGTCTATGTTTGTTTTTTTAGTAGCGAAGCTACTCGGCATTTTACTTACAGTATGTTCGTCCACCCATCCGTGAGTTAATGCTATGGAGAAAATGTAAAATTACTCAGCTGCTAATAAAGACAGACGGTTACAATTTTTAGTGAAGATTCTCTTTGATTAGCACCGAGAAAATGATTTACTAGGTCAATCAGACTGACGGCCATAATGCAAAAGTCAGATTTCGTGATTTTTACATCTTTTTATGACAATGAATATCTGTTCTATAATTCACATTGTCTGTTTGTCTATCCACATATTTTGTGCTTTTGGATGTTTTCATTCTTGATATATTCTGGTTTATTTTTGTTTTCTGTACAGTCGCCTTCTTTAATAAGTCAAAAAATTTTTGTTATTGGCAGGTTTTAGGCTATATATTCCTATATTTTGCCCTAAATACAACCCTTGCAGTTTCAAATTCTAGTTCCTTTTTTAGGCCTATGTCATTATATGGTTGGGATAATGCTACTAGATCCTACTATATAAAGTAGTAAGGTTTTTTGTAGCTTAAGATTTCGTTAATTACTTAACTGTCTGAGCTCTATCTTTCAGAAAAGTTCCACATAGGTCCTGATATTGCTTTAGGCTATTCTATTTATAGATTAAAGTCCCTAGATGCTAGGTGCGCAGTCGCTAGATATATAAAAAGTAACACATTGTATCTGCATTTCTGTTTTGCTTTTTTCTAGTATAGTTATATACTTACCTTTTTATTATAGGTCTTTATTAAGGTTGGGCCGGATATCCGGTCTGGCCGGATATCCGTCCATTTTTAATTTCCGGCCGGATACCGGATATCAAAACTATCCGGTTACATGATATCCGGCTGATTTTTGACGCCGAATATCCGGTTATCCGGCCATATATCCGGTAAATTGCCGGATTTCGAACGTTGGCCAGATATCCGGCCAAACCCTAGTTTTTATCCTCTTGGGATACAGGATCATTGGGGGATAAATTAATTTTAAGGTGTACAATTATGCTTTTAATAGTCCTAGCGGGTACATTCATATCATAAAGGCGCTTTGTATTTGAAGGGGTAGGAAAGAGAGAAAATAGCATTTAACTATCTTATGACTTATATCTATAATAAAATAGCGTAAAACTATGAGAGAACCTATGTGCAGCTTCTAAAAAGCAGAACTCGATCGATTCAGTTTTCCTGTTTTTTATTAGTAAATATTCTTATTATTTATTAAATTTTTCAATTTAAATGTTTTCAATATATCTACAGGCTTATAAACAAAAGTAACTAGTAACTACATTACCAAATATTGTCGTAAAACTCTTAATATATATACTAGCGGCTGCGCCCCTAGTATCTGGGGATATTAGAAGGAACATGAGAGTGCAGAAAAATAACTTAAAACCTAACAACGACTTTTTTTTTATAAAAATTAAACAGCCTAAAACCACCCTGGGACCTATAAGAAGCTTCACTCTAAAGGAGAACCATATCGGTTTAGCGGTTAGAAAGATCTATCGCTACAGACAAAAAAAGCTTACTACTTTATATAATAGGATACATTTTACAAGATGCTAAAGTTAGAAGATAATAGACTTAAAGTAATTATCTATTGACCTATACCTATATCCTTGAAAGACAGACTGCAAACTAAACTGAAATAAAGTTCTGAACATCAGGATTTTGCCAGCACTATTATTCTTCATTTACTCCAGGGAAGGAGGGGACAATTGGACTGTTAAATTTTTATGATTTTTGGCTTTGCGGATTTTTATTGAATTTTGATTGGTTGTTTTTTTTAAGTTGAGTTTCCAAACATTTCAACCACTAATTGGAATTTACAGAAGGGGTAATTATGTATATCATTATAGAAGATGCAAATCAATTTATCAACCATTGTCTTATCCCTTTAGATCCCTGATTTTCTGAAAAGAGTTGCATTCTTATCTAGCTCACTATTTATTTAGCATTTTGTTATAAACCAGCGGCTGGGCCCATAACATCAGTCTTCAAAGGGAAAAGAAAGAGGCTGAAAAATAGATTTAAACAAAAATCTAAAAACAAAATAGTCTAAAACCACCTTTGGACCCTTGTGAAGCTTCACAAAATAAGAGAATTAGTTCATTAGTTATTGAAATCTTACGCTTCAGAAAAAAATCTATTTTCTTTATATAACAGGATATAGACAAATATTCATAAGGTTATGTAAATTAAAAAAAATCATTGGGTATAGTCACTCTTAAGGGGCGTGTTGACGTATTTTCACAGTCGCTTTTCCCCTATTTCTAGCCCCTGTGGGGGACTCTAACCCTGCGGGGCAATCACTTAACCTAACTTAACCAAAAATAACCTATCTAAAGCTACTGTGAAATTACGACGCAACGATCGAAGAGGTGTTGTCACTAAAGGGACTATACCCGAATCTTATATTAGCATTAACCTGTTATATATAAGTAACAGGATACTGTCTGTGTGTAGCGAAAAATATCCACCCCCCCCCCCCATCCCTTAAGTGCATTCAATGTCTAGAAATTAAGTAACAATATCTGACATTTTTGGAGCAGCAAAGATTCTTTATAACTCACTTTGTCTGTTTGTATGGCCAAGGTGTAAGTGAAATTGTCTTAAATAAGCCTTTGATTTTTTGTCAACATTCGCCTGATAATGTATTTTTTTGAAGTATAAAACATTTATGCCCTATGGTGTTCAGATTTATTTTTAAACCATTAGATTTTTGTTTAAATTTTTTTGAAAAGTCATTTTTTCCCTTGAAATTTTAGCTTCGAAAATCCTTTTCCTTGTCTATGATTTCCTCTCTTTTATATAAATATCTTTCAATATAAAGAAAATATAAATCCCTTTAATCTATAAGTAAGATACTGATTAGAGCTGATATTTTGTGCAATTGCACTGTCAATTACTTGGTAAAGTGGCTGCTTTTACAGAAGATTAGAAAGTCTATTATTTACTTTTTGCAGAATCAATTGACTGCGCCTCTAATCAATAAATAAATCGATACCATCCAACCCATTTTTTCCTGTCAATATATCCATGTATATTAAATCCTTTATCTATTTACATAATAAAATAAATGTTGAAAAAACATTCAATTAATTTATGTATTAAAGTAAAAGGCGGTGTTCACAATATGGTTGATTATCAATGAAAATTATTATTTAAAACCTGCATTAAATAATCGTTCATAAAAAGTAAAGGTATATCCCAAATATTTAAAACGGTTATATTTAGTTGTCATTAAGTCTGTCTTTAATACACTTAATGACATCAAATTTACATGTTATTTTTTTCAGGGAATGTTCGTGTAATGAGATGACAGTAGCCTGTTCAGATCAAAAACTGAAGCATGTCCCACATTTTCTCAACCCAAGGTATGCAATTTTAATACTGCTCTATTGATTTTGATGTGTATGAGTAGCCATAGTTTCATAGTGTTTAGACCTAAGTAGTTATGAAGTAGGATAAGTCACCAAGGACAGCTCAAGCTCCGCATTCAAGTACATTATGAGTTACCCGCAATCTCATAAGAGCTACTCTTTATTACCTCATTTTCATCGATTATGGCAGGTGTCCCAAATTAAATTACCGTAATAAATGAGGCTCTCTGCAGAGGAACTTGGGATAAGAGTTGCATTGATATTATGTACTTGACTATTGTCTACTCAATCATCTCCCTTTTTACACAACCAATTGGAAGTTGCGTGAACGTGTTGCAACTGAGGTATTCAATTTGCCACATAGGGACTCGAATCGTAACCCAGTGCGTTACTTCTGGCTGCGACGCCCATTTGCTTTTGGTCGAAATTTAATAAATGGGTGAGAGTTAGACATTCGTTGTATGAGAAATGCAATCAATTAGATTTTCACATTCTCTTTTTTTTATTGATTTATTACAAAATTTATGAAATAACTCATGTCAACTAAATTCTTTAAAAAAGCAAATTCAGCATTTTTTATATTTGCATCAGATCAAATCTGGGAATATCATTTTACTTTACAATATTTTCAAAGTGCATTCTCAAATTCTAAAGTAACATGAGGTGTATACAGTATTTTGGTTTGTCCATTATTATCTTAAAAACAACGTTGAGCTAATGAACACAACAATTTAATGATAGACTGGTTATGAGGTTTAAATAAAATTTTAGGCAGTTGGGAAAGGGATATTGGACTGTTAATTACACTGGTATACAAACTTTTATAATAACGTTATCTTATTAGATTTCTCAAAAACTTGATTTCTGATCAAATCCATTTTCTTACACCTTTAGATACCTGGGTTATATAAGTTTTTCTTTAAAAACTAAATAAAATAATGTTTTTAATCATATGAACAATATATACAGTTAAATTATACTCCTTGAATTTCTGCTAACCTCACATAAGCCCCATATTGACCACATAAACTTAGGGGTGTGCCTCCCCTTATCAAAAAGTCGAAATACAAACTAGAAGATAAATATATGATAAGTATAATACATATAACAAAGAAGCAGTTTATACAATTTTGAGAACATTAATTTATGATTAGAGGTACCAAAGGGTAGATTTTTTTTTTATTAGGTATTGAAAGTTTAATTGACATATTATTACTTAGTAGCACCAGATTTTCATGTATTCAAATAAAGCGATACTCCCAGCTGGCTAAAATAACAATACATTATTTAACCCCTTTACAACATCCTCTCCCCTCATACTGGATAAATGAGGACTATAGTAGCAACCTAAATTAAGGACATATTTTCCCTTATCAATACATCCACTTATTCTGTTTTCATTGGTGGTTTGCATGGGCGGAAATGACTGCACACCTAGTTTAGGAAGGAACCTTTCTTTCTCTATCTCTCTTTCTCTCCTTTGTCTTTCTACATCTCCCCTCTCCCTTTCTCTTTCTCTATCTCTATCCCTCTCTCTCTCTCTCTCCTCTCTCTCTCTCTCTCCTTTTGTCTTTCCATCTCCCTCCCTCAATATGTATGCAAATTTGTTGAAGTCAGCACACACGGCTCCATAAGTTAAGCAATACACATATTTGTTTTATCAGGAGAAATTTTGAAATAAATCAAATCAAACTGTCTTTTTTTATGTCAGGCAGTTTTACTCAATATGAAGTAAAATTTCAACAGACTTGATCCTCAAATTGTTTTACTTTTCAACTAATGAATATCCAAGTATATAAAGTACAACGTTTATTTTGTCTGAAGCTTAAGATTTTATTAACTACTAACTGATTAAGTTCTCCTTTATAGTGGAGCTTCACATAGGTCAGGGATGGTTTTTGATTTTATCCTTGGGATAGATTTCGGCTATTTTTCTCTACTCTACCTACCCCATTTAATACAGAGCCCCCCAAATGCTACGGGCATATCTGTGACATGTAGTATAATAGAAACAAACAGTTAATTTACTAATAATGTGTATTAATTCAATTACATATAATTATAATAAAATAAGGTTATAATAACTATTACAGCAATAATATCACTTTTGGTCTGTGCCAAATCCCAGAGCAAATGATCTTGCTCCAAGAAGGTAATACACAAGACTAAAGTTATATTTGTCAAATACATATATTTCTCTTGACAGAGAGAAATGTGCTTTATATTACATCTGTTAAAAATCTACTTAGAGGATTACTTTGTCTATAAACACAAGGAGATGTACATCATTTGTAGTCCATTGGCTTATCCCTTAAGATCTCTGAATTAGTACAAATGTCAGAGATTTGTTGATTTGTAGGTTTCGCTTTCAAAGATTTTTCTGACGAAAGAATGTTATAATTAACTTTCTCGTATTCATTCCAATCCGGTGGATAGGAACCGGTTCTCATCCATACGAAAAAACTATGTCTAGCATCGTATTATATCCAGCTTTCTACGAATATTCTATATCCGCGGAAAGCCGTTTATAATACGATGTGAGAAATAACTATTCTCGTATTCATTCGAATCCGGTGGATAGGAACTGGTTCTCATCCATACGAAAAAAACTATGTATAGCATCGTATTATATCCAGCTTTCTACGAATAAAAGTTTTTTAGCCCTGAGGTGCCGAAGGCACGGGCTAAAAAAATGGTTTTTAATTGTACATTCTATATCCGCGGAAAGCTGTTTATAATACGATGAAAGAAATAACTATTCTTTTTTAGAGGAAAACTAGAGATATAATTAATTTGTTCAGTGTAGATAACCTAAATTAATCCCCTTTATCTTGGAGGATTTAGTGACTGCCATTACAATGAAGGGACATGCATATTCATTCAAAGAAATGTGGTAGACTGACGGCCTGTCGCCGGACAGAATAGCTACGCTGCGCTATTTTCATATCCTATTATATAAAGTAGTAAGCGTTTTTTGTCTGTCCCGAAGGATCTCGCTAACCGCTGAACCGATATTGTTCTCCTTTACAGATAAGCTTCCTATATGTCCTGGGAAGGTTTTAAACTATTTTTCGAGTGGGTGTCTTAACCCCCCTCTCCCCCCAAAAAAAAATTTTATAACTCTTTGGAAACTCAGATTTAAAACAGGATGAGGTCGACTTTTCCTTCTCCTACCAGTGCAGTGCCCCTAGAGGCTTCTAGGGGCGTAGCCGCTAGTCATATATAAACTCATGTATTGTCTTTATTAAATCAGTTCAAATATAATTCTTCTACAAACTATACCTTGTCTTACTCCGGCCGCCAACTTTTCCACCAGTGTGGGACTATCGGAATTCGCGCCGCAAAACAGGGACTCGCAACTGCTCACTCTGTCAAAGAAACATGATTTTGTACTCAATTATACTTCTGAGGATGATTGATAAAAAGGTAGGGCCAGACCTACATATGTAGTAGGTCCCAAGGCACTATTATCCCAACTACTGCAGAAAACCAATAAGGAGTGACTCTTGTTTTTAGCCAATGCATTCCTCTTAGATTCATAAGTAACCTCGTGCATCTGAAACATCAGCATAACGACTTTAGTTATGTCGCGGTTTAGGTCGAGATTCGAACATATCACCTCCACAACGACGTTCGGATGTTAGTATTAGGCTATTTTTAAAAGATTTTAGAGACTAGAATTTGATCATGTTGATTAAAATTACAGCAAAAATTCTTAATTTTATTAAATGTGTCACTGTCCATGTCCTATTGGTGAAGCAAATCTTTGCTATGTGTGCTTTTCCATAACCGAATCAATTTCGGACCAAAGTCAAACAAAAGTCCTTTACCCACCCCCCCCCTCCCCTCCCTCAATCTGATCGGATCTCCCCCCTAAATTTCCATAAGCAGTAAGTTTTCCATCTTTAACATGATTGCAGCTACTCTGTAACCAAACAAAATAAAGAAAACAGTAGTTCTACTGTTTATTTCCAAAGTTTCAAAGTATCAAATAGTTAGACCTCGTCTAAATGTTTTTAGTAGCGAAGCTACTCTATAATTCACTTTGCCCGTCAGTCCGTCAGTCAGTCAGTCCGTAGCGCTATGGGGGAAATGGGATTTGCTCAGCTCCTATAAAAGACAGAAAGCTGAAACTTTTTGACAACATTCCCATCATTATGGAGCACAATTACCTATAAAACATTCAAGACGGTCGGATCACTTTTTAGCAGGTTTTAGGCTATTTTTGTATTTTTCACATTTTTCTCCATATCTTTGGTGTTTATGGTCCAATTTCCAAATTTTTTCAGTTTTAGATATCAAAATAAAATTTCCTGTCATTTTAAGAAAACAACTATGACGGTTAGACTGCCTTTAAGCAGGTTTTAGGCTATTTTTGAATTTTACATTTTTATCCATACTTTTGGTGTTTATGGTCCGATTTCCAAATTTTTTTCATTTATAGATATCAAAATTAAATGTCCTGTCTTTACAAGAAAACATCAATGGGGTCAGACCGCCTTTTTGCAGGTTTTTGGCTATTATTATATTTTTTTTTCATTTTTCATCATATCTTTTGTGTTTATGGTCCAATTTCAAATTTTTTTAGTTTAAAATATCAAAATTAAATTTCCTCTTGTTTTGAGCATTTGTTAATTTAACTATATTTTGGAAAATTAAACATTTCTTTATGTTGAATTGCACATTTACAAATTTGTTGAATAACCCTTTCAATCTAATATTTACATTTTCTTTTTTATTTAGAAATTTTGATAGTTACTTACTTTTTAAGATTGAAATTTAAGCCTCACCATTCAAGCAATGTGTCATCCTTGTTTAATCTAGGCATTATGGTGAAATGCTGTTTTGTGAAATGTGAAATTCAGAGTGCACTTACTTTCGCACATGTATATCACATCATTACTAAATATATAAATACCACAACATCAAATACCCATGCAATTTTTCATTACTCTCATAGCTAGGTAAATATCCTATCTTGTTCAATTGCTATTGTGTCTTATTGCTATTATTTTACCTATTACCTCATTGGGGCGGAATTCTCCTTTGATTTCAAGTGATCATCTGGAGAACCCAAAGGCATCATCCGCTTGTAATGGGATGTAAGTTAAAACGGACCAACGCCCACTATTGGATATTAGTTTGCGTAACATCCAACAGTTAACCAATCGTCTGATTGCATGACCTTTGTTTGAGAGGTTTTAGCTGTGCATGGTAATAAGTTGTGCCTAAATAATTTCCCCTACTCTATCTTTTTATGTCGTGTACCTGACATAGATGATGTAGGAACTATTTTTAGCGTCTTTAGTTATGACGTATTTTCGAGCCGAGATTCGAACCGACGACGAGCAGATGCGCTACGTGTTGAGCCTCGGTGTCTTATTGATAGTATAAAAAACTATTCATATGTAATATGTGGATGTGAAGGCGCACTTTGCAATTCTAGGAAGATACACAACAGGAGTGCAATATAAGTAATTTCAGAATTATGACAAGCAGTGCAATAAAAACATTTCATTTTTATGGAAAAGAAAAAATGTATTTTAGCAGAAACCAAAAAAGGATTTTTTGGGTTAGGTTTTGATTAACTTAGGTTTAAAAAGCCCCGTAGGAATAGTTCTAATCTAAAATACATCTAAAAGAATCATTACTGATTCATTATTACTCTTACTGTACATACAGCATCATTACTTTGATGTTGCACCAGATTTCTTCTCAAATAAAGTGATGCTTCCAGCTGGCTAAAATAACAATCTCTCCATCCACCCCTTTACCCTTCCCCTTTCCTTCTACTGGATGAATGAACTAACCAATAAGTGGCTAAAATAACAATCTCTCCATCCACCCCTTTACCCTTCCCCTTTCCTTCTACTGGATGAATGAACTAACCAATAAGTACTTGTTACAAGTTATTGATACACTACTTTTGAACATTAATATCTTTTCATGTAAAATTAACTAACATGTATTTAAACACACAAAAACAACGCAAAATTAAATGATTTAATTTACAACAGACTTGAAAAGAAAGGCAAAATGCTTCCACATGTTTAATTTGTCATATGAGATAGTGTAAAGCCAAACTTGTAAGATTTATAGTCTGGCTTGTGTAAGAATAAAGGGATTAGGATAAAATTTGGAATTCTACTTATCTTTTTGATTCACTGCCTCTGTAATGTGCATTGCTCCAGTTTATTAGCTAAAACATTTTACTAATTTTTTCTTAAATTGTATGTGTTGAAATTATTTACAAATATATTTTTATTGAATCGTATTTGCACTAAAAAAAATGATAAAAATCATAAATTATTCCTGATTTGTTGGGTTATACCTTCAAGTTGATTCTCAATTTTGTTTATCTATCCGTGAAAAAACTGTCATTAATACAATTGTATAAGTAACTAAAATGCTTGTACTACTTTTTTTTTACTTTATTGAAGAAAATTTAAAATGTATTCTTCTACCTTAATAAAATAAAGTAGGATTACCATATTCTCCTATCCCTGACTCTCTGAGGAAAAGGAAGGTAGGAAGAAGAATAGGATAATATAAAGCAGGATTACCATATTATCCTATCCCTGACTCCCTGAGGAAAAGGAAGTTAGGAAGAAGACTAGGATAATATAAAGCTGGATTACCATACTCTCCTATCCCTGACTCCCCGAGGAAAAGGAAGGAAGGAAGAAGAATAGGATAATATAAAGCAGGATTACCATATTCTCCTATCCCTGACTCCCTGAGGAAAAGGAAGGTAGGAAGAAGAATAGAATAATATAAAGCATGATTACCATATTCTCCTATCCCTGACTCCCTGAGGAAAAGGAAGAAAGGAAGAATATCAGGATAATATAAAGAATGATTACCATATTCTCCTATCCCTGACTCTCTGAAGAAAAGGAAGGTAGGAAGAAGAATAGGATAATATAAAGGAGGATTACCATATTCTCCTATCTCTAAATCCCTGAGGAAAAGGAAGGAAGGAAGAAGAATAGGATAATATATAGGAGGAGGATTACCATATTCTCCTATCCCTGATTCCCTGAGGAAAAGGAAGGAAGGAAGAAGAATAGGATAACATAAAGGAGGATTACCATATTCTCCTATCCCTGACTCCCTGAGGAAAAGGAAGAAAGGAAGAAGAATAGGATAATATAAAGCAGGATTACCATATTCTCCTATCCCTGACTCCCTGAGGAAAAGAAAGAAAGGAAGAAGAATAGGATAATATAAAGGAGGATTACCATATTTGATATCTATGGTCCACAACTTTATGTGGTGTTGTTCCATTACAACATGAAACGGTTTATGGACAATACCAGCTAAAATAGACCCTTTTGAAGCTCTTTATGGTACCCACTAGTGACTTCGCCTCTAGCCTCTAGGGGCTTTGCCCTAAGAGGTTTGATCAACCTATTTTTGGGTTATTTAGATTTTAAAAGAAAAAGTAAAAAAATAGTTTAGTAAATTCTCTATAACTTAATTGGATAGGGAAGGATGGTTGTGGAATAATAGCCCAAAACCAGACTGGGATCAATATATAGCATCCCACATTTAATACAGTCATTAGACAGTTATCCAGGATCATATCATATGATACATTGTAGTTATAGTATATTATTAATATATAAGTTTAGGTTAGGTTTAGTATATTTTCGGAAATCCCCTCATGGATCGGAATAGTAATAATTCATATACAAAGTACTTCAATAAAGCTAATTTATCTTTTCAAAGACAATAATTTAGCTTAAATGCTTACTTAAAATATCTACTTTAATGCAAAGATACTTATTTTTGTATAGGGGAAATGGGATAAGGAAAATGGTAGAAATAAGACAATGATAGTGTGAAGGATAAGAAAAGGAAAAATATTTTTTCTAAGTAACACAAAACTCATTAATCTACACAGAGACTAAATTCTGTCAGATAGACCTAAATACCCATATTATAGAAAAGGTGCAAAGATAGAATATTTGTTTTCTCTAGTTATACTTTTATGTATTTATTGTCCTATTGATTTTAAACTTTGCGTGGTGATTCCTGTAGTATTTAGGTATGATTTAAAAAGCGTAGCAACTCTATAATCATTACCAGAATGTCCGTACGTCCATTTTAAACATGTTGATTTTTTTTACTTTTTTAGCAACAAATTTTTATGTGATCTAATAATCCGATTGATCTGATTTTTGCTATACTGATTCCTGGGACAACAAAGTACATCATTATTACCGAAGCAACTCTATAATCAAGTCCTAAAAATGTAAGTATGTCCATAAACATTATTCTGTATCAAGCAGTTTTTCAACAATTTTACTTACAATTTTGCTTCGACTCTCATACATTTATATTATGATTATTCAGTCCGTTTGTCCTACCGTTTCAGTGCTTCGCTTTTATGGATGTTGTCATCCTTGTTTTTTTTGTAGTTATACTTCTATGTATTCATTTCAGTTTTTTTTAAAGAAAAAGTATTTAAATAGAAAATATATTACATCTCAAATTAATTAGTTTTCATTCAGACTTAATGTTCTCTTAAAACTTTATTCTATCCAATCTAACTAATAGAAATTCATACTAAAATACTTAAATAAATATTTGCATTTTTGAATCTAAAATATCAAACAAATATCTTTTTGTCTGTTGTGTATATGAGCATTCATATATGTATAATTCAACTTTTTAACATGCATATCAACATTTTAAATATATGATAAAATCTATTACACTCCACCTCCCTCTCCCCCATCCGAAAAAAAGTCTTTCTAATTTGGTGTGCTATCACATTAACATTATCAAGACAACATATAGTTTCAACAGATCATCTACCTCTAACTTAAAAATCGTTTTTTTCTAGCACTGTGTACTTATATGCCTCTAGGGGCACTTTAATGAGATTGGACACTTTTATCTTTGGTCTAAAAAAGGAAATGGAGAAAGAGGGTCTTTTAAACTCTATTTTAAGCTGGCATGTGGAGCAAACCGCCCAGAAAATAGTTAAAACCTTCTTCAAATCTAAAAGAAGATCTTTTGATACTCATACAAAAATAGACAGCCATCCTGTTACTTTTATATAAGATTGTGTTATTATACGACCATATGTGGGAGTGAAAGCACACCCTGACTAATTCCCTTTAAATCCTTCTCTAGACTTGCAAATATCAATTTCAAATTCTTTTTCATGATGTTTGCTCTCAATTTGTAATGAAGGAATCCGTAAATCTGTAAATCTAAAAATACATCTATTGAATTTATAAAAATTCACAAAAAATGGGAAATAAATAATAGGGTGGTTTTATATATTTATATAGAAACCGACATTTTATTTTGGACTCTAATTTAATCTTTAAATCAGCCAAGCAAGTACATTCGTTTAAGTCATACCAGTTATCTAAAGGGATAAGACAATGGTCGATAAACTGATGTACAACCCCAATGATAATACACAAAAATACCTCGTTTTTGGATTACAAAAGAAAGACACTCAACTTAATGAACCAATCAATCAAATTCAGTAAGAGTCCCGGCGTTGCTACAAAAGACCAACTCTACAAAAGACCAACGCCTACAAAAGACCAACTAATTGGTTCTACAAAAGACCAACGCCTACAAAAGACCAACCCTACAAAAGACCAATGCCTACAAAAGACCAACGACTACAAAAAATCGTAGAGCTGGAAGGTCTATAGCTGCAACTGGTGTAGCATCATATTTGTATTTATCAAATTAATAAATATAATGTATGCTTTTAATAGATTTTAAGCGACACAATTACAAGAAAAAAATTGTAATTATTTTTTTGTATCAATGTAATCAAATAATGGCTTGAAAATCTTCTAAATTTTAAAGAAAAAATCTTCCAATTTTAATGATATCCAATATGGCGATTAAAACACAAGGACAAAATTCAAAACCGAAATTTCTTTCTTGAATAACTTTGTCCACAGGCTGAATTTTAAAATTCCGTCCGACAGTTTGTCCAAAGTCTGTGTTTGCTATGTAACGGAATAGTTTCGAACCCGATACAACCTTGCTTTTAAAAAAATGACCCTTTTGTAGTTGTTGGTCTTATGTAGGTGTTGGTCTTTTGTAGGCGTTGGTCTTTTGTAGGCGTTGGTCTTTTGTAGAGTTGGTCTTTTGTAGGCGTTGGTCTTTTGTAGAGTTGGTCTTTTGTAGGCGTTGGTCTTATGTAGAGTTGGTCTTTTGTAGCAACGCCAGAGTCCCCAAAGTTGATGTGCTAACAAATAAGAAAACGTTATAATAAAATTTTGGGAACTAGTGTAATAAACAGCCCATTGTACCCTCCCTCTGAGTCATATAGACAGAAAAAAAATCATATTTATGCTTTTCTAAGTATCTTCTTATGCCTGTGTATGTTAAATATTTGTTAAAAGCTGTTGCCAAGACTAATCAAGTGTAATTTAATATCAACATAAATCTCAAACTAAATATAAAAAAATTAGTAAACAAAAAATATATATGCTTAAATTATTTTAGTTTACCCAGTATTAGAAATAAATGAATATAGAATGACAAAAATCTAGCATCTAGGGGCTTTGTGATGGAGGGGGAGGGAAAGGCAAAAAAAATAGTAATAATCCATTCCAAGACTTAATTATTAAAAAACAACCAAAAACAATCAAAAGACCTATGTGATTCTTCTCTAAAATTTAAAATTCATTAGCTTCAGTAGTTATCTAAGTTTGGATAAAGGATGAATCTTTCAAAAACTATTTGAATTTCATGCTTAGAATAAAACTTACAGACCAACTAGCATACAGCCATGTAGAGTATCTTTGCTTAAAAAAATGAATAATCATTATTTATATTCAGGATATTGTCGCTGGATCTGTCGGAAACTGGTATTGGAAGGCTGGATCATGGTTTAGACTTCTACACCCATCTTGTACATCTTAATATTTCATTCAGGTAAAAATTCTGTTTGCAATGTAGCTACTTCGAAGCAGCTTATGGTGCCTAATAAAAATGATGTCATACAATACAAATGACCAATGATCGGCCAGAATACATTTTACCATTGGTCAATTACAATTTAAACTTGCCTTTCATTAGTCATTTGTATTGTATGACGTTATTTTTTGTTAGGCACTAAAAGCTTCAGCAACTTCATAATTTACTTAATCGCTTAGCAAGAAATATAAAGTAATAGCAATGCTTTTAGGCCGCCACATTATTTAAGCCTTGTTCTATGATGCTATTGTCGCATAAAAGTTTCTTAAGGGGGCCAAGGGCGTGTTATTCAGTTTTAGTTTGTCCCTGTATGTTTCGATTCGCCCTAACAGCTACGAGCTGCTTTCTTTTAAATAATCTTTAGCTGTAGCATTATAGTAATAGATAGCTACAAGCCTTGATTATTATTTTACTGAACACTCCATCATAAATATTATTTTAATGAAAAATATTGAAGAAAAAAGTTAGTGATATCTTATCTAATTTAAAGAATTTTAAAACTGATAAAAATGTACGTGAGTGACTAAGCTGAAATTTTGAAAGAAGTTTCTTATCTTGAAATATGATCCAATTTCAACATCTGTATTAGCTACAATTTTTCACCATAAAAACTTTCAAAGGTTCAGATAGAGAATATCTGTTTTTAGGAGAAATAAAAGGGGACATAAGCTTTACAATTAATTTCAAAATAGTGTACTTAATTGTTAAACTATAATGCTGAATGCTGATTTTCATTTATCTGTTTATCGTAATTTTGTGTTAGTTAGACTTTACCAAAGCAGTTAACATACATTCTTAAAATTTACATGATTAGGTTTAATCACTGATAGGTCAATGAACTATAAAATATCTCTCCCCTTGCTCCCCAAATATAATGAAAAGTAGCAAATTTCTTTCCTATTAGAACATTTATCATATAATTTACAATGGTATAATTGTGCTATATTCGTAAAATAGACCTGGCTTACTTTACAATGGTATTATTGGGGTATATTCGTAAAATAGACCCTGTCTCACTTTACAATGGTATTATTGGGGTATATTCGTAAAACAGACCCTGTCTCACTTTACAATGGTATTATTGGGGTATATTCGTAAAATAGACCCTGTCTCACTTTACAACCTTTTAAAATTGTGTCTGGGTTCAAATAAATGACAAACGTTCGTTTTTTTCGGGACTTGTACACTTTTTTGAACTAATGGCTACGTTTCCTGGGAGAACGGGGGAGTCACCCCCACAACTTTCAAATGTAGTTTTAAAAGGGAAGAGTAAAAGTATATTTTGAGAGGGTCATTTTTTTCTAGGGATGATTTCTCTTTAGAGGTCGGTAGTACCCTTCCCAAAATTGATATAAACCTTCTTAGGACCTATGAGAAGCTACCCTGTAACACTGTAACAGATAAAGATCTTTTTACTTCATTATAAGGATTAGAAAAGAGTAGTTCTAGGCAAACTTTGGTTCTAGTGTAGTTGATAGGTTCAAGTCGTGGCCAAAAATGCATTATAAAAACGCCGAAAATGGAATTATATCAATTGCTTAATTGGGATAAGATAACAGGAATGCAGGGGTTTGAATTAAATATATGATATAAACTTTTTAACTCATTCCTAACATAAGTTTCTTTAGTTTACCCCTTTGACTATAAAGCACCCTTGTTTCATAATGATTTAAACATAATGTACAAAAACCACAAAAAAAAACTGATGCGGCTTAAATTTTCCACATATATCCCCCAGCCAACAATACTCTAGGGACTTCTTCATATTATAGTTCTTCCTGTAACCTAGTTACAGCTTACAATATAATATGTGTAACAAATATGAGTTATTAGATACTATATAACTAGGATTACTCTTTTTACTCTTATCTGTTCGCCAAGCCATCAAAATCATTCATAAGGGATAACAAAATTGATGATATATTAATGTACTTCTCCAATGATGATAACGAAAGTTACTCCCTTGTGTAGATTCGAATTATAGATCATTGAAAAGTTAGGACACTTTTACGTTAGAATAAAACAACTCAAAGAGAAGTGCCCAAAGTTTTGATACTTAGGTTACGTAGTAATACAACTTTGGGTACCAGTTTAATTGCGTACAATTAAAGTATCTTTGCACAGTACCCTGAAAACTTTGCTATTGTTGCGCTACTTACCAATATAAGGACTTTTCTCTTGTTCTAGTTATAATAACAGACGCACACTAGTTATGAAACATTTTCGCTATTAACAAATCTGTATTTTTAATCATCTGATTTCTGGAATATACAACAATCTAACACTATTAACACTGTTTTATTATACTAATGTTTTCTGATTTATTTGCTTAACAACGTTGGGAACTTTCATTGAATTTTATTGGTTGGTTCATTAAGTTGAGTGTCGAAACGTTTCAACCACCAATGTAATCTATAGATAGTTTTTTTTTGTGTAACATCATTGGGGATTTATATCAATCTAAGGGCAATTGTCTTATCCCTTTAGATCCTTGAAAATATATATATTTTACATTCCTCATTTAATAAAACTTCAATATTCTTTTATCATCAAATCAAACTAAAATCTGTTGTAAATTTGTACAATATAGAATAAAATTTTGTAGAATAAATTCTTAAAAGTTGTTCTTTTGAATATAGCGTTACTATAAATGTATAGCGATGAAAATTATTATTTAGATTACATAGTTTAGCCCTTATAGGTTTGAAGGGGGGTAGGGTGGGCGTTGAACTATAGTACAACACACAGGTGTTCAAGTCTTTTTGAGGTTCAAGGTATGGTCCTCCCGGTCTCCAGCAATCTTTAAATGGCTTCTATGGCCACAATTTTTTACTTAGAGACTCGAAATTTCAAATTTAAGTTAATCTGATATGTCTATCGATCGAGGTCTGGAAGCGGTCAGAAAAGTTAGGGGTTAAACGAAATCCTCTGAAACATGTCTTATCCTATTTTGAAATGTCAGTATCTTTTTACGAAAATATGTACATGTTTCTGAATTTACAGAATCTCTAAGGAAGATACCTGAGATTAAATCTGGCAGTATATCTATACATATTCAGGAAGGGAGGGGATATTTAGCTTTTTATTATACTAGTCCTCAAAGTTTTACAATAACGTTTTCTTAATTGTTGGCTTAACAACTCTGAGGACTTTAATTAATTATGTATTGGTCGTATAATTAAGTTAAGTATTCACACATTTCAACCACTAATTGTAATCTACAAAAGGGGTGATTACGTATATCATCATTAGGGATGTACATCAATTTGACGACCTTTGTTTTATCCCTTAAATCCCTGCTACATATCAGTTTATATTGTTCAAAATTCAAGATATTTCAAGGATCTTCAGTTTAGTATGTGGGATTTAAGTTTAAGGGTTTACATAATTTTTTTGATGCATTAAAAAATAGAGTTTTTGTGATGAAAGATCTACCAATTTGGTTACTTCTGTTTACTGAGAAGAAAGAAGGTACTTCCCCCCCCCCCCCTAAAAAAAATGGTCTTGGAAAATTTCCTCCACCTATCTTTTTAATTTTGATCTGATGGCCTTAAGTGGAAATAGCGAGCTTTAATCCATTTTAACATCTGTCATAAAAGTAAAATGTTTCACCAGTCATAAATTAGAAAAATAGGCCCGCTGTCCTTCAATTGAATCAAGATATTTGACAAAAAAATTTTAATAAAACTCAATATGATAAAAAACTTGTATTTAAACAAAAAATAATGTAAGCAGTATAATTTTATTGATAGTTTAAAGAATTATCTGACAAAAAATTTATTTAAGCTAACAAATCTATTAATTATGTCTAGTTTTATACATTTTATTATCTTTTTTTGAAAGCACAACAGGGTTAAGAACACCACAGGCCTTCTTAGGTATTAAAGCCCCGCTGTGTTTAGACAAAGAATAAAACTAATAACCCTCCTTTATTTGCAATTGCCTAAAAGTTTAGCAGATATGGGTTTCCATGCTCGCAAGGCACTTTATAGAAAAACACCCAAAACGTCTTGTATCTAACAAAGGGGAGTGTACTGTTGATTTAATGTTGTAATTTTGTAAATATTTCAGTAAATTACAATCTCTTGGAGAAAATCAATTTGCCAACCTACAAGTTCTCAGAGATCTACAGGTAATGTTTCATTTCATTTTGACACCGAGAGCTGCTCTATAATTCCATTAGTATGTACGTTAGTCAGTCCAGTCGTAAATTCTAATATTTCTTCCAAAAAAAATATATCTTTACAGTATCAAAAAATAATAGGAGTTTCACAAAATCTGATTCAATATAAAAATGATATTTCTCCTTTCATTAATTGGGTATTTTGGTGGTTCTCCTCGAAGTAACTATTCGACCACATGAAACCATCCCTCTCCTCTTGTTTTGAAACAAATTGTAAAAAACCGGGAAAGTGTAGTGTTTCGTTTGTATTTGTGATAGGTTAGGTTAGGTTATATTGGGTACAGGGAATCCCGGTAGTAATAGTGGATATGCCTAAAAATCTACACCTCACCCCTATTTCTACCAGATTCAAAAGGTAAATAAACAAGGATGACAACATCCATAAAAGCGAAGCACCGAAACGGTAGGACAAACGGACATTAACACTTGTATAGTACCAGAATTTTAAAAAATTAGAATATATAAGAAAAAGAGTCGAAGAAAATTTGTAATTAAATTTGTTGAAAATCTGCTTGATACAGGATAATGTTTATAGACATACTTACATTTTTAGGACTTGATTATAGAGTTGCTTCGCATATAATATTTTACTTTGTTGTCCCAGGAATCTTTATACCGAAAATCAGATCAAACGGATAATTAGATCACATAAAAATTTGTTGTTTAATAAGTAGAAAAATCAACATGTTTAAAATGGACGTACGGACATTCTGGTAATGATTATAGAGTTGCTACGCTTTCTAAATCGTACCAAACTACTACAGGAATGACCATGCAAAGTTTGAATTCGATAGGACAATTCTAACATGACTAAATTAACAAAAAAAAGCTATCTATCTCGGACGGACGGACGTACGGACAGACGGACGGACCGACCCTAATTATAGAAAAGCTTCGCTTTCAAAATGCTGTACATCTTTAAAATTCCATCTTAATTTAAATATTACATAAAATCCAACTCTTGAGATTTTATAATAGATGTTTATTCACCTCCGTATATATTCATACTTACAATACTTATGTACAATATGGCTTATTTTTAAAAGCGAAGCTTTTCTATAATTAGGGTAGGTCCGTCCGTACGTCCGTCCGTACGTCCGTCCGTCCGAGATAGATAGCTTTTATTCGTTAATTTAGGCATGTTAGAATTGTCCTATTGATTTCAAACTTTGCATGATGATTCCTGTTGTAGTTAGGTACGATTTAGAAAGCGTAGCAACTCTATAATCATAACCAGAATGTCCGTATGTCCATTTTAAACATGTTGATTTTTCTACTTTTTTAACAACAAATTTTTATGTGATCTAATTATCCGTTTGATCTGATTTTTGGTATATTGATTCCTGGGACAACAAAGATCAATATTATAAGCAAAGCAACTCTATAATCAAGCCCTTAAAACGTAAGTATGTCCATAAACATTATCCTGTATCAAGCAGTTTTTCAACAAATTTACTTACAATTTTGCTTCGACTCTTATACTTTTATATTCTGATGATTCAGTTTAGACACTATACAAGTGTTAATGCCCGTTTGTCCTACCGTTTCAGTGCTTCGCTTTTATGGATGTTGCCATCCTTGTTTTCTTTTGTTTAATTCAAATCTTTTTTTATTTGCTATTTCGTCATTCGTGAATTTAAAGCATCATACAGTTGTAATACTGTAATAATAATAATAAATATATATGTATGGCTGTATATCCATACATCGACATCGTCTACTAGCAAATTGTTTTTTGCTTTTTTTAGCTGTGTTAATATTTCCGACGCTGTAAGCTGATATTCAAAGACCCAATTAAAAGTTGGCACAGGGTCCCAAACCCTTTCCCCTCTATTCTTTTCTTTAATGATGTGATGACATGTGAAAGTGAAGGAATACTTTGAAATCTAATATTCTGTATAAGTTTTAACTTTAATGTTTGCAATTACTTTAATGTAAACCATCTCTTACACAACAATATTTGGGGATAAAAGTTCATAGATATTGTACATTATTATATCACCCTTAGTTTGTAAGGGTGTTAGTTAAGGTAGGGGTTACTCACAGGAAGGGAGAAGACATTGGAATGTTTATTACACTAGTCCCCAAAGTTTTACAACAATTTATTAGTTAGCTCAACAACTTTGTGAACTTTTAATGAATTTTGATTGGTTTGTTCTTTAAGTGTTGGACACGTTTCAAATATTAGTTGTAACCTACAGGACAAAAAGTGCTAAAATCATAAAGCTTTAGTGCAGACAATATTACAAAAGACAAACAAAAGACTTATTAAGTAGCTTTGCCCCTAAAAATACATAATTTAGACTTTTTTTTATTTAAAATAAATTTTCTTATAATTTATGTTTCTGTGTTTTACAGGGAAATAATGGACTAGGACATTTTTTATAAATATACTTTTCACAATTTTTAATTGCTTTAAAAGGCAAAGTAATACTTTTCAAAATGGCGCAGCTGTTATTTGCCTGCCATTGTCTTAACCCTGTATTCCATGCACGTTGTGAATACATAAATCAAATTATGTTGTTTTATTAAACTTTAGTTCTCTGGAAAAGTTATCTTTATAACTATTTTTTCTTTTTATATAAATTAGTGAGGTTGTTTTTGTATTAAACTTAAAAAACCAATAATACATAATTAACTTATTTATTCTTTGTTAGAAGCTATACATTACATAGGATCCGAGTTGGTTTTAGGCCAATTTCTGATCTTAGTAAGCCCTAGTTGATAGTGGCGCAGACACTGGTATATTATACATGATGTCGGTAATCAATAAACCTATATAGTTCAGAGAAAGTTAAAACCAGTTTGGGAGGAAGGTTTTTTAAACTTAAAATAAAAGCGGTATTGCGTGGAGGTGGCATAGTAGTTGATTCAAAAGATTCCATCATCAATTTAATCTCTAAGATCAAACACATTATAATATTTGTTTAGTTGGAGTTTAACCAGATAGAGGAGCTTACTATTGGTTCCTTCACCGGACTATCCAACCTGGAGACCCTGAACCTCAAGGGAAACTCTATCAGATCCATTCATGAGCAAGCTTTTGCAGGTAATTTAATTCTCTTAAAAGTAAAGACGCCACTCTAGTGACTGCAAACGGTCATAACACGCAGAGGTTAGATAAAATTGCATTAATCAAATCATGATTGGCGGATAGAAAATAGCAACTTCAAAAAGTTTTCACCAATTATTTTATTCTACAGAGAGATAGTTTTGTTTATCATCATTGGGAATGTACATCAACGTATCAACTATTGTCTCATCTCTTGATATTTCTAGTTAAAATAGTATTATAGAATGAACAGAACTATAGTATATATGTATATACAGATAACTACTTCCAATTCAAATGACCTTTTTCGTTTACTAACAAATTATTTTCTGCTACTTGGCTGTGTTAATATTCCCGACACCATTGGTTGATTGAGAGACCCAATTAAGAGTCGTCATAAGGTCATTGCGATAAGGAAATACAGTTATTTAACCTCTTCCCTCTCTAGTGTTTTAATCTAATATATAATGTGTAATAGAGGAAAAGGTCGTGAAATAGGAAAATTGAAAGGTACATCGATGAAATACAGAGAGAGGGGGAACAAAATGGGCTGTTTATTACACAGTCCCAAATTCTTATAAAAACGTTTTCGAATTGGTTGGCTTAACAACTTAGGGGAATCTAGTGAATTTGATTTGTTGATTCATTAAATTGTGTGTTCAAACGTTTCAACCGCTAATTCAAATATACAGAAGAGATGATTTTGTGTATCATCAAGTAAGATGTACATTAATTTATCGGCCATTGTCTTATCTGGATGAAATAACTAATTATGAATGAAGATGAATTAGAAATAAATTGATTTAAAGACCTAAGAAAACAACTTTTATTAGAATAGAAATCAATTATGGTTACCTAGGATAAACTTTGAAGAACGAAGAGAAAAGTAAATTATAATTATGAAAGGAAGCAAGTTTTAGGTCTGTAATTTTATGGTTCACATAATTTGTAAGAATTAGGAAAAGAAAATTCTTTTCACTATCTAATCCGAACATTTTTAAGCTTGGGATAGGATACATTTTTAAAGAATTAATTAAATTATTGGTTAAATTTAAAGGCTGTTGGTAGTTTGCCATAAAAGGAATTTTGGATATCACCCCCCCCCCCCCTCACCCTTCCGACATTGATTTTTTTATATGTTTTTTATATGTTCCTATATTTCTAGCGTATTAAGCATAACAATCACTTTAACCAAATAAATTATATTGTTTTTCGAATTTAATATTAGGGCAACCGCCTTTTTCCGCTATTATATTTAGTTTAAGGTTGTAACAAATTTCAATGATTAAAATAACATATTTCTTTATAATTCATCGTTGCGAGTTCTGAACGTATTTGTTCTTGTTTTATTAAGAAAATCTTTCTATGTCAAAGTTTAAAAGTTGAACACTTTCTCTTTAGAGAAAAGAATGGAAAATATTTTATATAATTTTCACTTTGAATGGTTTCTAATTCCTTGTGTTACAAGTTAAATATAGGAAAGGTACATACATTATATGATTTTAATAAATTAAATGCAATTACATCCTGAGGTGAATTCTTATAAAACTTTTGCCCCACTAAACAGTGAGGCAAACTAAAAATATAGAGAGGATAATTTTACCTCACTAAAATTTTAGTGGGGCAAAAGTTTTTTTTAAAGAATTTACCTCAGGTATAATTGAAATTACTTTTTTTTGCTAAAATTTTTGGAATTCAATTTACCTCATATTATTATTAGCATTTTGTTAAGCTTAAAGCAATATTTTTAGTATCCTGTAAATAAATAGTAAAAAACGGTATGCTTTTACTAAAAAACAGCCACATATTTTTTTATTCATTATCGTGATATATTTTTATGTGTTGTTTTTTTTTCATTAAAATGTTTAATTCAAATCCCCAGGTATTAAAATCAAATTCGTAAAAAACACAGATATTGCATGAACAAAATTGATTAAAATTGCCTAATATTTGTCTGTGTTTCCGACCGTAGAGAAAATTTGAAAATGTATAGCTGCTTAAATTATATTACACAAAAGCCTTATCTTTTCATTGCTCAGGCTATTTTTAGTTAAACTTTCGTTAAAAGAAAAAGTACCTACAGTCAAAATGGTCTAACAAGGATATAAATCGTACAAATCACAAAACTTAAAAAAAAAGAAGTAGTAATTATGTCTTTTGAAGCATGACCAAAAAATTGATGTACTATTAAATCACTTCTGAATGCTTATCGGTGCAGGAAATCTCAAGTAGCAGCCAAGAAAATCAAATTTTTCCATAGCGTTATGGACGGAGTGCCGGATAGGCAAATTAAAATTTGGTAGCTTTGCTTCTTAACAAATTTGAAACTAATATGGGCCCCTCTGTTTTTTTTGTTTTGTTTAGTTTCAAGCTGTTTATTAACATAAAAGAGATCTTTAGCATATTTTTAGACCTCTTGCTTCTAACACAGTAGAGACGGGAATTGGGTTCCACAGGGGGCGTTTTCAGCTCATATCCCAATAGCTAATTACAGATTGAAAACTTTATTCTCTTTTGTGTTATATATAAAGATGTGAGTATTGATATTCTACTTACAATTATGTAAAATTTGAAGAATAACCTAAAGGTGCTCTACTTTTAAGTTAATCAGGTATCCAAAGGGATAAGACAATGTAAGATGAATTTTTTAATACTGACAAAAATTATCACTTCTGCAGATTAAAATTATTGATGGAAAAGTTTGAACACTGATTGCTTAGAACAAACCAATGAAAATTCTTTGAAATTATTCAAATACTTTAAGCCAACGAATAAGATAACGTTATTATACAACTTTGGGTACCGGTGTAATTTTCGGTCCAGTGTCCCCGAAGTTACCATGCACTTCTCTTTGTCCATAACCATTCACTATGGTCTTGTAATAAAAAAAATTAATGTTTAGAAAAAGATGGATAATCACATTTCTCGTATTCATTCGAATCCGGTGGAAAGGAACCTGTTCTCATCCATACGAAAAAACTATGTCTAGCATCGTATTATATCCAGCTTTCCACGAATATAAAAATGTACAATCATGAGATTAAAACCAGTTTTTTTAGCCCGTGCCTTCGGCACCTCGGGGCTAAAAAACTGGATTTAATCTTATAATTGTACATTCTATATCCCCGGTAAGCCGTTTATAATACGATGCAAGAAATAACTATTCCATTGTAGATTTTGTATAGAGTTTTAAAACTGTCATCTTGATGCCCATTTTTAAATAATTTGCTTTATGAACATAAAAAATATACCGAAATATCATTATTATTAATCATTTAAGAACACAAATATGCTAGGGATGTTTTTTTAGCACACAAAAAGTATTTTAAAGTTAGTATGTTTTTTAACCTATTTAAAAAAATACCCCATTCTAAGACATGAAGACTCCACACATAGAATTCAAGATAACTGTTCAGTAGGGGCCATCTCTAACTTTGTATGCCTATGATACCATAGTGCCTAAAACTCTAGACTATTAAATATTTGTGAATATGAGAAGAATACTTTCTAGATTCTAGTTTCTATTGTTGTATCTTCAGTTCACTCTCTCTTTCTTTTCCTATCTTTCCCTTTCTCTCTCTTTCCCATTCTATCTCTTTCATTCTCTGTTTACCACTTTGTTTATCTTTTATTAATATAAGCCACTCTTTTTGATATTCTAGGATGTTATATACATATTTAATATAAAATTAAGATTTTACACCTTTAATTATACAACTTACTTGGTCCGTCAGTTATTGCTACAAAAGACGCTTTGAAAAAAAGATTTCGTTATTTTCTATTTATGTTCTGTTAATGAACATTCTTGATAAAATATTCTTTTTCGTTCTCGTCACATACTTCTTTTTCCAACTATCTTCTTTTTCTCATTTCCTTCTCATTTTCTATTTAACTAATATATCAAACTTATATTTGTCTCTTTTTTGTACTTCTCTTTCCGTTTCATTCTGCCTTTATACTTTTATCTACCTATTGTTTATTCTCTCTTCTTTCCTTTCTATCTCCTTCTCTCCTCTCCTCTCCTACTCACTTTCCCTTTCTCTTTTCCATCTCTTCAAGATTTGATTATAATTTAAATTTATATATTTTGCACAAAGAAAAGTTGAAATCTGTGAATCTGTATTCCTTTTATTTATATCTTTTCACTTTTCACAACACAAAGTTTATCTAACCAGGGATCTAAAGGGATAAGACAATGACCAACAAATTTATTAACATCCCCAATATAATAAACATATATCCATCTTCATTAGATTGAAATTACTGATTGAAACGTTTGGACACTCAACTTAATGAATCAACCAATCAAATTTTATCTAGAGGCTCCAAAGTTGTTATGCGAACGAATAATAAATTATTTTTAACAATTAGGGACTAGTGTAATAAACAGCCCATTGTCCCCTTACTCCTGTTATCTAACTATGTGTATATGAAAAGCTAATATTTTAAAGCATATAGGGCAGAACTTCACCCTTAGCCTCTAGGGGGTTCATCCAATGAGTAGAATGATGGTTCCTTTTTTCCGTATTAAGTTGATCATTTAAAAGATAAAAAAAATCGCATACCTACATGACAAATAGCATCAAATATGTCAGGGAATAATACTAAACTTCTCGATTTAAGAAATCTTAATGTACATACAGACAGACAATCAAAAACCAACGTGACACTTTAATATTAAGGATAAGACCTTAATTTTTAAGAAAGTGTATTTTTACTTAACATTTACTTTATCTCATATAACAATATGTCAACAAGTCCAAATAGATCCCTAA
This sequence comes from Acartia tonsa, assembly GCF_053477335.1. Taxonomy (NCBI): domain Eukaryota; kingdom Metazoa; phylum Arthropoda; class Copepoda; order Calanoida; family Acartiidae; genus Acartia; species Acartia tonsa. Next base: position 7,798,513 of record NC_137266.1, on the reverse strand, counting down.
CATTAAATTGATAATTTAAGTGTCTTTTCTTTTCAGGGCTGGAATCCTTACGTCTATTAGACATGAGTGAGAATGAGTTGAAACTAATATCTGGGCAGGTGTTCCTCCCCCTCAACTCTCTGGACACACTCACCTTGTCCAAGAATCAGATACAGCGGCTGGAGGCTGTTACATTTCCCAGGTATCATCCTTGAATATAAATTTTTGTAAAAAGACACATTACATAGAGTATGTTGGTTACTTAAGAATTTACAAACCACTGGACCGATGGATTTCTCAATTTTAGGAAACCTTACTTAGTTCATGGGATGGTTTATATTCAAATTTAAGTCTAGGGATAGTTAGACTTTTTTTGTATGTTATCACCTTTAATGATAAACGAACATCCGTTAGTTGCAAATAAAGTCAGAGTAATTTTCCTGAATCTCAAGACTTTAATTTAGAAATAGAATAGCCTAAAACATTCCTGGGAGTTGTATACAGCTTACCAAATAGAAGAGAGCTCTTGCTATGCAGTTAGCGAAATCTTAAGGAACAGGCCAAATTATAATTTGTCTATATCATAGGTGTAGAGTAGTAAATCTTTCACAAAATCAAATCTCCAGACTAGAAGCTAATGCAATTGTATCTTCCAAAATACAGGTAAAGACAGTTTACATAAATTTACATCCCCAGTGATTATTAACAAAATTACTCCCTATTGGCTGAAAAAATGAAAATTGGTGATTTGCAAACAATCAATTAAAAATTCAATAAATGTACCCAACGAAACAAGCTCATTAAACTTTGGGTACAAGTTCAATTATACAGTCCATTATCACCTCCTTTAAATGTATAGAAAGTATAATTTTTTAGCTTAAAATTTCGATATCTTCTTAACCGATTGAGTCTTATTACGGTTTCATGCTAATTTTGTGTTTATCCTATCACTTCGAATACAGAGCTTCTAGATGCTAGGGGCGCAGCCGCTAGTTAGACTAAAACTAATGCAAGATAGTTGGCTATAAAAGTTTCATTAAATGTAAATAACTGCTGAACCTTAATGTAATCATATTAGTATTCCAACTTGATCTAGACATTTTGGGACATTTCTAGAGTCTTTCTAGCAGATCAAAATCACACCATGATAGTCATCTTATAAGGGGAAAATTCTATTGTCACATTCCAAAGTTTAACAATCTTAGAAACAATATAAATACAGCCATTCATTTCATCTGCACAACATTTATAAGTCTAGAAAATTGCACATTAGCCTGACTCGAAATGCCATAATTTTGTTTACTGATTAGCCTGACACAAAATATTAATATCATAACTTGATACAGAAGTTAAGTAATACATTTTAAAGAGTATAATTAAGATACCTTTTTTATATAAATAAATTGACATTTGTTAAAATTTTTAGACATTCTATTTTCTTGTAGACTTAACAATTTTTATCCATTTTTAATGAATGTTTATATAAAAAATAAAAGTAGGAAAATTAAAACTTTGAATTTTGATTCAGCCTATTTTTTATTGCAATTATAAGACTAAATAATATAATTTTTATCCAGTAAATACTATAGTTTTTGACCTGTCTATTGCAGGAATAAGGTATAACCAACAAGCAAAATAAATCTAAAATAATATTTGGGGGGCAAATGGAGAGGTCGTCAATTTTACGATGTGTTGCCCCCCAACGACAGCTGAAAAACACGTATAGGTTTCGTGATTTTCTTCCGAATTAATTTCGTTATTGGTATGAGCTGGGTCTATTGTAATGTTAATGTACGAGGATAAATTCTTTGGAAAATGTTGCACTTGTACTATGAGGGTAAGCCTATTTTATTGTAGTATGGACAATTTTTAGCCAGTAAATGTCCGAATTGTTTACAAGTCTATTGTAATGTAAATGTACGAGGATAAATTCTTTGGAAAATGTTGCACATAACTATGAGGGTAAGCCTATTTCATTGTAGTATGGACAATCTGTAGCCAGTAAATGTTAGAATTGTTTACCAGTCTACTGTAATGTAAATATATGAGGATAAATACTTTGGTAAATGTTGCACTTACCATAAATACTTCTAAACATATTGCATCAGACTTGCTAACTTTAGTAGCGAAGCTGCTATTTATATAACTCGTTTGATACATCCATCCCTTATCTTTCTAAAACGTTAACATTTTTAAAGCAATTTGATTTTCTACATAACTGGACAGGTGGTTGATACATCCCTCTTTTGAACGCTTTCACTTTCTTAATTGAGCTGTTGGAAATGAAAACTTGATTTTGTAATAAAACAGTATGTGGTATTTACAGGGAGGGAGGGGATATTTGGTTATTTATTTCACTAGTCCCCAAAGTATTATTATAATGTTTTCTTATTCGTTAGCTTAACAACATTGGGGTCTTTAAATGAATTTTGATTGGTTTGTTCATTAAGTTGAGTCTCCAAACTAACTGTAATCTACAGAGGTGGCAATTTTGTGTATCATTATTTGGGGATTTACAATGTACATTGTACATCATTATCGACTATTGTCTTATCCCCTAGATCCCTGGGTATATTATTCATATTTACTCAATGCCATTTATACTATTAATTTAACTGTTGTTTGTTGCGTAAGAAACCATTGATTGTTTGATTTCATGCATATTTATAATTATTTTAGCAAATTACAAAATACATCCATGTTTGTTTATATTAAATAAGGAAATAATGCTCTATTTTTAAGGATTGTTTTTAACCCTTCTCTAGATTCAAATCGTTGCTTGAAAAGTTTGGACACCACTAGTCTGGAGAAAACCAATTACGATTTGATAAAAGTATTTAGGCCAACGAATAAAACGCGGTTATAAAATTTTGAGCTATAGTGTAATTTACAATACAAAGTCACTTCCCACCCAGATGAAATTATTTTCTTGTAAAAATTACTAAATGTATAAATGATTTGTAACCTACTTCTAGGAGCTGGATATTTCCGACAACTTCTTGTCCTTGATGGAGCCGTCCTCCCTGTCCTCCTGTGAGATAGAGAAGGTTGATGTGAGCTACAACAAGCTGGTCAATGTGCCCAACCTGGAGGTGGCCCCTCAGATTACTGATCTGCTCCTCTCTGGTAATATGATTAGGTAAGTGATTGATTGATTTATCCGAGAATTTACCCTATTTTTAAAATGTGAAAACAACGGGGGATGTCCTTAACCCCTGGAAAATAGCTAAAAACCACTAAAGAAACAATAAGTATATACAATGAGAAACACAAGCTAAATGTTTTAACGGTTCAGCAAGATCTCAAGCTGTAGATGGTTAGTCATTGTCAGTTTATTATAGATAAATTGTGAGGGTTGGGGTATGGAAAGGAAAAGCCAATGGTAAACAAAACATACACACAATCATTTTCCTTATAACTTCTTTAACTAAAACAACGCTAGTATTACTATTTTTTTTATTTTTAGGATAATAGAGTCCAACAGTCTAGAAACCTATGAGTCCCTCAAAAACCTGCATCTAAACAACATGCCTGTTTTGGAAAGTATAAAACCATACAGCATGGACTCAAACCTAAATCTTACATACCTCACTCTGGCCAATAGGAATGTTGGAATTTTAAAAAAAAGTTATCTATATAAAAACGAGAGAAAAAATATTTGTTGAAAAAATATGATTATCAAACTTGGCACTTTGTTAATTATACACAATACATGTAGAAAAGCTACACTTTAGGTAAAACTAAAATGTGTGTCTATTTTTTTCACACATATTATTTTTTTTTATTGCAATATGTACAACGCAGTTAATCTATAAAATTAGTTATAAACTACAGTATTAAATGCTGCTTATCTGTTTTTGTATACCTAATAATTATTTTTGAAGTTCCAAAAATATGTATGTGGTTATATACTAAATGTTTTCTTTTAAATTTAAAAAGGTACAAAATAAATATACATTTACAGTTAAAAGATCAATAATGTTAAAATGTCACAAAAGTAAATAAAAGTTTTTAAAAATAAAACTTCATACTTAACAAAATTATCGATTTTCTCAAAGTTCAATGATACTTCTTAGTTTTTTTTAACATTAGATTAAAAGGTACATATTGATTAAATTCAAAGATCGACAGCCGCAGCTACATAACCTAAGCTGCTATTTTCTTTAACAAGCTGAATTATTTTCTGTTTTATATAACGCTCAAAAATAAGAGATGTAAATGTTATCATTATTTTTAAAATTATTAGATTTTAAAAGGAAGCTTTTCTATAACTAGGGCTTGTCATGATGATTTCTATGACATTTACGTACTTTTGAATAATAATTTATAGAAAAACAAATTTTAATGCTACAAGCGAAGCATCTCTATAATAAAGTACTACAAATTTAATTGTGTTTTTTTTCCTATAATCGCATTTTAGAGATCCTGATTTTGAATGTAAGAATTCCAACAAAAATATTGATTACAGTAAAAAGTTGTCCCCCATCCCAGAAGGAATATTCATGAAACTGGAGAAACTACGAGTCCTGGACTTGTCAAGGTTGAGTTGGAGGCACCTTCATCCTGGACAGGTATTGTCTTTTAATCTTTTTCATTTCAACAAATACGAATTACAACATTATATCAATTAACAGAATATCTGTGGGTCAGTAGCTCTTATGATATGGTTCTCCTTTGAAGGAAAGCCTCGTATAGGTCATGGGAAGGTTTATACATAATAAGAGCGTGGGAATCTTCCTCTGGAAAAAACTCTTCTCTCAAATAATTGTTTTTACCTTTTCTTTTAAATGGATGGTCAAATTATCACCTCGCACTTTATCCCATTTGCCCCTAGAGGTCTCTAGGGACGTAGCACGCAATTATAAGTAATCACGATTATCAAACACTAAATGCTATTTTGAAGTCAAACTGCTGATTAATAATAATAATAATTAAAATAAATTCTTTTAGATCCCGCCACAAATCCAGTCATTACGACTTGGAGGCACCGAGCTGGTATGCAGCTGTTCTCTGTCCTGGCTAGCCAGGATTGACCAGACAAAACCGGTTCTGGTCGAGGGGGCCACCTGTGACGGAGTCAGTCTACTTCAGGCATTTTTATATACATTTTTTCCAATAAATGATTCCAATAAATGTATAAGAATAGACGTATATCACAGACAACTACCTAGATCAAGTGGTGGGGACCTTTTTCGTCTACTAGCTTATTGCTTTCTGTGACACGGCTGTGTTTATTTTGCCGATGCTATTGGCTGATATTTTTTTTGATATTGGCTGATTTTTTTAAAATCCAGTTTCCAAATGTATTGATATGATATGGTATAATAAAATCCGGTTCAAGTTTTCCTTAAGGTTACCCCAGAACCGTAAATTAAATTTATTATATTACATCAATTTTAACCCTAATTTGTAGCTACAACTATAACTAGTGGCGCACACATGGTTTTGCAAGTGGTTATATTTCTTGATATCATTTCTACTAATACCACTTGATAAATAAAAACAAAGAAACTATAATGCAAGAAAAAAAATGTAACTTATGTACTTTTATAAATCTTCAAAGTGTTAAAACAATTTTAGAAATGGCATTAAAAATTATAAAACAAGGATGATATTGTTAATAAGAAACACAATAAAAACAAGATATCAAAGAGTAAATATGTTTCCGATATTAAAATTTATTAATTAACTGAATTTGTTAATTTGTTACTAAGTAATTTTTTTTATCTGTCAATAATCAAGAACTTTTATTGTGTCATAAATTAACGAAGCTTTTTATAGTGCCTATGATAAGTTACGCTATATTGGCCTACCATTGGTCAATATAAATGTTTACAGGCCTGACATTGGTAATTTCGTCTGTGTTTTGGTCTATCATAGTCATTTGTATTGTATGCCGTTATTTTTATAGGCACCTTAAAAAGCTTCTAAATTAACGCAAACACATACATTCTCTAATTTTTGCTAAGTTTTGCTGCAAAAAAATTGCAGAGTGTCATTTTTAATTGCAAAATAGCAACTTTGAGTAAAAAGTTTCAATTTTAATTTCTATATTTAATGCAACGGACGATGCACTAAAATAAAATTACATTTTTTAGTCATGATGCATAGTTTTTTCTTTAAAACAAGGATAACAACATCCTAAAAAAACAAAGCTGAATTAAGATTTAATTAGGACAAACAACTATTTTAAATGATCCATTTACAAGGCTTTAAATTAGTAAAACGATTTTAAAATATCTAATTCAATTATTATTATCGGTCAAGTCCTAAATGTAAAAAGTTTAATTCTCCTAAAAAGTTATAGGATGTCATTCTGTGTGTACTAAAGAATTTCGCTAACCGCTGAACTTACATGGTTCTCTTTACAGTGAAACTTCTCATATATCCAGAATAGGTTTATTTGGGGTATGGCTACAGCAGCCCTCCCAAGAGAAATCTCTTTTGGAAAAAACAGGTCCTCTATAAAATATTTTTTTATATTTTAACTCAATTGCCAATCGAGGCCTCTAGGGGCGTAGACGCAAGAATTTATTAAGATACAATAATATAATGTATATAAATTGACTGCAGGTTCCACAAGAAAAGTTTCAATGTTCCCAACAAGACTATATTCTAATCATAGGAAAGTTCAGATGTTTTTTTAACATAAAACAAGAACAATAACCTCCATTAGTAGCATAATAAAAGCTGTTTGGAATTGTAAAATATACAAAAAAATGTTTTTTTAAAGAGAAGCCTATTTTAATTCAAAGTTTAGAACATTATCAAAATTGGACAACCAAATCATTACCCGAATTATATAAATAAATCTACCAGATCTAAATACTTGTGGATGTGCTTTGCGACTAAAAATCATCTTTAAAAAATTTATATCTGTAATTATAAATAAAGAAGAAATTATGCAGATTTTTTTGGAGGCTAAAATGATTTAATGCAACACATTTAATGAGAGAATAATAAACCATAAATCAATGTTTTTATCATTTCTTTTGATTCTATATTTTGATACAAGAAACAGTCAGTGCTTTGTTTCCAAGGTGTTGTAAGTGGCGCTGTCTTGATCCTAATCCTTCTAGTTGTACTGGTGGCCGTTTATAGTTGGTATTCTTCACATAGGTACTTTTTTTTCAGTGCAACTTTTATGAACAAGCATTTTGTAATGATGTTCTGATTAATAATATTATTAATATTTTGTTTAGTCGTATTGTGTAATTCAATATGTTCTTCTGGAATTGATGGGTTTGTGGATATAAAACTGAAATGTGTATTAACTATCACACTTTTTACTTTTTCTTACTAGGCGTTTCACGATTTTTAAAAAAATTGCATCCTATTAAACTTCGAAGACTGCCCTTTTTACCAATTCCCCTTAAATATTAAGACTTAAACTTCAGTAAAAGCTTTAATTTGGTATTTTTAAAATTTTAACAATTCTCATTGGTGGTTTTTTTCGTATCTAACTTTATAGATTTCTTGTCATTTGTTTATTAAAAGATTTTGAATATATGTACACAAATGTGAATTTACATGATGTAAAACAATTATTAAGGTCAAAGTATCCATGTGACTATCTTCAATATGTGCCATGCGAGGAGGAGAAGCAGGGGTATCCAGGTCATGACCTCCAGGGGTATCCTGGACAGGAAGCTCAGGGTGTCCGTCAGGATATGTATGTTGATCCTACAGGTACAGAAAAATTTTATATTAACTATATAACTGTCTTGATATATAAATAAAAAAATACCGCAAAAATATCCTAATATAGCTAATAAACCTACAAAAATAATTACCTTTAAAAATGTAATCTCATTCGATTTATAAAAACTTTTTAATTTCTAGTGACTAGGCCCGTAGACTTTAGCGGTCCTATTCAGAGAATACAACTCTATACATTTTTTTTTCATAAACCCTCTGCGAAATCTTACTGGATAATTGAACAAAGATACATTAAACTACTTCAGTACGTCCAATTCATCTAAATAATATGATCTAGAGGGATAAGAAAATGGCCGATAGATTGATGTATATCCCCAATGATAATACATAAAATTATCCCTTCTGTAGATTACAATAAGTAATTGAAACGTTTGAATCTCAACTAAGCAAACTGACCAATCAAATTTTATAAAAGTCCCCAAGATGGTTAAGCCAAAGAAAAAGAAAACGTTGGGGACTAGTGCAATAAACAGCCCAATGTCCTTTCCATCACAGCATTTAACCAATTAATACAACATTTAAATGAATAAATTTAAGGTATGAATTATGGGGACTCAAGCTTGCAGTACGCCGACCCCTCGGCAGCCCTGAGATCTCCATACAGAACGGTGGGCAGAACTATCAACAGCAACGGCGGTATGCATCCAGATCTATACTCCGCTCCTGGCACTGTTATTGTTCCAGGTATGTTTTTGTTTTCTAAACAAGGATAACACCATCCTATAAAGTGAATTTGTGAATAGTATTAGAGTATCTGGTTACAGTTATAGGGTTGATACACGAAACTAAACTTCAACCCTACCTCCAGAAAAAAAAACATTTTTACAGAGCCCTCACTGTTTTAGATTAATTATTAAGAATTATGCTTTAATAGCAGTATATTTTTATTTAAAAAAGATAGTAAAATAAAGTTTTTTAAGTACTTTTGGAATACTTCCCTTTCGATCTTTAGGCAACCTTTTATAGCAGCCTTGATAAAAAAGTCGCATTAAAACTTAATTTCCTATTAATCTTTTTAGGTGTATATGAGCATTATGGTGGTGAATCCAGATACCAACCTGGCCACAACCAACCATTATATTATGAAAACCCCAGCAGCACAGTTATGGAGAGAAAGTTTAGTCCTGCTGCTTTCAATAAGTTCACAAATAATGATAACATCTATGAGGATGGCTTCTCCATCAATACGAGACTCAGGAATGGTTTACATTTTCATTGCTGTTCTACTGTAAAAAAATTAAATTTGTATACAAGGCATCTAGAGGCATTTGAGTGCAAAGGAGGGGAGTCGACCCTACACTATATATTCTAAGGGGCGATTGGAAGGGTAGAGGTACCCTCCCAAAAAATAGTTATAAACCTCCCAGGATTTAAAATAATTAATTATAAAAGCTTTAGTGACATACAAACAGACTTATAGACATCTTGTTACTAAAGTATTAGGATATGATTAATGCCTCCTTTGCTGTTCTATTTATTTTCAAAACTGTGTTCAAAATGTGTAAACCTTAAAAATACAGGGAAAAAGTGAGGTACAACAGTCCGAAATACAAGGGCAGCCCCAACCAATACAGCACAACCTCGCCCATGGTGTACAGCGGCAGTGCAACCACTGAACCCTTGTACTGTACCGTGACGACCAATCCGCTGGACGAGTACAGTAGCGGGTATCACGGCAGCGGCAGTCTCTACACGGACAGCAGTGCGTCTAGCACAGGCAGTACGGCGGTGGTACAGCCAGCTGGCGGTAGCGCAACAGCCTCACCAAGACTAATGCAGTCACAGAGTCCGCCGATGTTGGGCCGCAATGGTGGTATTATGGTGGCAGGAAATGGCGGTTCTACATTAGGTACAGTGTTAAGTTTTTTTTATTCGTTTTTTTTCTCAATGGATTGTCTATTTTCTAAAATATATTCTCTGCCTTTTCTCTTTCTTTCTTACTGTCCCTCTCTCTCTCTCTCTCTCTCTCTCTCTCTCTCTCTCTCTCTCTCACACACACACACACACACCTTTCCTTCTCAATCTCTCACAAGCCGTTCATTTTTTCAATGTAAGCTCTATGTATATTTATTTATTCCTGAAATATCATCTTGAAAGCTTCTATTGGATGTAATTGTCTTTGTTTTTCTTAAATATTCCAATAATTTTGTACCTGTATATTGCAGGGGGCTCCAGAATAGCTGGCAGCATGGACACCACAGGATGAAAACATCCAAACATTGAACCAGAGACAATTTTAGAAAGAAATGTGATAGATCAGAAAAACCTGTTTTCCTGATAAGTTAAAGTTTATTGAGGTGGTGAAGTTTCCCCCACAAAAAAAATGTTTAAAGAGTGATTTTAGATGACAAATTTTACTTTCAAAATATTCCGTATAAGTTATTGAAATTTGATGGAAACTTAAAGTCAGAATTTAAACTACGAAAGGTTTTCGACATTTAAAAAAACTGAATTACGAAGAAAATTCCCTCAAAAATTCAAAGTTGTAACAAAAAAATGGTATCTCAATTTTTCACATTATTGATAAGAACTATTTAAAACCAATATGGCCATAGAAACTTGTATTGAAATTATTTTCAGATCTAAATTATATAAATCCTTTGCTTTTATTTGCAAAATTTGTCATCGAAAATACCCTCTTTTAGATATTGTATATTTCGTTATTGATAGATTTTTGTGATACGTTTTGTTATTGAATATAATTATATATTATAAAGTGTTTAGGCGGTTTTTTATTTGGATCAAATATATTTTTCGAATTTTTTTTCTGTTTAATCATGGTTTTATGATTAAAATTTTACAAATGATTCAAAATTTATCTTTTGACCTAGTATTTTAGAAATAATTAATGTATTTTCGGGTGTTTTTGTCAAATATTTAAAAGTTATTTATCGTAACATATTATTGACAGAGAATATTAATTTAATAATTTTTATTTTAATATTCTTGAAAATTGTCTATTCCTTTTTTTCTAAGTTTCTTATATTTTAGGAATATTTGTATAAAAAAATAGTTTGATCCAAATTTAGAATCGCGTTTCCTGTGCCACGCTGTATCCCTCTAATCATTATAAAATAAAATAAAATCTGCCAAAAATAAATATTTAACTAAATCTTTCATCAAATTTTGCTTCATTATTATGAAATAAATATTTATAAAACATTTTTTTCGTTTTTTATTATTTTAAATATTTTCCTCAATTAAATTAAGGAAATGTAATAAGGGCTAGATAAGGAACAAAGAAACCACCGAACCGATTTTACTCTCCGTTACAGTAAAGCTTCTCATAGGTCCCTGGAAGGTTCATAACTTTTGAAGGGTAAGTAACCTAAGGCCTCTTAAGAAAAACGCCCCAAGAAAAAAATGCTCCCCCCCTACCCTACTACCACTTAGGTGCATTGCCAATAGAGAGAATTTTTCCACAGACATAAAAATGTATTTTTTTATCATGTTCTTTATATATTTGTATTTATTTTTGTTGAAATTTTATTGTTTTGAGTGACGTAGTATTGTAGACAACAGTGACAAGTAGGATTTCAATTATTAAAATCCCTTTATTCTTCTAGTGGATCATCTAGAACCCCCTCCCCATTTTAAACTTTTTGGCGATTTCACAACTTCTCTAAAAGTCCTATATGTGTATAAATGGCATGCATCTATTAGAGCATATGGAATCTAGGTTTACTTATAGAGTCATGCATCTGATATGGTAGCAGAGTGCATATTAAATGGTCATTTTAATATTTACACAAATTAATCAAAACGTAATATACTACAAATATATTCGTGGTTTTACCGTTTATTTGAATGTTTTGCTTCCTAAGAATGTTGTCATCCTTGTTTACTTAAAAATGAGTGTGAGGGGATTAAGTGGCTAAAGATATGTTTAAATGATATGGACTCATATTTACTTTAAAAATAAAAATATAAAGATAGGCTTGGGGGTCATTTACAGGATATTGGCCGAGGAATTCAATTATTGGAAAGAAAAAAGTGTCAGTCATTTTAACAACATTCAAGCCTAGTAGACAAATCTTGGTCAAGGAACCAAACTATTGACAGGCGAGATTCAGGAAAAACAGTAAGAGATAAGAGAATGGCCGAAAAACTGATGTTCGTTCTCAATAATCTTACACAAACTTATCCTTCAGTAGCTTTCAATTAGTAGTTGAAATGTTTGGACTCTTAAGTTAATGAATTATATATCAAAAATCAAATAAAATTCCCCAAATTAACAGCCCCATGTTCCCAATTTACCTGAGAAAAAAACGGATCAATTCCACAATTCAATGCATTATGAAAAGCGAGGCTTATTATAATTAGGGTCCGTCCGTACGTCTGTAACAGATCTTGTTAATTTAGGCATGTAAGAATTGCCTTAACGATAATAAACTTAACATTGTGATTTCTGTAACAGTTAGGTACGATCTAGAAAGCGCAGCAACTCTCTAAACATTACAAGAAAATCCGTAGGTTCTATTCAAAACATGTTGATTTTTAAACTTAAAAAAAAAAATATTATATACTGTAAATATCAATCCCTCGTTTAAACTTTAACACTTTGTTTTTTTAAAGCTAATTTAATATCCTCTAAAAAAAGTTAATGTTTTAATATATACAAATTAGAAAAATAGAAACGGTAAACAAAAAAGTTTTAAAAGGGAAATTTCATGTGTAGTGTAGTTGCATTTAAATTTTTCCCTTTTCAAAACTCAACCCTTGGTAAAAAAAATTATGAAAACAACCATGAGGGCGAATATCATAAAATTAACAAACAAACATGAAATAAAGAATGAAAGAAAAAGACATTTTAAGCCTTATTTTAAACAAAAAAGTTTTTAAAATGTAATTCTTCAAATACAAAGCCCAAACAAGTGTTCACATTTGGAATCTCTTTTTAATGCCTATAAACAGATTACATTACCAATTGTAGGCCAGTATACATTTTAATTGATCACTGGTAGGCCAGAATGACGTTATTTTTTAAAGGCACTATACAAAAAAAAAATTTGCACAATTATAATTGCTAAAAATCATTTTTTTTTCAAGAGTTCCTTTTTACTAAATCGAAGTTAATTCTAACAATCCTGTTTTAACGATCAGAGCTATCCCGTAAGAAAGCTAACAACAGAAGAACATGTTTAATTGCAGAGAAGTATCGCTTTTCATAGAGAAAAGTTTGTATTTGAGTGAGTTAGTGGAAACATATTTCATTGTTTATCTATCGGTAAAAACTTGCTAACTCGGCGTGGCAACAAACAACATACACTTTAATAGAAAAAGAAATGGTGGTGATAGAGGGGATATTGGGCTGTTTATTGCTCTATGCGCTAAAGTTTTATGATAATGTTTTCTTATTCGTTGGCTTAACAACTTTGGAGACTTTTATTGAATTTTGGTTGGCTCATTAAGATGAGTGCAAACGCTCAACCATTAATTTTAATCTAAAAATGGGGTAATTTTGTTTAATTATTAGGGATATACATTAATTTATCTGCCATTGTCTTATCCCTTTAGATCACTATACTGGTATACTTATCATGATTACATCGGCTAAGTAGTGGGATAAAAAACTGACTTAAATGTACTTAAGTTTGCTGGTATTGATTTATAAAAAATCAAGTCAAATGTTTTGTTAATGTCAAAGTGTATTGAATATCACAAAAATTAAGAGATTCGATATTGTAAATATCAAATCTCTACAATTATATTCCAATAAAAGAAAGCAACAAGCAATTAATATGGGCAAATTTCATGTTTTAAATGTTTATGAAGAGTTAAAATAGGAGCAATCAACGCTGAAAGACATAAGATGTTCGAAGGAAAAGTAATTATTTTCTATTGTAATTGTTTATTTTATTTTGTGAATGCCGCGCCCTTAAAATGGAATGGGAAAAAGAGGGAAAGGCTGATAACATCTTGCAATACAAAGCCTCAACTTTTTACTAGGGAACTCTGTTTTACAAAGTTCAGATTTTCTTGCTTATGTGTGTTAAAGATTAAGATCTTTGAAACAGAAGAAGATCCCTCAATGACGTCATAAAAATATGGGAGGAGGAGTAGGAACGAAAACCCCTAAAAAAGAGATGGATAATCCCTCGTTGTTATGACGTAACATGCTGCTTTTTTCGTCTTCAAACAGAAAATCATCAAAAATATTTCCAAAGTACTATATTTATTAGCACCAAAATAAAGCTTTAAAAACAATTAACCCTTTGATTGCACTATTTTTGTCTAGTAGTCATAAATATGCAAATAAAACAAAATAAATCGCGCTGATAAAATAGTAATGATTAAAATTACAGAGCAATTATGAAGCGCTTATGTCTGAGACTCTAACCAATATGCTAAAATTGTTATAGAATTTTAAAGTTTTCTAAAACCTGACCTTTATAATATGAACAGACTAAAAGCAATTAGATCATACTTTATTTACTTACATTTTGATCAAAGTATTAATTAATCTAGTACCAAGAATACTGATTGTTGGTACAGGTAATTGTCTTCGAAAGATAATATTAATAACGTTTTTTTCAAGTGAAGTTTAAGACAATTTTTATTACTATATGACAAAATACAAGCTAATAATCTTTAGATTTTCATATAAAGCGACAATGCTAAACAAAATTTAAAGACAAAAACAATAAGAAACCTTTACGATTAAAATTAAAAATAAATTAAAAATCATATCGTACATATTTGGCAACTGTGATATCTTACATACTACTGAACTAACAGTAACTTATTTGTCAAAAGTGTATTTTCTATGCTTTATTTTATTTTAGAAATACCTATATTTTCCTCAAGAAAATTAGAAGTGCCCTAGATCTTTAGCTGAAGAGCCCTTCATTTGTTTTCCTTTGCAACACTTTTTATATAATACTTTCTCTTTTATTATTTTTATAATATTTGGTTCCAGGATAAACGCAGGAGTGACAAACGTCGGAGTGGACAAACGCTTTAGATTCTAAATTATTATGTTAATTAAGTATTTCTATACAAATAAGGTTAGGTGAAGATATGAATTTACAAATAAGCCTCTCACAGGGGTTAGGCAATATCATTTAAAAAACTTAAGAGATGGTTTAAAATAGGTTAGGTTAAGGGTCCACGCCTGAGTTTGCCAAAGGGCCTAATATTTTGGGTGACCACAAAGCACATTTAACGTTGTTAAAAAACTTTGGGGACTTGTTTAATAAGCTGTCCATCGTCCCCTCCCTCCCCGGTAAAATGCACTTTATATTACTTTATTAATGACAGTAAAAGTAGGCTTCAAATAATAAACGTGGTCAATAAATGTATAATGAATCACCTCAATCACACTTTTTATGACAAATAAAAACATTATAATGACTTTATGATAAAGGCTTAGCATAGAAAAATGAATAAATTTGGAGGTGGATTTTTTCTAAACAAGTAAGTATTTTTCTTGAGTAGCAAAACCGTACAAAATTTATTACAAATTGTTAAGCCAATGAATAAGAAAACGTTATCAAAAATACTTTAAGGACTAGTGTAATGAACAGCCCAATGTTCCCTCCCTTCCTTACTATCGGCCATAAATAAAATGCTTTAAAATAACCATAAAAGTGTTTATTTTAGAGGTAATAATGACAGTCATTATGTAAATAAATAATGACATATATAAATACAAAAAGCACACCCTATTTAAAAAAAAGTATGTCTATATCGATAAGTAAACTGTAAAACAGCATAAACAAGTTAAACAAACTTATGATGTAGAAAATACAGAAAATTGTTCTGCGGTATTTAAACCTAAACTTAGATTACTTATTGACTGCATAAAACCAACTAATCAAAATTAAATTAAAGTATTTAATGTTCCAAGCCAACTAAAAAAATAACTTGGCTATAAAGATTGGGCACAAGATAAATTTACAGTTCAATGTCTCCTCCCTCCTAAAACAACAAAATATACCCTTCCCAGAAAAAATGTTTAAAAAAACAAGCTTTGCTTTGTTTGATAAAGTTTTTTATAAATCAACATTTATTTGTACAAAAACAATATCATTATCTTCATATTTTATTTATAGCAAAAAGTAAAAGGACCTTCCTGTTATTTCATATGTTGGATTTAGATAGGGAATATCGAACAGTAAATTAAAATACTACCAAAATGTTTTATAAACACGATCTCTTATTTGTTGGCTTATATATCTTGATTGGGTTTGTTAAACCTTCAAATACCAACCTTCTTTTCCACCTTTAAGAGACAGAAGGTTTATTTTTGTTTCTCGTATTTATTCGAATCCGGTGGATAGGAACCGGTTCTCATCCATACGAAAAAACTATGTCTAGCATCGTATTATATCCAGCTTTCTACGAATATAAAAATGTACAATCATAAGATTAAAACCAGTTTTTTTAGCTGGTGCCTTCGGCACCTCGGGGCTAAAAAAAACTAGTTTCAATCTCATAATTGTACATTCTAGATCCGCGGAAAGCCGTTTATAATACGATGCGAGAAATAACTATTATCGCTGTCTGCGCTGTCTACAACAATGTATAATCCATATTCTTATATATTATTCAATATATTATTATATATTGTTTGCCAGCCGCTATGCCCCTAGAGGAAAATTAAAGAAGGGGAGTGGGAGGTTTAAAAATTAAAAGGCGATTTTTCATGGAAAGGGGGAAGATAACTTCCCTAAAAGGAGTTATAAATCTTCCCTAGACATATAAGAAGCTTCACCGTTAAGGAAAACCATATCGGTTCAGCGGTTAGGGCGATCTTTCTGTAAAAGACACAAACAGACACACATATAGATATCCTGTTATTTTTTCAAAATGCTTGATTGTACCTTTTTGTTGAAAATGAAATATTAAATTGAAAACTGAACAATACATTAATTAAGTTTTTTTTGCAGTAATTTGAGTTCCACATTTATTTGATGAACTAATTTTTGTGAAAGCTTTTTTACATTTTGTAATGTTTTTTCTCTCTCAACACATAAAAAAGAATATACTTTGGCTTTGATTGAATTGTTTTTAGAATAATAATAATTAAACAAGGATGATAATATTCATCAGGGTCGGGGGACATTTTTTTTGACTCATTTGTAACTATACATATACAGGGTGGGGCAAATAAGACCGGACAAACTTTAAACGGCCATAGCGCCAAAACTACTTGACCAATCAGGACGTTTGACCACACTATAAAAAGCTTAGGTAATGAACTTTTAGCATAAAAAAATCTTTGGACGAAGATGGACGTGTACAACGAGCTGGCCGTGTATATGTTCAACAAGGCAGATTCCAAATGCGCCGGTGGTTTAATCTGGATTCTCGACTAGGGCCCACTACATCTGTCCTCAGCCCATCTGTAGGTGAGGTAGAGTTATGCAACTTGCTGGGGATACTGTTATATACATAAGTAAGACACTAGAAAAGACTAGAGCTCTCTATCTAAAATGCCTTGGCCGTAGTACTCCAGCAAAGTGGAATGAGGCAGATTTTGAGATGTAAAAAACGTCAAAAACCATGAAAATTCGTGAAAATTTCATGGTTCTTGACTTCAGGGACCCATATGAAACTTTAAAACTCATTTTAGACTATAGGTTGCGCTGACAACCCTAGCTGAAACTTCATACCAATTCCAAAAAGGTAAAGAACGTCGTTCTAGCTCAACTGTGTTCCAAATAAGAGCCTCCGTGTCTAAGGGTAGCTTGAAAGTTGGGCGAATTTTGATCCTGCGGTTACTCACGTTCCTAAGGAAATGTAGCCTCCCAGCAGCCCGATCTTAATTCAATGGACTTTTGGGCCTGGGGCTACTTTGAAGCATGCACCAATAGACGTGCCCATACCAAAAAGACCTCCCTCATTGCCACTATCAAGGAGAACTACGCCAGCTTGAACAGGTACATTTTGACCTGGACCTGCCGGCGGTTGAGGAGGCGGGTAGAGGCGGTGATTAAGGCTGGCGGCGATTTTATTGAATAATCTAATAGTCATATACCTATTTTGCTTGCCAGTTTTTAAAATTCAATAAAATCTTTAAAATTGACGATTTTATGTTCATTTGTTTAGAAGTTATAATTTGTCCGGTCTTATTTGCCCCACCCTGTATGTCTTTTGTAGCATGACTATCAGACAGATGGACCAAATAAATTATATATTTTGAGCTCATTGTCACTGGGAATCTTCTACAAAATTTTCTGATAGATATCTTACCGCGACAATAGGATTAAACCTGTCCGAAATTACATAAAGCTTTGCCAAAAAAAAATGTAGATAATTAGCTTTGTGATTTAGAGACCATACATGTCACAAACAACCAACCAGATAATTAAGAATGTAAAAAAATAGCTTAATAATTTTGAAATTTTAAATTAGTTTCATTTGTTATTTATTTTCTATACAAATTCATTTTTTAAAAATATTTATAATCTTATATCTTGATTAAATAAAAAAAAATTGTCTTTGTAAGAAACATAGAATGGAAAAATTAACAAAAAATGCAAATAAAACAACCTGGACGTGATTATTTAAACACAAATAATTAAAATGCATACATTTATAAAATATCGGGTATCCGTAAAAAAATCATGTATATGAAAAAGAGTTTACTTAAAAAGCGTATAACCTAAATATTTGTAAAGAAAAATTATAGTATATTCTTGTCATTGGGTGTTAAATTTCACAAATTCATAAATTCGCAAATGAAGAAATTGCGAAAAGATAAAAAGGCATCTATAATAATAAGAGTAGAGGGATCGTTTGTGAGGTAACTGCAGAACCGATATGGTTCTTAATTAGGAAAGGTTCTCCTATGCCAAGATAACTATTTTAAATAAATACTATCATTCTCTCAAGATAATTCGCTTAATAAAAAATTACATCTTAACAAGTTTTTTTGCCTATTCTTCTTAAAACTAAAATCTAAAGTAGAACGTAGACTTCCATCCCCCTTCTACTTTCACACAAGTGCCCCTAGAGGCCGATAGTAATTTGCAATTTGATACATATGGGGAAGTGATTGTACATAATTGTTGTCAACAGACACTGAATAATATTTAACAAAATACAAGGCAAAAATTGTGCGGACATAACATTTCGTGTATAAAACATCCGACTTCATTCTAAAGAACAAGTAGCTGCGCCCCTAGAGGCTTCTTGGGACATTTCATGGAAAGGAGAAGGAATGGATGTAGAAGAAGGCGACCCTTTAATTTTGACTTTTTATGGGTTGTTTTATCTATAAATAATTTTTTACAATCAACAAAAATAGTGATAAATCTTCTCTTGGCACATAAGAAGCTTCAGTGTAAAAGGATAACAGTCAGACATACATCCTATTATTTTATTATAACAAAAAAACAGTAAAAGGTATTTTGAAATTTACTCACCCTTTGAATTTTAACATTTACTTATAGATATTTTAATGCTTTGAGGCCGTGGAGGGAGGGGACATTAGGATGTTTATTACACTAGTCCCCAAAGTCTGAAAATTATTTTTATGATAAAAATAATCTCAGAAAGTCAAACATTTTACACACTTTCTACAAAAATGTAGAATTATGTTTTGCAATAATTTAGTGTCATTGCTATTTTGTGTATACAAATTATAAGTCATTACACATTGTATCATACTTTTTACTCAATTGGCTTTGATTTACCTCCATATATTATGATTTATATATGATAGCAAAAAAACAATGTATTAATATTTATTCACCGCATCGTATTATAGACAGCTTTCCGCGGATATTAAAATGATAAATTATAGTATAATTTCAAAGTTTTCGTAGACAACAACTTTGGGAATTATTACTTGATTTTGATTGGTTGGTTTATTAAATTGAATGTCCAAACGTTTCAACCCCTAGTTGTGATTTGCAGAAGGGGTAGTTTTAAGTATCATAATTGGTGATGTTCATCAATTTATCTCCCATTGTCTTATCCCTTTAGATCCCTGAATATTAAGCAAGCATTATTATATGTGCATTAACTTCCGCATATCTGAATAGTATTTCGCAGAAAGACAATAAAAACTTATTAAAAAGAGGGTATATATTATATTGAAATTGAGGCAAGGTCAGTTTGTGCTGTTGTTATCATATGCAACTTTTATTATTTGAAATTTTTATACGGGGCATTAAAAAGATTAGCATCAACATTATTGGATGTTTTCACAGGAAGATGTTTACTCAATGTTTTTGAAAACATTGAAAAGCTATGGAAAACATTTAAAATATTGAATATGAACATTCAAACATACAAAGATTTATCCAATTTTTGGTTGGAAGATTTTTTTCTAGAATAATTTTTATATTTTATTCTAAAAACATTAAAAAAAAAACATTTATAATCTTCATGTGAATCGCTAAAACTATCTAGTGCTTGTAAAAATGTTTACATTTCCACTTCTAACAAAACCATTTCTAATGTTGAACCGAAGGATAAAAAAAATGCAGGTACGAACATAGCCATGTTTTATACTAGTAGTGAAATGTCATCTCAATTTTCTACATGTGTAGAAGTGAATACACACCACATTATCAATACAAATATTCCTTTTGTGCATTTTACAGAAAGAAAAAGAAATGAAAAGCCATCTATTCAGACAGTTTCCATTTGGAATCATCTGTACCATTTTGAAACCACTCTTCATTTCTTACTTTCGGCAACGCCAAAGGGGAAGGAGAGGGTAAAGTTAACAATCCACTTTTAATTTCAGCTTCAAAAAGAAAAACTAAAATTTTGAGGATTTTTAGTGGGACGATTTCTCTTTGGAGGGTTATGTTACCCATCCAGAAAATAGTTATAAACCTCTCTGGAACTATTTAAAGTTACTGCAAAAAAAATATTGCTTAGTGTATTGATATCTTCTACTATTTCGGAGAAAATAGTTCACAGTTAAGTAATGTTATTTTTGTAATCCAACCAGAAGTTTTGCCATTTTGATACAAAAAATTTGAATTCAAACTATTTTATAAAAATTAAAATTTCTTTTTTAAACATGGCCAGCAATAAAGTGTGTTACTTTTTTTTATGTTTTATTTTTATTTGGCCACAACTTGGTAAAAAATGCTCACAAATCAGACCTTTTTCGACCAAAGATACTCAAATGGTTCCTTTACAAGCCCAATCAATCAGTTTTAAGATATCTTTATATTTCAAGAAAAATTTATGAAAATACTAAAAAAACGGCAAATTTGGGTGTTACCTTTTATATGCACAGATACCATAAAATCAACAGAAAAAATACTTATTTTTACTTTTCTGTCATTTTTAAAGTTTGATTCTGTTAAATTGGCTATTCTTGAAGGGATTTATGCATTAAAATATACTGAAACATAATATTGGGCAGAAATTAATGTATTTCAAAGAAAGAAAATTTTGAAAATAAGAAATTTGACCTCTATCACTTTAGAGGACAGCTGCCAACCTCTAGTTGACAGGATATAGTTAAATACTTGTTAGCAATAATAATTAGCCAAAAAAGTAAAACAAAAGGTTTTTTAATATGGTAAAATAATGATAATCTAAATCTTAATTTTGGGGATGATGATCTTAAAGATGCTCTTGCTGTTGGTGATGATGACCCAGATGGTATCCAAATACATGAGCATTATGACAACTTATCTATTAAACTATGGTCCGAATTTTGTATTTGTAGCATTCTCCAATCAAGAGAAATCATAAAACATACAATCATGGTTTTTAAATTCTCCAATTCATAAGGTAAATATAATAGTTTTTAAAAGATGGTTATATTTCTTGTTACAACTTTTAATTGGAGGCTGCCACAAATACAAAAATTGGACCATAGTTCAATAGATGAGTTGTCATAATGCTCATGTACTTGGATACCATCTGGGTCATCATCACCACCAGTAAGAGCGTCCTTCAGATCATCATCCCCAAAATTAAGATTTAGATTATCATTATTTTACCATATTAAAAAACTTTTTGTTTTACTTTTTTGGCTAATTATTATTGCTAACAAGTATTTAACTTTCTGCCCAATATTATGTTTCAGTATATTTTAATGCATAAATCCCTTCAAGAATAGCCAATTTAACAGAATCAAACTTTAAAAATGACAGAAAAGTAAAAACAAGTATTTTTTCTGTTGATTTTATGGTATCTGTGCATATAAAAGGTAACACCCAAATTTGCTGTTTTTTAGTATTTTCATCAATTTTCCTTGAAATATAAAGATATCTTAAAACTGATTGATTGGGCTTGTAAAGGAACCATTTGAGTATCTTTGGTCGAAAAAGGTCTGAGTTGCTTCATGTGCATCAATTTATTTATTTTATTTTTATAATACTGTGTCTAGTGAGTGGTTTCAGATAAAAGATTTTAGGATTATTATGAAATCATAACCAACACCTTATTTAAAAACCATAAATAAATTGAAATTGAAAAAGAGTTATGCTCAACAGGCATAATTTTTATTCATATAGATATTTTTCACTGAAACTATTTTGATCAACACACTCCCCCACCCATGTTTGCCTACAGGCCACAAGGGACTAATTGTTCACTGTGGGCTAGAATTGAATCAAGACAAAAGTAAGTGCCGAGCCCTGGGACCTATGTATGGTGAAAATAGACATAAAACCATGATGATTCCAGGTAAAACCAAAATATTTCAGCGGGGGCTTTTTGAGAAAATTAGATTTGAAAATTTCTAGTTCAATTTTTACCCCCTAGGAGTTGACGCATAACTATGACAAGAAAAGCAAATAATATTTAATTTAAATTTTGAACAACTTTGCTTTTATGAAGTCCTTCTTAAAACCTCTCTATATATGATTTATTTTAGGCTGAATTTTTGTGACCTTTGCAAAGCAAGTGATAAAAATGGCCATTTATTAACTCCCTTCAGGAGTGGTTTTATGAAGAACTTTATTAAAGCAAAGTTGTTCAAAATTTTAAATAAATAATATTTGCTTTTCTTGTCATGCTTATGCGGCAACTCCTAGGGGGTGAAAATTGAACTTGAAATTTTCAAATCTAATTTTCTTAAAAAGCCCCCGCTGAAATATTTTGGTTTTACCTGGAATCATCATGGTTTTATGTCTATTTTCACCATACATAGGTCCCAGAGCTCGGCACTTACTTTTGTCTTGATTCAATTCTAGCCCACAGTGTGTTGATAGAAATAGGAGTTTGTACTCAATTTAATATTAAGAGACAAACTTATTTAAAGCAATCCAAAAATATTAGCAAACAATCAAATTAAAAATATTTGTAAAAAGAAACTTAAAACACATTATGTAAAACAACATTACCAGAAATAACATTGCTTTCATTGTAATCATTGGTTTCTACATGATCAACTGAGGAACCTGATGAAGGGATTGTTGCAGCCTTAAATGCTGATAAATCTGGTAAAACTGTTTAGTCTTTCACTAAGACATTAAAGGAACCAGCATTGATATCACCCATTCTCCCAACAAGAAGCTTTTTTGAGTGTTGATAAATGTCAGTGCATTAGTATTGTAAATTGCTCCCAGTTCCAGCTGGCCTTGTGATAGTGTCCTCATTTGTAAATACTCCCAATTTCTTGGTTCTGACAAATTTTCTTGGCACACTCTATGTTGCCAATGAATCCCTAAAAACCTTTATTTTCAATATAAAATTTCTTTTCAACAATACTATTCAATTTGAAAATGTATTCATTTTGTAAATTTTCTTCTTTGGTTGGTTTTTTTACTTGTTATATTGTAAGATTTCATAAATCTTTTAATTCTTATATATAAACAATTATAACACAATATATTCCATGCATTCATAAAGTAGTGTATTCTACTTCATGAAGTAGTGTTGGATAATTCACTAACATATCCTTCATACAATATTCATGTATTTTGGAAAAAAAAGTATTTCTTTTTTACATTATTTGAATTTAAACAAGATTTTAATATTTTTATAGTATTTACAATTATAGTATTGATTTCTCTATTGGAGAAAAAAGTTTACATTTGGGTAGTTTTCGTTTTGATATCCAGCCTGTCGTTTTTCCATTTTTAAACAAAAAATCTTTGCATTTAAAATATTTTATAAAATTCAAAGTTCTTTATTGAACATGGTTTTGGTCAGCACTGTATTTGATTATAGTTTATCATTCGCATCAAGTTTTTTTTTATAATTTAATTACTTTGTCTAGTAGGTGGTTTTAGATACATATTTTTAAATCAATAAATAAAATCATAAAATGAATTATGCTTAACCCATTAGTGCCGAGCGCCACTTTTATGGGCCGATTGAGCTGAAAATCTCAGGGAAGCTTTATAATGGTAAAAACGGAAAACGTATTTTTTTGTTTTGCTCTAGTGGCGTGCACAGGAAAGTTGCAAAAAAACCCGGTTCGGCCATAAATACCAACCAGGCATTATTACCCGTTTTGGGCGGTTTCCGCCGGCGTTAAAACCCGGTTTTGCTGAAAAAACCCGGTTATTTCGACCAAAAATTGAAAAATGTATTTTTTGAACGCCCAAAGTGAGATGAACACTTTTTAGAACTTTGATACGATCCGTAATTGAAAACTACATAACCTCATGTAATCTATAGAGCTACAAGTAATATACGAAGCGATTTATTTCAAATTTAGTGTTTCGGCTATAGGTTCCGCCATTTTCGGGTAAAAAAACCCGGTTTTGTTGTTGTTGTCAAAAAAGATCTATTAGTAAATCGGGTAATACAAATTTCAGACTCCAAATGGAAATGTCGAACCGGGCTTATATAGGATGTAAGAAAATGATAAAAAAATCATATAAAAAATAATAATTTAAATAAAACGAATTCACAAATAGATGTACTTGTCAATAAACTTTAGATTTAACAAAAAAAATCAGCGACTTTACTATAAAAACTTCAAAAAATAAAAGTTAATACTAGTTTGGTTACTTTATTCTAGGCATTGAAGTTAGTATTAGATTGATAAACATTGGGTGAATAATTGTTTTTGTCCCAATAATAAGCTTCTTGTATGCACTAACAAACTGCAGTTTGGTTGTAATGTCATTACATCCCAATCTTCCTCCTATACTTCCAAAACAGTGTTCCAGGTGGCCTTGGGAAAGTCTCCTGATTAGTAAGTACTCTTTATTAGTTGTTACATACTTTTCATGTAACTCCTTGGCACACTCATGGTTGCTAATAAATCCTAGAAAACCTGTTTTTTGTTGGCCCTTGCTAAGAAGCTTGCCTCTTCAATCCTGAATGAAGGCAATGCACAGAATTTTCTCTAAGATAAACTAGTGTATCTACCACAGTCATGCTGAATAACTGGGCGGACAACTTGTGAGTCATCTCATTGTTTCTAAATTGTAAATGGGCACTTGTAACTTTTTTATCATAAAGGTCATGTTCCAGTGGAACTTTAATTAGTTTATTGAGATATTTCCAATTTATTTGTTTACCTCAATAATTGATCATTCCTTACAGTTAGGGAGTTGAATCCATTTTTATAGAAGCAGAAATATAATCTATGATTATGGTTTGGACCCTCTAAAACTGTAATCTACCTTTCCACTTTCCCCTCTCTTGGTGAAGATATCTTCAACACCGATACGATTTTTGAAATGTAAGATTCTACTTTCCCCTCTCTTGGTGAAGATATCTTCAACGCCGATACGATTTTTGAAATGTAAGATTCCACTTTCCCCTCTCGTGGTGAAGATATCTTCAACGCTGATACAATTTTTGAAATTTAAGATTCCACTTTTGCCTCTCTTGGTGAAGATATCTTCAACAAGAGAGACAAAAGTGGAATCTTATATTTCAAAAATCGTATCGGCGTTGAAGATATCTTTACCAAGAGAGGGGAAAGTGGAAGGGTAGATTACAGTTTTAGAGGGTCCAAACCATAATCATAGATTATATTTCTGCTTCTATAAAAATGGATTCAACTCCCTAACTGCCTTATGTGGGTAGTATTTTAATTTCAGCATGTGAGGTGTCTCCAGTAGAAATTAGATGTAATGTGTGTCCTGCAATTTTGTGTCAGGTTGTTCAGGGTCAAGTATCACTCACAAATATTTAGCCATTCTTTGGTTGTCTGTGAGCCCATCACTAACTAAGGAAATTATTTTATTCAATTTTCCTCAAACTTGTCCACTACAGCATTTACTTAGGCCCTTCTTTGGTGATCTTTTAAAAAATGGCCAATGGTAATTTTAAAACTGCAATTTACATAATTGACACTTTATTTTTTTAATAATTTTCTAAAACTGGTCTATATATCACAGATTATTATCTGAATCACAAAAAATCGAACTGTCCGGCATCGCGGGCCCTATGGCAGGCACGAACTATTGACCATGGGGTTCTGTTAGGTGTTCTGGATCTAAATTATCAAAAGCTACAACAGGGGCGGAGTAGAAGTTGAGTTGGGCGGCAGGAACTGGCTTGAAGCTTACAGGGGTGACATTAAACATAACACAAAAAACAACAGGATACTTGCAGTAAAACTTGGTATTGTTATATTGGTTTTAGCACTAAGGGGTGACAACTGCGTCCGCAGCAGAAACAGAATTCCCAAATTCTCTTCTCAGGTTTTTAAAACTGTGTTTAACCTATTTTTAAAACGTATATAAAAAACATACTATGACACCAGTAGAATGAGACTGCAGAGCCTAAATTTGAATTAAGTCCCCAATAAACTTTTTTGGGGGGATTTAAATATTAATTTTTACTGTTGCCATGATCATTTTGACTGAAGCAAAAGGTCTTTTTTTTATTTTGGTAAAATTCGTAGCTTTTAGAGTGTTTTCCTTCATAAATATTGTATTCTGGTATAGAGTAAAATTAGGCCTTATGATTTTACTATAAAAATTCACTAAAAAGTTAATTCTTTATAATATATCAACGAATTAACATTAACATGTTTGTGTTCTCTCACTTATTTTAAAAACATAAAAAATGGCTGTAAAGGGTTAAATGACAACAAATGTTTATGCAATACAACAAATTTATTATTGTCACATATACAAATGTGTTATGAAATAAGATTATTCAAACTTATCTTTTAAAATAATTTTAAAAAGTATGTATCTTTTATGTGTATGGTTTTCATTCTTTTCATTTTAATTAAATAAAAAATATTTAACTACATTGGAAATACGTCACTTTGTGAAAACACTCTTTTTTTGAATTGTAAAGAATTATATAAAACAAGACTTCTTATTGGTTAGATTTCAGAATTATTTGTTTTATTGTAAATGTTAGATTTTTCAATGAAATTAATTGTTTTGGAAAAAAAATTATTTCCAATGAACAGAGTAATGTTTTTTTGTTGTATCAATATAAAGTGAATTATATAAAAATGTTCTGTAAGCCACAATATTACCTGAAGTAAAAAAAGAGCTTTTGCTTCGGTCAAAATGATTACAGCAACACTAAAAATTAATTGTTAAATCCCCCAAAAAAAGTTTATTGGGGACTTAATTCAAATTTGGGCTCTGCAGTCTGATTCTATAAGTGTCCTAGTATATTTTTGACCCCCCATTCAAAAATAGGTTAAAAACAGTTTAACTGATTTTTGATCTCCTCAAACTTAAAATCAGCAGTGGTGATGAGGCTCTGCCATCTTTGCTTTACACTAAGACATTGTGTTCTCGCTTTTGCCTCCATGATCTGGTTGTTGGCCAACTTGGCCTTAACGCCTTTTTCCACTTTACAAGTTTCCTGTTTACTCATTTTATCGTTCACTCTTTTGTGGGCACCTTGATACGCCTTGGTAATAAAATATGGATGAAGATATTTTGATGAAGTTGGAACTGTAACCCTCTTGCTATAATGTGATGATTTCAATTTGAGTTGGTTCTGGATGCAGTTTTATCATTTTAGCAATTAGGCTTGTCTTTGTCATCTTATCTTTTGGAGTTTGACAAATTAGTTCATTAGAAATGAAACCACCACTGTCTAAAAGTTGAAAGTTACCATTACTCTCCTTCTCCAGTATCCCAATTGCAGCTTCATCTGATTTCCTAGTTATTATCTTGCTTTCTTTTAAAGCTGCATTAGATTTCTTTCTTTTTTCCCCATGAGACTACTCTTCTGAATCCATTTTCATATCTCCTGTAGGGTAACCACGGAATTGCACCCATACGGTATTCCACCCACGGAATTGCACCCAGCAGGACTCCACCCAACAGAATTGCACCCACACGGGATTCCACCCACGGAATTGCACTCATACGGGATTCTACCCTCGGAATTGCACCCATACGGGACTCCACCCATGGAATTGCAACCATTTGGGATTCCACCCACAGAATTGCACCCATATGGGATTCCACCCATACTGAATTGCACCCATATAGGATTCCACCCACGAAATTGCACCCATACCGAATTCCACCTACGGAATTGCACCCATGGAATTGCACCCATACGGGACTCCACCCACGGAATTGCACCCATACGGAATTCCACCCATATGGGATTCCACCCTTGGAATTGCACCCATACAGGACTCCACCCACGGAATTGCACCCATACGGAATTCCACCCACGGAATTGCACACATATGGAATTCCACCCACAGAATTGCATCCATTCATGATTCCACCCACTGAATTGCATCCATACGGGATTCCACCCACGGAATTGCACCCATATAGGATTCCACTCATGGAATTGCACCCATACAGGATTCCACTCATGGAATTGCATCCTTACAGGATTCCACCCACAGAATTGCACCCATACGGGATTCAACCCATTGAATTGCATCCATACTTCAGGATTCCACCCACAGAATTGCACCCAAACATGTTCCACAAAAAACATATTTGAACCCAAAATCCAGGATTCTAACTATTGAACTACACCCACATGGAATTACCCCCAGGATTTCATCTGAAATTGAAAAAAAATAGTTTTAGAGACCAATACTTTGTTGGTTGAATCCATCTTACACCACTAGAAGGTCAAGTATTATAGTAAGCCATTTTTTTTTTGTTTTTTTTTTATTTATAAATTTCTTATTGTTTTTTTTTTTTGTGATTTTCATTAATTTTGTGCTTTTTTGTGATTTTTATTTTTGTTTTCAAAAAAAAAATCTTACCAATAACTAAGCAGAGCTATTGATGTGAGCAATGGAGCGCAAGTATTGCATCTTGTTAGCTGCATTCTCAAATGTTGCAACTTTTCTTGCTAGTCTCTGGTTAAGTACTTTGTACTTTTGCCTTTGAGGAGGATTGTTGGCTACACTGTCATCAGCTAGGGTCTTCAATTTGCTCTTTCTCTTCCTCTTACATATGTAACTTCAAAATAAGATAACAGTTCATTAACTCTATCTATGTCTTGAGGAAATGTGTCAGCTAGCTCTATTAGAAAAATATCCAATACTCTTACTTCAGGCACAAATGAGAGTGCTTGAAGACATTTCACTGATAGGTTAAACTCAGCATTATTTTCATATTGAGTTTTAAGGCCCAATTCACCAACCTTTCTGTTACGGCTTTGCCCATGGTGAAAATAACATCCTTTCAATGTTGAAGTTGGAAATACTTGAACAAATGCATTGATGGGAGCAACAAGCACAGTGCAAATGAAGGTGCTTTGACTTTTGTGTCAGAACCTAAATTGGGACATAGTGCATTTCATTACCCTAGGTTAAGTAACTTCATTTCACTTTTCAATAAAATCTAAAATGCAGCGGTTTTTCAGAAAATTAAATTTGAAAATTTCAAGTTCAATTTTCACCCACTAGGAGTTACCACATAATCATGACAAGAAAAGCAAAGATTATTTATTTAAAATTTTGAACAACTTTGCTTTTATAACGTTCTTCATTAAACCCCTCCTGAAGTAAGTTAAATAATGGCCATTTTTATCAATTGCTTTGCTAAGGTCACGGAAATTCAGCCTTAAATCATATATAAAGAGGTTTTATGACTGATTTTATAAAAGAAAAGTTGTTCAAAATTTTAAATAAATAATCTTTGCTTTTCTTGTCATGATTATGCGGTAACTCCTAGTGGGTGAAAATTGAACTTGAAATCTTTAAATCTAATTTTCTCAAAAAATGCTGCATTTTTAATATTTTGGAGGGTGGGGTGACCCCATTGAAAAAAATTTCTTCTGTTTTCAATTTTCATTTTTTCCAGGGTGGCATGAATGCCCATACCCCTCCAAAAAAATTTTGGCTGTTATTTTCAATTTGAAGGATGGGGTAACACCCACACCTCTAAAAAGTTTTTCTTCTTTTTTTCTTCCATATTCAATTTTTAGGGGGTTAAGGAATAGATGAATAAAAAAAATTTAAGGGGGGTGTGAGAAATCACCCCTCCAACCAAAAAATATAAAACAGAATTTAGGAAAAAATATTTAGGGGAGTGTTTAAAGTCACCCCACCACCATAAAATTTTTTAAAAACATTTAACCCACCCTCTCAAAAATTGTAAATTTGAGAAAAGAATCCTGCATGGGTGCAATTCCATAGGTGGAATCCCATACAGGTGAAATTCTGTGGGTGGAATACCGTATGGGTGCAATTCCGTAGGTGGAATCCCATATGGGTGCAATTCCGTGGGTGGAGTCCCTTATGGGTGGAATTCCGTGGGTGGAATTCCGTATGGGTGCAATTCCGTGGGTGCAGTTCAGTATGGGTGCAATTCCGTGGGTGGAGTCCTGTATCGGTGCAATTCCGTGGGTGGAGTCCTGTATGGGTGCAATTCCGTGGGTGGAGTCCCATATGGGTGCAATTCCGTGGGTGGAGTCTCGTATGGGTGCAATTTGGTGGGTGGAATCCTGTATGGGTGCAATTCCGTGGGTGGAATCCCGTATGGGTGCAATTTTGTGGGTGGAATCCTGTATGGGTGCAATTCCATGTGGATGCAATCCCGTCGGTGCAATCCCACTGGGTGCAATTCCGTGGGTGCAATTCCATATGGGTGCAATACCAATGTAATCCTCTTGTAGAAGTGAATCAAGCAATATTAGCTTGGTTGTCAAACGTAAAAAAATCTCATCTGATTAACATTTTCTATGCACATTTCACTATACTGATCAACTAAAAATGTCCTATTAAAGGAAGCCTGCAAGAAATACTACACTTTAAGTGCTGAAAGACAATCACAAGTATACCCAATACCCCAAATTTAAAGCCATCAGCTTCAATAACAAAAAAGTTCTAGGCATTTCAAAATAGCATTTTATGTACAATGAAAATTTTGAAAGATTTGCAATGCTCATAAAAGAAAAAACAATATTAAATTATGTCGCCTAGACACAAAATTATAACCTTATCTTTGTCAGAAACTTAGATTTCCGGTAACTGATTACATTTTTACAATAAAAACACCACATTTCATAGTCAAAATCTATGAATATAATTCGATATTAATTGCATTTTTAACGAAAATCATAGCGGAATCAAAGGGGTAAGCTCAGCTGTGATTGGTTGCTTAGCCGATTCAGCCTTCTGATTGGCTACAGTACACTCTTTACAATGCAAGTTAAACTTATTTTTTTTAATGATTTTGACTAAAAAATGGGTATTTTTATTGTAAAAATATAATTAGTTACTGGCAATCTAAATTTATGACAAAAATAAGCTTATAATTTTGTTTCTAGACCACGTAGTTTAATTTTAAAATTTCTAACATTAGCATTAAAATTCTTTCAAAATATTTATTGTACATAAAATGTCATTTTAAAATGCCTAGAACTTTTTTGTTATAGAAGCTGAAGGCTTCAAATTTGGGGTATTGGGTCTACTTGTGGCAGTCTTTCAGTAGTTAAAGCGTGGTATTTCTTGCAGGCTTCCTTTAACAAAATATCCAGGAATAATGCGTTGATTTTATGATATTTTTGGGAGGGAAAAATAAAAAAAAACAGGGAAAAACAGGGAAAAGGATTTGTTTTATGATACTAAATTGTCAATTAGTTTTGTTATATCGTAGTAATTAGGTAATAAAGATCTATTTTAAATTTATTTTTTATTGTGTTGGACAATAAATAATCCACTTTGGAGAATTAGTAAACACTTTTATGAGACTTTTTATAAAGAAATATTGCACCTTTATTATTAACAAATTTGTAATTAAAGGTGGGCAAGAGATTGGAAATCTAAATATACTTGGATACTAATAAAAAAACCTATTTCTAGGGTCTGTGACAAGCTGCTGCTGGATCAACAACCTGCTGGCTCCTGGGCAGCAGTCTGGCAGCAAACTACAGTCTGGCAGTTCCAGAGTCTTAATTCTATAAAAGATGGTATAAGAAATGGATAAAATAAATTGCAGCACACACCAGGCTACAATTGAATCAAGACAAAAGTAAGTGAAGAGCTCTGGGACCTATAAATGGTGAAATTAGACATAAAACCATGACGATTCCAGGTAAAACCAAAATATTTCTTTTTTAGAAAATTATATTTGAAAATTTCAAGTTAGATTTTCATCCCCTCAGAGTTACCGCTTAATCATGACAGGAAAAGCAAAGATTATTTATTGAAAATTTGGAACCAATTTGCTTTTATAAAGTTCTTCATAAAACCACTCCTGAAGGGAGTTAATAAATGGCCATTTTTATCAGTTGCTTTGCTAAGGTAACGGAAATAATCTTTGATTTTCCTGTCATGATTATGCAGTAATTCCTAGGGGATGAAAATTGAACTTGACATTTTCAAATATAATTTTCTCAAAAATTACCCTGCTGAAATAATTTGGTTTTACCTGGAATCATCATAGTTTTATGACATATTTCACCATTCATAGGTCCCTGAGCTTGGCACTTACTTTTGTCTTGATTCAATTGTAGCCTGACGTGAGTATAATATTACAGTGCAGCTAAATTAGCTAAAGGAGCACAGCTAAAAGACATATATGAATAAAGATATGGCAGCTAAAATGATGGCTTAAAGGGACTGTAAACAAGAAAATTTCTCATCAGATTATCAAATCTTAACATCATCTCATTCATATAATCTCAAAGATATGGCAAAACTGTCTCTTGTTTCCTTAAAAAAGTCTTTTCTCGCTGATTTTTATTATGTCCAAGATTAGGGAAAAAATTTCCAGACTATATAAATGTGCAGTTAATCGTCTTTTTTTCCTTCTATAGCTAAAACTAAACTTTTTGACATAGTTCTCAATTTTTCATAACTGTTAAGCTGACTTTTAACATAATCCTTGCTTTAAAGGGGGAATATAGGTTAAATATGATATGGGCTCCAAAAAACCGTGCCATTCCATAGATTGTAAATAACTTAAAGATATTGACATATCTAATTGTATAAGTCTGTTTATAGCTTAAAACCTGTCTGACTGAAGATAATATTATGTAATTAGTGTGGTTCTCTAAGAACTTATACACCCTAGCATCACACAAGGCTTCGTAGTAAGGTTGAATTAAAAAGCTTTCGTTAAAGGATAGTCGTAATAACGTGGAAACCAATTAATCAGGGGTAAATATACCCTCCTTCTACCTTCATACAAAATATATAAATTAAAATATTTAAAAGTTTAAAAAACATCAAATAATGTAAAAAGTAAAAAAAAATAATCGATAACATTTTCTTGGAGGAAGAATGATTTCAAATCCCTGTTTTTTTGTGGCCGTGTGTGTGTGTGTTGAAAATGTGTACTTGAGGCTATTTATATCTTCCAGAATTAATCAATGATCTTTGTACAGAAAATAAACTTTAAGACGTATTATTTACCCAAGTCAATACTCCTGGCACACTTTTACACAAATTATTTTTACGCTTTTGAAAAATTGAATAAAAGAGTACATAATCTAAAATAATAAACATTTAAATTATCATTTAAGATGCGTGCTAATGTTATAGTCAATCAAACTTAAGCAAAATAGTCAAAAAAAAGTCTTGTAAAGGGCTAAAATAAATGGTTTGTCGGCAATCTGATTTATCATATGTTCAATTGAAACAGAAAATTGCAAAAAAAGCTAGAAACAGGTTTTTTTATTAGTATCCAAGTAACTTTATATGGCCCATCTCTCGCCCACCTTTAAAGGGCGAATATAGGTTTGATATAATATGAGCTTATTTCAAAGGTGCCATTATATAGATTATAAATAACTTAAGGATATTGACATATCTAATTGTATAAGTCTGTTTATAGCTTAAAACCTTTCTAACTCAAGATAATATTATGTAATAAGTGTGGTTCCCTAAGAACTTAATTACCCTAGCATCACACAAGGCTTTGTAGCAAGGTTGAATTAAAAAGCTTTCATTAAAGGATAGTCGTAATAACGTGGAAACCAATTAATCAGGGGTAAATATACCCATCTTCTACCTTAATACAAATTATATAAAGTAAAATATTTAAAAGTTTAAAAAACCATCAAATAATGTAAAAAGTAAAAAAAAATAATTGATAAAATTTTCTTGGAGGAAGAATGATTTCAAATCCCTGTTTTTTTAAGGTTCGTGTGTGTGTGTGTTAAAATTGCGTACATTAGGGTTTTTATATTTTCCAGAATTAACCAATGATCTTTGTACAGAAAATAAACTTTAAGACGTATTATCTACCCTCGTCAAAACTATTGGTGCACTTCTACGCAAATTATTTCTACGCTTTTTAAAAATTGAATTAAAGAGTATATAATCTAAATTAATAAACATTTAAATTATCATTTAAGATGCGTGCCATTGTAATAGTCAATCAAACTTAAGCAAAATAGTCAAAAAAAAGTCTTGTAAAGGGCTAAAATAAACCGTTTGTCGTCAATCTCATTTATCATATGTTCAATTGAAACAGAAAATTGCAAAATCTACTTAAGGATTTTTTTGAATTTTTAAATTTGGCATAGATATTCTAAAAGTATGAAATGGCACCTTTCATATAAGCTCATATCATATGGAACCTATATTCGCCCTTTAAATACAAATTTGTAAATAATAATGGCGCAATATTTCTTTATATACAGTCTGATAAAAGTGTAAACTAATTCTCCAGAGTGGGTTATTTATTGTCCAACACAATAAAAAAGGATATTATTATTTTAAATAACCTTTGAGATACAACCCTTTGTAGACAGTGGGGTATTTTTTTGTCAATAATACGAATTTAAAATAGAACTATAAAACAAAAACGTTCAGATTTTCCCTGTTTTTTCCTTTTTCCCTGCCAAAATACCATAAAATCAAGGCATTATCCCTGCATAATTTTGTTAATAGGACGTTTTTGATTGATCAGTGTAGTGAAAGGTGTTTAGAAAATGTTAAGATTTGATAATCAGATGAGAAATTTTTACGTTTACACTCCCTTTAAGTATTAGAGTAGCAGATATAAATGGCACCTCAGTTGTTAAGCAAAGTAAGTAAAATCTTGTAGCAACATTAGGTAATTACATAAAGTATAGCAATTTTAATTGAAAAGATTAGCAAATAAATATAAAATAACTTCAGCCAATTAGTAGATGGCTGATATAGCTTCAAGTGGCGGTGGAGGACATCAGCAACGGATAATAACAGCGGCAGCAGATAATGACAGTGGCAGCACATTATGTGGGCAAATAGCATCAGCATAAGCTGCAAATGGCAGCTAATGGGGCTGCAAAATAGTAACAAGAATTAATATTTTAGCACAACAAACTTTATAAAATTAAAACAAGGATGAAAACATACATAGAACAAAGATAAATTAAATTTAAAAACTTGATCTATATGTATTTCACTATCTTATTTGGCAGTCAAAGACCAAATAGCTGTAAAGGGAGTAATCAGGGTTGTTTATTGGAGAAACTGGTTTTGTAGAGAGAAATATGTAGCCAACTACAAGCTGGCACAGCACGTAGATCTATCTATCCATTTATATGGGTTTACACATAAAGGAGCATACATTTTTAATATCATTTAGCCTACTTGGTCAGATACATGATAGACCATGGTTCTTGAGATGGTTGTTGAAATATTAAAATTCAATTCCAAAAAGCATTAATGAAATGGAAGGATGTATTGAAATAGTTACTGTGGTAAAAATTTGCAGCTCTGATGGGTTTTGTAAAAATATAAGGAGACCTTTCACGGAAATGGATCAACACCTGAAGCTGAATGAAAATGATATCTTCTATAAGAAGAGGCAAAGTCAGAGCATAAATAAATATGGATTTCATAACAGCAGAGTTTCTTTAAGAGCTTTTTATTATTAAACGTCTCACTATATTTTGAGTACCAATTCTACTCTATAAGAATTTTATGTTGAGCTGCTGACTTGAATGTAAGCTATTAATGCTCAGAAAGTTTCCTATTTATATTGAGATTAACAGGATGTTTGTCTCTTTGTTGTACTTAGCAAAGGATCATGCTGTAGAACTGTAGAAATGATCTAGCTCTCCTGTTTAGTAAAGTTTCTTTTGTATCCAGGGAAGGTTTTAAACTATTTTAGAATATCCTTTTAAAGTGGAATCGCGCCTTAAAAAAGCCTACCTACCATTAAAACTTGCTCCAACTCTTCCCTTTTTTAATCATGTATACCTAGAAGCATCTAGTGGCGTAGCTGGTAGCAATTAGACATAATGAAAATAAACTAGAATTTCTATTATTCATTAAATATATACCAAGCTCTCACAATAATGAAATTTAATTCAAAACATATAAAGATTCGCTTTTTTTGTTACTAGTGAATGAAGGACAGGTGGACATACATCCATATATCCCCATTACATGCTGCATTAACATTAAATTTATAGTAGTGTGCTTAAATTCTACATTGTTGTTATTGTTTTTTGGATAGTTTAGTGAAACTTGTAACTAATTTCAAAATCAAAGCTTAAAGTCTTAAATTTAAAAAGGGTTAGAAATAATATCCCTTTTTTGCATCAAATTTGGAGGTTTACATTCTTAATATTTTTTCTAATAGATTTTTGTATTGGCAAAAGTATTATTCTTTGATTAAAATACAGCCATAACTAATGGATATATCAGTAAGCAAAAAAGCTTTGTTTCATAAGCTTTGTCATTCTTGTTTTTGCAAACAAAATATTGCAAATTTCCATGCTAAATCTGCCTGAAAACTAAAAACATATAATTCCCTTGTTAATCCCAGGGTTTTAGTGTTTTAGACAAGCAAATATTTAACAGATTTTTAGTAGCGCATCTTCTCTATAACAGAGTGCATTTGTTCTACTGTGCGATAAAGTGAATCAACTCCTATCAATTAGAGTAAACATAAATGCAGAAAGGTTTAGACTATTTTCTAAATATTAAGAGCTTTGCAATATTTACTTTATGTAAATTTTGGAATTAAAGGTCCTTGTTGTGTTTAGCTTAAATAGGTTGGGTTTTAGAGAATTTTTTTCTTGTTTAAATATTTTATTACTCGCACCTTTAACAAGTCAAATGAAATACAGTAATTCTGTTTCAGAACAGTTCTAAACCTAGCCTAGAATTATAGGAAAAGGCAAAGAAATTGATACATTTAATTCTTCTATCCTTGAGATGTATTGCAGGCTATAAAACACATTATTATGCTTTACATGTAGATTATCAGCCATAGGAGCAAAGTAAAAGCTCTAAATTGGTAGGACAAGCGAATACTAACACTTGTGTTAGAATTATATAAGCATAATATATATGTCTAAAGAAAATTGTATGTAATTTTGTTGAAAATTAAAGATATGTGTCAGATTTTGCTGACTATCTTTAACATCTGTTAACATATTTCATTACCATAATAATAATTTCCAATGTGCTGTACAACTAATTTTTAGAATTATTGTCTCCATTCCCCGCCACCGTCTTGCTGACAGAAACACTTTTCTACTCAATAATTGAAACTGCGGTCAGTATACCAGAAAATTACAATTAGGCTTTCAACAGAATTTTTTGTGAAAAAAAATGTTTTCTTCAGGTTAAGGTGGCTACTCTTCAAGTAACTAATATATTACTTGAATAGTATTATTGACCCAAGTTGCATCCGATTTACTTTGATCCCATGAAATAATTTTAAAGCAAGACAATTTTGATGTCAGAGAGTTTTCAAAATTTGTTAATGTTTTAATAATCTTATAAAACCAAAAGAAATTCTATTCTATGACTAACCATCTTTGTTCGTCTGTATTTTTTTTAGGGAGGGAGGGAACATTGAGCTGATAATTACACTAGTCCCCACGATGACGCTATCTTATTAGATGGGCTACCAACTTTGGGGAATTTTGATTGGTTGGTTCATTAAGTTGAGTGTCCAAACATTTAAAACACTAATTTTCAGACACAGATGGGGTATTTTGTGAATCATCAATGTCTTATCCCTTTAGGCCCCTGAATTTAATTAGTGGTTCCACTTACATAAAGTAGGTTCAGATTTTCTAAGAATAATTTAAAAGCCAGTCCTTATATACTTTATGAAAATGCCTTTTGAAAAAAGAGCTTCATATTAACATACCCGTCCTTGTTTGTCTAGTAATCAATTGTATTTGTGTCTATGTTTGTAAATTTTGCGGTGAAATATTGAGATTTTAGCATGTAATAGATAGCTATACTTAAAATAACTAGAAAAGAAATATATTTGTTGCAAAAACAACAAGCTTCACCTAAAATATTTAGAAAATATTTGCTTTGCTTTTTCTGCAGAAAGGTGAATTTTACATTTCAAATACAAAAAAAATATAATGCATGTCATAAAAAAAGATAAAAAAGATCAAATGTATGATTTATTGAACTATTATTTATTTGTTATAGAGCAACTAAAACTAAAACTGTGTAGACACAAAAATGAGCTTTTTAAGCAACGATGAGTACTTAATGAGTATTTAATAATATCTAAAAATTCTTGTATTTTCCCTCAAATTGCCTTTAAAGCAATACAAATTCACCTGCATATTTTTAAGATATATTGAAATAAGGGTGAAGGAGACTAAACCTAATAAAATCTAACCCCAACCAGACATTCTGTCCTATGCTCTACTATGCACTTTAAGGGAAACCAACAAAATTCCTTTTACTTTTGTCATAATATTAATTATTTTCAAATAATAAATTCAATTTATTGCTGCGATGCTTAGAAACAAAATGTCCTTGTTTGAAAAAAGGATCATAAAAAATAACCATTCTTTCAGATTATGTCTTGATATATCCTGTTTTATGGTGAAGAACCAAAAAAGCAATGATTGATAAATATCTTAATCACTCCCATAACATAAATGCAATTTCGAATATTTTTGATCAAAATATATTTAGGATTTTTAAATCATTCTAAAATCATACCAAGACTATTCATAAAAAAATAAAACAGCCTAAAACCCTCCTGGGTACGCTTCAATGTAAAAGAGGACTAAATCGGTTTAGCGGTTAGCAATATTATTCACTACAGACAAAATAGCGTACTACTTTATATATTAGAATATGTACATTGTATCTAAATTATTAGATAGTGTTGAGAGGCTAAAACAATGAATTTGAATTAAACCTAGACATGTAAACATGTAATAAAAGAAAATATCAGTTGAAGGAAAAATATTCACAATTTGGTAATTTTCTTTTTTTCGCAGTATGACTACTTTCAATCTTCACCTTTTCAATTTGATAATTATCATTGATCTTAAGGGATACGACAATGGATGCAAATTCATACAATCCTGAAAATATCCAAATTATACAAAAAGGAATGGTAGTTGTCTGATTTGTGCTTTTATGCTTATATATTTATTTGTAGAGTAGACAGGGCTGGCCCCACTGACAAATAATGTAATACTGGTACATAATCTGACTAAGATGCCCCTAGGGAAATCAAATGCACCATAGTGTACCTTATATTCAAGGGACTGTCAGCCGCACTTACTGATTATAAATCAAATGCACCATAGTGTACCTTATATTCAAGGGATTGTCAGCCGCACTTACTGATTATAAATCAAATGCACCATAGTGTATCTTATATTCAAGGGATTGTCAGCCGCACTTACTGATTATAAATCAAATGCACCATAGTGTACCTTATATTCAAGGGACTGTCAGCCGCACTTACTGATTATAAATCAAATGCATCATAGTGTACCT
Source organism: Acartia tonsa (assembly GCF_053477335.1). Taxonomy (NCBI): domain Eukaryota; kingdom Metazoa; phylum Arthropoda; class Copepoda; order Calanoida; family Acartiidae; genus Acartia; species Acartia tonsa. The sequence continues at coordinate 7,758,858 of NC_137266.1, read as the reverse complement.
TATATTCAAGGGACTGTCAGCCGCACTTACTGATTATAAATCAAATGCATCATAGTGTACCTTATATTCAAGGGACTGTCAGTCGTACTCCTTAAACTTTCAGTGTTTCATCGACATAAAATATAACATGCTGATTTTTAACTTTTTAAATAACAAATTTTTGTATGAAATTATTATCATATTCATGTGATTTTTGAATTGATGATTCAAGGGACAACAATATTGTATGCGAAGCATCTCTGTCTTCAAATCCTAAAAATGACAATTTCGTTTAAAATTACAAATTAATGTTCTGTTAATTATTTTATGATTTTAGAGCTTTTATGAACATTGTCATCCATGTTCACTTTAACACATGGTGCAAAGTGGCAGAAAAGGCTAATCTAAACATTTATGGTGCAGGGTTGCGGCTAGATTTCCCTAGCCTATAATAACATTACCAATGTTGAACAAGCATATTTTACGTATCATCTATTGTATATCATAATGGTTAACATTTTTCATAAGGTTTATTGCCATATGACATTGTACAATATTACATATGTAGTTTTAGAAAATATCGAAAGCTTTGAGATATTTCATTAAAGCAAAATATTTCGACTTCTAATGAAAAATTTCTCTTCGGTTTCAAGCTTAGAAATTATCAATCTAGCATAAAACTAAAAGGCATATGTTTTATTTTGATTGTTAAATGTAAGATTTTGGTAACTTCTGAACTGATAAGGCTCTGCTTTTCTCCAAATCCTGTCAATCCATGTTTTTTAGGCTATGTTCTTGGAGGTTTCTCAAAATCATAAAATTAGATGGATTTAATGGGGTACTCCTAGACTTCCTACTTAACAGTTTGGGCAAAACCCATAGATGCTAGTAGCTTGTCTACTAGATATATAAGAAGAAGAAAAACCAGTTAAGAATAAGTATGTCGACAAAATATTTTTTTAGTGTAGTCTAATATTGTAAACTTTTGAGATAAATCTTTACTAAAATCTGTCTTTGAGTGTATATTCCCTAAAACGATTGTAAAAGTTAAATTGCAGAAAAAGGAAAATAAATATGCAAATAGAAAAATCCATAGGGACATAGGAATAGCTTTTTAGACAATTAATTCATCAGATTAGGATAATAATATATTTGAATGCTTTGTACTAAAAAAAATATTAAAATTATTAATGTTATAATAAATAGAATAGTCTAGCTGATATATGATCAACATAATCATCAGTGCCAACTATAAGTAATCAAATTTAAGTAGCCAAATCTGTAGAACTTTTTGTAGAAACGTATTGTTGATGCTTAGGTTAGGTCTTGTTATCAAATGATTAGAATAGGCACTCAATGACAATATACCTTGGGGCTCTGCATAGTTAGAGCGCCATGCAGGGGCAATGATAATTCTTTTTTTTATATCTAAACTATTGATGGGAGTGGAAAGGGGTGCTCGGGTGTCAAGAAATAAGTTTTAATGAAGGGCCCATTTGATTTTGTATCCCTTTATCCCTGACGAATCCGTCATAGTTGAACAAAAGATTTGAGTAGCATATTATGAAAATTTATCTAGCATAACATTTTCTCATACATTCTCAATTTCTTCCCAGGAAGGGAGGGGACATTGGGCTGTTTATTATCTAGTTCCTCAAAATTTTACAGTAATGTTTTCTTATTCGTTAGATTAACAACTTTGGAGACTTGAATTAGATTTTGATGGGTTGGATCATAAAGTAGAGTGTCAAAACTTTTCAACCGTTAAATGTAATCTACAAGTAATTTGTTTTTTGTGTATCATCATTGGGGATGTACATCAACTGGAAATCAGAGATCTAAACGAATAAGCCAATAGCTGATAAATTGATGTACATTCCCAATGATTTTACACAAAATTGCCCCTTATGTATATAATAATTAGTGGATGAACACTCAACTTAATTAAACAAACAGTAAAAATTCAGTATAGTCCCCAAAGTTGTTGAGCCAACGAATAAGAAATGTCATTATAAAAGTTTGGAGACTAGTGTAATAAACAACCCAATGTACCCTCCCTTATTTTGATGGGTTGGTTAAAGTCTGGCCTAAACGTGCTACAACTGTAGAATACATGATTCATTGACATGTAAAAACTCGTTATTAACTATGTAATGTATTGATTCATAACAATGTTTTCAGTTTCTGATCAGTAGCAGAAGGGATTTTTTTTCTCAAAATTATTATAAATCCTAAACCTACCCTAAATACCTGATGTATACTGAAAATGTTAAAATATTTTTTCGTATTCATTCGAATCCGGTGGATAGGAACCGGTTCTCATCCATACGAAAAAACTATGTCTAGCATCGTATTATATCCATCTTTCTACGAATATAAAAATGTACAATCATAAGATTAAAACCATTTTTTTTAGCCGGTGCCTTCGGCTCCTCGTGGCTAAAAAGATTAGTTTTAATCTCATAATTGTACATTCTATATCCGCGGAAAGCCGTTTATAATACGATGCGAGAAATAACTATTCTAGTTTTTCTTTTTTTTTCTTTGTGGAAATATTTGTTTAAATGGACTGTTTACTGAAATACTTAGTTTAGATGTTCACCAGATTTAGTAAATGTAACTATTTATTTTTTTATACACATGAGTGGACTTGTTTGCACATCCTATATACTAAATAATTGTATGAATGTTAGCCTTTCAAGATCTCGAAAACAGCTTAAATTTTAGAAATGTGTTGTGTAAAAACCGACCCTCACACTTCCCTTTCCCTTGTTTGAGGCGAACCACCTGGAGGGGAGGGGCTAAGTATATAAATCATATATGTATACTAGCGGCTTCGCCCCTAGCCTCTAGGGGCTTTGCCCCAAGAGGTGATACAAAAAATTTGGGCGAAATACGTAAAAGGACTAAGGAAATTCCCTTACAAAAAAAAAATGAGGGGGGATTTTTTGTTTTTGGGGGGTTGGGGGTGTCCCACCCCCCAAGAAAATAGCCTAAAACCACCACAGGACCAATAGGTATATTCCCTGAAGAGTAGAATCCGTTCGATTCAGTGGTTACCGAGATCTTAAGGGACGGACAGACGGACTAACAGACAGACAGACAGACAGATGGACGGACAGATAGACAGACAGACATCGTTCTACTTTGTATTATAGATATACTATAAAACACATTTTAACAATAGGTACATTTCTTTAATTTTTTCATGCACTACATATTGTCTTGGAATAAAGGATGAAGTAAATATTATATCAATTTTTAAATCTTCTCCGTGAAGTTTGCTTTAGGTTTTGTAGTATAGGTTAAAAAGAGGCAAAAGCACTAATGGGCTTGGGATATCGGTTATTTTATCAAATAAAAATAAAGAAACAATTTTTACTACAAATTCAAATCTTGATTGGAAATTTATCTCTTTTTTGGCACATCCTCTATAACAAGAGAAGGTTGATTTTAACCAAAATAAGTTTAAATTAATTAACATTACGCACTAATGAGAGGAGATGTCCTTGTTATAAGTAATAACCAATATACAGGGCTTCCCAGAAATTCTCAATTTTTCACTGAATTTACAGTATGTTTTTTTCTGAAATCGTTTTAGCTGCAACAAAAATTCAATTAAATATCAAATTAACTAAGAATGTTAAAATGCAATCAAATTCAAGAAAAGTAAGGATGATAACATGCATAAAATCGAAGAATTAAAATCTGAGGGTAGATCAAACACTAACAGAAGCCACAGAACCTGATAGGCAGAAAGTTTAAAAAAAAATTTTGAGAAAGCATCGCACCTTTTCATGCGTTTATCTTGTTTATTTACAATAGTAAAATTTAGCAACTTTCTCCTATTATTTTTGTTCACTGCAATTTTCTTTTTATTGAAAATAAATTTTCCTTTCGCCCAATTTAATTTTGGGTCTTTGCAATTTGTAAAAAAATAGTCTATCTTAAATAGAATCATGTCAGCTGAATAAATTTCTCTATACTATGTACTTCTTCACTTGCTATTTAATTACTGGTAATTTATTCTGGTCTGCTTAGACACAAATGAATATGTAATATTCTGCTATCTATTTAAATTGCTGAAAGATAGGAGAAGATTGTCAAAATTTTAAAAAAGTAATTTGCAGTAGAAAGGAAATAATAATAGCTTATACGGGCTTAGGAAATGTAAATAGACTTATTTTATTCATATTATTAACAAACTTTAAAAAAGGCAAAGATATCAACAATTTTATATTTACAATATTACAATTTACAATACAATAATATTTTCAAATTGATATTTTATGATATTCTTATCATTTTATTAATGGTTTGAGGCCATACAATTATTTGTATGGGAAGTGTACTTACTTTTATAGGTGTACCTATGTATAGTCGATTTTACTGAGTCAAACAAAAAAATCCTAATAATTCTTCTTTTTGTCAAAACTATTGCATTTTGCAAGTTATTATATCAACAACTTGTTAGACTGTAGACGACAATACAAGTCAGATTCTATTTTTGTTAGACCTATGAGTGACAAACAAACATACACACGGATCAATTTATCCATGATTGACTTCACAGGAAAACTAATTGGCAAAATTGTTTGCACAAAATTTGCTGACACAAACTCTTTTGTTCTGTAATTGAAACTATATGGACAATATATCAGAGATAAGACAATGGCTCATAAAATTATATACATCCCCAATGTTGACACATATGGTTATCCCTACTGTAGATTACAATTCGTGGTTGAAATGTTTGAACACTCAACTTAATAAACCAACCAATCAAAATCTATTAACAGCCCAAAGTAGTTAAGCCAACGAATAAGAAAACGTTATTAGAAAACTTTGGGGACTATTGCAAAATAAAACCCTTTGTTCCCAAGGTTGTTAGGCAAACGAATATGATAACGTTATTATGAAGTTTTGTGGACGAGCCTATTAATAGTGTCTAACTTTTTATCTTTGTGACGTAACAAAAATCGAAGGATGAGAGGGGAGGTGGGAAAGGAAACCCCTAAAAAAGAGATGGATTTTTGTTACGTCACATAGATAAAAAGTTAGACACTATTACTAGGTTCGTCCACAAAACTTTATAATTCATATTACTAGGTTCTTTGTGGACAGGTGTAACAATTATCTCATTGTCCTTCCCTCTTTTTATTTAAGTACTATAATTCTGTTTTATTTTATTTAAATTTGACATTAAAATAGCAGTTGATATTTAATTTATGTTTACAATTTTCTTGGAACATATTTATAAATACCATTTTTTGCAAAGCAGTATTGCAAAAAAACTAGTGTAAATAGGTGTATCAGTTCTGGTAAAGAATCTATTTCCGCTGTAGGATAAAAGACGGGATTGAATTTATGAAACTAAACAAAAAGTGACTTAAAACAAAAATGTTTTAATTGTCAGAAAAAAAAGCTTGACAATAAAATCAGAAAAATTTATAATTTCTTTTTTGTTCAAAACATATTAATGGTTGCTCTTTTTTTCTTCCCATCTTTATTCTAATATTAAGTCAAAGTAAAAACTACACTGTAAAGGACTAATGTATATTCCGAAAAACCCCAAACTGTCCCAGTTTTGAGCAAGACGATTCCTGTAACGTCATATAAAAATGGAAAGGGGGAATAAAATCTCTTCACTTTTCTCCCATCTCTTTTGAAGAGATTTTATTCCCCCCTTCCCTTTTTCTTTCCCGAAACGTATATGACGTAACTGGAATCGTCTTGCTCAAAACTGGGACAGTTTAAGGTTTGTCTATATTCCATTGCCCTTCTTCTTCTTTTTTTTCTGGGTATTAATTGCAAGGAGGGAGTGGACATTTAGCTCTTTGATTTTGATTTGTTGGTTCATCCAACCGTTTCAGCCACTATTTTTAATCTACATAGGGGTCAATTTTGTGTATCATCATTTGGGATGTACATCAATTTATCAGATTTTGACTTATCCCTTTTGATCCCGGATTAAATGTGTGTGAATGCTTTCAATATAATGAGAAGTGTTAATATGTAGATACTATACACTTTGGGTAGTAGGAAGCAAGAGGCTATGATATATCAAAATAAGCATACGATTAAAAGATTATATAATTGTGTTAGTTTGAAAATGGGGCATCTTGAGTCAGCCTTTTTTGCTTATTGGTGCATCATCTAGGTTCTCCATTGCATATAACGAACGATGTTAATACATAACATTTGTCTTTAGGTTCTTAATGTAAACAGTGAAATTTTTTCATTTCTTATTTCTGTCATTGACCTAACAACATAGCAGCATGATCATTTTGATATAAATTACCATCTGGTGAATAAAAATAAAGAAATTTCTGATTTTGATATTTCCCCCACACTGAAAATAGAATTTATGAACTTGGCACTTGAAGGTAGGAATTATATTGGTGACATACGTACACAATTTCCTATGAACATTAGGTCTAATACTTTTCTTTCTAACCCCTTTGAATTGCTTTCTCTAATTCTAGAGGTGAAGCCGCTATTATAAAAGAGCAAAGTTTTTCTACATAAGGTGCGTGTTGTTCTGTTTGGTAGTTTACCGTTTAGCTATGATTCTCATATTAAAATTCTCTGATAGCAAACCGGATTATATGAAGGAAATGAAGTCATTCCTTAAAAGGACAGAAATTTCATTCCAAAAAGGACAGAAATCATCTTCCTTTTTCTCAGATAAATGAAATATGGACAAAAATCACTCTCCTTTTTCTCACATATCTGAAAAAGAGAATAAAAATCACCTCCCTAAATCTCACTTAATCTTCCTAATCCTAAGAAAATTAACCTAGTTCCTCCAAATTCTACCATTTCATAACAATGTCTACCTTTTCCTTACACAATCTTCCTTATTCTAACAAATTCTTCCTTATTCTAACAAATTCTTCCTTATTCTAAGAAAATCTACCTTATTCTCCCAAATTATATCTTATACTAAGAAATTCTACCTTATTCTAAGAAAATCTACCTTATTCTAAGAAATTCTTCCTTGTTCTAAGAAAATCTACCTTATTCTAAGAAATTCTTCCATATTCTAAGAAAATCTACCTTATTGTAACAAATTCTTCCTTATTCTAAGAAATTCTACCTTTTTCTAAGAAATTCTTGCAAAACATAGCAAATTCTTGCAAAACATAGCAAATTCTTGTAATATATAGGGGTCCTAAACTCAAAAACGAATTTTAAGCGCGATCCAACCACCCGTTCTTGAGATACGGTGACCTGGTGTCCTTGGTACCAATGGTAAGATTTGGGAAATGGTTTGAATCCTTAATAAATTTGGCAGTAAAGGCCAAAAATATTTTGGCACTTAGTCAAAATTTTGAAGAAAAAATACCCAGGTGGACAAATAAAATAAAATATCTTTGGACTTTGACCAAATTTACTAAGGATTCGAACCATTTCCCAAATCTTACCGTCAGTACCAAGGACACCAGGTCACCGTATCTTGAGAACGGGTGGTCAGATTGCGCTGAAAATTCGTTTTTGAGTTTGGGACCCCTATATATTGCAAGAATTTGGGAGATTTAGTTAGATTTTCTTAGAATAAGGAAGAATTTCTTAGAATAAGGTAAAATTTCTTAGAATAAGGAAGAATTTCTTAAAATAAGGTAGATTTTCTTAGAATAAGGTAGAATTTCTTAGAATAAGGTAGATATTCTTAGAATAAGGAAGAATTTGTTAGAATAAGGAAGAATTTCTTAGAATAAGGAAGAATTTCTTAGAATAAGGAAGAATTTCTTAGAATAAGGAAGAATTTAGGGGATTAAGGCAGATTTTCTTAGAATTAGGAAGGATTTGGGAGAATAAGGTATATTTTCTAAAATAAGGTAGAATTTCTTAGAATAAGGAAGAATTTCTTAGAATAAGGTAGATTTTCTTAGAATAAGGAAGAATTTGGGAAAATTAGGTAGATTTTCTTAGAATAAGGAAGAATATCACAGAATAAGGTAGATTTTCTTAGAATAAGGTAGAATTTCTTAGAATAAGAAAGAATTTCTTAGAATAAGATAGATTTTTTTAGAATAAGGAAGAATTTCTTAGAATAAGGAAGAATTTCTTAGAATAGGGAAGAACTTCTTAGAATAAGGAAGAATTTCTTAAAATAAGGAAGAATTTGGGGGAATAAGGCAGATTTTCTTAGGATTAGGAAGGATTTGGGAGAATAAGGTAGATTTTCTAAAATAAGGTAGATCGAATTTCTTAGAATAAGGAAGAATTTGGGAGAATTAGGAAGATTTTCTTAGAATAAGGAAGAATTTCTCAGAATAAGGTAGATTTTCTTAGAACAAGTAAGATTTTCTTATAATAAGGTAGAATTTAGGGGAATAAGAAAGAATTAGGGAGAATAAGGTAGATTTTCTTAGAACCAGGAAGAATTTCTTAGAATAAGGTAGATTTTCTTAGGATAAGGAAGAATTTCTTAGAATAAGGTAGATTTTTTTAGAATAAGGTAGCATTTCTTAGAATAAGGAAGAATTTGGGAGAATTAGGTAGATTTTCTTAGAATAAGGAAGAATTTCTTAGAATAAGGTAGATTTTCTTAGAACAAGTAAGAATTTCTTATAATAAGGTAGAATTTGGGGGAATAAGGAATAATTAGGGAGAATAAGGTTGATTTTCTTAGAATAAGGAAGAATTTCTTAGAATAAGGTAGATTTTCTTAGAACAAGAAAGAATTTCCTAGAATAAGGAAGAATTAGGGAGAATAAGGTAGATTTTCTTAGAATAAGGAAGAATTTCTTAGAATAAGGTAGATTTTCTTAGAATAAGGTAGAATTTCTTATAACAAGGAAGAATTTTAGGAAATAAGGTAGATTTTTTTAGAATAAGGAAGAATTTGGGGGAATAAGGTAGATTTTCTTGAAATAAGGAAAAAATTCTTAGAATAAGGTAAGTTATCTGAGAATAAGGGAGAATTTGTGTAATTAAGGTAGAATTTCTGAGAATAAGGAAGAATTTGGTGAAATAAGGTAGATTAATTAAACATGGTTGTAATAGTGAGGAAAAGGAAGAATTTCTAAGAACTAGGAAGAATTTGTAAGATGGTGGACAGAGGTCACCTTCCTTTAGTGATAATTTGTAAGATAGTGGACAGAAATCACCTTCCTTACTGAGAATTTGTAAGAAAAAGGAAAGGAAATAGCCTTCCTATACCCAAGGAAGGGGATTTCTGTCCTTTTTAGGAATGACTTCATTTCCTTCATATGATCCAGCAAACCTTGAATTAGGATTTCTGTACTTTAAAAAGGGAAAATCTTGAAAGCAAACTAACACTAAACTCTCTTTCAAATGATCTGTTTGAACGTCTACTCTTTTTTAACATGATGTTTGTATATGATAAAATCACCAATTTGAACGAAACTTCAGAAAAAATTAGACAAGAAAAATAGACAATTAGGGTTTTAGCTGATATAAACAAAAGTTAGCTATACCATAAAATACAAAGAAAATACTTTTTCTTGTCATAGATAATTGTTAATCTATGATTGCTTTTTAAATCCTTTTTATAGCTTATTTGTTAGATAATTATTTGATTTTTATCATAAAGAGGAGTTGTTAGGTTTCATATGCAATTTCCTAGGATTTTTCCAAAATGTGAGTATCACATACATTCTTAGTCAGACAAACAAAAAATAGGAATTAATTTAGAAGCTTTAGAGGATTACAGTCAAACAGACAGATATACATACATATATGTATTTGATAAAAAGGCAAAACTCTGTGGTACCCTTACCATGTGGGGATAAATTGTTCCAAATATAACATAATGTAACTTAAACTAAAGTAATAAACAAACAAACGAAAAACTATTCTTCTTATTTTCAATTTAGTTCAATAATAAGGGTTAGGATTTAGGGTCCTTTGTGTGAAATCACTAAAAGGCCTTTGAACACTTTAGTATTAAACTAGCGGCTACGCCTCTAGAGGCCTCTAGTGGCATTTAATTCTTTTTATTTTAAATATCTAATTTGAGAAATAATTTGTCTATGGTCAATCAGCTGTTAAATTCATGTCTAGCGGCACTATTCGGCGGGAATATTTAATTTTTTTTTCAATTTTATTGTGATTTCTCTTGGGAGGGTGGTAGTACCCTCCCCCAAAATAGTTATAAACCTTCCCTGGACCTATGAGAAGCTACCCTGTTAAGGAGAACCCGATCGGTACAGACACACAGACAAACATCCTGTTACTTTAGTATAAGGATATATGTCATCGTGATTTATATAAGGTAAAGAAATTGTATCAAATGTTTTACTTAAGTCAAACTTACAATTATTAAATAAAAATTTAGGGTGTGCAAAAAAATGCGGACTTTTTTAAAATTGAAATTGCGCGGCTTGTGTCAATAGTAGATAAATTGAATTTTAAAAATTTTAAAATATAACTAAAAATTAGAGAAGATATTTTGCAAAAAGAGGTGCCTACATTTTTTTATTTCAAATTGCGCGGCTTGTGTTAATAGTAGAAAAATGTTACGCATACCGTTAGGATCGCTTTGAACTGTATTTTTTGGAAATATAAGAACGGTTCCTGTGCTACAAATAATCTAGGAGCCAGATGATAAAATGTTCCAAAATTTACTCGCAAGTCCAATTTTAATTCAGTTGGGACATTTTAATACGTAGCTCGATCCTAAACTATGCGAAGCACAGGAATTGTTTTTATATTTCCTAAAAATAGACTTAGAACTTAGCGGTTCTAACGGTATTCGAAGTATTTTTCTACTATTCACACAAGCCGCGCAATATCAATTTTAAAATGTCCGCGTTTTTTTGCACATGGTTGGGGAGAGAAGAGGATTTTTTTTGTTACAAATCTCGTAATTTAAGTACCTAGGCAAGTTTAAAAGAGAAATGATGAAATAATTAGTTTAATTAAAATAAAGCTGATGTGTCCTAAATAAAAATAAAATTCTACGAGTGTTGTTTGTTTTTTAGTGTTTGCAATTTGTTTAAGACAAACAAATAAATTGTGATCATGTTAATTTTGCATGAAATTGTTTACATTTAATCTCAACATGCCAGCCAATAAACAAATGAAGTTTGTAACAAAATCTTTTGTGTAGAAAAGCCTAAAGGTATACATAAAAAATAGATTCATTGCCATAAACATTAACATTAAAAAAATACCCAAATGAAAGTACTGTTTAATTGACAAAAAAGTAATCTGTTTTGCCCTTACACTAACACGAGATATTTGTAAAAAAAAGGATACGTAAGCAGATTAAGACTGTAAGATGTCCATCTGTTCCATTGCTTTAAAGTTTAAAATTGCATGTGTTCCCTATTGTGTTTAGTAAAACACGAGAGTATTTTTATGCATTTGTATTTGTTTTGCTTTCTTGTCTTTTTAAAAGCGAAGCTTTTCTATAATTAGGGTCGGTCCGTCCGTACGTCCGTCCGTCCGTCCGTCCGAGATAGATAGCTTCCATTCGTTAATTTAGGCATGTTAGAATTGTCCTATCGATTTCAAACTTTGCATGATGATTCCTGTAGTAGTTGGGTACGATTTAGAAAGCGTAGCAACTCTATAATCATTACCAGAATGTCCGTACGTCCATTTTAAACATGTTGATTTTTCTACTTTTTTAACAACAAATTTTCAAGTGTTTTAATTATCCGTTTGATCTGATTTTTGGTATATTGATTCCTGGGACAACAAAGAACAATATTATAAGCGAATCAACTCTATAATCAAGTCCAAAAATGTAAGTATGTCCATAAACATTATCCTGTTTTTAAGCAGTTTTTCAACAAATTTACCTACAATTTTGATTCGACATTTATACATTTATGTTCCGATTTTTCAGTTCAGATACTAAACAAGTAATAATGTCCGTTTGTCCTACCGTTTCAGTGCTTCGCTTTTATGGATGTTGTCATCCTTGTTTCATGTTATTCATTGCATTCAACACATTAGCTTTTTTCACGTTTTTTTATTATAATAAATATAAAAATGTCTGTCTTTCCAAGCAGTTGTCTGTCTTTGTGTATGTCAAATGGGCATTAGATCTCATAAACTACATTAATGATTAGAACCTTTTATTAATAAAATCTCCTAATTTCCTGAATCTTAATATATATTTAGGAGGGAAGGGCAGGGGCAATGTAAACCTATACTATCTCGACTAATATAAAATATAGAGGTTTAAGTATTGCTTCATTGTTTTCTTTTTTTCATAAAGATTTTCCGACAATAAGGCAGTCAAATCCAGGTATCCTAAGAATATAACATCTTACAATATGATCTTGTTTTATGGCATTAAATTCTACACAATACATTATGCAAAATAAACATTTAGGAAATATGAAAAGCGTGAAAGGCCATGAAATATCTTGCTCTGCTGGATGATATAATATATTCTAATCTTTTGTTCCTTGATGACATATTCAACTTTTTTCTCTTTAAAAGTCTTTTAAGCATTTCTTTTAAATTTACTTGTGAAATATACAGAATCTACCACTTACATGACAAAATAAATAATATGCCATTATCAAATCACATTATATGTCATAGATTATTTTGTATGTTTTTTAAGAGTAAAAATTTATGTTTCAAATTATAAGGAGGATAAATTTACTAGGCATTACACATAGCCCATACAATTACGTGTTATTAGCCATTGTCATTGCCATTTAGTTCGTATTGATAGCATATGTCGAAAAAATTGGAAGGTTGAAGACCATTTTAGGCTCGAGTTTTGTTTAAAGAGGGGGCCTGATTTATGCACTAACAAAATAAGTTCTTACTATCTTTTCAAATACAATACCAACGTTGTGTGGATTTCAAACATTAAATCGTTAGAGTTACCAAAACTAATTTTTTCATAACAATGATTTCAATGTAAATAGCGAGGGTGAAGTAAATTTAAGAATATGCAACGCTATTGTGGTAATACGACAACCAGACGGACAGGCAGTTTACAGAATTGCTACGCTGTGACTTATCATAACAAACCCTCTGCACTAATCTTATTATATCACCATTCATCTCATGACCGATGTTGACCCCGCTATCCAGCGGTCAAACTGGCCTGCCTAAATGTGGGGAGGGGCTCAAACACGCAGCTATCACGCGCCCCTCACGCGATTATACAACCGGGAGGCGCTGCCTCCCCTTTTACCACAGCTGCCCCCACAGCCTGTCTACCGCCGGGAGCTAAGCCCTTGCGTCCCACACCCCCTTCAAACCTAACCATTGTTATAATCTGTTGTATATATATAGTAAACATTCATTGTAAATATTATTCAGTTAAATATATAATTTCTGTATGACTAAATCCTGCTAGTTTGTTTTGGTAGAATAATTCAAGGCTAAGGCTCGTTGGACTCAAACTCGCAACCCTGTGAGCTGAAACGTTCGGCTTACCACATCTTGGTGTCAGCGTGTTTCAATCGAGCCTTACAGAAATTAGCCTATTCTACCTCTGATTGGACCCTTTGGCAAGTAAGGGGACAATCAGCCGCCAACTGAGAAGCCAACTGACCCGTGAGACGGCCTTTTTGAACGCAATATGTGGGCCTTTGGCCTACGGCAAGCAGATTTAGCCTGCTAAAAGCGCCAGTTAAGACGCTTTTTCCGTGCCGTGTAGGAGTAGCGCTAGGTGCGCAGCCACGGTAATCGGATAATTTAGCTCAAACGGCTACAGAACTGAGTCTAAATTGGCAAGTGTAGCTGGGACAAGCCCCAGGACACCCAGGCCAAACCTACGAGACAGACAGCTGGGTGCTGGTCTCCTTGAGAAGGCAATGTGTGGCTGCGAAGCTTCAGCACACAAGTAAGGCCTACCACTGCGACGGAAAGCAGAATTTGAGCCACAGGCACGGCAGGACGGGACATTCCCTGCGGCTGCCTTCCAGGATTCGAACCCGAGGCGCTGTAGGACGGGCCATTCCCTGCCGCCATCTTTCGAGATTCGAACCAGCGGCGCTGTAGGACGGGACATTCCCTGCCGCCGTCACCCCTCTGAACCTTGCAGGACGGACATTCCCTGCTGCCAGTGCTTCCAGAATCACACCTAGAGCTCCTAGTGATAACAACACATAAGTGTGTATAAATGTCAACCAAGTGATAAAAAGAAATATAAAATTGTTGACCCAGTGATAATTGATAAGCTCTAGTGATTCGAAGCTACAGTCTAAGCCACCATGGTAAGCGATACCACCATAGCTGCGGTTCGGCCACCACCGAAGTTTCTGCCAACCCCAGCCGAACGGGAGGCCCCCTTGTCTCAAGGGCAGGACCTCCACTTCCCCTGCCATATCAGGGTGAGGTTTCCCACTCCTGACCCTGCCCAGCATGTACAGGTTGATGCCATGGTCGATTCTGGCAACCGTGTACCAGGGTCTGCTGTAATTTCTGAACACCTCATGCACGCAATGGGCGTGCAATGCATGTTGATTCCAGACAACACCCAAATCCTGACTGCTAACGAGGAAGGCCAGCCCCTCCAGGTAATAGGAAAATTGAAAGAATTATATATGGCAGTCTCACACACCCTTATACTCCATCTGTACCACGTGACTGTGGTACGGAATCTCTCACACCCTCTGAACCTAGGAGGGTATTTTCTCAAGGAGTTCGGAACTAGGCTCTGTTTCGACATGCAAACCCCTTGCTTGTGGGTGCGTGGGGAGTTCATCCCACTCCGTGGCGTCCCCATCGACCGGGAGACAGCCGAGAGAGAGTTGAGTTACGAGGGGCCGCTGCCAGGCCCACTGTCAGAGCAGCCGCGTGTGGTCGAGAAAGGCACGCACTGGGTGGACACTGCACTCAACGCCCATAGGGGGACCAACCTGCTAGCCATGGGGTTGCCCCCAGTGCCCAAGGTGCCGCTGGAGAACCTGCCAACAACGTTCCCTGAGATTGCCAGCCCTCCAGAACCAATCTTCTCCGCCCACGAGTCCAGACCCGTCAAGTCGCGGTCTGATGCACCTGGAGCCACACTCAACTCCCAGGAATCAGCCTCTCCCGGCGCCGGGCCCGTCAAGTCGTGGCCGGCCGCCTCCGGAGCCACGCATGGCTCCGCTGCCTCAGCCTCTCCTAGCGCCGAGCCCGTCAAGTCGCGGCCGGACGCCCACGGAGCCCAGGCTGGTCCCAGCGCCCCGGCCTCTCCCAGCACCGAGCCCGTCAAATCGTGGCCGGACGCCCTCGGAGCCACACCTGGCTCCGACACGTCAGCCCCTCCCGAGGCCGAGCCCGTCAAGTCGCGGCCGGTGGGTCCCGGAGCCAAAGCTGACCCCGCACCAGCCACGTATAGGCTAAGCGCTGTCACCCCAACTGACGGCCAGCCACCCCAACTCCGCACGGCCAAGCGGGTGGTCTTGCCTGGCCGCGGTGTCATGGCTGTCCCTGTTGAATTAGTAGGACACCGTACCAAGGATGCCATCCAACTAGCTGCCCCAGAACAGAGGTTTGGGGAGGATCTTGTCATCCCAGAAGGCCTGTATGCCCACAGGCCTGGCTCCGCCAGTGTGTTTCGAGTGCTGGTGGTAAATGAAGGGGAGACGCCCCTCCTGCTGGACGCTGGCCTCCCAGTGGCTGGGGAGCTAGTCAAGCCTGACATTTTAGAGGTTTCGGATAAGCCTCCCCCTCGTCTCCACTCGTTCCAAGAGCCTGTTGAGCCCCAAGATATGCAGGAGCTATGGGAGGCCCTTGAGATGGAAGACAACGAGTTCCTGCGCAAGGACCCCTTGCTCAAAAAGGAGGTTTGGACCCTGTTATCAGAATACAGGGACGTCTTCTCCAACTCTACCCCCGGCTGCACGGACGTAGTAGAGCTGCAGCTGCGCCTCAAACCTGGGACCCAGCCGATCCGCCAGAGATTTAGGGATCTGAACCCGCGGCAGGAGGCTGAGCTGGAGAAACAACTGGACACCTGGCTACAAGAGGGAGTCATAGAGCCTTCAGAATCCGCCTGGAGCAGCCCCCTGGTGCCCATCAAGAAGAAGGACGGGAGCACCCGCTGGGCCGTCGACTACAGAGCCCTCAACAAGTGCCTGGAACTGGATAGCTACCCTTTGCCCAGGATCCAGCAGTTGGTAGAACGAGCTGGAGGACACCGCGTCTACAGTGCCCTAGACGCGGTGGCCGCGTACTACACCATCCGTGTGTCTGAGGACAGCCGGCCCTGCACCGCCTTCACCACCCCCAGGGGCTTGTATCAATTGAAAAGGATGCCCTTTGGCCTTGCTACGGCACCGTCTGTCTACTCCAGATTTATTGCAGGGGTCCTAAATCCACTAGGCACAGCCAACCTCCAGTCATATCTTGACAACGTCCTGACCTTCCACCAGGATACCTGGGCCCACCTGGCTAGGCTCCGGGAGGTCCTGGAAGCCCACCGCAGGGGAGGAATCCGCCTCAAGCCAGCTAAGACCAAGCTGTTTCGAGCCAAGGTGGATTACCTGGGCCACACCCTCAGCCGTGAGGGGATAGCCATGCAAGAGGATTATATTGACCGTATCCTGGACTGGCCGGCCCCCAGCACCCCCAAGGATTTGCTGGCGCTTCTGGGGTTCTTTGGATACTAACGCCTGTTCATCCCAGAGTATGCCGACCTCACCTACGAGATGAATCGGCAGAAGACGGCCAAGACCCTAGCCTGGACGCCTGAGATGGAAGCCCAGCTGCTACAGCTCAAGGACAAGTTCCGCCAAGCCCCCATCCGAGCGCCGCCCAGGTTTGACTTGCCGGCGGTATTCCAGCTCACCACAGACTTCAGCAGCCGCGCCATCTCTGCCATTCTGAGTCAATGCCAGGACGGCAAGGAGAGGCTGATTGCCACCGTGGGGCGCAAGACAACCGACCCCGAGACTCGCTACCCGTCCTGGAAGGGAGAGATGGCCGCCATTATGTATGGAATCTGGAAATTTCACGGCATCTTGTCCTACCGCAGCTTCCAGATCAACACTGATTCCTCAGCCTTGCTACAGATGAAGTCGCTGAACACATCCACAGGGATGGTGGCCCGCTGGCAGGAGGAGCTAGCGGCCCTAGATTTCACTGTCTGCCACCGTCCTGGCACCCAGAACACCAACGCGGACGCCCTCAGCCGCCGGGAGGACGCCAACATGCCGACAGCTACCGCTGAAGAATTAGCAGAGCAGGCTGAGTACATCCACAACCTTTGCCAGCTAGGGGAGTCCGCAGCTAGCCGGCCCCCTGCCGCACGACTGGACCCGGCTAGAGTATTAGAAGCCCAGACACAGGACCCTCTCCTGCTCCGTGTCCGCCAGTGGGTGGCTGATGGCAGAGCCCCAACTAAGGCTGAGCTGCGCGGCAAGGAACGAGACGAGCAGCAGTACGCCAGCCGCTTCACAGCCCTGGGACTTGACGAGCATGGCTGCCTCACCACCACTGACCAGACCCTGACAGGGGAAAGAACAAGATACCTGCTGCCTTCGGCCCTCCAGCAGGACGCGTTCTTTTTAGCCCATGGGACCCCCATGGCCGGGCACTTTGGAATGGACGCTACTATCGCCCGCGTCGCCATGCATTTCTGGTGGCCCAACCTGTCCCGTGACGTCCGCCTGATGGTTCAGACTTGTCCTGAGTGTGTCCAGAAGGTTACCAAGGAAAGGCTGAAGCTAGGAATACATGTGCCCTCCCGCCAGGGGTATCCACAGCAAGTCCTGTTTATTGACCTGGTGGGGCCGCTGCCAGAGACCCCAGCTGGAAACCGCTATATCCTCACCTGTCAAGACTGGTTCAGCCGGTTTGTCAGCCTCTACGCCATCCCCAACAAGCGCACCCTCACGGTGGCTGAAGCCCTGCTGCACCGCCACCTGGCCACGTTCGGATGCCCCCTGAAGATCCACTCAGACAACGGGATGGAGTTCACCGGCCAGGTATTCAAGGAGCTGGCCTCCAAGCTTGAGATTGGCCTGACACATCCACCACCCTACAACCCGCAGTCCAACCGAGTGGAAAGGTTCCATCGGACGCTCAACACAGGCATGCGTCTGTTCCTAGACAGAGACGACAACAACTGGGAGCCACACTTGCCTGCCATTGCCTTCGCCTACAACACCAAGGCCTGCAGATCCACCGGCGTGACCCCGTTCCTGGCCTACTTTGGGAGAGAGGCCAAACTTCCGGTGGACATGGTGCTCCGGCTGCCAGACACAGAATATGCCTCGGTTCCAGCCAACGTCCAAGCTCTCCTGCAACGCTACCATGCAGTGTATGACGCCATCCAGCAGCGAGAGGAGGGAACCATCCGGAGGAGCGTGGCAGCCTACGAAGGCACGGCCAAGTACGAGGTTGGAGACTTGGTCTGGTACCTGGCCCCCCGCCTGGTGCCAGGGAAGACAGCCAAGATTACCAAGAGATGGACTGGCCCCTGGAAGGTAGTGCGGCAAGCTACAGACGTCCATTATGTCATCAAACCTGCCTCTCCAACCGCCAGGATCTCGGAAGTCACCGCGCATGTAGGCCGACTGCGCAAATACACTGGAGATGTGACTGCCCACCAGATTCCAA
This sequence comes from Acartia tonsa, assembly GCF_053477335.1. Lineage (NCBI taxonomy): Eukaryota > Metazoa > Arthropoda > Copepoda > Calanoida > Acartiidae > Acartia > Acartia tonsa. Next base: position 7,740,381 of record NC_137266.1, on the reverse strand, counting down.
CAGACATACAAGGCGACCTGGACGGCGACGAGGATGCCACCGAGCTGCCGGTCGGAGCTGCGGCGCCACCAGCTGGTGACCCAGGACAGTTCCCAGTGTACCAGCCAGCCGCAGCCGCCCCACAGCCTAGCGGCCAGGATCGTGACCCAGTAGAAGAGAACCTGCAGGATCAACCCAACGAACCACTGCCGCCGCCGCCAGCTCCAGAGCCACCCAGAGATGCCATCTGGAATCCTGATATGGACATGGAGAACCTGCCGGCCAGCAGCGAGCCTGTAGGAGGAGAAGCGGCCACTGCAATGGAAGAGACAGCCCCAGAGGACGAAGCTGAAGCAATGTGCCCCCTGTTGATGACAGCCATCCCCATCCGGGTAGGAGCTAGGAGGCCAAGCAACCTGGATCAAGCAGGCGCCCCCATAGAATTTTATGCGCCTTCCTCCATCGTCATTCCCCCCTTGGGAACCACCAGAGTTAGCCTAGGCCTCCGTGTCCAGCTACCCGCTGAGGCAGAGTTAGTCCTGCAGACGAGGCAAAATTTCCAGCGACGGGGCTTGGCCGTCGCCAACCCACGGCTGGAAGCCAACCAGGAGTTGACAATGCTGATATCCAACCACAGCCAGACAGAGCAGCGAGTGTCCTGCGGAGCCTGTGTAGCCCGAGCTGTCCTCCACCGAGCTGTGCCCCAGGAAGAGCCTGTCCTGCGCAGACATAGGTTGTCGTATCCCCAGGTTCAAGGCCTGGTGGCTCGAGAGCCCCGCAACCCTTGAAGGGGAGGTTGTGGTAATACGACAACCAGACGGACAGGCAGTTTACAGAATTGCTACGCTGTGACTTATCATAACAAACCCTCTGCACTAATCTTATTATATCACCATTCATCTCATGACCGATGTTGACCCCGCTATCCAGCGGTCAAACTGGCCTGCCTAAATGTGGGGAGGGGCTCAAACACGCAGCTATCACGCGCCCCTCACGCGATTATACAACTGGGAGGCGCTGCCTCCCCTTTTACCACAGCTGCCCCCACAGCCTGTCTACCGCCGGGAGCTAAGCCCTTGCGTCCCACACCCCCTTCAAACCTAACCATTGTTATAATCTGTTGTATATATATAGTAAACATTCATTGTAAATATTATTCAGTTAAATATATAATTTCTGTATGACTAAATCCTGCTAGTTTGTTTTGGTAGAATAATTCAAGGCTAAGGCTCGTTGGACTCGAACTCGCAACCCTGTGAGCTGAAACGTTCGGCTTACCACACTATAAGTCAAAACTTTAGAACCAGTTCTAAGGCTGCTTAGTTAGGCTAGTTACGAAAAGTATTAGGAGAACACATCTTTACGGGTTAATGAAAATATACTGACCAAAAATGTTGTTATGTATAATAGCTAAATTTATGAAAATCCGCAAGTTAATAATCTAGATGTGTATGTCTATTGTCTTTAGAAAAAGACAAGAGCGTATCAGTGGGAATCCATATTCATATGAATAGGATAAAAAAAATACAGGGTTGAGTGGAATAGAAAAAGGTCTAAAACATTAATAGCATTCTTTTTGTTTATGTTGTAGTATCTATGTAAGTATGCTAAACGGCTCTTAGTTTGATTTTTCCGGAACCTTGATTTTTCATTTAGTCTACTAACCAATTTTAGGATAACTTATAAGTAAAAAATCACTACAAATCTTTTCAAAATCAACAAATTAAACATTACGGATAGATTAACAGTCTTTTTTAAAATCATTAGAAATTAGATTTGAATAATTAAAAGCTCTAGGTATGAAAAAAATTATTTGGGATGCTTTTAGCGCCCATTTTTATTAATGTGGAGAATCTTTTCCTATTCCTTTTTTCTCTTGAACAAAAACGGAAGCCAGATTTTTCATTCTTTTGATGCATGTAGTTTTGTGCAATGAAGAATGGTGGTAGCAATATTTTAGCAAACCGATTTCATTGCAAGAACTTTTTTTATCATTTTTAATTTGTTAATGTAATTCTAACTATTATCTATAAGTAAAATGTTTATAAAATCGGGAAAAATTTTGGGTTGATGTTCATTTATCTCATCGTATTATAGACAGCTTACTGCGGATATTAAAGTGAAAAATAACAATAAAATGAAAACAGGTTAGTAAGCCCAAAGGGGTCTGTAATACGATGTTTTTTTAGAATAACTAAAAACTAGTTCTAATCCAGCGGATATTTATCGGTTTTGAAGCCATACTGAAAACTACTTTCTATGGCTAATTATATTTTCGATTAACTCTGATGCCATAAAATGGCTTTACAGCTGTCCAGGAAATTAAGGTACAAAATAACTTTGATATGAATTATGGTTTGTATCACAAAAGACAAACTTAAGTTTAATTTTAACTGTTTTCTTTAATGGGCATTCAATCTTTTTTTTTGTTGTTGTTATTTGAAGGGAGCTAACTAGAACACAATTCTGTTTTATTTTTACTATAATCAAAATTTGTATATGCATATTAGATGGTTAAAATTATCAAATTAGAATCTAGAATTAGTGTGCATTCACTGCCACATATTATCACTTCCACTTTGCAAATTAATTTAACAGGATGATCATGACAGCTAAGCAAATGAGCAAAGTGTGTGAGTACAGTTTCAAATATTCTGCGGTAATTAATCGCTTAATAGTACAGGTAAGTTATCTTAAGTGATAAGACAATGGTCGATAAAAAGATGTATATTGTATATTCCTATTTATGACAAATAAAATTATCCTTACTGTTGATAAAAATTAGAGGTTTAGATGTTTGGATATTCAACTTAATGAACCAACCAATCAAAATTTAATAAAAGTTGTAATGTCAACGTATAAGAAAACGTTAATATTTAAAACTTTGGTGTTTTAATAAACAGCCCAATGTAACTCCCTCCCCAAATATATAGGAACAATCTGATCCCATTATTGGTTTATAATGTACAAATTTTGGTATTAAAGGTTAGCTTCTCTATTGTATCTGTATAGTAAGTCTGATATAAATAGTTGAATTTCTTTAAGAATAAGGGTTTTCTTCCGAAAGTTTCGTCACTAGTATAATGGAATTAAATCAAATAAACCAAAATCTACTTTGCCAAACGGCTGAACGTACAGATCATGCCTGCACACTGTTTTAAGCGGCATAAGAAGGCCTACAAATAATCTGGAATAGCCATAAATCAATAATGCATAATTATCCCGCAGTGCAGAGAAATGCGCGAAAAATACCTATTTTACGCGTTCTTTCTTCAGTGAAGCTTTCCCTGTGCATCATTGGATCTTGGTTATTCCAGATTATTTGTAGGCCTTCTTATGCAACTTAAAATGATGTGCTGGTATGATCTGTAAGTTCAGCCGTTTGGCAGCTAGTAGCCTTTAAAATTAATAGATTTTTGGAAATATTCCTTACCAGCAATATTTTACCGCGAACTGCAGTAGATCCGAAATTCCTTTTTGGGATGAACGGATTTTTCTATTCTGATTGACCATTTAAAATAATACATTTATTGATATATGTGTGTGGAAATGATTAAACAATTTTAAAATTGTGTCTGGTAAAATTATCAGTAAAACTGGGCCACAGACCAAAATTATTAAAATCCTACAACATAAATTTTGTTGCATTTGCAGTAAACACATAGTTACAGGGATAGGGAAATGAAAGATACACTAAGAGAATTATTAAATTTACAGAAGTTAGTTTTTTTTTCGTTGATGGTAGGATAAACAAAATTGCCATCTATAGACTAAAAAATTGGCAAGCAGAATGAATTACCAGGTCTTGTTACGGTGGAAAAAAGGAAAGCGTTCCTACTAAATTTATTATCTTAGGGGGATGTTGTCATCATCCTTCCTTAAGCTTATGAATTAATGGACATTGAAGGTTTGCACAGCTAAAAGTTTTTAAACTAAAAGATGAGATATTGTGTTTATAAATCTTTTAAAACAGGTATCGTTTATACTTTTGGCAATTTGAAACCTCTACGCCTCTTTTGCAGAAGCATATTCTCTAATCTCAAATTTATCTATCCATTTATCCCAAATTAAATCAAAACACTTATTTAGTACGTACATACATATCTATAATACAAAGTAGAACGATGTCTGTCCGTCTGTCTGTCCGTCTGTCTGTCCCTCTGTCCGTCTGAAGCTTAAGATCTCGGTAACCGCTGAACCGAATGGGCTCTACTCTTAAGGGAATATACCTACTGGTCCTGTGGTGGTTTTAAGATATTTTCTTGGGGGGTGGGACACCCCCAACCCCCCCAAAAACAAAAAATCCCCCCCCATTTTTTTTTTTTTTGCAGGAAATTTCCTTGGTCCTTTTACGAATTTCGCCTTAATTTTTTTTTGATAACCTCTTGGGGCAAAGCCCCTAGAGGCTAGGGGCGAAGCCGCTAGTGTCACAAAAAGCCACAACTGTTTTACATTATAATCTAAATTGAAAAAAAAGTGCATATCATTTCATTTAAACTTTTGAATCGCCTATGTTTTATATTTAGGAATGTCATCCTAGTCTGTTTAAAAACTGTTGACTGCGTTAGGATGTTTTTGTCCAAAATTTTACCAATCTGACTTCTTGTGTACTGTAAACATTTTAGTAACATTAACAACATCCATATTTTGGGCTTAACCATGTGCGCAAAAATTATGGTTGTCGCGAGGGTTGCCAATTCATTGGGTGAATCATTTGCAATTCAACTGAATAAATTCAAAATCTCAGTTGATTCTTTGGGGGGGGGGGGGGGGGGGTTACTACCCTAATATAGTACCGGACCAATTAAGTTTTTGGTTCTAAAACTAATCCAAAGATTGTTATCAATTAAAGAAATTGAATTTTTTTACTTTTTGGAAATATAGAAAAAAAATAAACATATTTTCAAAAAAAATTGAAACATAAAAATTTAAATATAAACAATAAAAAAAATTATTTTAACAGTCATAAAATGGTAAAATATGAAACCTTTTTTTATGTTAACTTCTGACACTTTTGCGTAAACAGGGAGTATAGACTTTATCTTAGGAGTGAGAGAATAGATTATTTGAGAAAAAAGTTTTCTTTGTTAAAAACATTTACCTGTCCAGAGACCACCTGGAATCCTGTAGCACTTAAATCTGAAGGTAAAATAAAAGCCTATTTAAATATTAAGTTAATATATAGTGTCAGAACTCCCCCCCCTCTCCTTGTTCTCAATAGTTACTGTGTTATGTTTTTAACTGAGAATGGCATATAACAATGACAACTATACTATTTTGAATGTGGATTAATATAAAAAGTTCCAACATGGCAACCCTGCTTGTTGCAGTCTCAAGATAAAGAGAATAATCTATTCTCTGCAGTGATTTAATATCTCTAATGGCCTAAAGCAAAATTCATATAAATATTAATATAGGAAAACATTACATTATTTTCAATTACATCAAATGTTTTTACTTGAATGTTTTTATTTGAATATAAATCTTTTGAAACTGTTTTATTTTCTTGTTTTATCTCGTTTAGAGGCAAGGTTCAATGGAGTAAAGAATAGTTATTTCTCGCAACGTATTATAAACGGCTTTCCGCGGATATAGAATGTACAATTATGAGATTAAAACTATTTTTTTAGCCCCGAGGTGCCGAAAGCACCGGCTAAAAAAACTGGTTTTAATCTTATGATTGTACATTTTTATATTCGTAGAAAGCTGGATATAATACGATGCTAGACATAGTTTTTTCGTATGGATGAGAACCGGTTCCTATCCACCGGATTCGAATGAATACGAGAAAAGCTATTCTTCATTTTGGGTGTGTATGTCTGAATTTATGTTGTTTCGTCAATTTCCTAATAATATTCTTTTACTTGAATTGCCAGAATCAGAAGCGATCCAAGCATAAGCAACCCCACAAATCCATTCCTCTAGTAAAACCCTGGGCAAGCCAGTGGTTAAATCATCCAACATTTGCCAAGCCTTAATTGTTTCTTTGTATATAATCTAATTGCGTAAGAATTCTTTAATTTAGTTAAAAAGTCAATGTAATCTTCATGAATTATTTTGTCAACAAAAAAAATTACCTCAAACAATTATTGAATTATTTTCTGTATTGCTTCTTATATTGGTTGACCTATCACGATACACAAAATTACCCTTGTGTAGATTACAATTATTAATTGAAACGTTTGGACACTCAACTATATGTTTCAACCAATAAAAATGATGTAAAAGTCCTTAAAGTTGTCAAGATAACAAATAAGAAAACTTTATTTTAAAACTGTCAGGCCTATTTCAACAGACCAGTGTCCCCTACCTCCCTGAGTTGATCCTAAAACTAATCTACTTTTGGTTTCTGATGTAAATTATTATTATTCCCACTAGAGAACCATACTTTATGACTCATCATAATATAAAAAGCTAAACTATAAGAGTGTGGTTGTTAGCAGGGAGGGAGGAGACATTGGATTTATAAACTATGCTGCTACCCAAAGTTTTTAAAACTTCATTAATTAGCTCATAAACTTTGGGTACTTTTATTGAATCTTATTTGTTAATTCGAGCTGGTGGTGTCCAAACTTTTTAACCAATAATTTTAGTCTATAGATGGAGTAATTAGGAGTGTGCACCAATATATATCATCCATTGTCTTATCCCTAAAGATCCCTGGTGTTAGAAAGAAAAGAAATTGTATTGCTCAAGGTTTCTAATCTCTCTGATATCATTTTTTATGGGGAATACATGGATGAAAGGAAAAGAAAAAGGTTTAGATTTTAAACATTTTGCAAACTTTAGTAACATAAAAGAGACAACATGAATGTGCCGAAAGATATCGCTATTCACCTTTTGGCGTTCGTTTACAAGAAAATTTTAACTGTTTTATTATTAAGTTCATAAAACTAATTATGAAAGATTGCTTAAGGTAGCCATGAAATCCTCAAAACAAAGATTGTTAAAAAAAGTTTGATATCTGTAGTTTTCAAAATATCAGCTAGTAAACTAGAGATGATGTATAGTGTAAACCTTCTTAGTAATGGTCATTTACAACTGTATCAAATTATATAATGTATGTATCATAGACAGCTTTCCGTGGATATTAAATTAAGAAATTATAAGATTAAAACCAGGTAATAATTTTTCGATATTTATTTTGATATTCGTGGAAAATTATCTGTAATATGTAGCTACACATGATTTTTTACAGTATGGCTGAGAGCTGATTCTAATCCAGCGGATATAAATCGGCAAATCTATTAAAAGTTCATGATATACTTATCCATGAAACCATGACAATGTGATTTTGTGTAGTAGAACAATTACACAGAGGTATCATTTATCTCTCCAAATACATATCTCTGTAACCCTGGGAATGTGATTTTGTGTAGTAGAACAATTACACAGAGGTATCATTTATCTCTCCATATACATATCTCTGTAACCCTGGGAATGTGATTTTGTGTAGTAGAACAATTACACAGAGGTATCATTTATCTCTCCATATACATATCTCTGCAACCATGGCAATGTGATTTTGTGTAGTAGAACAATTACACACAGGTATAATTTATCTCTCCATATACATATCTCTGCAACCATGGCAATATGATTTTGTGTAGTAGAACAATTACACAGAGGAATCATTTATCTCTCCATATACATATCTCTGCAACCATGGCAATGTGATTTTGTGTAGTAGAACAATTACACAGAGGTATAATTTATCTCTCCATATACATATCTCTGCAACCATGGCAATATGATTTTGTGTAGTAGAACAATTACACAGAGGAATCATTTATCTCTCCATATACATATCTCTGCAACCATGGCAATGTGATTTTGTGTAGTAGAACAATTACACAGAGGTATCATTTATCTCTCCATATACATATCTCTGTAACCCTGGGAATGTGATTTTTTGTGTAGTAGAACAATTACACACAGAGGTATCATTTATCTCTCCATATACATATCTCTGTAACCCTGGCAATGTGATTTTGTGTAGTAGAACAATTACACACAGGTATAATTTATCTCTCCATATACATATCTCTGTAACCCTGGCAATGTGATTTTGTGTAGTAGAACAATTACACATAGGTATCATTTATCTCTCCATATACATATCTCTGTAACCATGGCAATGTGATTTTGTGTAGTAGAACAATTACACACAGGTATAATTTATCTCTCCATATCCATATCTCTGTAAACCTGGGAATGTGATTTTGTGTAGTAGAACAATTACACATAGGTATCATTTATCTCTCCATATACATATCTCTGTAACCATGGCAATGTGATTTTGTGTAGTAGAACAATTACACACAGGTATAATTTATCTCTCCATATACATATCTCTGTAACCCTGGCAATGTGATTTTGTGTAGTAGAACAATTACACACAGGTATCATTTATCTCTCCATATACATATCTCTGTAACCCTGGCAATGTGATTTTGTGTAGTAGAACAATTACACACGGGTATAATTTATCTCTCCATATCCATATCTCTGTAAACCTGGGAATGTGATTTTGTGTAGTAGAACAATTACACACAGGTATAATTTATCTCTCCATATACATATCTCTGTAACCCTGGCAATGTGATTTTGTGTAGTAGAACAATTACACACAGGTATAATTTATCTCTCCATATACATATCTCTGTAAACCTGGGAATGTGATTTTGTGTAGTAGAACAATTACACACAGGTATCATTTATCTCTCCATATACATATCTCTGTAACCCTGGCAATGTGATTTTGTGTAGTAGAACAATTACACACAGGTATAATTTATCTCTCCATATACATATCTCTGTAACCCTGGCAATGTGATTTTGTGTAGTAGAACAATTACACATAGGTATCATTTATCTCTCCATATACATATCTCTGTAACCCTGGCAATGTGATTTTGTGTAGTAGAACAATTACACACAGGTATCATTTATCTCTCCATATACATATCTCTGTAACCATGGCAATGTGATTTTGTGTAGTAGAACAATTACACACAGGTATCATTTATCTCTCCATATACATATCTCTGTAACCCTGGCAATATGATTTTGTGTAGTAGAACAATTACACAGAGGTATCATTTATCTCTCCATATACATATCTCTGTAACCCTGGGAATGTGATTTTGTGTAGTAGAACAATTGCACACAGGTATAATTTATCTCTCCATATACATATCTCTGTAACCCTGGCAATATGATTTTGTGTAGTAGAACAATTACACAGAGGAATCATTTATCTCTCCATATACATATCTCTGTAACCCTGGGAATGTGATTTTGTGTAGTAGAACAATTACACACAGGTATCATTTATCTCTCCATATACATATCTCTGTAACCCTGGCAATGTGATTTTGTGTAGTAGAACAATTACACAGAGGTATAATTTATCTCTCCATATACATATCTCTGTAACCCTGGGAATGTGATTTTGTGTAGTAGAACAATTACACACAGGTATAATTTATCTCTCCATATACATATCTCTGTAACCCTGGCAATATGATTTTGTGTAGTAGAACAATTACACAGAGGAATCATTTATCTCTCCATATACATATCTCTGTAACCCTGGCAATGTGATTTTGTGTAGTAGAACAATTACACACAGGTATCATTTATCTCTCCATATACATATCTCTGTAACCCTGGCAATGTGATTTTGTGTAGTAGAACAATTACACACAGATATAATTTATCTCTCCATATACATATCTCTGTAACCCTGGCAATATGATTTTGTGTAGTAGAACAATTACACACGGGTATAATTTATCTCTCCATATACATATCTCTGTAACCCTGGCAATGTGATTTTGTGTAGTAGAACAATTACACACAGGTATAATTTATCTCTCCATATACATATCTCTGTAACCCTGGCAATGTGATTTTGTGTAGTAGAACAATTACACACAGGTATAATTTATCTCTCCATATACATATCTCTGTAACCCTGGCAATGTGATTTTGTGTAGTAGAACAATTACACACAGGTATCATTTATCTCTCCATATACATATCTCTGTAACCCTGGCAATGTGATTTTGTGTAGTAGAACAATTACACAGAGGTATAATTTATCTCTCCATATACATATCTCTGTAACCCTGGCAATGTGATTTTGTGTAGTAGAACAATTATACACAGGTATCATTTATCTCTCCATATACATATCTCTGTAACCCTGGCAATGTGATTTTGTGTAGTAGAACAATTATACACAGGTATCATTTATCTCTCCATATACATATCTCTGTAACCCTGGCAATATGATTTTGTGTAGTAGAACAATTACACACGGGTATAATTTATCTCTCCATATACATATCTCTGTAACCCTGGCAATGTGATTTTGTGTAGTAGAACAATTACACACAGGTATAATTTATCTCTCCATATACATATCTCTGTAACCCTGGCAATGTGATTTTGTGTAGTAGAACAATTACACACAGGTATAATTTATCTCTCCATATACATATCTCTGTAACCCTGGCAATGTGATTTTGTGTAGTAGAACAATTACACACAGGTATCATTTATCTCTCCATATACATATCTCTGTAACCCTGGCAATGTGATTTTGTGTAGTAGAACAATTACACAGAGGTATAATTTATCTCTCCATATACATATCTCTGTAACCCTGGCAATGTGATTTTGTGTAGTAGAACAATTATACACAGGTATCATTTATCTCTCCATATACATATCTCTGTAACCCTGGCAATGTGATTTTGTGTAGTAGAACAATTATACACAGGTATCATTTATCTCTCCATATACATATCTCTGTAACCCTGGCAATATGATTTTGTGTAGTAGAACAATTACACACAGGTATCATTTATCTCTCCATATACATATCTCTGTAACCCTGGCAATGTGATTTTGTGTAGTAGAACAATTACACACAGGTATCATTTATCTCTCCATATACATATCTCTGTAACCCTGGCAATGTGATTTTGTGTAGTAGAACAATTACACACAGGAATCATTTATCTCTCCATATACATATCTCTGTAACCCTGGCAATGTGATTTTGTGTAGTAGAACAATTACACACAGATATAATTTATCTCTCCATATGTCCAACACAAATATACTCGCAAACTTACAAGTAAAGTATGCTGTCCTTTTTTTAAAACTAGTGTAGGCTGCTCCAGAAAGAACTAGGGGCACTTTAAAGAGGGGTAGATTTGGAAAAAATTATCAAAAGTTTACTTCAGGTATCTTTTTCCTCAATAAAACAATTTTGTTCTAAGTTAAACATTTACTATTGTGAGAATTATGAGTGTGTGTGTATGTAATTTATCAAAAGTTTTGGCTGATCAGACCTATCATTCATCACTAAATTTATCCAACCATAAGGATACCTATTTAGTTATATCTATCTAGTCTGCAACTATTGGTAAATACCTTTTAATGTATATATATCAATATCAAGGACGTCCAAGGAGAGGGGGGTGGGGGTGGTTAAAGTGGTGTTTACTACCCCCAAATAATATGAAAACCGTTCAAGATTGTATAAAAAGATATATTAGAATTTACCCCCCTCCCTAAAAATTTTTTGGTGCGGCGCGGCGGAAAAACACTTTATAGCAAAGTTTATAATTGAAAGGGGAGGGTGGGGTTTCTTTCAACCCGCCATCCATGGCATAATTTTGTATATGCCCTTAAAAGTTTAACAAATGTTTCTATTTAAATTTCAACATTTCTTTGTAAGCAAATCTTTTATATTTAACAAATTTGACAGAAAACTTTGTCTGAAAATATTTTAACTTGAATAATTTGTCAACTTCATTTAGATGACAAACATTTCATTTATCATAATTCTCAAAGCGAATTGTCCAATAGCCTGGCTCAAAAAGATTAAGAGTGTTGAATGAAACATATATTATGTCATTTAGGTGTTTTCCTTCAAAGAACCTGGTTGAGCATATAATCCCCACCCAACCCCCCCTTTATTGTTTTGAAATGAATAGAATATTATTATTTTTTTTAAATCAGTTTTTGTTATCATTCTTAAACTAACAACAATGCATTGACGTCTTCAATTTTTATCTGTATACATTTCTTGTTTCTGCTTATGGTGTTATTTGAATACAGTTTGGCCTAGTCATGATATAAATAATAATTAAATAAAAACTTTTTTGCGACATATTTGGCCACTGGTTGCAAATAATTTAGCGTAAATTAGTAAATAAATAACTGTCTCTATTTAGATACTATGAATTGCATAAGATTAGAAGTATTAAATTGTCATGTTAAAAATCTACAACTCTTTTTTTGTGTCCGGCTATTTGTGAGTGTTCAGCAGAGCTTGACAAAATTGCTCAACACATAACAAACAACTTCTTATTCTTGCTAAACAAAGATTTTAAGTTTTTACTTGTGCGTAGCTTCTCTATTCTTAGGGCATGTCCATACGTCTGTATGGCAGCCGATCCTTAAAGGTCAAAGTTGAAAATTACTATACACAAAATGCAAATTCTCATTGGGTAATATCGTCCATTGACCTTGTATAGCATTGACAAGTTGTTTAGTCATTTTAGTGAAACACGAATTTTTTGACAAGACTAATTTAGTCACTTTTATAGGCATAATCATTAAATTAATGCTTAGTAATAAAAATTAATAATGTAAACATAAAACGGGGCAGTTGTATATTAATTTGATTATATTTGAGTTTAATCAAATTAAAGACTGTATAAATAGGGGAGAACTGGGTTGATGATTTCTTTACCATACCAAGCATCAATTATTATATTTGTACAGTGTACTTCATTTTTTATGTACAATTTCTTATAGGAGAGTGTATTATACACTTTACCTGGAACTATGAGAAGCTTCACGTTATAGAGGAACCATATCGTACAAATTACATTGATATTGTAAACTTAGAACTTATATGTGCACATTTTAGCCGACGCCAATGTATTTGGTTTTGTTACATTTTGTTTTTCTTAAATTTTGTTACCCTTTAAAATAAAAAAAAGTCATGAACATCTATTAGTCTAAGAGCTATATGCACAAAAAGTACAAACTGTAAAAACCCTAAAACTAAAGTCTAAAAGATTAATTTCCCGGTTAAATTTCTTCATTTCTACTTGATGTGAATCATAATTAATGTTTCAAGAATATAAGCCCATAGAATAATTATATACAGAAAAAAATATTTATCTCTTAGAGAGAAAGAACTCAAATGAAATGTCTTAAAGCGCTCTATAAATAAATATTTTCTAAAAGTACAACAAAGATAAAAGAAAATAGCATTTTATCAAATGCTTTGAACAAGTCAAAGTACCTTAAATTGATTCTTTTTTTAATTACAAAACAAAAGTATCAAATAGTATCTCGGCAAAAAAATCTAAATATACAATGAATATGTATACAGTAATAATACTTTTGGACATATTCAATAAATGTTGCTGTAAACAAAAATTATTTAATTGATAATGATATGTATATATTTCTATGTATTATGTGAGGGTGAGGTTTTTTGGGGGTGGAGGGGGGAGCGTCGACCCATGTCCATTTTCAATTTTAACTTTATAAAAAAAATTTCAAAATTTTGCGGTTGGGTCATTTTTTTTATAACCTTTCCTGAATCAAAGAGAAGCTTCTTTGTAAAGGAGAACCATATAGGTTAAGCGGTTAGCAAGATCTTTAGGAAACACAAACGCACATACAGACAGACATACATTTTGTTACTTTTATATAGAAATATATTATAAAGTTGCACCTAATAAAAATCTAGGCATTTATATACTCTATGAAGATATTGCAATATATAGGGTAAACTGAGGGTTATAGTTGTATATAATTATATATTAATGTGATATGAAATAAGATTAAATGGGATAAACTGAGTATATTACTCTGCCAACTATATTACAAATATAAATGCTCCAATCCAAGGAACATTTACTTTAATGTTAGGGAAAAAAGTCACAAATAGTAATAGTTGGAGAGAATTCCTAGGCCTAAAACAGGCGCAACTCATTACCATGCAAAGTTAGGAATTCTAGGACAAAGTTCGGTAAATCAAAGGGTTGGTTGTTTGTTGGATATTACCTAACCTAAAATCCTTGGAGTATCTCCCATTACATGCGTATGATTCTCTAGATGATCAAGTTGAATTTGAAGAATTATCCCACCTCTACTAGGTTAAGGCAATTAAAATCTCGTGGATTTATTGTTATGATGCTTTGTGTCTAGTAACGACTAATTAAAACCTTGTTATAAATAAAAATGGTACATACTGCTGCTTTTGTCGGACGAGTGATACATCAATTGTAATTTGACGATGTACAGTCTATCTTAACCATATAATCGAAATTTAGTTATTTTATACATTTTTTAAAATGATTAAATTATCCTGCATTTAGCCAATTTTGCTATTTTTTACAGTTTTGTTTAGACTTATAAATTTATATTTTCCCTATTAAGTTCTAGAAGTTTTAATGTACAGTTTGATTTTATTGCTTCTCTGATATGGATGTTGTCATTCTTGTTATAATTGATTTTAGGGTACCTAGTAGATTACCTCGTACGGGCGGGATTACAGTCAAGGACCTTTTCGACTTGGTGTACTGTCTAGGTCCTGGTCCAGCAATCCAGGAGAACTAAGGATGACTGTTATGCACCCTTCTCTGTCCAAACACCCAAGGATATTAGGTTAAGTAATATCCAACAGACAACCAACTCTCTGTGATGCACGACCTTTGTCTGAGAAGTCCCAACTGTGCATGGTAACGAGTTGCGCCTGTTTTTGGCCAAGGCATTCCCCCCTACTCTAACTATTTATGTCGCGAATCTGACATAGCAGCAGTAGGAACCATTTTAAACGTCTTTAGTTATGACGCGGTGTCGGCCCGAGATTCGAACATATCACCTTCCCGACGACGAGCGGATGCACTACGTGTTGAGCCAGGGTCGCGGGTTGGATTTTAGAGTTATTTTACACATTCAACATTTTTCTAACCTTTCCTAAAAGATGTTATGAATATTGCACTAAATATATTGATATTTATGTAAATGTACAATTACTTGCAGTCCAAATGTTTTTCAGTGTCCCATTAATATATAATATTTTACTTGCATTTTCATTTTTGAAAAGCAAATTTTTTATTTACACAGTTTATGTAATCTTTTGCTGTTTTTTTTACTCTTTCTTTTCAACAGTTGTGTGCAAAGGGTTTTGTCAGGGGGGTGTGCGAAGCGCACCTAAAAATTATATTTTTGACACCCCACTTGATCCCAAATCGATGGGGGTGTAATACAGACAACAAGAAAGGTGTATTTTTAGTGTCTAACCCCCTTGTTGTCAACCTAATCACTGAAAAATGTCCCTGAAGCGAGCATTTTTTTTAATACACCTTTTAAGTTTAAGGATGTTGTGACTTTTTTACCCATGTCCAGTGGGTGGTAAGGGTTGGACAGCTTAAGTGGTGTATCTCCTCTCCCCCCTCTTCATTTTGCCAGGTGGTGGATACACCCCCCTTTGCACGCCTTTGCTTATGAATACTGAAAAAAGCATTAAAAACAGAAATTGAACATTTTTTAGAGATACAAATTGTCATCGGAAACTGTCAGGTCTGCATTTACTTACATTTCTTTACAAAATCAAAAATGTCTGACTTTATATTTATACTAGAGTTGGCTCGATATAATTATCTCCCTATTGGCTAGTTTTCTATATGCATATCTATTTCTCAATAAATCTATTTTCCTCACCCGGCATTACTATCTAAAAGAAAGTAAATATTTTATAATTTAAATGATTTTAAAAAGATTTTTTAAATTATATTTTTTTCTTTACATTACCATCACTAAAGGGTTAATGATGCTGATTACAATTTTAGTTTGATATTTGACCACACAAAATGTCGCCACAATCAAATTCTTTTAAAACAGAGTTTTCTTAAATTTATTATATTATAAATTTAAATTTTCTCTTTTATGATTAGAAATTAAATACATCAATATAAGGTAAATAGCTACATGAAATAAAAAAAAGGAATTTATTTTTAATAAAGTAAAATAATGAGTCTTATCGTTCTGGGCAATGAGAGTTTATTATGGATTATTGGAGCACTATGAGTTTTAGTCATATATTCCTTGGAAAACTTGAGCTCGTTTATAGACATTTATTTCCTATATAGATCTGACATGGATCTTGAAGCAAGTAAGCAGGCCGTTTTGTACATGTTAAAAATTGGAAGATTTCATTAAATAAAAGTTATCGCAAATATACTTAGTAAATAATTATCTTGAATGTCTTTTAGAAAATGTTTTTGTAAAATACATTTATATAACCTGGGATCAGTAGCCAAACAAATACAAGAAAAAAAACAAAAACTCTTTTAGTAGATAGACCTCTTAAATACCTATAAAAAAACAACAAAAACTATCTTAATTTTGTAGAGAATCAGCTGAAACCTTAGCCAATTTTAGCTTAAAAACTTAAACAGTCTAAAGCTGAGTAGTAATTTTTATGTTCATCTGTGGCCGCAGCCAACCGTTGATATTCAATGTTTTGTTAGTAACAACGTTACTCTATAATTTACTTTGTCTGTCTATCCGTCAGTAATCCCCTAACGCTATGGGGGGAGGGGGAAGTGATTTGTGATACAATTTATTTGTTTTTTTCTTTCTATTTTCTTATGATAACTGATCATCTGCCAAAGAACCCCCTTTGTCCGTGTGTTTTTTTGCTTCGTTACTTACAGACGTTGCCATCCTTGTTTATTTGTATTACCACTTCCATCCTAACAATTTTTCTTTATTGTATAATCAGACGCAGTGATTATTCTATGAATAATATTGGAATCAGATATCAGAAATATAATAGAAATTGTAATAAAGGAAACCGTTAAAAGACTCTCATGGACTGAAACATTATTATATCTTAACAAAATTAGCATTCTATACGGCTTAGCTTTACTTAGTCAAATGGTATGTTACTTGATTAATGTTCGCTGTTTTAAAAATTATTCATTAAAAATTTCTCTTAATTTATAATGTGTCCATTATAGTCAGTTCAATTCAACATCTATGTTATCTAAAGTGATATTATGATTGTCATTATAATTAAAATGGCGATTCCTAGGACAATAAAAAGATTTATTTAAATATGGTCCAAGTAACAAACGTCAGCAAAAGTTAAATCAAGGATAGACAAATTATTTGTGTATGCTTATTAGCGAAGCTACTCTATAATTAACTTTGTCTGCTCGTCAGTATGTCGGACACGCTTTGGGGGAAATGTGACTTTTTCGTCTGCTATTAGAGTTCACAGCGGAAATTTTGAGTGACTCACTGCCATCTAATCTACACATAGTTTTGTCTGTCTGTATGACGGTCATTCTTTGAGAGACATGAACATTATTTTCTAAAGTTTTTGTAAATATTTTTTTTATCTATTTATCCTTGGATAAAAGTAATAATTGTTTACACCAATATTTATTCTTTCTATAGAAAAATGGTTTTGGTTTCCGGATGCTGCAAGATTTTCACCCTTTTTATCAATTATGAGAATATTCTTTAATGGCTTTAATGGCTAAGCTACCATATGATTTATTTTGACTGATCGCCCGTAAGTCCGTAACGCAATTGTTTGGTTCATAAAGTTGAGTGTCCGAACGTTTCAACCACTAATTGTAATTTACACAAGGGGTAATTTTGTGTATCATTATTGAACCTCGATTTATCTGCCATTGCCTTATCCCTTTAGATTCCTGCATTATAGTAACAAAATTCTACAGTAGCTTTGCTTAAAGAATATATCTAAAATATGAGAAATACAAAGTTTAAATATCAGTTTACCTTTAGCCCACTTTAGCCAAAACTTTATTTG
The DNA here is from genome assembly GCF_053477335.1 of Acartia tonsa. Classification (NCBI taxonomy): domain Eukaryota; kingdom Metazoa; phylum Arthropoda; class Copepoda; order Calanoida; family Acartiidae; genus Acartia; species Acartia tonsa. The sequence continues at coordinate 7,722,512 of NC_137266.1, read as the reverse complement.
TAAGTTTTTAACCTACATCACATCTTAATATCTGCATATATACAAACTAGAATGCTGTTTTAATCCTTATAAAAGTAACAGGATGTGTGTCTGTGTATAGCTTAAATTGATTTGCTTTAGTGAAGTTTACTATAGGTACAGGGACGGTACTTTGGTACATTCGCCCTCTCAAGAGAAACACCTCTAAAAAGTACCATGCCCCCCCCCCCCTTATATCTTTTCTTTTGAAACAAAAGATTAAAATGGGTAACGACTTAACCATTCCCCCAACCTCAAGAGCCCCAAAAAATGAATTGTATCGCCGAATAAGTCTCTTATGCTATAAAAAAAACTTTTGCATGTCAGGTCATATTAGGCATTTTTTACTCTTGGCTCCATTACAATAAGAAGAAAACTATATAAATGTCATATTCTTAAGCAAAAATACCAATAATATTTCATAACAATACATTTATTCACCATAATAATCTTATACCATTATGTAAACGAATTATATTTCACTATTCTAATTGCAAAACTTTATTGAAAAAGTAATTATATCCTTCTGCAAAATCTTGACTGGTTCTTCAGACTTTATTGATCCTATACTAGGAATTTAAATTTTCAACATATTTTTACAGGAATAAAAACTCAGGAATCTAAAAGAATAAGTCAATAGCCGAAAATTTGATCTACATCCCAATGATGATACACAAAATTACCTCTTCTGTAGATTACAATTAGTTGTTAAAACGTTTCGACACTTAACTTATTAAACCAACCAATCAAATTCAAGTCACCAAAGTTGTTGAGCCAATGAATAAGAAACGTTGTTATAAAACTTTTGGGACTGAAAGATGAATTAATTTACAATTCTTATTGCGTAGACATTATAACCAACATACATAAATATTGACAAGATAAAGAAACGTTTAATAAAACAAGGAGGATATCATCCATAATCAACAAAGCACAAACAATCGTACATGTACAAACGAACAAAGTGAGTTAACGGGCATATTTGACCTGGATGCTACATGGTATATGGAATCTGTGTTTAATTTATAAATTGACAATACCTGATGTTTCAAATCTATTCCCACAATTCTTTTTTTTACTTCTATTTATGTCTGTTTAATGTCAAAAACATATAAAAAGTTTTTAAAATGATTAGCTTTCCCTAGGTCCCTGTAAGTTAAGTTTTGTTAAGTGAATTCTGAGAATGCTGTCAGACCTTTGAAAATATTATATAAATATAAACACCATGATGTGCATTCAATTACGCTTGATCACATAAATTGAAACACGTTTTATTACATCAGCACAATATAGCCATGGATTATTAACCCTTTACAGTCGGGCCCCTTGCTGCATCTTAATCGGTCGGGGGGGGGGGGGGGCGTTCAACGGTGCAGTCGGCGGTCAGCAGGAAAACGGCGACGGATCTTTTTAATGAAATTTTAATACGTTATGTAGACATGTAAAAAAAAGCTTCTCTAAGTCAAAAATTTCGGCCACAGGAGCCTTTTAAATATTTCTGGAGACCAGGAGAATCAGGACCTGAAGGATCATACCTGGAACCCGAAAGTGACATTTGTATTTCATATCAGGATGTACTACTAGAGGATATTTTCGTATTTTGGTATGATAAAATGCTTTGTTTTAGTCAAAAAAAAATATTTTTGCTCTTTACTTGGATGACCCTGCCAGGTTTGCTGGCATCCTGTGCCCGCCAGGATGAAGTTATTCAAAAAATTCCAACTCTCAGTTATGTGTCATACCCATACTTAATTACTTTTTCTAGTCATAGCGGTCAGACCGCTCCTTAGCCGCTTTTTAGCGGCCAGCTGCTAAATTTTAAAACAGCTGTAGAGCGGCCAATTTTGCAGCTAGGATGACCAAATTTTAGAACGAACTTTTATTTTTCATAACAAAAAAAAATACTTTTTCTGATCATCTCCGAAAAACGGCAAATAACGGCAACCACCATTTTCGGCGGTTACGGCGGTAAAACGGCGGTTGGCGGCGCCAATTAATAATTTTATGTATGCTTTACATAGGTCCTATGATGGTTTTAGGCTCTTATATTTACATATTTGGAATGGTTTTTGTCCCTAAAAATACAGGACTCCTAGAATCTAGGGGGGTAGCAGTTAGTATAAAATATAGAGTTATAAAACACTATGCATTTGCATTTTAGATAATTCTATGCGGAAATGTGTCCACTCCAAACATGATATACAATGAAATTTCAAAAACTTATGACAGGTCAAGGAGCTAGGCCGGTTTAGTCGGCATTCACTAAACTTTTAAACTAGTAATAGTTATTTATCGCATCGTTTTGCAGGCAGATTTCTGAGGGAAAAAATTATAGAATAAGATTAATCCCAGTTTTGTTAGACCCGAGTGGCCGAAGGCAGGGCTAACAAAACTGGTGGCGGGACAATGTGTCTCAAAAATCAGCTATGCGACATCATAAAAATGAGGGATTATCCATCTCTTTTATCGTTGTTTTCTCTCTCGACTCTTCTTCTCTTATCTCCCTCATTTTTAGACGTCGCATGGCTGATTTTTGTGACACTTTGTCCCGCTACACAAAACTAGTATTATAATTATAATGTGTATTTTAATATTCATAAAAAAACTGTCTATAATACGAAACAATACAAGTTTTTCTTTCAATATGGCTGAAACCCAGTTCTGATCCAGCGGATATTAATTGTTTTAATCGTTTTAGAAGCCATACTGGAAATGAATATGAACATTTTGGTAAAATTGTATGTAAACAATAGTTTCAAATGTTTCATAACGATTTTGTAAATTACCTTCTTAAAATGCTTTACAAACAATTTTGAGTCTTTTTGCAGCTGTTTGCAGCTAAAATAAACCTCAACAAATTTTTTTTAACAATCAGCGGATGAAACAACAGCAAAATATTTAGCTGATATAAGACATTATAAAATATGTTTAAAGCATGGAAAAATAAAGTGTATAGGAAATAAAATGGCTGTCTTAATGAATAATGTAAAATTATCTTAAAGAAATCAGGGATTGTGGTATTAGCCATTTAAAAAAAAATAATGTCATGGAAAGTAATGTATCACAGGGAGATAATTGTAATAAGACAGTGGCTTCCAAAATGATGTACATAATGATTTTACACAAAAGTATTACTTCTGTAGATTACAATTAATGGTTGAAACGTTTGGACACTCTACTTGAATTAATAAACCATAATAAGTTTTAAGCCAATGAATAAAAAACATTATAACACAACTTTGGGGGCTAGTATAATAAACAGCCCATTGTCCCCTTCCTCCTTGAGTGCAAGGATAAGGGATGGGAAACGTAAGAAAATATTATTCCAGGCCTATTTTCCAGCTAGGCCTAAAAAACTAGTTTCGGGATGACGCAGTAGTTAGATTTGAAAACTATGAACAATGATGAAATAGCTATTATATGAATGCAAAGAAAAAAAGTACAGAATAGAATTCAGGTAGTTGATTTTACCTATCATAAAATATAATAAAAACTTTTCAAAGAACCAATATGTTAGTGGCTTTAAGTAGAATCCTGTTATTACTTCGCCAACCCCCCCCCCCCCCATTTGAAAAAAAGTTTTTTTTGAGATGGTTAAATCTGATTTATTTTCAAACATTTTAAGGGGGGATTTACTTCACCCCAAAATTTGTATATAGAAATAAACACCGCTTTAGCTCCCCAGCTTTAATAAATAAATTAAGTAGAATTGAATAAGTACATGGGTAACATTCTATCAACTAATTGTTCCATAGCAAACATATAAATTAAGAATTTTAAAAAAAAAATTATTTTACGTTAAATATTAACAGAAAAGTTCAATTAAGTGTGCAATAATTTTTACCAAAATTAATGAAATTTTTTTTAACAAAACACAGTACACTTTTATTTACATATTGAACTAGTTTTGTATTTGTGATCATTTAGATGGGTTATCAATTCCACATGAAATGTAACTTTTAAATTGTCTAAAGACATGAGTTTTTCACATTGTTCTAAAGTATAAAATGTTGAATCCTACTCAGTCTTCAAAAAACGATCTCTCAATTTATGTTTTGCTATATGGACATTTATTAATGTGTAAATTTAATAATAAGTTGATGTGATTGAACGTCATATATATTGTTGTCATTCTAATAGCAGAAAGTTTCCATTGTTGTCTTTCTAATAGCAGAAATTTATGTTTGGTTGAATTAATTTAGCCAATAATGAACTGGGGGATGCGTTTGTTATTAATTAATTGGTTAATGCTAAAAGCAAGTTTCAGGCTATTGGATATTGGCCTACAGCCAATGAGGAACTGGGGGAAATGAGTTGATTTTATAGGCAAAAAAGAAAAGTTGCCCCATCACTTTTAAGAGGAGGCTGAGACCTAATTTTCGGTCAGGTTTCCCATCCCTTATCCCTGCTTAAGTTTATCTCCTTTTTATAGTCATTTATTAAATAACCAACCTCATTTTAAAATTTTTTTGAAGGATAAAATTACTTTTTCCTAAAAATTATATCTTTTATTCCTGATCAGGAAGAAAAATTGCCATGAGAATAAGGGTTTAGAAGGGGGATGAGTAAATGCACATTTAGGGGGGTGGATTAATGCCTATGGCCCACTTTTCTACCCCCACTACTTAATAGCATTGTAAACATTCTATTCAATCTTCTGTTCACACCTCTGTATCTTAGACAGTGGGTCAAAATATATATCAAAAGCAATTAAACAAAAAAATGTATTTCCATATGCATATTGATTTATTTCAAATTTATTCCAGTATACTTGTACCAAGAAGGAATAGTACATTGAGCTTTAAACTAAATTGAGCTTTAAATTTTATTGAATATTGATTTTTACAAAAAAAAGAGTGTCTAAACTTTTCAACAAATAATTCTGCAGAAGGGGTAAATTGGTTTATCGTCATTGGGAATCAACATCCATTATCGTTAGTTCACTATTTATTATTTTTTTCAGCGCATCTCATAAAACATCTTTTGAACCCATCAGGCTCTAGCAAACGCAGCAACTAGTTATTCATCAATAAGAGTTAGCATACTCAGCGCGTAGTGATTGTTTGGCTCTAAACACGTCTCATCCATATTTAATGAGTTTCCCACACATCTTATAATCATCTTTCCTTCACCTAACATTATAGGTTCTATTCTTAGTAGTGAAGCTACTCTATATATATATATATATATATACTCTATACACATCTTATAATCATCTTTCCTTCACCTAACATTATAGGTTCTATTCTTAGTAGTGAAGCTACTCTATATATATATACTAGCGGCTTCGCCCCTAGCCTCTAGGGGCTTTGCCCCAAGAGGTTTGATCAACTTAATTTTTCGTATTTTAAATAGATTTTTAAAAAAAAGTAAAAAAAAATTTTATTTTTTTTTTGGGGGGGGGTATTTTCATTTTTTTGGGGGGGTTGGGGGTGTCCCACCCCCCAAGAAAATAGCTTAAAACCATCACAGGACCAGTAGGTATATTCCCTGAAGAGTAGAGCCCAATCGGTTCAGTGGTTACTGAGATCTTAAGCTTCAGACGGACAGACAGACGGACAGACGGACAGACGGACAGACAGACGGACAGACATCGTTCTACTTTGTATTATAGATATATATACTCTATACACATCTTATAATCATCTTTCCCTCACATAACATTATAGGTTCTATTCTTAGAAGTCAAGGTACTCTATAAATATTTGCGTTTAACTGTCCGTCCTTCTTTCATTGTCTACACCCTCGACTGTTACATGAGAAAACACCAAAGGTTTTTTAATCAAATTTGATATAAAATCTTTGAAAATTACAATAAAATAGTTATTCTAAGATATTTTAAATTTTTGTTGTGCTAGTTCCAAATATTATTATTCTCATTGATAGATACTTTATTTCATCCTAACATTTGTGTTCTATTTTTACACAGCATGTTATTACATGGAAGTATGCGAAGTATGAAAAAAAAAATCTTTAAAATGTATTGCATGGTATAAAGCCAATAATGTCATATAAACATTTATGTGAATGTTAAAGTTACTCCCTTCATACCTTTCAGTTTCATATAGTTGTTTGTTAATTCCCTATATTTGTATCTATTATTATATACCTATAGAAGATAGATCTGTGTATATCTCTCTTTGCCAAGATTCTGGGACATGGTAATGTATTCTCATTTGTAGCTTGTTTCCGTGGTATGGCATTATTACCTAAACCAACTCTATATTTATATCAACTTTGTCTGTCTGTCCTTTTGTCAGAATGTAACACAAAAAAGGAAATATCATTTTCTAGGCTGCTGCTTAAACTAGTCTGCTCATTTTGTTGTGAACGGTCTTGTGATTTTTTGTTTTGTTTGATATATTTTTAAAAAGATAGTGAGCTATTCAAATCCTGACAATTAAACTTTTATAATTCATAGTAGTTCATTCTTGAACAGGCCAATACTAAAATGGAAGTCCACTTTAAATTTTGGAATAATTATATCTCCCTTCGGGGGGAAGTAAATGAATTTTTTTAAATCCCCTTTGGAGAGATAATGACAATAATATATGCAGTTGCTATTTTCCTATTTGGTTATATTGTAACCATTTTTAGTTACATTTACACTTTTGCTTCCAGTTTTTTGTCTTTCTTTTTTCTTTTTCTCTCTATATAGATAAAAGCAATCTCATTATTTCTTCCTTACTCTCTCTCTCTTTCTCTCTCTCTCTCTCTCTCTCTCTCTTTAAGTTTTTATTATCTTTTTCTATCTATCTTCATATCTCCTTCCAGCCTCTCTCTCTTTCTATATTTTCCTCTCACTTCAGGGGGTCTAAACTCAGTTTTCTTGGATAATGTGTAAAGGGTTGGTCTTTCTTCTCTAAATAGTTTGTTTCTAAAGTTACTTAAGTTGTAATTCACAGTAAAATTTCAGCTTATTGGACTACAGTAATGTAATGTAATATAGTTGATAGGAAAAACATTAGATCCTGGGTTATGTCTACTGTATAATAGTATACACTAAGCTGAAAGTTTGACTACACTTATGCAAATAAATAACAAACAATTGTTGATAATAAAATAAAGCGACTAATTGTATTGCAAAATTCAAAGACTGTTTTACACTGTGTTGATTTCCTCTTGATTTGACCAGGTTTCAAACTGGCTGCGAACTTGGCTGCAAAATGGTAACTGTACAACAACAGCAGAATATATATTACCCATATTCGACTCCGGAATTAAACCAGTAATTTAGGTCCAATAATTCATTGAAAAAAAAATCATGAAAACAGTTTCTTCACTGATAGAACACAGTAATAGTGTCTGACTGATTATGACGTAACAAAAAAAATTAGCCAAAGAGAGGCCACTATAAATTTTACCATTGGTCAATAACGGCCTCTCATTGGCTAATTTTTTTTGTTACGTCATAATCAGTCAGACACTATTACATTGTTCTCACTGATATATATTTTCTAAAATGCAGATAGGGAGAAGATATTGGACTTTTAATTACGCTAGTACCCAAAGCTATATAACAACACTATTGTATTTGTTGGCTGAAAAACTTTGGGTACTTTTTATTAAATCTTAATAGTTTTTTATCTAAAGATCGAGGGAGCAATTTTGTTTATCATAATTGGGTATTGTCTTATCCTTTTCGTTTCTGCTGAAATAATAATAAAAACAAGACATTTTGCAGGAACTTGGGGACACTAAAGTTGGCCAGTGGCACAACAAGAAAAGTGGATAATTGAATAAATAGAAAAGCCCAGAGAGTAGGGTTACTATGCATCAAAATACCGCATTATCTATTAATATATTTAAGCTTAAATAAGCTGTTCTTTTCATAGAACAACATAATAACACTCGTTTTTTGGGGGGTACACTCTATTAACTTTTAACAAAGCAGGCGTTTATTTATCAAGTAAAATGCGTTTTCTAGAAAAATCTTATTTTGAGATGGCTAGCGTATTAGTTACAAGGACGTCCAAGGGGGGGGGGGTAAAGTGGTGATTACCCCCCCTCCCCCCATTTAAAATTTACCTCTACCCTACCCTACCCTACGCGCGCGCCCCTTTACCCCCCCCCCCCAAAAAAAAAAAAAAAAATAAAAAAAAAAAAAAATTTCCCCCCCAAATTAAAAAGCTTGGACGCCCCTGATTAGTTAATCTTTGTTTATTACAGGGATCTTAAGAGAAAATACATTGGATGATAAAACTGTATTAAATTTCCATTACCATAACAAAAATAACCCTTTTTTTGATTAAAATTATAAGGTGAAAAGTTTAAAGGCTACTAATTTGTACTAACCAATCAGATGAATATTACTAAGCCAACAAATGAGAAAATGATTTTATACTCAGGTACAAATAAAGTTTAATGTCTAATGACCACTCTCCCTTCCTAGGGTAATTTGTTTTTCTTAGGGGGAAGAATTTATTACCAAAATGACAATAAATTGGCAATTATTTGGGTTAGACAGCTTTAAAATCCTATTTTATTTATAATTTATGTTAGTTTGACATTAGACAAACATTCGATTTTAGTAAAACATATATAAGAATAATAACTTTTAACATTAATAAATTATAAGTGTTAACATAATACGGAATTTTTAGGGCTTTTCAAAAACAATTCTTAAAATAAATAGTGTTTTATTTTTAACCAATCTAAATTTCAATAAATAATTCCTGTGCGATTTTATATTGTTTGTTGTTTTCCTAGCCCGTACTTCTAAATAGATAGAACTAAAAGGGGGAAAATATCATCTTAGAAAATACCTTCCAGGGATTATTTAGTTATTCCAATAACCTCAGAGATAAAAGGATAGGTATTTGGGAAAATAATTTATTTAAAAACTACTAGAAGCTGTGCCTTTAGCCTTTAAGTACCTGAAAGGCTTCTAAGGCCAAATATTAAGGACAAGTAACAATACTTATAATAAAGTAAAAGGATCTCTGTCTGTGTGTGTACAGAAGGATCTCGCTAACCACTGAACCGGTATGGTTCTCCTCTAGAGGGTAGCTCCTCACAAGTCTTGGAATTTAGGGGGAGGTTTGGTTCCCTTAGAAAAAAATACCCCCCCTAAATAATGTTCTTTTTTTATTTTTTATTTTTTAATTGTCGACTTAATCTTACCCGCCCTTAAAAGCCCCTAAAGGCTTCTATTTTTTTTTTTTTTTACTTATCTTCTCATCCTCAAATAATCTTCCTTCACATACTGCAATATACTATAGGACAATATCAGTTAACAATAAAAGTATTACATATTTATTGCAGATTTGTAATTTCTTTTATAATTTATATTACCAAGTTTACTGTATGTTACTTTATGTCTTTTTTCATTAAAATATCTCTATGTACTTTAAAAATATCTTTCAAAGCAAAAAAAAAAATTCTTAAAGTTTGAGTTTTTTACTGATTTATTTAATGTTAATGAATTTGACCTTCGTACTCCTATTCAGATAATGTTTTTAATATAGAACAGTTTTAGAGGCTATGGGTATCGCTTAGGGAGGTAGGGGACATTGGGCTGTTAATTATGCTAGTAACCAGCTAAGTTTATAAATATGTACTCTTATTCAGTTGCTTAACAACGTTGGATACTTTTTATCAAATTTTGATTGGTTGGTTTATTAAGGTTAGTGTCCTAACGTTTCAACCAATAGTTTTGATCTATAGGAGGGTAAAATTTGTCTGTTATCATTAGGATTGAAAATTATTTTATCGTTCATTGTCTACTCCTTTGAGATCTCTAGGTGTACCCGCTAGTTAAAATAGTCAAATTTGATGGTAATAAAATCAGGAAACCGCCACAAACCTACTTTGAAACATAGTAACCAAGTCTCTTTGTTAAATTAGTACAAAGCATTATAATTCATTTAAGAATAGAACAAGAACAAAATTGTGCCAAAGTAGCACAGCAAAAAGTTTATATCAATAGTTTCAAATAAACTTGTGATATATTAAACTAGCGGCTGCACACCTAGCATCTAGAGCCTCTACATACGAAGGAATAAAGAAGGGCAGTTAAATAGCTTAAACCCATACCCATCATTCGCTACAAACAAAAAAGCTTAGTACTTTATATAATAGGATAAATGCAATTTTAATCTATTCTAATTATGTCATTTAACTATAAAATTATAAGGCCATGGTCCATTGAAGGGCCATGGTGGGAGGGAATATCAGACCGTAAATGTTAATAACACTCGAAGTTTTACAATCAGTCTTAGGTTAAATTTAGCTGTTTCAAAACTTTTTTAAAATTGGGATGTAGATCAATTTATCTTCCATTGTCTTATCCCATAAGATCCATGTTAAAAGCGCAATAGAGAAGAAATTTGAGTTGCAAATCGTTTGCTGAACAAACGGACATACCCTTATTACTGTGTAGCTTAACTCCAAACAATAAGACGCCAATTATACATTTATTCACGGAGCTTTGTTTAAGCACCATTCTCAGAAGAAAATCAAGTAAATGAAACTCCCAGACAGTTTCATGGAAACCAAAATTTTTTATACACTGACTTTCTTATGTGTAAATTGCTGTACATTTCCAATGGTGATACACAAAATTACCCCTTCTTTAGATTACAATTAGTGGTTGAAACGTTTATACACTCAACGTGATGGACTAACCAATCAAAATTCAATGAATGTTCCCAAAGTTGATAAGCTAATGAATAAGAAAGCACTAAACAAAAGTATAATATAAGGAAAACTTAAAAAATTAGCATAGCAAAATAACTGTTCATTTGTGTGAAGACTATAATGTGTTACATATAAACTTATGGTTCAAATTGCGAATTAAATTTGAATTGAAATTAAAAATGTTGGGTATAAAGTTTTAGTTTATCCAAGAAATGAATTTAATTTTGTTAAGAAATTATCCACTAAGAGTATCTTCCTGGAGTTCACTCATAAATGTTAAATTATTTGTATGTCAATCAGCTTGTAGTAACTAATAAATTGTTACACACTATCTAATTTTCATATAGTAATCAAATAAAAGAAACAGAAGAGTCAGTCCTATTAAACAAAAGATTTTATATCTATTAAACAAATAGAGTTGCAATTTTCAGGAATGGTAATTTGTAATGGTTTTGAAATAATCCTCTATTAGATTTGCAAACTCTCCAACTCTAAATAATTACTAACCTTTATATTTTGTTAAAGGTAAGACCCAATGAGAATAGGAGATAAGACACATCTTTTATGTTATGAAAATATTTGACTCTCTTTAAATCCATTTTTAGAATTGTATTGCTAAAATTATTTTCTAAATTTTGTTTGAAATGTAAAGCCATATGTTTTAAGCTTCCCTCTCTAGGGAGGGATGTATGTAATAGAAGAAACAAACTTTCAGAAAGAGAAAGAAGAATTGTTGAATATGGATTGGCAGCCGCCCCTATAATCAGCGGCTCGTCTATGAATTATAAACTTTTAAAGCGAAGCTTTTCTATAATTTACGTTCTAAAATGCATTTTTGGTTAATTTAGATATGTTTTAATTTTTCTATTAATCTTATTCGGCTTGTTGATCTCTACAATTGTTACCTTAATGTCCACCGTAAGTCCATTTAGTACCTTTGATTTTAAAACTTTTAAACAAAAACTTTTTATGTGATATGTTTTTTATATTCATTTGTGTTTTGGAATACTGATTACTATTACAATAAGGTACAATGTTATAAGCAAAGCATATCTATAATCAAATCCATAAAATGAAATATGCCCTTTTACTGTATCCTGTATTTATGCAATTTTGCAATAAATGTTTAAACTTTCAAATCAATGTTCTGCTTAATAAGTCTACAAGAATTATTGTTTGTTTGTCCTTTAATCTGATTGAAGAGCTTCGCTTTTATGGATGTTATCGACCTTGTTTTGTTAAATTTGATCTCTAATGATAATTTAAGAGATTTTAAGTGTGGTAATAAGATACAAATAGGAATTGACAAAAAGCTTTTAACGAGAATAAAATTCTACACAAGACCATAAACAAAAATACTTTAGGTTTCAGGTATTATCCTGCAGGTTATTTTTCAGGTATTATCCTGCACGTTATTTTTCAGGTATGATCCTGCAGGTTATTTTTCAGGTATTATCCTGCACGTTATTTTTCAGGTATGATCCTGCAGGTTAATATCCTCCAAATATTATTTTCTTTTTTGCTAGCGGCTGAGATAGCTCATTGTTGAAAACGACGGATGAATATAGCTGCGGATTCCCATCCCTGGAAACAGATGGGGAAGTCAAAAGAAAACAGTTGAAATTCTCTTTCAATTTCAAGCTAACAATTGAACAAAAGATAGATAGTTAGCAGGGACTGAGAAGACATTTAGAGGTTTATTACACTAGTCACCAAAGTTTTTTAATAACAGTTTGTTATTCGTTGGATTAAACCTTTCTTGAATTTTGATTGCTTGGTTTATGAAGTTGAGTGATCAATCGTGTCAACCATTAATTGTGATCTAAAGAAGGGGTAATTTTGAGTATCCTCATTTAGGATGAATTTTAATTTATCGGCCATTGTGTAATCCTACAGATCCCTGGATAGTTAATGTTCTGGGTGTCCTCTAGAATTCTTTCAATTTTGACTCCTTATGCGCTTTGAACATAATACCGTAAAGAAAAATATATCCTTTATTTTCTTTATTTATTTATCTTTCTTTATTCCTCTGATATAAGTTTTTACTTTCTTTCATTGGTTTGCTAAGGTTCGCGCGTTATAAATTATTTTATCCTTGTTATGAATTGATTATAGTTTATTCATATACTTTTCATGCAGAATAGTTTCTTATAAAAGCCACTCGTTATACATCTATTAGAAATTATATTAGGTAAAGAAATGAGTCATAAATTTTTCATATTTATTACTTTATATTATTCTCCCTAGTGGCTGCGCCACAAGCATCTAGGGGCTATGTAGTCTAATGGGAAGAAATGAAAAAAAATAGCATAAATCACTCCAAGACTTAATTCTAGATAATGAAATAGCCTAAAACCATCCTAAGACCTGTATGAAGTTACTATAAAATGGACAACTCAATAGGTTAACTCAGTAATTATCAAAATCTTAAACTTCAGACAAAAAAAACTTAACTTCTTTATATAATAGGATATAAAAGTAATAGGGTGTCTAATTTGTCTTCTGTTTGACGTTTGTTTGTTTGTCTATAATCAGAAGTCAGGATAATTAAAGCTAAAGTGCCTATTAACTATGAAATAATTACATAAATATATAATGGTGCATTATTTGCCAAATGTACCACTTTTCTGCACTACCTCTCCGATTTTGTTAATACTCTATATTTTGGTCCGTTGGGTCATTCAAGGATGCTGGATGGCCAAAAAAAAGTTTCAGAGTCCCTGGATGTCTAGATATCTAGCTATCTATGAAGGTAGGTAACAAAAATGTAAAAAACACCCATTTTTTCACAATTTTAAAAATTAATTTTTTCATCAATCTTACATCCAATCTATACATTTTATACACCAAAATGATCGTTTATTCATGTAAAAAGCGCACATAATGCTATTTTGGCCAAAACTCTAATTTTACAGGGTGTCCAACAAAAAGTGTATTTTGGATATCTAGCGTAATACCCAAAATACCTGTCCGAAAAAAATAATTTTTTTTGGCTTAAATCCTGTGTTTTATCTGTGTGCATATGTGGTATATAACGGTTCGGACCACCCGGGACTGTAAGGTTGTCAAATTTCACTTTGGGACACCCTGTAAATGTGATTTTTGCGTCTGTAGAGCTAAAACTTGGTCCAAATTGGCTATTTTTTTCAAATTACTCTAATATGTGTCTTAGTATGTTTGCCCATTTTTGGAGGGAAGGAGTCGTTTTAGGGCCATAGACTATTTCTTCATTTTTGTAGAACTTTTCAAGACACATCATTTGTTATTTATGCAAAAACCGCAAAAACCGAACCGTTTTGCCGTTATTCACCGCCAAAGGCGGAATTGTTTTACGTTTTTTGCCGTTCCCGAGGTTCTAATGGACAGATTTTGACTAATAACAATAATATTTGCCTATTTTACAATTTTTTACACTTTTGGGACACCCTGTGCATGTTTTTGAAAAATGATGGTTTTTGCCCATTTTTTGGGGGAAGGAGTCGTTTTAGGGCCATAGACTATTTCTTCATTTTTGTAGAACTTTTCAAGACACATCATTTGTTATTTATGCAAAAACCGCAAAAACCAAACCGTTTTGCTGTTATTCACCGCCAAAGGCGGAATTGTTTTACGTTTTTTGCCGTTCCCGAGGTTCTAATGGGCATTTGTGGTAAGAAGACGTTGATTTATCAAGATAACTGTGAAATACTTTTATTTAGGCATTTTAATTTACTAAATTTCATGTGAAGTAATTTTTTTTGTATATCCAACCGATTTTTGTCAAAAGGAATTTCAAATGCACATGATTTATGTTTCTTTTATCACTTATGTTATAGCAATTATTTAAGTTATATTCACTAAATTTTCTTGTTTAAACAATTGAAATCCATCTCGACGAAGCGGTTAGCTGCACAAAAAATTTTGGTGCTTGCTTACATGTGAAGACCGGAGCACCGAAAACCCCCCCCCCCCCCCCGCTTAGTTTTGACAAAAATCAAAAATAAGGGGGGGGTAGTTTTTTAATGTCTGGAAAACGGCAAGGAGGAAAAAAGCAAGGCAAGGCAAAGACTTAACCCCCCCCTTAATTTTGAAGCGTCCCCATGAAAACACTTCTGATATATTCTCCTTAAGACTACCTGTTCAGGGATACATCAATTACTAAAATCAGTCAATAAATAAGGAAATTATGCCCCAAAACATGAATATCCTGTTATAAGTTTTCCCCTCTGGTATACTGGATTTACTTGATTTACCTCACTCAACTTTCTGAAAAAACTACCCCCACCTTATTTTTGATTTTCTTCAAAATTAAGGGAGGGGGTTAAGTCTTTGCCTTGCCTTGCTTTTTTCCTCCTTGCCGTTTTCCAGACATTAAAAAACTACCCCCCCCTTATTTTTGATTTTTGTCAAAACTAAGCGGGGGGGGGGGGTTCGGTGCTCCAGTCTACCACATGTAAGCAAGTACCAAAATTTTACTTAATATGAAATTTAGTAAATTAAATTACCTAAATAAAAGTATTTAAGAGGGATCTTGATAAATCAACGTTTTCTTACCACAAATGCCCATTACAACCTCCGGAACGGCAAAAACGTAAAACAATTCCGCCTTTGGCGGTAAATAACAGCAAAACGGTTTGGTTTTTGCGGTTTTTGCACAAATAACAAATGATGTGTCTTGAAAAGTTCTACAAAATTGAAGAAATAGTCTATGGCCCTAAAACGACTCCTTCCCCCAAAAAATGGGCAAAAACCATCATTTTTCAAAAACATGCACAGGGTGTCCCAAAAGTGTAAAAAATTGTAAAATAGGCAAATATTATTGTTATTAGTCAAAATCTGTATCTATATGACAGTTTTAACCCTTAACGGTTGGGGGGGGCGTTGAACGCCCCCCCATCCGGTTTTTTCTATCTCATTTTCTGTGTGTGAAAGATAAAGAGCCCAAACTGCTTGACTTTTTAAGTATGGGTATGACACACAACTGAGAGTTGGAATTTTTTGAATATCTCCATCCTGGCGGGCACAGGATGCCAGCAAACCTGGCAGGGTCATCCAGGTAAAGAGCAAAAATATTTTTTTGACTAAAACAAAGCATTTTATCATACCAAAATACTAAAAAATCCTCTAGTAGTACATCCTTATATGAAATACAGGTGTTCAAGTCAACTTCAGGTTCCAGGTATGATCCTCCAGGTCCTGATCCTCCAGGTCTCCAGAAATCTTTAAAAGGCTCCTGTGGCCGCAATTTTTGACTTAGAGACTTCAAATTTTAAACTTAAGCTTTTCTTACATGTCTACATAACGTATTAATATTTCATGAAGATCCGCCGCCGTTTTCCCGCCGACCGCCGACTGCGGCGGCTGGCAGCTGCCAAGTACAGCTGGGGCCGCTGAAATTTATATTTTGATTTTTCTAATGTAAAATTTACATAAAAATAAACATTTTCTGCGAAAAAATTTTTCTTCTAGCTTCAAAAATAAGAAAATTACAGCCGTTTGAAATTTTTAAATAAAAAAAGACCTAAAAACAAAGGTTGTTAAATAAAAGGGTGAAGGAAGTGAAAATTGACTTAGACTTATAAAAGGTCAGAAATTCATTATCAAACAGGGGACTTGCACAAAAAAATTTAGCCCTCTAGCTCTAACAGGAACTGAGATAATTAGGGGGGGCGTTGAACGCCCCCCCCCCCCGACCGATTAAGGTGCGGCAAGGGGCCCGACTGTAAAGGGTTAAGTAACTTAAAAATAGAAAAAAAAATTTAAAAAAAACAAAAAAAATTTTTCTCTTTTTTTGAAAATACAGGGTGTCCAAAAAATATGAAAATATTCATCTGGTCAGAAAACACTATGGCCAAACATACTAAGACACATATTAGAGTAATTTGAAAAAAATAGCCAATTTGGACCAAGTTTTAGCTCTACAGACGCAAAAATCACATTTACAGGGTGTCCCAAAGTGAAATTTGACAGCCTTACAGTCCCGGGTGGTCCAAACCGTTATATACCACATATGCACACAGATAAAACACAGTATTTAAGCCAAAAAAAATGATTTTTTTCGGACAGGTATTTTGGGTATTACGCTAGATATCCAAAATACACTTTTTGTTGGACACCCTGTAAAATTAGAGTTTTGGCCAAAATAGCATTATGTGCGCTTTTTACATGAAAATGTATAGATTGGATGTAAGATTGATGAAAAAATTAATTTTTAAAATTGTGAAAAAATGGGTGTTTTTTACATTTTTGTTACCTACCTTCATAGATAGCTAGATATCTAGACATCCAGGGACTCTGAAACTTTTTTTTGGCCATCCAGCATCCTTGAATGACCCAACGGACCAAAATATAGAGTATTAACAAAATCGGAGAGGTAGTGCAGAAAAGTGGTACATTTGGCAAATAATGCACCATATATTAAAACGATAATAATCCGAATATTTACACACTAAAAGTTGAAAAGCGGAATTTAAGAAAAGAGTGGATAGAAAATGTATAAAATGGGCATATAAAATGATTAATGTAGTGTAAAAGTGATAAGTTTTTTCAATGAAAATGATAAGTTGAATACCCTAGCCGTTCAAATTCTAAACAAGTAAGGATTTGTTCCAATAAATTGGAAACATTCTTTAAAATTGTTTTTCTTTATGATACATGGTCAGATTAGGTTAGGATATATGAAGTACTTGATTACCAGTCCCAGCAGATTTTCAATTTACTTTGAAAATAAAGGAGGAAGGGAGATGATTTTAAAAAGGTGGGCGTGTTTAGCAAATACTGAAGAGAAAAAAGCGAAAGAAGATTAAAGTAAAATAGATTTTACTTTTCTCTGTATCTGCGCCTTCTGTCATTTACTTGTATTTCGGAATACTGAAAATCAATAAACCAATTGAAATATTAAAGAGAATCTTTGCCGGCAAAATATTTTAAAACTGATGATGATTTATAACACAACATTTGTTAAAACTAAATCGTCCCAAAAGTTTGAAAATGATATATACATTAGGGCGGGTTCATATCGGAATTAGACAAAGATGGGATATGCAACAGATAAAATTAACCTTTAAAACATTTCTGACCGAAAAAGAATTTTGAAAAATTTAGTTTTAGAACGCGACCACTGAAAAATATATTTGATTACTTATAAATATGCAAAGACGACATTCAAAAAAAAATTTGAATCAGAACTATGGCTTCATGGTGCTCCCTGGAAAGGCCTTTAGGAGCTGAATCAGGAACTTTTGTCCGTTTTAAAATATCTCGTTCCTAGCCTTAGAAATCACTAAAAAACCACATTTTTTAAAGGTTTAATGAGAATTGTCCAATTTGTAGAGGTTTTTTAGATTTTCTCAGGCTAGGAACGAGATTTTTTTAAACGGTCAAAAGTTCCTGATTCTACTCCACAATGCCTTTCCTGGGAGCACCATGAAGCCATAGTTCTGATTCAATAAATGTTTGACTCCCATTTACAAATAGCTATACAATGTCTGGTCGTCAGTGGTTTTAAGACTTAAGATAAATTTTAAATCATCCAGAAGTGTATTATACTCATACAAATCATTTGCAGATCTTCACTTTGGCCTCAGAAAAAAAAATGTCCAAAATCGACCCACCCTATTATACATGTATATATATGCAAAGTCTTATCTACATAAAATACCATTTAATATCCTTATAAAAAGTAACAGGATGTACATGCGTGTGCATGTTTCTGTCTGTACTGAAGGTTCTTGCTGAATGATGGAACTATATTGTTCTCCTTTACAGTAAAACTTTCAGGTAAAGTTTAAAACTGCAGCTTTTTTTGGTGTAATCTTCAATAGGATATGATCCAATGACCCCCAATTTTTTGTTCAAAATTTTTCTTTTTAACTTAAATTCAAAATGGGATGTTAGATGCAATTATAAATTTTAGATTCATCTTATAAAGTAGCATCACTGAAATAAAAGATATGTAAAACCTACATTTTGTATCAGCAAGTTGTACTCACAAAATAAAATATAAATCATATTTTATGAGGCATCTAATAATAATTTTGGTAAGGTTTTGGTTTTTAAATTTCAATAGTCGGCCATTATCTAAAATATGGCATAATACAATGTTTGTATATTGTATAATTATATACACATGAGTAAAAATAAACTAAAATTTTACATAATCTATTTATAAAAGGTCTTACTTACAAAAAAGCCATTTATAGTTTTTTAAGTAGCAAAGTTACTCTATAATTTACTTTCTCAGTCTGGCAGTCCGACAGTCCGTAACGATATGGGGTGGATGTGATTTTCTCGGTTGCTATTGAAGATCGAGGGATGAAATTTTTCGTGAATATTCCTATGACTTTTTGTGATTTTCTTGAAGTTATACATATTTTCTCTCCTTTTTAAAATTTCATGAGTACTGAACAGCTGATCTATAACTTACTTTGTCACACAAACAGACATTTCGAGTAAAGTGCCTCGCTACGAAAAACTATAGATCAAGTACTTTGAATAAACCAACTTTGTTTATGTTATAATGGCTGCTAGAAGAATGTATGTAAGAATGAAATAAAAGTTTATGTACCAGAACCCATTTTCATGCCCACTTGGTTATACCAGGCAGGGGCAAGACAATGCTAGATAAGATAATCTCCACCCATTTTAAAGTTACAAATTTAGCAATAAATTTTCAGGTTAATTTAGGTATGTCTGCATTTATATATTACCCTATACCTAATCCCTAGGTTTCTGGGTTAAACAAAAAGGCCTTTCTTTAAATAAACATTGGACATAGATAGGAAAAAAGCAACATGATTTTTGATTGAATGATTGGTTGATTTGGGTATATATATTGTACCCTTTCATTACATGCGTTTCATCGTTTTTTCACAACAACTTTTGATTTTGGTTATTTTAGGTTATGTTAGGTATGGTGATTGCCCCGCATGGTTAGAGCCCCCCGCAGTGGCTAAAAGTATGATTAAATCTTCTGTGAAAATACGACAAAACGCCCCTTAAGCGGCGTTGTCAAGAAAGTGGCTACACCCCAAAATCTTATTACCTTTAATCACATTGGTCTAACTTAAATTTTTGTATCAGAATTATACCAATAACAATTTAACATTTATTTTATTTTATTTTTATTTACCCTTTCCAAAATCCTAAAGATACATCTTTAATTTTCTATCCATTCCTAATTGTTTATAAACTCCGCTACTTTTTATTATTAAATTAAGTCTAAAAGAAAATAAATTCAGTGTTGACCATTAGAAAAGTTTTCGGTACAAAAACACAGATAAGTTTCTTTTTCTTTAATTGAAAATTGAAATAAAAAAGTAATTTCTTGTTTTCTTTGTTTTAACTTTTTACTTCTTGCCAGGGCCCAGCAGCCGCAGCTGATTGCACTAAATGAAATTATTGTAAACAAGCTGTAGCCGCAACTTGTGCTGTTTGCAAAACATGCGGATAATTTATAGCTGGAATCCAGGGAAAAGGGAATGTGATTCTTACAAACAATTCTAAAGGAAAATTTCCTCACAACGCACTTTCCCTTTTCCTCCCCCTTCTTACCCACCCCTCTTCAGTTAAAGGAAAAAACAAGATATACCCTCAGCTAACTCTCAAAGGTTTCGTGATTTTTTTTTTAGAATTGATTATTACAATAGCTAGGCCTGGCTGGAATCAATCTATGAAAACGCCAAGCCGATATAAAAAAAGGGGAGGGTGGGGTGGAAATAAGTCGATCTTTTACATTTCTTTTTTATATTAAAAGCAATAGATAAACATTTCTTTGTTCGTGGGTAATAGTATTTTTTAGGGTTGTTTTCTTTGGAGGTAGGAGGTACAGGTTCCCTTCTCCAAGTTAGTCATAACCATTCTTATAAAGGAGAACCATGTCGGTCCAGTTGTTAATATAACTTAATCGACAGACAGAGAGACATCCTGTTACTTTTACAAACGAATATATTAATTTGCAGCCAATAATATCCAGGCCACAATGAATCAACAATCAGTGGCCACAGCAAAAATAACTTTTTTCACGCAGTTGCAGGTGCGGCTATAATACCCTGAAAACTTTTTACTGGACTAAAACAGAGATTATAAATAATAGAAGTATAAAAACTTTATATTTGTAAGTAAAGAAATCAAAAGTTTGACATTTTTACATTATTGATAAATAAAAAGATTTAAATTTCAAAATTTTCATATTAATAGATAATGTAAAATATATATTTCGAAATACTAAAAACTTAATAGAAACAAAAATATAGAATAATTTAAATGAAAAAATGTATATTACAATAAGGTTTAAGAAAACAGTAGTTTTTGTTTTCCGTTTATCACGGTTGCCCTAAAATCAAGCATCGAAACACCCTTTCAGATGGTTTCTGTGATATTTAGGTCCTTAGGCCAAAGTTTAAAGCTCTGCGATTTTACTTTTAATTTGACAAACATTTTTGATTTTTGCATTGGTTTACTTGGATGTACTCAAATAAAGTAACAGTCACAGCTGGACAAAATAACTATAGCTCAACCCCCTTAACCCTTTCCCCTCCCCTTAAAGTGGATGAACGAACTGACCATGAAAGGAGGTAATAGCAACCTAAATTGGACGGATAATTTTTCCCTGTCAATATATACATGTACCTCTATTATTATAATTCTATTAATCATAATATGATGGTCAAGTTATCAGGGATAGGACAAAGGACGGTATAAGGATTTTTATCCCTAAATATGAAACTCTACCTGTTATAATCCAGGGAGAGTATTACACTAGTCCCCAAAGTCTTCTTTCCCTTGGCTCAACAACTTAGTATACATTTATTGAATTTTGATTAGTTGGTTCATTTATTTGAGTATTAAAATTTTTCAATCACTAATTGTAAATCTTCAGATTGGGTAATTTTGTGTATAATAATTTGGGAACTACATAAATTTATCGGTTATTGTCTTTTTCCTTTACATCAGTGGCACAAGGACTCTGGTAGGAAATTGACAACTTATTCATACGTACTGTACTAAATCAATCATTACTTGGACTAATTTAACCAAATTAGTTTTTTTTTAGTTTTTGATATTTCATACAACCCCCTTAAGTAATTCATTACAGTAAAATACAATTTTAAAATTTATTTACTGTGTAAATATGCATAAATATGACGTTTTTACTGACAATTATGTTGATTTTTACTCAATGCATATATCTTGTAGACAATAAAATGATTATAACTTTCGTTCTATTTAAGATAAATTGATGAAATAAAATGTACATTCAATTTTATTAAGCTGAAAAGTCACTTATTGATATTAAGAAATAATAAACCCCTTTGAGTGGGGGAGGGGGGGGGAGCGTTGAGTATCGAAATAAGAAACTAATGTAAATATCTTTTCTACGGTGGGTTTTAATGATTTATATAGCAGCCAAACTGTTTTAGGCAATACCCATTTGTCTGTCTGTCCCTCTGTCTGTCTGTCCTTTTGTCTGTCTGTCCCACCACTTGTCTGTCTATCTGTCTAACTGCCTCTCTTTTGGATTTCAATGAATCATCTAGCATAGCCTAATTGTAATTTGTTAATGCCTCAAAGACTCTCTGTTACTATTTACCTGTCCCTCTGTCTGTCTGTCTGTCCCTCTGTCTGTCTGATCATTCACAGGTTCTTTATCTACTTAGTTTCTGCCCTTGGTCTAACAGACTTATTCACTTAATTTATAAAAAATTAGATTTAACTAATAATATGGTGGTATCTTGTACCAAGAGATACACAAATAACCTTGTGTTGAAAAAAAAACAAATAAAAAATGATTCAATTTCTTCTATGAAGAAAAGTGTAATATATGTTCCTTTATTCTCTTTGTACATCAAAAATATGTTTCAAATTTATAATATCAGGTTATATTCCATTAATTTATTAACAACTAAATTTTTTGACACCCCAGATATGAGTTTTAACAGCCCCCTTTAACTAAAATCAAGGGTGATTTTATTAGGATTTTACCAAACCTACTTTACATAAGAAATTTATTACATTTTAAATTTTTTTTTATAAAAAGAGGATTGGGATATATCTCCCTCCCAACATTAACTTTAAAAACTATTGTAAAATATATTAAAAGTTATAAACATATATCTATCAAGATCATTAAAGGAATTAACTCAAGTTTGAGGGGGGGGGGGGGGGGGGCTTAATGCAACCATCTCGTAATCAATGCACAAATTGCACTTAGAATTCGAATTTTGTTACAAAACTTGGCATGAGTAATCCTTGGTACATCTATTTTCCCAAAATGGAACAAAAAGTTGCAAAAGTGACGGCTAACAGCTGGCGGCTCAGTCATTTAGCCGTTTTTGGGCTATATTCAGAGCGAAACTATCATTAATTGCATAGGAATCAACTTTTTGAAACATATTTTTGCTTTAAATATCTGTTTTTAAAATTTCTTGTACCAGCTGCTAGAACTGGCTGGAAGCGGCTAAGAGTATGAAGAGTATATAGGGCTTGTGACATGTCTAGGGGTAGGTTTATATTGGTACTGAGCTCAAAAATACTACTATAAATAGTGGGGGTCCATCCATTTGGCAGCTGGGGCTGTTACACAGACTGTTAAAAACCTACCTAGAGACACGTCACAAGCCCTATCTACTCATTCTACTCTTGGCCGCTCCCAGCTGAGCTGCGGCCATTAGCAAGCTGCCAAATGAATTTTTTTGTGGTATTTTTAAAATTAATAAAATAAAATTAATGGTCTTCTTATCAATAAAGGGGGGTTTGGTGCTGGAAGGTGGGCAAAATTGATATATATTGAGCTAAAATTTTAAAACTACCTGGTCCAGTAGTTACTGCATCTAAAAGAAAAACAAAATTAAAATTTTCTTTTTAAGTTAGGTAAGAAAAACTGCAAAAATGGAATTTGACTTTGCAGATTTCTTGCTACACCTTCATATGTTATTATTGAGACTGCTCCATTTTTTTGGTAAATTTCAGATTTATATTGACAAAATAGAATTGAAATTTTGTAAAAATCTTTAAAATTGAGATCACACAAAAGAACTGAAAAAACATTCTTTTTGTAGATTTCAAAAACTTTGAAGTGCTCGTGAGGTCACAATTATTGCATCACAGAAAAAAATATTTAGCATGGGTCATTTTTTTGCTTAAATCAACCACATTTTTACTGGGGGCAAAAATTTTTTCAAAATTTTTTCATGGTGGGATGATTTAATCTACAATATATACTTTTGGCTGTTGACAGCTGTTCTCAGCCATTTTTGGCAGTTTTCAGCTGTTATGACAGCGAAATCTAGAAATTATTTAGTAATATGTCCTTGTCCATGACATAAAGTCATAATGTTAATTAAGAAAAGTTTAATTCCATGGAAATATTCAATTTTTTATATCCTTATAAGCCATTACCCAGCTGCCACTATTTTTGGTAGTATTTTTCAGCTCAACACCCCTTAAAACCTATCCCTAATGGATGATTCCTACATAATTATTGCTGGATTTGCCCTGAAAATAGCCCAAAAATGGCTAAACAGCTGAGCAAACAGCCCTTAGCCATTACTTTTCCAATTTTTTGTTCCATTTTGGGAAAAAAGATCTACCAAGGATTACTCATGCCAAGTTTTGTAATGAAATTCGAATTCTAGGTGCCATTTGTGCATTGATTACATGATGGTTGCCTTAACCCCCCCCCCCCCCCTTAAGCTTAACTTTTTGTTAAATTTTGAAAAACAGAACTACTAAGGATTACACATGCCAATTTTCATAACAAAATTTGGATTAATTGATTATGGGATGGTTGCATTAACTCCCCCCCCCCCCTACATATGTATGAGAGTTTCCTCATGTCTCAATTTACTAATTAAAAGTTGTACAGTACAGTTGTACAGAATATTGCAAGATTTTTTTAGTAAAGTCTGGTAATTAATTTACCAAAAAATAGATAGCATAGAATTATCTGAATCAGTGACTTGCTTAAATACACCCTCCTTAAACACCCCCAACCCAACTTTATTTTAAGGGGTGTAAATTTATTTCCTTTATACCCACTTGGAATTTATAGAGGGGTGTATCTGAGGGTGTAGGCTCTTGTCAAGAGGGTGGACATGGGTGGACACCTAGGGAGGTGTATCCATCCCCCTTAATTTACAAGGGTGGTGTAAACAACCCCTATACCAACCTTTTGCACGCCATTGATCTTAACTATACTTTTAGAGTACATAAAGTTGTAAATTCAGTAACTATTCTACAAAAATTATCTTCCTAAATTGATATATGATTTTCAGGGTAATCTCCGGTGGACTAAACATTAAAATTTTATGGAAAAAAAAATATCTTTGGAACATGCATGTCTTGAAATTATCCCCCCTTTGTACTCAATACGCATTATTAATTCTAAGTGCGTCAATTTTGCGTTTAAAGATACCCTTAGTTTAAGCATTAATTTCTCCAAAAAATGATGAAAAAAGATAAAAATTTTTTTGATAAAATGATAAAAGTATATGTAAAATGAAATAACCAACAAAAAAAATTACAAAATTACGTTAAATAGAACAAAAATTAGAGCGTTTTGTATGCCTTATAAAATGCGTATTTCTCATGAAAATTGTAACGATTTAGTGCGTTGAGTAAAATGTTTACAAACTTCTCGCTTTTATAAGAAAATAGAGCCTTTGTGGTGGGTATTATCCTTGTCAAATTTTACACCACTGTCCCGCTGAGACAGTGATCAACATAAAAACTTTAATTGTGCGGCTTTTTACAATGTTTTTCAGACTTTTTACAAGGTGTAAAGTTAAAGATGACCCCTTTGTTTCACATTAAGACTTACATTTGACTAATCGATATATTAATACTTGGATGTTGCACCAGATTTTCATGTACTCTGATAAAGTAATACTGGCAGCTGGCTAAATAGCGATAACCCTCATCCACTCCCTTTAGCCCATCCCCTCCCCTCCTACTGGATGAACTAACTGACCAAAATATAAGGTCCATATTTTCAAGCTAAATTGACGGCAAATTTTCTCTGTCAATATATCCATTTATATACTATATCCATTATATAACTGTTTCAAACACAAGAATTCCTACATTCAAGCGTTCTTTAGAACTCTGTTTAGTCTTCTATATTGGACATACGGGTAGACAAGTCCTAGTTAGAGAGTAGCTGCGCTCAAAGAAAGCTCTTTGTTAGTCTGAATTATCTAATATAAAATTTGTTGTAGATGTATTTGTATATTATAAAGCCTAGCGACTATAACATTTACTTTATAGAGGATAAAAACAACATATTACAAAGCAAGGGTGTAGATAGAAACTTTTGAATACTTTTTTTTTAAATTTAGTATTATATTTAGTCCGGTTCTAAAATAAAAGTCTAGTTTATCTATTTCACTGCATATTAAGACTTTTTTCATCTAAGATAATCTATTTTGCCTATAACTTTTTATAGGTGTGACAATTTTAGGCAAACCTATCTTTTCTCTTCTAACATGAAATTATAAGCATTTTGTTTACTTTCTAGATTTTTTTTGTAGAAAAGTTTAACGAGTTAATAGGACATAGGATAGCTAACTGTAAAATCATACATAGCTGACTGTAGGCAGCTTAGAAATAGTAGAGGGTTTCCTTACATAGACAACGTTATGATGATAACCCTATTCATTAAAAAGCTTCACTTTAAAAAACAACTATGAATAAAATTATACAAAACAAATAAATTTTATGAAGGTGTGTAAATGTATATACCCATGCATATAATACACCCTCTTTGTTTACGCCTTTTATTAAAAGTTTACACAAGGTTTACTATGGATAAAAATGTTGTTGGATATGTTGAAATGAAAAAAGCTGTGCACATCCCAAGGTTATATATTGAGGAGGATAAACTAATGTAGAGACAATTAATTCCTTAATAGTTATTTCTCGCATCGTATTATAAATGGCTTTCCGCGGATATAGAATGTACAATTATAAGATTAAAACCATTTTTTAGCCCCGAGGAGCCGAAGGCACAGGATAAAAAAAAATGGTATTAATCTTATGATTGTAAATTTTTATATTCGTAGAATGCTGGATATAATGCGATGCTAGACATAGTTTTTTCGTATGGATGAATATTATATTAAAACAGAAAGAGAGGGGATATTTAGATGTATATTAAACTATACCCCAAAGTTTTCTTATTCGTTGGCTTGACATCTTTTGGAATTTTGATTGGTTTGTACCATTTGGTTGTTTGTTGCAGTAATTTAAATTTTAAACTGTCAACCTCCTCAAATATTCTAAGCTTTGATAAATACAGGGAGGCGATAAGGGATAAATTTTGGTTATTTTTTTCATTTACAACCCTTCATCCCTCTTATTTTAATTTTAAGCCCATAAATACAGTATTTCCCAAATAGGCTAACAAATGATTAATTGTAGTCCATTGTTCCCTAAGTTGTAAATAAAAAGACACCCAGGGATCTAAAGGGATAAGACAATGGCCAAAAACTGGATGTACTTTTCCAATAATGATAAAAAATTACAGCTTGTTGAGATTAAAATTAGTGGTTTACACGTTTGGACACTCAACGTTATATTAACCAACTAATAAAAATTTAATAAAAGTCCACGAGGTATTTAAGCCAACAAATCATAAAACTTTGGGAACTAGTGTAATAAACAGCTCAAAATCCCCTCACTCCCTGATAAGATGCCACCACACTAAAGTTCATCATAGAACAAAACATCCATTTTCTTCCAACAGAATATTTATATGGTAACCTGAAATTTGAATCCTATCCATTGCATAAACTTCATATAAATTTGGCATTTAATCGGCAATAAGAGAAATGTGTTTGTTGTCTTCTATTGCCTTTTAATATTAAGCAGCAAACGGTGAAAAGGTCCAATGGCCTCTCTGTTCTGCTATATGGTTTCTGACCAAACCAGAGACCTCTCCAAGTTCAAGAAATTCGTTAATAAATGTCTCAGGAGAATTCACTAAATCTTTTGGTATAATAGTATTATAATTTCTAAGCATTTAAAATTTAAACAGGTTGATATTACCAATATTTTCTGAAATTAATAATATTTTTTTTTTAAATTAACTATAAATGTAAACATAAAAAATCCAGAGCTGAATCTTTAAATTGTTTATTGGTGCGCTAAATCGGGGCGATCCAGTTCACCCCAATTTGGCGCAGCAATGACACTCGCTGACACAGTACCGCGCCACTGGGCGCGCTGATTCGCCCATTCCATTTTGATTCAAAGATTGAAATCTAATAATATCTAGGTGCGCCGAACTGGATCGCCCCGATTCAGCGCACCACCAAACGATTTAAAAATCCAGCTCAGAGGTAAGATCAGTTATTTGTTCATCATCTTATATTGTTTTATTATGTCGTGAATAGTCATATAAGCTACATGATCACTTATCTATAATTGTCAATGATCCTATCTTCGCATAATATTAGAATAATCATGACTATAACGTTGCAAAAAAAAAACTTTTGTATACATTTTGCAAAAAATTAGATATAAATAATATAGATGATTAGTAATTCATATTTGCCCCAAGTGAAGGTAAAAGGTTTAAAGCTAGATCAAAACTGACCCTTAATTAATTACTAGGGTCTGCACCCCTAGAAACATCTAGGGGCACTGAAAATGGAGGGGGGGGGGGGGAAAGGCATAGAGAGGTGAGGTTAACCTGCCCCACTCCAATTTTAATTGGAGATGCCATCCCCCAAAAAAGTTATAAAACTTACTTGGACCATCAAAAGCTTTCCTGTAAAGGAGAACTAAATCGGATCAGCAGTTAGCGAGATCCTTCCCTTCAGCCAAAAAAACGTACTACTTCATATAACAGGATTATAAAAGTTGTACCTACTGCTAATATGTCAGATCAATTGTCTTAGTTAGGACATTGTAGAACTAATAGGTTGTGGTTGTCTCAAAGAACTTTTTTCTGCAAGTCCAAAATGCGCGTTTTAAAAGAGCTAATTCTTTATGGATCAACAACACTTATCATTTAAATGTCAATTTACTATTCAGCGAGTAGATAACTATTTAAATTGATCATGCTTGTTGAGGTACATTACATACATGAAATACACAAAATATAATACCAAATATTCTATTCTAGAACATCTAAACGTAAAATTGCAAAAAAAAAGTTGAAGTAAGCAACTACAAGTCAAGGAGGGAGTGGACATTGGGCTGTTTATAATACTAGTCCCCAATTTCTTATATTAATGTTTACTTATTCGTTGGATTAACAACCTTGGGGACTTTTATTAAATTTTGATTGTTTTTTTTCATTTAGTTAAGTGTCCAAACATTTAAACCACTAATTGTAATCTACAAAAGGAGTAATTTTTTGTATCATCATAAAGGATGTGCATAAATTTATGTATTGCCATTGACCCTTTAGATCCATGACTCCAAGTGCAATATCCTTCATAATTGATTTATACCACAAAATATTTACTATGTCCCCGGCTATTCAACTCAAATTAGCACACTTCTTCATTTCAATGCTTTTGGTAGCGAAGGTTCTCTGTAATTTACTTATGCTATATATACAATATATCTATAATACAAAGTAGCTTGATTTCTATCCGTCCGTCTGAAGCTTAAGATCTTGTGCTTAACTGTGCCTATTGGATTTTACTCTTCAGTGAATAAATCTACTGGTCCAAATTTGGTTTTAATCTATTTTCTTGGGGGGTGGGACCCCCAATCCCAACCCCCTGCAAGTAAATAAAACTTTGGTAGTAGCACCACCACTGGTACCACTTGGGGCAAAGCCCCTAGATGCCAGGGAAGAAGCTGCTAGTGCTGATATAAAAAATGAAGGATTATGTGAAATTATATTTATATTACTAGTGCAAATTCATAAATAAATGTAGTATATATTTATAACCCAGACAACTACCTGGCCCAAGTCCTGGGGAACCTTTTTCGTCTGCTAGAAAATTGCTTTCTGCTCTTTTGTAGCGACTTAGCTGTGTTAATATTTACGTTGCTATTGGCTGATATTCAAAGAAATGTCTGCTCTTTAATTAACTATGACATAAAGAAATGGGATATTGATATGAAAGGGGATAAAGTTCATATTTTGACACAAATGTCAGAAATGTAAAAAAAAACAAGGATGACAACATCCATAAAAGCGAAGCACCGAAACGGTAGGACAAACAGACATTAACATTGTATAGTGTCAGAACTGAATAATCATAATATAAATGTGTAAGAGTCAAAGCAAAATTGTAAGTAAATTTGTTGAAAAACTGCTTGATTTAGGATAATGTTTATGGACATACTTACATTTTTAGGACTTGATTATAGAGTTGCTTCGCTTATTACATTATACTTTGTTGTCCCAGGAATCAATATACCAAAAATCAGATCAATCAGATGATTAGATCACATAAAAATTTGTTGTGAAGAAAGTAAAAATATCAACATGTTTAAAATGGACGTACGGACATTTTGGTGATGATTATAGAGTTGCTACGCTTTCTAAATCGTGCCTAACTATTAAAGGAATCACCATACAAAATTTGAAATCGATAGGACAATTCTAACATGCCTAAATTAACGAAAAAAGCTATCCGTTACGGACGGACCGACCCTAATTATAGAAAAGCTTCGCTTTTAAAAACATAGTTACAGAGTAATTAAAATTTACAGATCAGAGAGAAAGAACAAAAATATTTGAGATAATGGTAGTTAAAAATAATTACTGACAAAAAAATTGAGAGTTGCTTTGCTCCTAAAAAAAGAAAAAAATTAATAAAGAAAAGTTTTTGTATCTGATTCTATATAAAACTGTTTTCAGAAGTTTATATTGTTAAAAAGAAATATTAAATTTATCTTGAATTAGAAATTAAAATTTTAAATTTAATATTGTTTCGTAGTTTTGAAATTAGTAATATTTTAAGTAGAGAAGCTACTCAGTACTTATAAATAACCTGAACCAAATTTTTTGGTTGAAAATTTTAGATTCATTGATATATTATTAATTGATCTTACAACATATTTTCATGTACTCTATGTGAAACACGCAGCGGGCTAAAATAACGATTAATCCTTTCCATCGACTTTTCCTCATTTCCTCTCCTCTTACTGGATTAAAGAACTGACCAATAACGGAGTTCATTGTTTGCAACCTAAATTGAAGGCATAATACTATGTCAAATTATCCACGTATATTCAACATCCATTTTTACATAAATACTGTTATTAATTAGTTAAAAAAGATTTAATGTTGTTGTTTCTGCCTTACACTGAATATAAATGTGCTTGTTAAGTTGATGTATATCTGAAACTTTATTGAAAAAGTTAAATGATTTATTATTTAAGAAAAGGTTCATTTTGCACAGTTTCTAGGAAAGGAAAAACAACGCAGTTTTTATTTTTTTCCTGTTTCTAAAGAAGGTGTCTTAACTTTTGTGATTTTATCTAACCCATTCGTGACAAAGTCTCAAAGTCCAAAGTTTTGATTCAACGAGCTTCAACTAAATAGATTTTTTTCAATAATTACTCAACACAACAGAATTCAAAAAGTAAGGTGTCAAATTGAAGATCTTACTATTTTTGTTCATAATGGCAATTTTCTTAAAACCAACTTAATATTTTTGAAAACTTAAATTACTTCAAAAATAAGAGGTCTTCAAAAAAAACTGATTACATAACTAAATTCAATGGATCATTCTACTTACTAAAAACACAGACTAGCATTTTTTTAATCACAAAAGTTAGGACACCTTTTTTAAAAGTTTTTTTGTTAAATACAATGATTGTATGTTGTAATCGTTTCAACAAATCAACGCTCTTTGTAACTATGAAATTATAATGGATATTTTTTTTCAATTATTATGACCATTCACATCATAAGCGACTACTATAGTTTAATACTTCTATACCTGAACCAACCCACCTTTTTCTGCCTAAGCCACAACCGAGCCACCACTCCTGACAACAACATCACCATTTTACTATTAATATCAATTACTCTTTTCCGGAACCAGCTTTACAGGCAAGCTTTCCTTGTAATAGTGGACAGCTTACATGCTTTCTTGAAATCTGGATCACATAGATCTTACATTGTATGAAACTGACCACAATCAACATAATTTACAACATACAGCAATAGTAAAAATTAACAATAAATATTTTTATTTGTAAATATATTGTCAATTTGATTTCATGTAATAAATATTTTAGTATTTAGTATTTTTTATTACTTAGATGCAAAGGCGTCCAAGCTTTTTTTTTGGGGGGGGGGGGGTAAAATTTTGTTATCGATGCCACACCAGATTTTC
The DNA here is from genome assembly GCF_053477335.1 of Acartia tonsa. Classification (NCBI taxonomy): domain Eukaryota; kingdom Metazoa; phylum Arthropoda; class Copepoda; order Calanoida; family Acartiidae; genus Acartia; species Acartia tonsa. The sequence goes on along the minus strand of NC_137266.1, from coordinate 7,690,569 downwards.
AGGTTCTCGAATAAAGTAAACTAAAATTTTGATATTTATAGTTTTTATTTAACTTCCCTAAAATTTTATAATCTGGTAAAGTGGAACTGATGTATCATTGCACTATATTTACTAACAGAGTCTAAACATATCAACCAATAATTTTGATATACATAGAGATTTTTTTGTTTATAATCAGTTAGGGTACATAGGTAGATAAGTAGATATCTATCAGCATTAAACGTAAAACTTTGCTAAATTATACTTTTATATAAGGAATATGAATATTTTTAGAGCAATAAATTCCAACATTTTTAGAATATAGAATAATAGATAGGCAATATATGAGAACCAGAGTTTTGCAGGGAGAGAGAAAAACATTAAAAACAAAGGTCTTTGCTAGTCTATTTTTATTTTTTATATTTTAAACATTGTTAGTTTTTAAAGAAGAAAAGCAATGTTCAAAATAGGACTTGAATTCGTCAAATAATTAGAGTAAAACACTAGAGGGAGAAAGGGTTAAATAACTCTCTATCACAATGTTATTGCGCCAACTCTTAATTGGGTCATTGAAAATCAACCAATGGTATTGGGGATATTAACAAAGCCAATTAGCAGACGAAAAATGTCATTGAAAATGGAGGGTGACGGGGTGCAGCTTACCCTCCTCACACTTTCAAATCCATCATTTTATCATCCTCAGATTAAAAAAAAAATACATTAGATTACAACCCTCAAACCTTATCAAAAAAAGGTTGGACGTCTTTGTTAGAATTTCTACTATTTGAGATAAATTATCTTATTCTATACTAAAGAATATGTTTTCCTTTTTCTGGAAAGGGTTAAGGCCATTATTATTATTTGAATGGTTCATAAAGAATGATAAATATTGAATAATGCGAGACACGTTTTATCACAAGCTTTAGGTTCATTCGCAGGAACATTGTTGTGGATCCGGAGCCGGGAGCCGTGGAAACGCCATACTTTGCTGGAGCCGGAGCCGTAATTTTCGTGAAAAAACGGCTCCGGTTCCGGACTAGATAAATAAAGAGATTTTTTTATAAATTGTAATTTGGTAACTCTGTTTTGTCATGTGCAAATGCCCTTTTTAAGTTTTTCAAGTCCATTTTTATCAAAAATTGAACTTTTAAAACCTTCAAAAGTCAAAAATAGACGTGGGGAAAAAAATATGTCGAGTTTTTCTTGATTTTAGGTCAGAGCCAGAGCCGGAGCCCACTAAAATCAAACGGCTCCGCAACGCTGCTCAGGAAGGAAGGAAATATTTCAGAGAGAGAGGGGACATTGGGCTTGTTTTTTACACTAGTACCCAAAGTTTTATAATAACGTTTTCTTATTCGGTGGCCTAACAACTTTGGGGACTTTTACTGAATTCTGATTGGTTGGTTTATTTGGGGATTTACCATAGAATAAGGAGGAATAGAAGTGCAAACCCTAAAAATTTCTGGGAAATTTGAAGGAATCTTTGACTTGCGCAGTAAAGACAATAATGCTGAAGTACAAATCACAATGACTAGTTGGACAAAATTTAATTTGTACCAAAATCTAATATATACTTTTAAAAAGTTAATTGATCTTTATGATTTAAAATCATGTAATGTAGTGTAACACACTTGAAATTAGAACAATTTAGAATAGTTCTATGTTTACTAAAGGTAATTCTTCACCCTAAAATATAAGTATCTGATTGAGACTAACACCTCTGATACACACCTCTTATTGAAGTGAAACAGCAATAGCTACTGGATCAGTAATATTTGACATAATATCATTTCACATAAATTCATTTCACATAAAACATTTGGCATAAAATCACTTCACATAAAGGTACATTTGACATAAAAACATTTGCCATAAAGGTACATTTGCCATAAAGGTACAATTCACATAAAAACGTTTCACATAAAGATACATTTGACATAAAGGTACTTATGATATAAAGGTACATTTGACATAAAGGTACGTTTGACATAAAGGTACACTTGGCATAAAGGTACATTTGACATAAAGGTACACTTGGCATAAAACGTTTCACATAAAGATACATTTCAAAGTGTACCTGAGGTAGTCATTTTTTTCCCCGAGCATGGCAACCGGTGAACAGAATCTCAGTTCTGCACCACAAGCCTTGCACGACTGAAGTTCCCATGTCTATACAGTCATATTTATATGAAAATATTGTTAGAAGATTTTTGAATTTTTTTTTAAGATTTTCCATTTTTTTTAAAGATTTTAGAAATTTTTATTTATTATTAAAAGAAAATCTTCAAAAAAAATTCAAAAATCTTCTAAAAATATTTTCATATAAATATGACTGTATAGACATGGGAACTTCAGTCGTGCGAGGCTTGTGGTGCAGAACTGAGATTCTGTTCACCGGTTGCCATGCTCAGGGTACCTTTATGTGAAATGTACCTTTATGTCAAGTGTACCTTTATGTGAAATGTACCTTTATGTCAAATGTACCTTTATGTCAAGTATACCTTTATATGAAATGTATCTTTATGCCAAATGTATCTTTATGCCAAATGAGTTTATGTGAAACGTTTTTATGTCAAATGTACCTTTATGTGGAATGAGTTTATGTCAAATGATATTATGTCAAATATTACATAATTTATTATTTATTTATATGGGAATGTACCTTTATGTCAAATGTACCTTTATGTCAAGTGTACCTTTATGTGAGATGTACCTTTATGTCAAATGTACCTTAATGTCAAGTGTACCTTTATGTTAAATGTACCTTTATGTCAAGTGTACCTTTATGTGAAATGTACCTTTATGCTAAATGTACCTTTATGTGAAATGAGTTTATGTAAAACGTTTTTATGTCAAATGTACCTTTATGTCAAATGATTTTATGTCAAATGATACTTTATGTGAAACGTTTTATGTGAAATAAATTTATGTGAAGTGATTTTATGTCAAATATTACTGATCCATAGCTACTTGGTCGGTTTAGACAAAGATGAAAAGTCACATAACATAATTTTGTTTTAATTTTGGTAAGTACGATTGACCACATTTGTAACTTTCAAGGGCCAGCTAAATGGGTACAGCCCCTTCTTCCCCCCTCCCCCCCTAGCACAAGTTAATGTATGGATGTAGTTGCTATCATGTATAAATCAGCTGTTTGAAAACATACATAAGAGCGCAACCTAGTTTTATAATATAAATTCCGAGACCAATATTTTTTGTAAATTTTCTTACATAATTAAATTTTTTAAGGCTTTGCACATAAAATTCGATTTTAATGCATTGTGAATAGGGAAGAGAAAGGTGGAAGCTTGGCTACAAGGCTTTTAGTAAATTATTGCAAAAGTAATTTATTTTGAATATTTTTTCAGAATAATAGCTTAAATCATGTGATTTACTAACAGCCTTATAGCCAATTTGGTCTTTCAAATGTTCCAATTTAAATTCAGGCTAGCCAGGCAGAATCTTCTACCTGGATTCTATTCTATACTTTATCTTCTTTGGGATTTACATTAATTTATAGGCTATTGTTTTATACCTTTAGATCCTTTTATTAAAAGTAGTAAGGTTTTTGTTTGATGGTTAAGATTTTGATAACTAAAGAACTAATTGATTTCCTCTTACAAATAAAGAAGCTTCACATTGGTCCCGTGATGGTTTTAGACTATTTCATTTTAAAATGTGACCCTTGAGATGATTTTTTTTTCATTTTAATATCAGCGGAAATCTGTCTATAATATGGTGCGATAAATAACTATTACTATATTTGACCCATGGTTTGGATTTGCTACTGGTTATGTCAAGTAAATTGTAGCTCAATAAATAACCACACATTCCCACAAACAATTTACCCAGTTCTTACTATTTTTCTTGAAAAATAAACAAAAAAAATACTAAAGAGAAAGTATTTTTTTATGAATCATATTACATTTTTTTAATTTCAAAAGGGAAGTTATTTTCTATAAAATTGAGTGTCATTTAGTCAAATGCACAAATTATGTCAAACTGTTCTTATTAATGACCATTTTCATATGCATACATTTGGTCGAACTTAGTAACAGTTTGACTTAATAAACGCATTTGACTAACTAAAACTTTACAGAAAATACGCAAAAAATTACCCTCATTGTAATTGTAACATTATTTCTCGTATTCATTCGAATCCGGTGGATAGGAACCGGTTCTCATCCATACAAAAAAAATTTGTCTATCATCGTATTATATCCAGCTTTCTACGAAAATAAAAATGTACAATCATAAGATTAAAACCAGTTTTTTTAGCCCCGAGGTGCCGAAGGCACGGTTATAAAAAACTGGTTTTAATCTTATAATTGTACATTCTATATCCGCGGAAAGCTGTTTATAATACGATGCTAGAAATAACTATTCCTTTGTCTCTATGTAAATGTCTTTTTTTAACTATCTAGGTTTTTATTTTATTTCTATCTCTCCACTTTTTAGGGCATCTCACTGTATTTCCATGTTTCTTACCATTTAACCCTTAACGGTCGGGGGGGGGGCGTTGAACGCCCCCCCATCAAGTTTTTTCTATCTCATTTTCTGTGTGTGAAAGATAAAGAGCCCAAACTGCTTGACTTTATAAGTATGGGTATGACACATAACTGAAAGTTGAAATTTTTTGAATATCTCCATCCTGGCGGGCACAGGATGCCAGCAAACCTGGCAGGGTCATCCAGGTAAAGAGCAAAAATATTTTTTTGACTAAAACAAAGCATTTTATCATAGCAAAATTCTAAAAAATCCTCTAGTAGTAAATCCTTGTATGAAATACAGGTGTTCAAGTCACTTTCAGGTTCCAGGTATGATCCTGCAGGTCCTGATCCTCCAGGTCTCCAGAAATCTTTAAAAGGCTCCTATGGCCGCAATTTTTGACTTAGAGACTTCAAATTTTAAACTTAAGCTTTTCTTACATGTCTACATAACGTATTAAAATTTCATGAAGATTCGCCGCCGTTTTCCCGCCGACCGCCGACTGCGGCGGCTGGCAGCTGCCAAGTACAGCTGCGGCCGCTGAAATTGATATTTTGATATTTATAATGTAAAATTTACATAAAGATAAACATTTTCTGGAAAAAAAATTTTCTTCTAGCTTCAAAAATAAGAAAATTACAGCCGTTTGAAATTTTTAAGTAAAAAAAGACCTAAAAACAAAGGTTGTTAAATAAAAGGGTGAAGGAAGCGAAAATTGACTTAGACTTATAAAAGGTCGGAAATTCATTATCAAACAGGGGACTTGCACAAAAAAATTTAGCCCTCTAGCTCTAATAGGAACTGAGATAATTAGGGGGGGCGTTGAACGCCCCCCCCCCGACCGATTAAGGTGCGGCAAGGGGCCCGACTGTAAAGGGTTAATGTTTTACTGCAAATAAATAGTGATGTTCCGAAAATGTGTAAACCATAAAATAATTTAGGAACAAAATATAAAAGCACATCAGATGGACAGACAATGTCAGGTAAAGAGAATATGCCTAATATTTAACAAAATTTTGTGGTGTATACTCTTGTCAAGTATAATACTCTACACTTCTGCACGCTTTTGCATCAATATATGAAATTAATTGTTTGTAATACATTAAGAAATCGGTTTTGGAATATTCTTTCAGAAAATTAAGCAAATTATTTTAATATTAAAAAACTTTATGAATAAAATGAATTAGACGAGCGATTAAAATATTCATATCTACCCTAGTATATTTAGGCAGGGAGGGAGGGGACATTGGACTGTTTATTATACTAGTCCCCAAACTTTTACAACGTTTAATTATTGTTGGTCTCAAAAACTTTGGGGACTATTATTGAATTTTGATTGGTTGTTTCAATAAGTTGAGTGTCCAAAATTTTTTATCAAAAATTGTAATCTACAGATGGGGTAATTTTGTGTATCATCATTGGGGTTTATCGGCCATTACCTTATCCCTTTATATTCCTGATATTAGGTTAGTATAGCTTAATTGTTGACAGATATGAATGGATTGTCCAGACAAAATCATTTATCACCCCCTTCATTTGTTTCTCTCTCTCCACTCTTTTTACTTTAAATATCCTTACTACAGTGTTTTTTTTTATGAGAACTTTTTTGAAAGCAATTTTACCCCACTTATAGTTATCAGAATTTAATGATTAATGGCTTATTTTATTCGTTTTTAAATGCAATTAATAGAACAACAAAAAAATATTTCAGTTTTTATTTTAAAAGTACAGAAAAATCTAAAATTCAAAACTTAGGTGTCAACATCTAAAAATGGTTTTAGCGCATTTTTCTTATGCTCAAATATTCAACCTTTTCCAAGAATGGCTGCTAAACACTTCAAAGTTAAAATACAGAGCTATATAATGTATACAGATACTATTAGGGACATGTACTAGAACATATCAAAGTTTGAAGGTTATATCTCAACCAGGGAGGGAGTACTGGCCCCCCAAAGTCGACTACAGAAAATCCAATTTTTTTCTTGCAAAGAGTAGAAGATTTAGGCATAAGAAAAATGCGCTAAAACCATTTTTAGATGTTGACACCTAAGTTTTGAATTTTCGATTTTACTGTACTTTTTAGATAAAAACTGAAATATTTTTTTGGTGTTCTATTAATTGCATTAAAAAACGAAGAAAATAAGCCATTAATCATTAAATTCTGATAACTATAAGTGGGGTAAAATTGCTTTCAAAAAAAAGTTCTCATAAAAAAAACACACAGTATCTCTCTCTCTTTCTTTCTTTCTTTACACACAGTTACTTTAGATATAGTTATTTATCCATCGTAGCATTAAATCAGATTTCCGCGGATGTTAATATAAATATTATAAAATTAAAACCAGTTTTGTTAAACCCGACGGTTCAGGTGAAGAAATAGTCACTCAAAAATCAGCCACGTGACGTCTTTAAAAGGAGATAAATGAGAGGATAAGTGGGACAGGAAACCACTAAAAATGAGATGAATGAAAGTAATATATTTATGATGTCAAACATGACACTTTCCAGTGCTTCTTAAACTCTAATTATATCATTTTTAATTCTACTCCTCCCTATTCTGTGAAAAGTCCTCTGGTTAGCTCAAAAATGAATAAATCATGATGAAAAATGTAGAAAGAGTGTAAAAATGAAAAGATCATGAGAAAATCTCTCTCGACTAGACTCTCTGATAAAATTGATTTAGAATCAGGTCAGGTATAATTCACTACAAGGTTGAAAACCAGAAGTTTTACTAATGGATATAGGATATACGTGGATATATTAACAGGGGAAAATTTGTCGCTAATTTAGCTTTCTAATAGGGACCTCATTTATTGATCAGTTCGTTCATCTAGTAAGATAGGAGATGATTGGGTAAAAGGGTGGATGAGTGTTATCGTTATTTTAGCCAGCTTCGAGGATTACTTTATCAGAGTACATGAAAATCTAGTGCAACATCCAAGAAATAATGTATCAATGGTTTTATTTCAATAATAGTTGGTAGCACTATTTTGTAAAATCTTTTAGAATTCTAATAAAATAGATTTTGAAAGTGTTTATTTATTAAAATCTACATCTCTGTTGGCATTTTTAGATTAACAATATATTTTGTATATTAGCAGTTACGCCCCTAGAGACCTCCATCGTCCATTTTAGTTTTAAAAAAAAGGAATTGATATAATTCTCTTATGAAGGGGGATTCCAAAGGCATTTTTTCTTGAGAGGATAGAGTTACTTTCCCCAAATGCCTTTCCATGACCTGTACGAATATTTACTATAAAGAAGAACCATATAGGCCCAGCGGTTACCAAAATCTTAAGGTAAAAACACACAGATATATAGACATCCTCTAACTTTTATATAAGAATGATTATGCCATGCTTTTTGTAATCCATGTCTGTATGTACACAACATTTGTAATATAATATCTTAGTTTTATATTGGTATACTATTCCAGCTATGTTAAAATCAACTGTTTACCAAAAAATATTATTTCGCCGCCAGATGGGGTTAATTACTTTTTTTTGGCGATTTCTTTTGCCAAAAAATAGTTGTAAACCTTGCCAGGACTTATAAGAAGCTACACTGTAGAGGAGAACCACACCGGTTCAGCGGTTAGTGAGATCCTTCGGTACACACGTACAGACAGACAAACAGAAAGAGATCCTATTACTTTATTATAAGGAAGTACCTTGTAAATATTAAACAGATAAATCATATTCTTATCATTTTTCACCCCTATATTAACCAGCCATGAATTAGGTAGACTAAAATTTTCCAATTCTAATATTATTCTATCTAAATTTCCATATCTTTGTGGTAAAATTGAAATAAGAATATTATCTGATAGACTATTTCCTTTTATCTTTCATAGGAAAGAAAAGAAATTAGAGTATACTTTGATTTTTAAGTTAGGTAAAGCAAGGATTTTAAAAATCAATTTGTTTCCTTCATGGAGCCAATTAACCCTTAACAGTCGGTCGGGCCCCTTGCCGCACCTTAATCAGTCGGGGGGGGGGGGGGGGGGCGTTCAACGCCACCCCATGTTATCTCAGTTCCTATTAGAGCTAGAGGGCCAAAATTTTTTGTGTAAGTCCCCTGTGTTATGATGAATTTCCGACCCTAAGTAAGTCAAGGTCAATTTTCGCTTCCTTCACCCTTTTATTTAACAACCTTTGTTTTTAGGTCCTTTTTTACTTGAAAATTTCAAACGGCTGTAATTTTTTATTTTTGAAGCTAGAATAAAATTTTTTTTTGCAGAAAATGTTAATCTTTATGTAAATTTTATATTTTAAATATCAAAATGTAAATTTCAGCGGCCGCAGCTGTACTTGGCAGCTGCCAGCCGCCGCAGTCGGCGGTCGGCGGGAAAACGGCGGCGGATCTTTATGAAAATTTAATACGTTATGTAGACATGTAAGATAAGCTTAAGTTTAAAATTTGAAGTCTCTAAGTCAAAAATTGCGGCCACAGGAGCCATTTAAAGATTTCTGGAGACCTGGAGGATCAAGACCTGCAGGATCATACCTGGAACCTGAAATTGACTTGAACACCTGTATTTAATATGAGGATGTACTACTAGAGGATATTTTAGTATTTTGGTAAGATAAAAAGCTTTTTCTAAGTCAAAAAAATATTTTTGCTCTTTACCTGGATGACTCTGCCAGGTTTGCTGGCATCCTGTGCCCGCCAGGATGGAGATATTCGAAAAATTCCAACTCTTGGTTATGTGTCATACCCAAACTTAAAAAGTCACGCAGTTTGGGCTCTTTATCTTTCACACGGATGGGGGGGCGTTCAACGCCCCCCCCCCCCCCCCCCACTACCGTTATGGGTTAATGCCCGCATGTAAATTAAGAAATTAGCCATATTATTTGTTAACATTTCAAATCTATCTAAAAATGACAGGATCTGAGTATGTTATGACCGAAGGTTCTCGCTAATCGTTGAACTCAATGAACTGTTACGATTCCCCTTCACAGTTTAGCTTCTCATTAGTCCTGGAATGGTTTATAGCTATTTTTAACCCCTAATGACCTCAAGTGCCTATAGAGGCCTCTTTGGGCTTTGCTACATTAATATCATCGATCTATTTATCTAATTAGCTCACCTTGTGTGATTTAATGAGCAATAGCTTCACCAATAAAATCAAAAATATAATTTTGTTTTTGAGAGGGATAAAACAATTTTGAGTGTAATAGCTAATCTAAAATCTGGAGATTTGATTCTATTTTGTCAGCAAATTTATGGACAGAAATGTGAGGTTAGAGAATTTTATTCTGAAAAAAATTGTCTGGTTTGTTCGCTCACAGTGCTTGTTGAGCATAAACCCCAGAATTGTTTTTTAATAATAAGATGCTGTGGTGGCGGGGTGAATTCATCCTTTATTTCTTTAGAGCATATTAGTGTGACAGACAAGACGGGTATGGAAAGAGTAGCTACGCTCTTTAGTAGAAATGTTTGCCTATTAGTTGTGGTTCTATATTTAGCTGGCCACTGAATCTGACCGCTAGAAGAGAGAGGGGGACCAGTGGTCCCCCACGCCCCCTCCAACCAACCTGGCCTTCCCTTCTACCTTCATTTACTTGGACACTACCACCTATCTCTTGTAAAATTCTGTATATAAGCTGCATCTTTTGTCAATTTAAGTAAGTAAATAAAATGTTGACCAACTGATAACAACTCAACTGTCTATCATTGCCGCTGCTAAACGAGATGCTTATTATCAATAGCTGCAACCGCCGTCGCCGGACTTAACGCCGTAGTGCGACCCGCCGTTTGGAGGCTCTGTACTACATTAGGTTAGATTATATTAGATAGCCTGATTGGTTTGGGCACTCTAAAGTTAGAGACACCCACAGTAACAATAAGAAACAAACCCCCTCCCCTATTTTTAATTTATCTAAAAATAAGAGGAAGATGATTGGATCTTGTTAACTTTTAGGTAAGGTTTAGTGCTTGTGGAATGGTTCAGCCTCCCAGCGGCGCAAGCGGGAACACACAGGGGTGTGGCAAATGGGCCAGGAGGCCGAGAAGGACGAAACCGGAATGTACAGTGCGAGCTGGAACCTGCGGCAGTCTTTTTTTGGCAACGGAGGGGGAGAACAGTAGCCAAGTTCTCTCTCTCCTTAAAAACATGTTGGCGTAAAACTGAAATTGCAGTTGAGGAGGAGAGGAGATTAGAGGTGGAGATTAGTATCAGATTAGTTACAGTTGAAAAAAACCCGGGACCGAGAGATAAAACAGAGAGAGGAAAAGAAGAACGGAGAAACAAAAGGAAAGAGAGGAGAAAAGAGAAACGAGAAAGAAGAGAAAAAGAAAAGACAGAGAAGAAAATAGTAGACATAGCAACTTGGAATGTTCAACGTATGTCAGTGGGGACCTACAACAGATGGAAGCTGAGAGCAGTGGCTGATTTTTCAAGTAAACAAGACTGGGACACGATTCTACTATCAGAAGTGCTTGCCACTGGTAGTGGTACAATTTGGCTGGGAGAGGGAGATAAACAGATAGCTGTTACTTACACAGAGAAAGCTGCCATTTTACTTCGGGGGAATGCCCTGACATCTTGGTGTCAGCAAGGCCAGAAAACAATAATCAGCAAGAGGACTATTTCTGTAAAAACTATGGGCTTCTCCCTGACTTCCACTTATTTGCCTGTGTGGAATGGAAGGAACGAGGAGGAGATAGAACAAGCTAAAGAGGATCTAAAGGATCATGTAAACTGGTCTAAAAAGGACGAGATCCTAGTCATTGGTGGCGACTTCAATGCGCACGTTGGCCGCAATGAAGATAGAGAAGGAGTGTGTGGAATTTTTGGAATCAGGACGACTAATAGACAAGGAGCAGAACTACTAAGCTGGTGTGAAGACAATAATTTATGCTATGTAAATAGCTACTACAAGCATAAGAGGAGAGGCACCTGGTTCAATAATGCCCTGGGCAGGTGGTATGAGCTTGACGGTTTCATCATGAGGAACGACCAAAGACACAATCTAGTCAGGAAAGTACATACAGTACTTGAGTCATCTTTGTCAGATCATAAGCCAAAGAGAATCAAAATCATACCTAAGATTAAACCAAAGAGTTACAAGAGACAGAAGAATATTCCAAGGGTGCAGTGGGAGAAGCTAAGAATTGAAGAACATGCTTTAACATACAGACAGAAGGTGGAAGAGAAATTGGAGCAGATAGAGAGAGAAGAAAGACAAAGAACAGATGGAGTAGGATGGGATGAGATTGCCAAAGTAACTGTTGAAGCTGCTACTGAAACGTGTGGAGTGGCAGAGAAACAGATACTAAATCCCTGGATGATAGGCAGAGACGAGGAGATCACTAGAATGAGAGCCAGAATAACAGCTGCTGTTCAACAGAGAAATCAATTGACAGCAAGCATAAGAGAAGCAGGAGACAGAGATGAGAAAGAAAAATTAGAGCGAGAGAGACAACCAATCAGGGAAGAGCTGAAAGAGGCCAGAAAAGACCTGAAAAAGAAATCAGCTGGTTGGGAAAAAGACTGGTGGGACGAAATTCTCAATGACTGTAAAAACGCTGGAGAGAGAGGAGACCAGGGGACAGTTTATAAACACCTGAAACAACTAGGAACGAGAGGAATAACAAAAGCACCAGAAACAACCAATATATCGACGGAACAATTCAAGAAACACTTCCAAGACATATCAAAGGACAGATTTGAAAAAAGGAATAATGTAAATAACTTCAGAAATACAGAAACTACAGAGAATGATGGACAAGCAGGAGCAGGAAAACAGGACCACCACTGATCCAGATGCAGCAGGAAGGAAAGAACATGTATGACGTCAGAAAGGACCTTGGCGTGAAATCCCTGAGATGGAAAATTGAAAAGAGAGTGCTAGAGAGAATTGGACATGTTATGAGGATGGAGAACAACAGGACCGTAAAGGCTGTGGTCCTAGGATGGATGGAAGACCTGGAAACGATAGAGAAAGTACCTGGGAAAAAGAGAAAAACAATTCTATATTGGAAGAAAATCTTGAAGGAAGCCGGAGTTGATTACACAAAAATTGGAATGTTAACACACGACAAAAAAGGATGGAAGGAAAGAGTAAACAAGAGAATGTCATTTCTTGAGGAGTGGGAGGAAAGAAAAGGCAAAAAAGTAAACGGAAAAAGTGGAGAGAGGAACCAGAGAGTACAGATACCTGTTGTACCTGGAGAAGTCCCAGGATACAAATGTGAATATGAGGGCTGCGGAATGGTTTGTAAATCCAGAGCAGGTCTCACAGTTCACAGGAAACGGATACATGAAAGAGCCGACAACAAAGCCGTTTTCAAATGTCAGGGATGTGGGACAGTTTTCAACTATGATACTAATCTGAAAAACCACCAAAAAAGTTGTTCTGGAAAGCTGGCGCAGGATCCAGATAGGAGGAGATGCGGGAACTGTGACAGGGAAATATCCAGCTCCAACTTTGCCCGGCACAGGAGGACATGTGGAGGCCAGAACCCACCACCACCTGGCCCAAGACCACCAGCGGCCAGAAGTCCATGCAACATCTGCGGAGCCATGGTCACCAAAAGCAACCTGGCCAGGCACAAGAGACAACTGCATGAACAGTAGGCAGTGTTCTATCGGAACAGAATGCCTCAGAAGAAGAAGAAGAAGGTAAGGTTTAGTTTACCATATACTGTACTATTTTTAGGGGAGCTTTACATTGATCTAGTGTAGGTTTATTAGTATTTTAAAAGGTTATGTCAACATATTTAACTACGAAATGTTTCGAAGATAATAGCTTATACTTTCGCCAAAGTGTTTAGGTCGCTTTAATTTTTATATTATACTAGCGGCTATGCAACTAGCATTAAGGAACTCTTTATTCAAGCTTAAAACTACCATAATACTTAGATCTTTAACTAAAATAGTCTAAAAGCACTTCAAAGTATACATATGTGAAGATTACCTTAAATAGAGAACCCAATCGGTTCAGTGGTTATTGAGATCTTTAGCTTCAGACAAAAACCTTGTTACTTTAATTAATAACTAGCGGCTACGCCCCCTAGAAGCCTCTTGTGGCACTTTAAATGTTTGGTTTTTTGGTTGCGTTCAAGTTTCTACGATATGTTGCGTAAGAGTCTCTTTGTACGCTACCTCGCAATGTTACGTAGGAGTCTCTATACTTAAAATAAAACTTTCAATTTATTATTATTTCTCTTTGGAGGGTGGTGGTACCCTCCCCCAAAAATAGTTATAAACCTTCCTGGGACCTATAAGAAGTTACCCTGTTAAGGAGAACCCGATCGGTTAGCGGTTAGCGAGATCCTTCGATACCAACAAACATACAAACACACAGACACACAAACAGACAGACATCCTGTTACTTTATTATAAGGATATATTTTGCTTTCAGATTACTTGTACATGTCTGGATAAAAATGTAAGTCAGAAATATTACTCAGACAACTTTTTAGCTTTGATTTAAAACTTTTAAAATTTTGTTAGTTAATAGCTGCACCCTCATTTTTTATCTTTAATTCATAGTAGAGGTCTGTGCTTCTGAAGCTTAAGATCTCGTAACCACTGGACTGATGAGATGGTGCTTCTAGGGAATTCTACTTACTGCCCCTTTAGTGGCTGAAATACCCACCTTAGAAAAAATTTCCTCATACCACCGCTCCCCCCCCCAAAAAAAAAAAAATATTTATAGAATAAAGTGAAAGAAGTCATATAAGGTCATATACACAATATTACTATCCTATACTAAACTAATATTATTTTCATTTAACCCTTAACGGTCAAGGGGGGGGGTTGAACGCCCCCCCCCCCCCCCTCCGGTTTTTTTCTTTCTCATTTTCTGTGTGTGAAAGATAGAGAGCCCAAACTGCGTGACTTTTTAAGTATGGGTATGACACATATTCAGAAAAATTTAGCCCTCTAGCTCTAATAGGAACTGAGATAATAGCGGGGGGGGGGCGTTGAATGCCCCCCCCCCACTGACCGATTAAGGGGTGGCAAAGGGCCCGACTGTTAAAGGGTTAATAAGCTAAACAAGAAAAAAATCTTTTGTAACTGTAAGCAAGATAATAAAATATAATAAAACTAAACAAATATAACCATACCCAATAAGAAACACAAAGATATGAGATAAGAATTAAATAGGAACTACTCATTCAAGGATTATTTATTTTAATTTTAGAAAGTAATAATTTTGGAAGAAGTTTATTATTATATTCAATAAATAACCTTTAAACTATAATTCAAATATTAAAATAAATTTAATTTGAGAAGAAATTACTATTAAACGAGTATTGGATTTATTTATACAAATAAAAATATATAATTTTAACTAATATCTTTGTATTCTTTGTATTTTGGTAGAGTATCTATGTAGTTTTTCGATGTTTTCAATACAAATAGGCATAATTGTCCTTTACTTTTCAACTTTATTCTCCAAGATTAATTTTTCAACTTTATTTTTCCATTACTCCCTGTATTCTGTATTATATCCTTATTTTTCAACTTTATTGTCCACAACTCCCTGTATTCTGTCCAAGATTCTCATTGGAATTCTGTTGAGATTTTTGCAAAAGATCCGCGGCAAATCAATTTCCCATTTTAGAAGATATCCATCAGTGAATGAAAGTCCAGGAATTACAAGGATTCCGATATTTTGATAATAGTTATTTGTCGCATCGTATTATAGACAGTTTTCTGCGGATATTAAAAAGAGAAAAAATACCAGTTTTGTTAGTTACGAGGGGCCAAAGGATTGGTTAACAAAACTGGTATTTTTTATAATATTTTTTTTAATATTCGTAGAAAATAGACTGTGATACGATGCTACACATGATTTTTCAGTATAACTGAGAACTGTTTCTTATCCAGCGTATATTAATCGGTTTTTAGGCTATTTTGACAAGGACAATGTAGTAGAGCAGTAACAGCAAGTTTAGAAATATTTTACAAATTTATATTGTAAATTATTTACAGTAATTCGTGACCCGAACTGCATTAAAGCTAGAGACATTAAAAAGTGAACCTAAAGAAGATGCAGGACATTTATAGTAAAAGTATGGAGAATGTATAGGCTTAAAACAGGCGCAATTATTATGATAGTTAGGACTTCCATACTAGGGTTGTTCAATCAAAGGGTTGGTTGGTTGGACAACATTGCTTTGGCACCTAATATAACATTGATATCAACAGTCCCGAGTCAGAGTTAATAATATTGGTTCTGTTGATTATAACTACTTTGTTAGTTAAAGTCAGGCGGATTTTAGTTAAAGTCTTGGTGAATAACTAAATATGACATTAAAATGTTTCTCTAAAACCTATTTCCATTGCAACCTTGACCAAAGTTAGCCCCAGGCGTAGAAAGATAAGAGTGAGAAAAAGGGAGCAAAAATGAGGGGTTAAAATTTACACTTTGGGTCCCAATCAGTCATGGACAAATATTGGCTATGACTTTTTCCTCCATTGTCATATCACTTAGGATTCTTGCTGACTTTTACGGACTAATTGAACAAAAGGCGGTGGCAGAAATCTAGGGGGATAAGATAATGGCCAATAAATTGATGTGCATCCCTAATGATGATTCACAAAATTACACCTTTTGTAGTTTACAATTAGTGGTTAAAACGCTTGGACTTTCAAGTACATGAACCAACCAATCAAAATTCAATAAAAGTCCCAAAGATTGTTACGCTAACAAATAAAGACATGCTATTATAAGATTTTGGGAACTTGTGCAATAAAAAGCCCAACGTCCCCTCCCTTCCTGAAACATTGCTCCTTTTTATTTCGGGATTAAAGTGTGAACCAATTGTTACTTTTCTTCAATAATGAAAATTTCTTCTTTTTTTGCAATGAAATAGAGAGAAAACTCTTTTAATATTATCAAACTTTCTTACATAACTTTTGATAAGCACAGATTTTACATATTATTTTTTATAATTATTCAAAAGGTATAAAGTATTTTGAATTAAAAAATGTTTTGTTTACCCTTAAGTTTTAAATTAGAAAGAGGGTGGATCTTTTATTTAGGTTTAGCTTTTACTTGAGATAATGACATAAAACCATCCAACTATTGAAAAAAGAAAAATTTTATCCTAATATATAAAGTAGTAAGATTTTTTTGTCTAAAGCTAAAGTTCTTGGAAACTGCAGATCTTAATTGATTAAACTTTTCAGGGAAGCTCTGTAAATATCTTTGGGTAAATTTCTTCTCCTAGAGGCTAGGGATAAAGCAACTGGTTTCAAAAAAAATGAAAAAATAATATAATTAGGTAAGGGAGAAGACATTAGATTTTTTTAAGCAAAGCTTTTCTATAATTAGGGTCGGACCGTCCGCCCGTCCATACGTCTGTAACGGATAGCTTTTTTTTTGTTAATTTGGGCATGTAAGAATTGTCCTATCGATTTCAAACTTTCAATAGTGATTCCTGTGGTAGTAGGGTATGATTTAGAAAGCGTAGCAATTCTATAATCGTTACCATAATGTCCGTACGTCCATTTTAAATATGCTGGTTTTAAACTTTTTAACAACACATTTGCATGTGAAAAAATTATCCGATTGATTTGATTTTTGGAATACTGATTCTTAGGACAACAAAGTACACTGTTATAATCGAAGAATCTCTATAATCAAGTCCTAAAAATGTAAGTATGTCCTTAAACATTATTCTGAATTTAAGCAGTTTTTCAACAAATTTAATTAAAATTTTGATTCGACATTTATACATTTATGTTCTGATTTTTTAGTTCTGACACACTACAAGTTTTAATGTTCGTTTGTCCTGCCGTTTCAGAGCTTTACTTTTATTGATGTTGTCATCCTTGTTTTATTACTTTTGAATAAAAAAGTATATTATAAATCTTTTCTTTATCTAAGTATGGGTATGACACATAACTGAGAGTTGGAATTTTTTTAATATCTCCATCCTGGCGGGCACAGGATGCCAGCAAACCTGGCAGGGTGATCCAGGTAAAGAGAAAAATTATTTTTTTGACTTAAACAAAGCATTTTATATTACTAAAATACAAAAATATCCTCTAGTAGTACTGTAGTAGCGGCCTCGGTTTAGCGGCCGCTTCCCAAGTTCAGGATTACGGCAGTGCGAACAGACGTGGACACGTATAAGTATAGAGAAGCTGGGCTTCTCTAGGTATCACCAAATAACAAACAGAATTTACTAAGATGTTACTTTATTCAGAGTCTAAGGATTACTGATTTATAATACAACAAATAATAAATACACAGATTGGGATAATTAATACTAAATCAACAGTTCAATATAGATATACATGCACTAATCAAAATGGACAACAATTATCCCCCATCCCTGGGAAGGGGTGGGGAACCAAACAATTCAGATTAACCATAATGCGGCTGTCAAAACTATAATCAATTTTAAAGCATGGGGGAGGGGTCAGGTGTACCCATTCCCCCGTTACTCGGGGGAGGGCTCTCCGCCCTCCTACGAGTCGAGGTCAGGGTTGCCATGCAGCATGGCCCAGGGTTGCCGAATACTACAACTCTCCCCTCGGAAGGCTGGGAGGGTTGTCTGCCCGGCCAGACTTCCGACAGTGGTTGAGGCATTCAGTTTTTTTCTTGTGGAACGGTTCATGGACGGTTGGCCTTATCGGCCTCAGGGGTGTAGGGACTGTTATTTACAGGGGTTAACAATTCAATGGAATCCTAGTGGTGGTCTGAAGGCTCTCAAAGTTGATGAGCTCCCAACGTGGGGTAGAAGGTAGAGGCCGGCTTCTGTTGGGTCCGTAGCTCGGTGCCAGCGGTTGCCAGGCCACCATGGGGCGCGGCCGCTGCGGGGCCGGTCAGCAACGGGGCAGTCTGGTTGGCTGTGGCAGCGGCTGGGGCACTGGCTACAAGGTTTACCGTCTGGGCGGCAGCCTGGCCTCCCGAGGGGCCACGGGGGTTTCCACTTACATTTCCAGAGTTAGGCCCAGGCTTGCCTGGGCGGTCATTTCCGCTATCGGAGGATTTCATTTCCCGGCCAATAGGAATGGCATCCCAATCCACCGAGAAATCTCGAGATTTGGTGTGGTTGGCCCTGGCCCTGGCCAAGGCCTTGCAGTACAGGGTTGGATGGTACAGGAATACTTGTGACATGGCATTCAGGGCGGCGCGCACACCTCCCTGTGCTGCCGCCATGGAGATAATGGTCAAGTCCCCCAGTAGCTTGAGGATCAACAGCAACAAACACAGTATGGCTGCGCCATCTCCCCATTCGTGGATGGCCTGTCTGAAGCCAGCCCAGAGGTCCAGTGTTTCCTCCCCTTCCTCCGCCAGCCTGTCGATGTTATAGGATACAATGCCATGGTCTCCTGTGGCCGAGCCGCTTCCCTGCTGGACGCAGGAGCCGTACGATAGGCCGGTCAGCATGGCGGCCTTGTACGCAGGGAATGACAGTAGCTGCTGCCAATCATTCAGTTCGGCCTGGGAATACAACCCTCCCGAGCTAAAGTCATCCAGGGGCTCGGTCAACAGCTGCTTGGGTGTCTCCAGCGGGGGCGGCCTCTTCTTAGGGGCTGGAGTTAACTCTATCCACCCCTCCTTGGCGTGCACAGTTAAGGGGTAGGTGGAGGAACAGGGAATCTTGGTGGCGTGGCTGCTGTACACTTTCGTCACGGCATCTACAAATCCGGTGGGCTCCACCGGCACCTTGTCCCAGCACTCGTTGCTCTCCCGTACCACGTACTTATTCCGTTGGCAGGTAAGCTGGAGCAACACATCTCCCCTCAAGATGGAGAACATGCTCCCCTGGACACGCACCGGGTGCGCCGGATCCAGCTGCTGGAGCTTCCAACAATTTGCCCCCACCTCTTCTGCGGCTGCGCTCCGCATCCGAGTCTCCAGGGTGAATCCAATGTAGGCCGTGTGTATCTGGGCCTGGAGGGGGACATCCACGTCCCTGGCCGACACTCTGGGCAGCTCTGCCGCGGCCGGATCAGCTGCCACGAACAATGCTGGGTGGTTGGTGGCATGGGCCTCGAAGTCGCAGTTCACTATAGAGGTGGGGGTAGTCATGTTAATGAAGAATTGTGCCTGATGGTCCACCAAGAATGCATCCATCACCAGGCTGGGCTGGAGGCTGCAGATCATTCTCAAGGGGCAATCCCTTCCCAGGTGGTCCCACACGTACGTGGCCTTTCCGGTGACGCAGGACAGCTCTGACTGGGGGCACGCCAGGCGCCACACCTGAAGGTCCACTGGGACACCGTGAGCTGGCAGCTGTACCCAGTAGTCTCCCGGATCTTGACTTGTTGCAGGATGTGTACTTCATGGCCTAGGGGCACCTCCTGGTGCAGCGGCTCCTGGCTACACATCCGCTCCTTATTGAAGGCTGTAACATGAGTGGGGTTGGCACAGTCCCACCCTATCAGGACGTAGCTGGCGGTGGGCCATACGGCTGCTAGCAGCAGTCCCCACAGGACCATCCACCAGTGGGAGCACCGGCCAGACGGCCACCATCCCATTGCTCGCATCTGCGGGTTCTCGGCTGCCTGGTTCTCGTCTCTGGCCACAGCGGTGCCTTGGGAAGGGGGCCTGGTTGTCTGTTCCTGGCTAGATACAAATTTCCATTGAGTGTTATCCTTAAATGCCCGGGGCTTCCCTATACCCTCCCCAATGACGGACTGACAGGCAACCAGCGCCTGGTGGGGCGTCGGCTCCCCTAGCTTCAAAGTGGCCATTCCCTCCTCAAGTGCATGCCTAGTGGCATGGGGCTCTAGTGCGTGGGGCACAGGCTCGCCCTGTTTTACATCCCTCCCCAGCCCTAGGAACTCAGGTGCATGTGGCACAGACAAGTCCTGATACCCACAAATTTCAATTTCCCCAGCTTCTGGTGCAGGGGGCACAGGCAAAGCTGGGGGGACACAAAATGTTGGATACAATACATTTCCTAATTCTAAATTATCCTGACTCAGTTGAGAGTGAGGGGCAGCTGGACGGCCAAGGGGCGGACACTCTCGGCTGGCTGGGGGCTCAAGCTGACTGAGGGTGACGGTTGTCACCCTTTCCTCTGCGGCTGCAGACTCGTCCCGGGGGTCAGGTCTCTTGGTGACCGTCCCGTCGTCGCCCCATGCACCGGCGTGGGGGTGCTGGGCAGCACCCCTTGTTCCTCACAGGTGGCGGCGACGGTTGTTGCCCCATACATCGGCTTGGGGGTGCTGGGTAGCACCTCTTGTCCTCCACAGGTGTCGCCCCGTACATCGTTTTGGCTGCGCCGGCTAGCGCCTCTCGTCTCTCCCACTCGGCGGCGGCGAGGTTCGCCCCGTACATCGTCCAGGTGGCGCGGGGTAGCGCCTCTCGTCTTTCGTTGGGGGTGACGGGGGTCACCTCCTCCTTCGGGGGGCTCGGCTTGGCAGGTACCATCATGTTGAGGCCCAGTGGCAGCGGCCGCAGGACTTCTGGCTCCGCAATGTTGGTTGGCTGCACATATTCTGGCCCCATTTGGTTTAGGCTGAATCCCAGGCCGACCCGGTTGGGTTCAGCCGCTCCTCCCAGCACGTTGATTCTCGCTGGTATGGTTCCAAACTGCGGCATGCCTTCCTGGTGGCCCGCAGCGCTGGGGGCAGCGGCTTGCTGGGGTGCCGCCGGTGGTGCACCTCCCTCCATATTTGCTACCTGGGAGCTGGACTTGCCCGAGTTAGCGCCCTTGCCTGCTAGACGCCTTCTCCCGGCCACCTGGTCCCAATCGGCCTTGCAATCGGCCGCCGTATGGCCTGCGTAGTGGCAACGTTCACATCGGGTAGGCTGGGGGCGGCGCTCGTCTTGGCTGACCTCCTGGGGGGTAGGACAATCTCTGACCCTGTGGCCTTTCCCATTGCACCGGTAGCAGCAGCCAGGGATCTTGGAAGCGTCATCCGGTGCGACATTCCCCATCTGGTGGAGACGCGGAGCCAAGGCGCCAATCTCCATGGGCTCTGAGTCGCCATAGTTGGGCAACTGGACGCTAGCCGAGCCGGTAAGTCCGTCGGTTGCATCCACCAGGCACACGCCCTCCTTCAGCTGCTTGGTTATCATGGTCACGGTGAACATGGCGCGGCGTGTACTCGGGGACCGAGGCGATCTCGTGCCCCATCATAATGAGCTTCACGTTGGCGTTGCGGATCCCGCGGTTCAATTCATCTATGAGGAGTTCAAGGTCCTCATGGCTGTATGCCTCCCTGTAGAGGGCGCACTTGGTGGAGATGTAGGCCTGGATGGGCTCCGTCGAGTGCTGCCTATAATCACGGAAGGCCTGTTTCAAGGTCTGTGATTCATAGGCTGGCCGGAACAACATCTCGCACTCGGCCTTGACCTGGTCGTAGGTCAAGGCCTGGCCTGCCTCCCCAAACAGGTGGGAGGCCATCTCCGCCCCCTGTCCCGCCAGGGATAGTAGGAGGGCGTTGTGGCGATTCAGCGTGTCATGGGCGGGAACTCTGTAACCTGCCCATGCCATCTCGAGACGCCTTATATGGGAGTTCCAGGACTGCTTGGGCGGCCCCCTGTACTCTGGCAGGTTACTTAGCATCAGCTTGCGGTACTCAGCTGGGGCCGGCTGGGGGTCATCCTGAAGCCATTCCTTGGAGCTGATCACCTCCCGGAACTTGTGGTTGCTCCATATGGTCAAAAGTTCAGCGCCGTGTCACGAATTTAAGCAAGAGCTATTGGTTGCTTACGCTTTCGGTCACTCTACCAACAATCACTACCTTTTTTTCACTTGGTTGATAGTTGGGAACACGAATATAAATAGGTATAATGAATATGTGATAATTTCTTGCTAGTCACTCAGCTTTGAGGTAGGCTGGCAGATCTAGGAAGTTGTTGAGGGTCTGAACTGCTGTCAGGAACTGATTTAGTTTTCCTTATCACACTGTAGACAGGGGGTGGAGCTTTGCAATTCCTTGGGATCTATCCTTTGTGTGCTATAGAGTAGCTCCCCTCCTTGGTGTGTGTGTGTGCAATACCCCTTCAAAACGCGCTTATGCACTGTCAGGGCGCGCGCACACAGGTGAAAACTCTCGCCTATCCCTCAATCTGCTCTCCCATTGGTCCGTTTTCTCCCCTTTGTCCGACGGATTTCGTTGCGTTCCGAGCTTCTCTGCACAACCCGTGTGATGCGCTCTGTTCTCCCGGTCTCTGTCTCTGCACGGTAGACGGACTTATCTGAGTGCGGGGAGAAGGGGGAACGTGTGAGGTGACGGGGTAAGGCCGCCCTTCCCCAGAGGGGGAGGGGGTGTGCTGCGGGCCTCAGGTGACTGAGTTATGAAAGTAGGTGGGCTTCTTCTTAATCCTTGGCTTATCAAAATGTCACTTTGGATTATATCCACTTTAATTTATGAGGGACCCTCCCCTTCGGTTGGGGTAGGGGCGTTGTATTTGCCGTGCTGCGGGGTTGTGGCTCCAAGTTTAACAATGCATTGTTATCTCGCACCTGGGTTCTATTTTTGGCTTATCAAAAGTCCCGGCAATTGTTTACCAGTCCCTGCCCATAAATCTTTTGTTTGTCCCTCACACCAGGGTGACAATACATAAAATCTGATACAATATCTGCTTTCCTCGGTGGGCGGCTGCGCTGTAGCCTCCCGGGATACTTAGGGTTAGCGTAGTTTTTTCTCCTACTTATACACTACACTTGTAACTTCATTCACAGCTCGCGGCTATTTTGCTTGTTTCAGCCAGTCGGCGGCAGGGAATGTCCCGTCCTGCAGCGCCGTGGGTTCGAATCCTGCTATCTGTCGCAGGTGGTAATGGGCCTATTTCAGCCGTCTACAGTTACTTGGCTTGTTTCAGCCAGTCCGCGGGCCTGTTTCAGCCCGTCCACACACAATTCTCCGTTGGATTTCGCCGCTCTCCGCGGTTCTTCGTCCAATTTCGCCGCTCTCTGCGGTTTTCCGTCAGGTTTCGCTGCTCTCCGCAGCTCTGATTCTGCTGCTCTCCGCGGTCTTCCGTTAGCTTTCGCTGCTCTCCGCAGCTCTGGAGGCCCACTTGGTCTCCTTCTGCTCGTCTCCTGTCGGCTGGATACTATTACCCAGGCAAGTTACTAAGGTTCTCGCTTCCACAACTGCCGGATACAGAGTTAGACCTTGCTATCCAGGGTGGGTAATTTAGGTTGCTTGTGTCAGTTTTGCCAGTTTACTGCTGGGAGTACCTTAGCCTCAGCTGCGCATCTGCTCTACACTTGTGTTTGCTGTAATCTCACACAGCTGTCACCAAGTTGTAGAAGCGGCCTGGGTTTAGCGGCCGCTTCCCAAGTTCAGGATTACGGCAGTGCGAACAGACGTGGACATGTATAATTATAGAGAAGCTGGGCTTCTCTAGGTATCACCAAATAACAAACAGAATTTACTAAGATGTTACTTTATTCAGAGTCTAAGGATTACTGATTTATAATACAACAAATAATAAATACACAGATTGGGATAATTAATACTAAATCAACAGTTCAATATAGATATACATGCACTAATCAAAATGGACAACAATTATCCCCCATCCCTGGGAAGGGGTGGGGAACCAAACAATTCAGATTAACCATAATGCGGCTGTCAAAACTATAATCAATTTTAAAGCATGGGGGAGGGGTCAGGTGTACCCATTCCCCCGTTACTCGGGGGAGGGCTCTCCGCCCTCCTACGAGTCGAGGTCAGGGTTGCCATGCAGCATGGCCCAGGGTTGCTGAATACTACAGTACATTCTCATATGAAATACAGGTGTTAAAGTCAATTTCAGGTTCCAGGTATGATCCTCCAGGTCCTGATCCTCCAGGTCTCCAGAAATCTTTAAAAGGCTCCTGTGACCGCAATTTTTGACTTAGAGACTTCAAATTTTAAACATAAGCTTTCCTTAAATGTCTACATAAAGTATTAAAATTTCATGAAGATCCGCCGCCGTTTTCCCGCCGACCACCGACTGCGGCGGCTGGAAGCTGCCAAGTACAGCTGCGGCCGCTGAAATTTATGTTTTGATATTTCAAATATAAAACTTACATAAAGATAAACATTTTCTGTAAAAACATTGTTCTTCTAGCTTCAAAAATAAGAAAATTACAGCCGTTTGAAATTTTTCAGTAAAAAAGGACCTAAAAACAAAGGTTATTAAATAAAGGGGTGAAGGAAGCGAAAGTTGACTTTGACTCACTTTAGGTCGGAAATTCATTATCAAACAGGGGACTTGCACAAAATTTTTTAGCCCTCTAGCTCTAATAGGAACTGAGATAATAGGGGGGGGGGGCGTTGAACGCCCCCCCCCCCCCCGACTGATTTAGGTGCGGCAAGGGGCCCGACTGTAAAGGGTTAAATGATTTAAAACCCTTCTTTCTCCCAAACATTATCAAATAGCAAAGGTAAAGTGTTTGAAAGATAATTTATCAGCTTTTGTTCTATACCTCGAGCTTTGGCATTATTACAGACTATGAAGTGTATATATAAATTTTGGCAGTCTAGATACGTTTTCACAGAGTTTAGGCTTTAAACACAGGGATAATTAGGGATAAGACAAAAGGATGAATTGATTTACAAATGATGTAAAACAAAATTAGCTCTTTTGTAGATATAAATCATTGGTTCAAAAGTTAGGATATTATTAAGTTATTAACCATAATTAAGAGTAGCTAACGAGTAAGATTATGCAGTTATAAAACTTTGGGTACCAGTGTAATTTACAGTCCAATGTCCCCTACCTCCCTGCCTTAAACCAGAGATATGATACTTTGGGCATTGTCATGGTTTATTTTACTATGAGTTAGAATATAAGCAAATAGGGACTGGTGTTTAGCATTCTATTATAACACCTCTACAGGTTTTATTGATGTTGCCATCCTTGTTAGATACCACAAGAAATATAATATATCCTTTAAAAAATAATTGTTTATTTTTTAAAAATGCCATACATTGTATATCATTTAGATGCTATATGTTTACAGATTACATTTACAGTATTTTTAGATATTTGTCAATCTTGAATGACAATATTTCAGAGGCAATATGATTATAATGTTCAAAAAAATGTAATGTGACATGAAAGTTTTTTTTGCAAAAATTTGTAGACTTTAGGTATGCAACTTTTGGATATAACCTAACAGGTTTTAAGTTGTTTGCCAACATCTTGTTTATGCTCCATTTAAACTAATGTGAGCATGCCACATTTGCCTCTCTAGATATAATAATAAAGTAGTTTTATGTACATATGGGTGTTTGTAGTATAATATCCTTTAAACGACAAACGTCTTTGGCAACTAAAAAAATGGTGCTTTACCTCTAAGTTCCTACCGAGCACAGATAAAAAATCCAACGAGGCTCTAGCGTAGCTCTTTTTATTGCACTAGGAAAATTAGGAGAGATGTCACAGCTTTTGGCCTACCTATTACATTGACGCCATATAGAGGGAAAGAGAAAGGGAAGGGAGAAAGAAGCCCTTTAGAAGAAAAGAGATGGGTTATAGGGTATTTCCTGACGTCAATTGAATAGGTAGGCCAAAAGCAGTGACATCTATAACCATTTTGCTAGGGCACTATAGTACTACCCATCTATTCAATATAACATAACATAAGGAAGCATCAAAATTATTGGATGTATCTGTGGCATCCACAAATTTTGTTATTTTTTGGGGGGGGGGCGTAAAATTTAGTTTTTTTCCATAAATTTTGGGGTATCCCTACGGCACTCACAAATTTATTTGAGCGGGTGAGGGGGAAGATACTCTTTTGCCCAATCCCTCTTTTGTACGTCCTTGCGTGCGTACATACTGTACATTATAGGGTAGCTGTGCTACAAAAAACTGTAATTATCTATGCAGAAGAAAAAAGAAACCAAAAACTGCATCCAATGTTTAAACTTCATTAAATCTCCAACTATTCTTAAAAACTTCAAATTTTAGATTTAGAAATTAGAGCTCGCTTTGTGTGTAGGGGTTAGAGATTAAATGAAAAGTATATTAAAAAATTTTTAAAAAAATTTTCCTCATGAAGAACAAAATACATCTAACCCTTTGATTGCAAAATCTTTGTCATAACGTCTCTGCTGTTTATTTTATTGCGACTGGCTGTGAAGCAAACTATAAGATGTCTTCAATTTAAATCTTAGAAAACCTTTTTTTTAAAATAGAAATCTTAAGGGTTTTTTTTTATCTAAAAAAACTTTTCAAAGTTGTTTTAAGTGTTGAGCCATAAACAGACACAACTTATTAAAATGTACAATGCAGTTAGGACTTCACAGACAAAGGTCGTGCAATAAAAGTGTTGGTTGTCTTTTGGATATTAATTGACCAAATATCCTTGGGTACCACGAGGTAAGGTACCCATCCATTTAGGTATGTGGAAGGTGCATCTAAGATGAGTTAATTATGACAGAGGGCGAGGTTTAAACTTGGAAATTAGAAACAACCTTCACAACAGTTTTCTTTGTCCTTTAAATCACATATGTGTAAAGGTTTTAAAACAAATTGGTGCTTTCCCTTAACTGTTCAGGGAACAAGAACCATCCCCCCCCCCTTCCATCTTATTTTAAAAGAGCCTGGTTATTAGGAAACTTCAAAGTCTTTGAGCAATTTACTCTAAAATTATTTTTTTTTGTTAAAAAGGGTGTTAAAAAAACCAATCACTTCACTTTTTTCAATATAAACTTTACAGTTTTGGTATAAAACTAATAAAAAATAATACAATTCATGCCGAAGCAATTAACATGAAGTTTCATGATATTGCGATCTTTAGAAAAAATAATAAAATAAAAAACTATGTATAATTATTGTATTATATGCTTACTGACAAACCTTGCTATAATTGTAACAAAAGAAATTTAATTTGCACTGTATTTGCGTCTAAAGGGAGAAAATATCAATTTTCTTCAGGTTCAAAATCCCTGTATCTAAAATATAAGTGGTGAGCAATAATTCATAAAACTAATTTGAGATTTAATCCATAATTGCCTCCTTTATGATTCATAAAAGTAAGGGAATTTCATGTAGGAATTATAGGGGTCCATTCACTTCCGCATATAGTAATAATATGTTAGTGTTTAATATTCGTTTATAACACAAAATCAACCTAGTTGTAAATGGCATTCTTTTGATGTTATTCATCATAAACCAGCATCGTGGCTTTCTAAGCCACCCTAAAATTCCAAATCATCTGTCAGCCCTACAGCTTACTAGCCAAATAACGTTAAGGATTCTAATAAACTAGATTAATAGAAGAACTCATTAATGCAACTTAGACAAACCTGCAGCTGCAAATAACTGCGCTGATTCGAGAAAGCTGGGTGGCTCAGATAAAGACTAAGCTGTTGCCACCTTCAGTCTGCGGAAGTTTCAAATCTTTATTCAGCCGCAGCCAACTCCACCACAAGCCACACTCAGCCATAAAGACACCATAAAAGCCGACAATCATGATCCCTTTTGTTATTTGTTTGTGAATATTTCATGTAATTTGCATGTTTTTTTATATAGAAAAATATTGCATTTAATTCATGATAAATTTGTGGAAATAAAGTAACACCTAAATATTCACACTGTTATATATGAGGTTTGCATTCCCAGAGTAAAGGATAACTATTCTAAAAATACTTTTGAGACATTAAAGGTGAGTATACAGAATTTTTCCTAATGCTTCATTCTTTCAAAACCCCTCCCCCCTCCACAAAAATGGTATAAAAATCTTTTAGAAATAGATTCTTTCTATTCAGTTTTTTGTATAATCTTTTATTAGCTTTTCTTTAGAAACAAATTTAAACCCGCCCACCCTATTTATTGTATTTCGTT
This sequence comes from Acartia tonsa, assembly GCF_053477335.1. NCBI lineage: Eukaryota > Metazoa > Arthropoda > Copepoda > Calanoida > Acartiidae > Acartia > Acartia tonsa. The sequence goes on along the minus strand of NC_137266.1, from coordinate 7,662,385 downwards.
ACTTTTTGTTGCTACACTACAATGGTTTTATTTTTACTTAGATCTTACATCAGGTTATCATGCACTATAATAAGAAAGAACATTTGGCTGGCTAAAATAACGATTCCAGCTCCTTTACCCCCTCCCCTCCGCTCCTGCTAGATGAACGAACTGACCAATAAATGATTCCATTTTGTCCTATCGATTTCAAACTTTGTAGGTGATTCCTGCAGTAGTTAGGTACGATTTAGAAAGCGTAGACACACTATTATCATTACCAAAATTTCCGTACGTCCATTTTTTTTTAACAACAAATTTTTATGTGATGTATTATCCGAATGATGATGTAAGTATGTCCATTAACAATATCCTGTATCAAGCAGTTTTTCAACAAATTTACTTACAATTTTGCTTCGACTTTTATACATTTATATTCTGCTTATTCAGTCTGTGTTAATGTTCGTTTGTCCTACCATTTCACTGCTTCGCTTTTATGGATGTTGTCATCTGTTTTGTATAATATCTATTTCTTTCCTAATATTTAATATATTTAACTGTTGATAATTACTATAGATATCAGCAATTAAACTTTTAATTTGTTTAAAATTACTTTTGAATATTTTAAATTTTAAAGTATGTCTTAATTTAGATATATACTAGTTGCTACGTCCCTAGCATATAGTTAAGGGCGGGCAAGGTCAAGTAAATAAATTTAAACCACCAAAAGACATTTAAAGGTACAACATATTCGGATCAGCAATTACTGAAATCTTTAGTTTCAGACAAAAACGATTAATAGTTTATATTATAACTAGCGGCTACGCCCCTAGAAGCCTCTAGAGGCACTTTAGGTAGGAGGGGGGGAAAGTAGACCCCATCCCATTTTATATTTGAGTTTCAAAAGAGTAAACAAAAATATTTTTTAAAGGGGGGAGGGGGGTGAAGACACACTTCCCAAAAATAGTTTAAAACCTTCCCAGGGCCTATATACTGTAAGCTATATTGTAAAGGAGAACAATATTGGTTCAGCGGTTAGAGAGATCCTTCGGGACAGACAAAAAAACGCTTACTGCTTTATATTATAGGATATAAAAAACATAGACCGAGCCACTAGTCCCCAAAGTTTTACAATAAAGTTTTCTTATTCGTCGGCTTAACAACTTTCTGGACTTTTACTGAATTTTGAATGGTTGGTTTATTAAGTTGAGTGTTAAAAACGTTAAACCATTTTCTTTAATCTACAGATGGAGTAGTATTGTGTTTCATCATTGGGGATGTACATCAATTTATCGGCCATTGCCATTTCCCCTTGGATCCCTAGATAAAAAAAAACATTAGAAATAATAAATGCTTTGTTAATATCACACTGCTTCAAATTGTGATATTTTTCTCATTATGCTACGCTATAACTATTTTACAATTACAAATAATAAAAGATGGTTTTATTAAATTGCTCTGGAAGGCTGACATTAATTTGGGTGATTTCCAAAACCACAAGGCCTTTTTAAAACATAATTAACATTTATTGTTGGACTTTATTCTTTACAGAAGAACAACAAAACTATTGTAACACTAGGAGGCGATTTTTTGTCGTTGTTAGCTACTTGTGGATATAATTATCTTTAGTATTTACAATAGAATATATTCAAAATATATTTATTTTGTGATTGTATATTAAATTCAACTGATACAAAACAATCAAATATTGATCTGTTTCTAAGAATTTGAGGTTTAGTTTTGGCTTTAACATGCAATATGTATGCCAGAATAAAATACTATTGTATAATTTGGACCTCTTATTCTAAAACCACCGATTAAAAAAAATTGTCCTTTTATATGAAGCATAAGGTTTTGATATCTCCAAGTTCGTTCTTTTTTTTGTTAAAGCTGTCAAACAATGCTATTTTACCTTATCTCCATAAAATAGCAGGGAATAATCCCAGGGAAGGAGGGGACATTGGGCTGTTTATTGTGCTAGTCCCCAAAGTTTTATAATAACGTTTTCTTATTCCTTGGCTTAATAACTTTGGCGACTTATTGAATTTTGCATGGTTAGTTCAAATAGTAGAGTTTTCAGACGTTTTAACCACTAATTACAATCTACAAAAGGTGTAATTGTGAGTATAATCATTGGAAATGTACACTAATTTATGGGCTTTTGTCTTATCCCTCTAGATCCCTGGGGATTTCACTAAAAATTGTATTAATAATTATTTGTGATACCTTTTAAAAAGTACTTTATAAAACCTGTACATTTCTAACAACTACCATGAAATACCATTGTAGCATCAAATAATAAATACATTGATGTTGCAAATATAAAGAAGAGAAAAAAAACTAATTGCTTACTTGAGCAAAATACTAATATATTAATATTTGCTTATAAGATTCTTCATTTACAAATGCTTTATGTAATCAATAAGTTATTGCAATTTTTGTTTTATATCTACTTTAAAACTAAAATTAGGCTTTAGTTGGACTAATTTTACTGATGAAATAAAATGAAAAACATACTTTAGATAACTTTACTTAAAACTATTTCATATTCCTTCTAAATTCAAATATTAAACATTTAAAATGTAAAGTAACACAAGGGAAAATCTACTAAAAACCCTTTTATGATATCAAAATTTATCTTGATGTTGTAAAATTGAAGCACATTTATAAACTATATATTGCTGAAACACACTCCTTTTGATGAAAATTAAATCGTTTCTCGTAAAGAAATAAAATCAATTGTTTTAATATAGTCCTAAATAAACCAAAATATCAAAAGATTTTCAACTTTTTTAGAAATCATTTGAAAGCTCAATATCAGACATTAATTAGAAATAAATACTTTTATAAAAGTAACAGAAAATATGTCTGTCTGTATGTCTTTGCTGAAAAAAAACTTTAGAAATGCTGGACCGATATGACTCTCCTTTGCATTGAAGCTTCTCATCGGTCTCAGCTCTCTTTCTTACTATTTTCACTATAAGAAAAAATCACACCCAACGATTTTTTCTCTCTAGAATCTTCTAGAGGGTCAGGGAGGGAGGGGATATTGGGATGCTTAATACACTAGTCCACAAAGTTTTATAAAATAGTTTTCATATTGGAGACTATTATAGAATTTTGATTGGTTTGTTAATTAAGCTGGGTGCCCAAACGTTTCAACCACTAATTGTAGTTTCGAGAAAGGGTAAATTTGGGTATCATCTATGGGAAGGTACATCAATTTTTAGGCCATTGTCTTATCCTTTTAGATCCCTTGGAGCTTTAAGATAACAAATAACTTAATTACATTAAGTGATAGTGTGTTGTACATGCTTAAATATATCCATTTTAATGGGTCATAAAGAATGATAAATATTGGAAACTACTTCCAGCTCAGATAGGCCAGTTAAAAATACACTTCTCTCCCTGCATTTTAACTGTTTTAAAAAAATGGTGGCTTCGCCCCAATTATGATGAGTGGGGTGTTCTCCCCCCCCCCCCCAATTTTTTTAGTTCTAAAATAAATAATACAGATAACAATATTATGATATTATAACAAGGGGTTCACATACCTCCCGGCTTAAAATCGGCTGCCATAGTAAACTTCAAAAACCTCACCGTCAGCCGCGCAGCTTTGCAAGCCACTCAATAAGCCTAACAGTTAGCGTACTAAGCCTTCAAAGCTGAAGACGCAACCTAGCAATCAGTCACACGGCTGAAGATGCAGCTGCCGACCTTTGCAAACTGCCAGTAGAACAGTTTTGATGCTAACATTTTCATAAAATTTCAAATGAATCAGATTTAAATTTACGACTTGATGTGTATTATTTATAGTTTGAAAAGGTCATAATTTATTTGTCAAAACTCTGAAATTGAATTATAATAGCTTTTCAGATATCAAAATTCAATATTGGTAATTTATATCATTATTTCGTTTTCACATTGTCTGTAGTTCCTTCAATTTTTTAAAAAGACAAGAATGCATGCATCAAATATTGTAGTTCTTTGACAGATTGAAATAAGTTTTTTTTTCATATTATCCTTTCATTCCTTACTGACTTTTGAAAATGCTTTGGTTTTTTACTCTTGTATATTTTGATTATATAAGAAAAGTAATATAAAAAAGTAGGTGAACTTCTGCAAAAAAAAATCTGGATATAAAAGCATTTTTTGTACCTTTATTTGTTCTCACATCTTCTTTACATTTATATACTGCATCTACCTTAGTACATGGATATAAAAGATAACCACTTCTCCCCCCAACAACTTCATATTCAATAAATCGAAAAAAGGAAGTAGGTTAGTTTAGTTTTGTTTATTACTTTAGGCAGGTATAGACCCAGCATTTACCCTCTTTTCTCAAAGGTACCAAATATATTGCAAAAGTTATAAGAGACTATGTTTTAAAACTTTAGGGACCAGCATACATATTTTACTGCCCAATGTACATTTTTTTCTGTTTATAACTTTTCGTAGATAGTATATAGCGAAGCTATACTAAAATTTCAAATGTTGGATCCCTATGAAAGTTTTTTTGTCCGTTGGTACATTGATAATCTTTCATATGTCATAGATTTTATCAGAATAATGCATTTATTCGGCTGCTATTTTAGATAAACTGCCGATTAGGATTTTTCCTACTAACAATCCATTCTTTATATTCCAGAAAAAACTTAGTGTATATTAATATTCTAGCCATATCCTTCTAGAAAATCCTTTAGATATTAATTTATCTGAATCAAACAAAGATAAAATGAAATATTGAGTAACAAATTATCTACAATAAGGCATACTTATTTCAAGACGATTATGTTAAATTTGGAAGATGTTAGATGATCCTAAAAATTTATATTATAAAGTAATAATTAATATTGTGGAGCAATATACTGATACAGTTCTTCATTTCAGATCTCAGGATGGGTTTAGGATATAATATTAGGTGTTGGAATGGTTTTAGGCTTTTTTTTGTCCTAATATAACACACAAGATTTTCAAATACTCTGATAAAGTGATGCTTGCAGCTGGCTTAAATAAAAATACTATCCATCCACCCCCTTTACGCTATTATACCCCTGCTAGGATTAACGAACTAACCAATAAATGAGGTCCATATTAGCAATTCTTCCCTGCCAATATATCCACATATATCATATATCCATTTAGAAAATATAAATTTAATTTTGACATTTTTAAGAATTTAGTTTGAAGAACCTTTAAACTTAATACCAAATAATTGTTTCAACTTTATTTAGAAATGTCAAGTGATCTGTTTTCAAAAACAATTTAAGTTAAACAAACAAAAACAAGGATGACAACATCCATAAAAACTGAGCTGAAAATGCGAGGTCAGACAAACACGTATTTTAAGGAATGAAATGTTACAAACTTAACTAAAACCGTGAACAGCTTTTTTAGGGCAATTTTCTCATGTTAAAAAGTAATATTAATTTGCTTGTTCCGATCTCGCTTATCACATAAACTTTTAAGTTTCCACTTGTAGTAAGTTCAGTTAGGTCATGAGTTGTTTCCTGTATATTCTATTTTATAATAAAAGTCTTGGGATTGTTTTAGGCTATTTCATTGACCCTAAAATTCCCTCGATACTGGTGGAGAGTCCGCTAGTTATGTACATACAATTTAAGAAATAATGTTAATCTTAGAATTAAATGATATTATTTATAAATGCATTGTTCAATGCAAAATATAAATTCTAACATCTAACCCTTCTAAAGTATCAATGTCTTATCAAATGTTTCAGCAAAACAACCAATATTTGAAAAGCCATTTTTAACAAGTAATATCATAGCTTCAGAAACTTATTAGCTCAATTGTAAAAATATGATTTAAAATCAATTTTTTTATTCAGATTTCCAACATATTAATCAATAATAACATTAAAAAAAAACTGGTATACTTTATCTAGTAAATGTAATGTTTGAACGTTACTTAGTAATTTGTCATAACTGTATTTTTTAAAAAGAACAATCAATTTAATAAGAATACATAATAATTTTGCTGTTTTAAATACAAACAATAATGTCTCCCCTTATTTTATATTTTGTATAAATTTCACCTCTTAAGAAGAAGTAAAGAATTCCTTTGTGAGCCTACCCTATTAAACTGTTCAGCATTTGGTTGACAAACATTTACAATAATTTACATTTTTTTAAAAGTTATTTAGCCTGAAATATAAGTAAGTTTTACGTTCATAGTAAAGCTAGTAAAGCCCAGTCTTATGTCAAGAAGTAGTACTAATGATGTATTCCCTCAAAGTGCCTTGCGAGCACAAAATCCCTCCCACCTTTTTTATGCAAAACCTCGGTTACCGGCTCCCCTTGTTTTCAATTTATTTATAAAACAAAGAATTGCTGAAGTCATAACTCTATTTGCAAGGAAGGAGGGGACATTGAAGTGTAAAGTGCACTGGCCCCCAAGTATTATAAACAAGTTATCTTATTCGTTGGCCTAAACTTATTGGGTACTTTATTGGGAATTTGATTAATTGATTGCAAGCCCAACTAGTAGTTTTACAATTTATAATCTACAGAGAATGAAATTTTATTTATTATTTTTTGGGATGTAAATAAAATTACACCCAATGCAATGGCTCATACCGTAAAAACCATGCCAAGCTATTATGTCGATAAAAGAGCGGCACCAAGGGTTGACACGGACACTGTAAGATAATCTAGAACTTTTCAACCCAGACAGCTATTATATCCTAGAAGAGGTATAGGTATAATAAACCAAAAGATTAATTTAAATTTAACAAGCAGAAATATAGCCTTAAACCATCCCAATAATCTTTCAACCCAGACAGCTGTTATATCATAGTGGAGGTTTAGGTATTATAGACTTACTGTTTGTTTTTAATTTTAAAAACATAAAAATAGCCCAAAGGCCAAAACCATCCAATTATTTTTTTAAAGCAAGACAGCTATTATATCCTAGAATAGGTATAGGTATTATAAACTAAAAGATTAATTTAAGATTATTAAAAAATAGCCTAAAACTATTCCAATAATTAATTAGCCTTAAACCATTCAGGGGCCTATATCGTGCTTTTCTAATGAACTGAACATTTTATCCGGTTAGGTGGTTGCTGAGATTTAAAAGGACAAACAATAAACTTATATATTTTATTGGGAGTAAGTTGCCCCCTCCAAATTTAATTTAAATTTCAATATTTGAAAATTCAAAAATTAGGTTTTCTTGGGGGTCCATTTTTTCTACAGGCCAATTCTCTTGGGAGGGTGGTGGTACCCTTCCCTAAAATAGATATAAACCTTCCATTGAAAGGAAAATCATATTAGTTCAGCGGTTAGCGAGATCCTTCGGTACATACACAAAGAGACACATAGCCATCCTGGTACTTTTATATAAGACTAGCAAATTTGCCTCTAGCATCTAGGGGCTCTGTATTTAAACGTGGGCAAAAAATAGTCTAAAACCATCCCAAGGATTAAAAAATCCAAATATCCTAAAACAATCCTAAAGCTTAAATCATTAATCCAAATAGCCTAAAACAACGCCACGTCCTATACGAAGTTTACTTTAAAAGTAGAACTAAATCAGTTCAGTAAATATTAAAATATATTTATACAGAAAACCCTACTACTTTATATAAGAGGATTTAAATTAAATGTCTCTGTCCCTATTATATGTATAATGTGTCTAGTAGTTTTAATTTTAAACCTAAGAAAATTACATTTTATCCACATAGTTAGACTAGTGGTTCCAAATATATATTGGATTATAGACCAACAAATTAATTATACTATGAACCAAATGTTTTTACATTAAAAATTATTTTTTTACGATTTTCCATTTTTGTCATACAAAGATTTTGTTTTTTTTAACTATCATTTTGTTTTTAATTTTAGGTTTATTCATTTCTGATTATGTTAGCCTGTCTTTATGTAAGTTTTGTTCATCTGTCTGTTCATCAAAATCCCTTTGGTTTTTTGTTTATCCTGATGTGGATTCTCTAAAAAATATTAGGGTCGCTGTGTCACAAAAATTGTTTTTTTTGTGAAAAATCCTTCAAAATCACATAAAAAATTTAAAAATTGAATAAAATCTTATGTTAATAACCCTTCTATGATTTTTAAATTTTTTGTAGATCTTTTATGTGATTTTGGAGGAACTTTATCAAAAACAACTTTGGTTTGACAGATATGCAGCGACACTTTTTTTTTAAAAGAATCCACTTCTGATTTGTAAATTACCTACTTTGAATTATTATCTCTACTAGCTACTTCATCGACTGTCATCAAAGAAAAAATATATTCAACCAAGCTTCAAAATTGTTTTATATTCGCTGGATTAGAAACCGGCTCTGAGCAATGCTGAAAGAAAGTGTAATTTTTGACGAAAAACTATTAGTAGCCAAGTAAACTGGAAATGTTTTATTTTTTTTTAGAGTTATCTATACTACGATGGGATGAATAAATTTTATAATGTATGCAAAAACAAATAATATTAATGATGATGTATGATTTCCTAAAAAATAATATTCCACCTAGCATCATAATATGCATAGTATACACAACCACAAATTCTATGGAAAACCAAACCTAACGGTAACAAGGATGACAACATGGTACATATATAAGTAGCGAACCAAACCTGGTGGACACATTGACGGACCTATGAAATCAAATTACTATTTTATAGAAAATCTTCCAAAAAAAGCAATTGTATCAATGTATATCTTAAAAAGCTGCTGAAAGAATTACATTTTCCTTGAAATAAATCATTACACACTGACGTATGGCTAGAAAAAGTCAGTTATAGATTACCTTCGCTTCTGAACAGAGAAAGGTATTTCGAAATTTATATGACAAATAAACTTATACCACATTCATCATGCCTAATAATATAAAAATACACTATCTTGTTTTTCTGTCATTTAAGATCTCAAAACGGCGTGTCAAATGGGTTCAATTTTCATAGAAGCTTGTTTTATAAATTTTTCATGCGATGTGAAAATTTAAAAAGCCAATACATTATTACAACCAAACCTAATATTGAATTTTTGACCTATGGTATGATGTCTTTTCATAATAAATTGTCAAGTGATGCAAAAGATGGAAGACATATCACATACACACACCAGGGATAAGATAATGGCCGATAATTTAATGTACATCCCTAATGATAATACACAAAATCACCACTTCTGTAGATTACAATTATCAATTAAAACGTTTTGACACTCAACTAAATGAACCAACCAATTAAAATCCAAAAAAAGGTTGTAGAAATAATGAATAGGAAAAGTTATCATAAGACTTTGGGGACTAGTGTAATAAACAGCACAATGTTCCCTCCCTTTCTGTAAACACCCACACACTGAGTTTTATTAATATGGAGGGTGGAGATCATTTCGCAAAAAGAAGAAAAAAACTGATTTTGTGTGAAGAAAGTTTTCTATTACTAAAGTAGTTTGATGTTTTTTGTGATTGTGGATGTTTCAAAAGAATAGAGTTTTCTGCACTTTTCGGGGAAGAATATTATTGATTGTGGAGGGTAAATCAGTTCTTATAAAGTGTAACTAATCTTAAATAGACGATGCAATTCAAGGAAGTCCAAGCATTCTTTTAAGGGATGGTGTGGGATGAGATCTCATTATGGTCTTTTCTTTAACTTTTGGTGTTTTTTGATTATGGACGCCCAAACTTTCTTTGAATAAGGGAGGGAGGGGGGGGGGGGTTATTTTAAATTTGCTGGATCTTTAAATGCTTGTTATTATTCCATTCCCAAAACAGATCAGTAGTTAAAAAGATTTAAAGAGGCAGGCAAACATATTTCACTTTTTTGAAGATCAGATGAAAAGTTATAATATATAAACTTAATAAGTATGCCCTCTAAGAATGACTGTATAGTGTATACACAAATAAAGAGGGGAATATCCAAAGAAAAAAAATAATTAGCAGATTAGATATTATACTTTATTGCCATTTTGTCCTGATAACATCTTTATATTTCTTTTACTGTTTGTTATTAGTCAGATTTTGTATTTGCTATCTAACAAGGATGACAACATCCAAAAAAGCGAAGCACTGAAATGGTAGGACAAACGGACATTAAACATTTGTTTAGTGTCACAACTGAATAATCAAAATATAAATGTATAAGAGTCGAACCAAAATTGTAAGTAAATTTGTTGAAAAACTGCTGGATACAGGATAATGTTTATGAACATACTTAAATTTTAGGACTTGATTATAGAGTTGCTTCGCTTATAACATTATACTTTGTTGTCCCAGGAATTAATATACCAAAAATCAGATCAATCGGATGATTAGATCACATGAAAATTTGTTGTTAAAAAAGTAAAAAAAAACGACATGTTTAAAATGGACGTACGGACATTTTGGTAATGATTATAGATTTGCTACGATTTCTAAATCGTACCTAACTACTAAAGGAATCACCATGCAAAGTTTGAAATCGATAGGGCAATTCTAACATGCCTAAATTAACGAAAAAAGCTATCCGTTAAAAAAAAATAATCATCCAATTATTTGGCCATTTAAAAGAAAATTTCTGGAAAACAATACAGTACAATGCAGGGATCTAAAGGGATATGATAATGACTGATAATTTGATATACAGCCCAGATGATGATATACAAAACTATCCATTCTATACATTACAATTAGTGGTTGAAGGGTTTGGACACACAACTTAATGAACCCACCAATCAAAAATTAATAACAGTCACCAAAGTTGTTAGGCCTATAAATAAGAAAACGTTATTATAAAACTTTGGGTGCTAGTGTTATAAATAACATAATGTCCCCTCCCTCTCTCATTTAAATAATATATCGTTTATGTAGCAAAGTTGCCCTTTAATTTTATAAGTTTGTAATTTCATTTATCTTAGTATTGGATGATATATAAATTTCCCCTTTATTTTGAATAGCCTTTAATACTTTCTTTTAATTTTATTGTGCTCATTAAATTATCATTTTCCAAAAGTAGAAAACTGATTATGTTTGAGAAAAAGTTTATGTTTTATTAGGCGTCCAGTGTCCTCTCCCTTCTTGCTGATATCCTACAGAGATGACAAATCAGTATACTCACACACACACAAAATTATCCAGGAACATTTTTACTTTTTAGTAGCGAAGCTACTTTATGATTCAATGTGTCTGTCCGTTTGTCAGTCAGTCCGTAACGCTGATATACAGATATATATTTTAGGCTGCCATTCAAGATAGACGGCTGGACGTTTGGTCAGATTTAGTTTGACGTTCATGATTCAAAAGTCCAATATATATCTTATTCAATAGAATTTATGAGTCATGGATGGAAACGAAAGTTGCGGGTTTCATCGTATTTTTTACAGTATCTTTTGAAAAGTTATTTTAGGTTAGGTAAATGTTAATGAGACCCGCAGGGGCTAGAAATAGGAGAAAAGCTACTGTGAAAATACGATGAAACCCACAACTTCGTTTTCTTTCCATGATCCGAATTTATTTTATTTTCTATGTCAACGAAGAATATTTGCTCTGTAAACCTTTCTTGTATATCCATGATTTTTTTGGAGATTCACTACATATGGACGTTTTCATCCACGTTCCCTTTTTATCAACTCAATATCTTTTTATTACAAGCAGGATGGTAGCAATAAATATAATACGTATTGATGTATAGCCGGTTCCAGGACAAACGCAGGAGTCCCAAACGTCGGAGTGGACAAACGCAGGAGAGTTAAAATATTAATTTTATTAAGTATTTCTGTACATATTAGGTTAGGTTAAGACATGAATGAACAAATAAGCCCCCCGCTGGGGTTAGACTTAGGCATTCAAAAAACCTATAAGATGGTCTAAAATAGGTTAGGTTAGGTTAAGTGTCCACTCCGACAATTGTCCACACCGACGTTTGTCCTCTCCTACGTTTGGGACTCCTGCGTTTGTCGTAGGACCGTATAACCCACACAACAGCCTCCCAAATTGCTTTCTGCTCTTTTGTAGCGACTTGGCTGCGTTAATATTCCCGACGCAATTGGCTAATATTCTAGGCCCGAATTGAAAGTCGGCACAGGGTCCACGGGATTGGGACATAGTGTTATTTAACCCCTTCACCCTCTATGGTTTTGCTTTGAAATGGTAGCTAACATTTACCAGAAAGAAAGGAATATACATACAATCCTAGTAATAGTGTATTTACCCCTAGCATCTAGGAAAGGTGTGGCAGTAAAATGGTTATAACTATACTACAACTTAAACCCTAACAAGGATGACAACATCCATAAAAGCGAAGGGCTGAAACGGTAGGACAAACGGACATTAACACTTGTATAGTGTCAGAACTGAATAATCAGAATATAAATGTATGAGAGTCGATGCAAAATTATAAGTAAATTTGTTGAAAAACTGCTTGATATAGAATAATGTTTATGGACATACTTACATTTTTAGGACTTGCTTCGCTTTTAAAAATAACCCTTAACTATCCAGACATCTATTAGAAGCTTCCCTAAAATAATGAATAGGTCCATTGGTAAGTGAAATCAAATTCAAATTGACAAAAACAGAAACGGCAATATTCAATTTTCTGAATATATGTTATACAAGATCTCGTAAACGATAAAAGCTGGAACAGCTTGTTACATCTAAGATTCAAAACTGACAAGAAAATGTTTTTTTTCTTCTGACTATCTTTAATACAAAGTAGAACGATGTCTGTCCGTCTGTCTGTCTGTCTGTCTGTCCGTCTGTCTGTTTGTCCGTCCGTCCGTCCGTCCGTCCCTTAAGATCTGGGTAACCACTGAACCGATCGGATTCTACTCTTCAGGGAATATACCTACTGGTCCTGTGGTGGTTTTAGGCTATTTTCTTGAGGGGTGGGACACCCCCAACCCCCCTAAAAACAAAAAAAACTTTCTTTTTGGTAGAAGATTTCCTTGGTCCTTTTACGTATTTCGCCAAAAGAAAAATTGTTTTGTCTCATCTTGGGGCAAAGCCCCTAGAGGCTAGGGGCGAAGCGGCTAGTAACCTAATAATTTAACGTAATGTCTTTGTCTAAAAAGAAAAGATATCATTGTTCTTTTTATAATACTATAAATCATATTTTCCCATATAGGCATCAAAGACAATAACTATTTATAATGATTTATACGACCCTCATAGATATTATTACAAGTACTATTTTATTATTATTTAATGTTAACCTCAAGGATCTAAAGGGATAAGACAATTTCCGAAAAATTTATGTACATCCCCAATGATGATACATAAAATTACATTGGATTACAATTGGTGGTTGTAAAAAGGATCAACATTCAATGAAAGTCCCCTAAGTTGTCAAGCCATCGAATAAGAAAAATTTATAATAAAACTTTGGGAACTAGTGTAATAAATAGCCCAATGTCCCCTCCCTCCCTGGTTAACCCTCTGCCTTACTGTGTCAACATGGAAAACATAATTCTTATTTTCTTTTGCTAAATATTACAACCTATAAAGTATATTACAGGGAAATATATTTAGAGAAAAAATTACATGAAATATAAAAAATATAAATAAAAACCTTTCTTGTCTTGTATATTATTATTAAATCAAAATATCTTAATATTTTTATTGTAAAAGTAATAAATTCATATATTTATGTTTCTTTGTACTAGTGCTTTTTGCATGACATGAGGCTTAATTTATGCTTTCATTACCTTGGCCGAACTATTCCAAATGACGTCCTTTTTTAAGGAAATACAAAGTCAATCGGGAAACTTTATTTTTTAGAACAATAGTCACTGTTTTATGCTTTGAGTACGGATAAGTAGACAATATTACTTCAAGAGCTACCCTATATATATATTTATATATAGTTTCAAAGATAAACTATGTCATAGATTGGATATAGTATGAACTATTATGGTTAGTAGACAATATTACTTCAAGAGCTAGCCTATATTTATATTTATATATAGTTTCAAAGATAAACTATATTGATAGATTGGCTATACTATCAATTAGTATGGTTTCAAAGATTAGATTGGTTAGGGTATCAGTTATTAGGAATAAGTATATAATATTACGTTAACCCTTAAAGGTCGAGGGGGGAGGCGTTGAACGCCCCCCCCCCCCTCCGGTTTTTTCTATCTCATTTTTTGTGTGTGAACGATAAAGAGCCAAAACTGCGTAACTTTTTAAGTATGGGTATGAAACATAGCTGAGAGTTGGAATTTTGTTAATATCTTCATCCTGGCGGGCACAGGATGCCAGCAAACCTGGCAGAATCATCCAGGTAAAGAGCAAAAATATTTTTTTATCCTACCAAATTACTAAAATATCCTCTAGTAGAACATCCTCATATGAAATACAGGTGTTCAAGTCAATTTCAGGTTCCAGGTATGATCCTCCAGGTCCTGATCATCCAGGTCTCCAGAAATCTTTAATAGGCTCCTGTGGCCGCAATTTTTGACTTAGAGACTTCAAATTTTAAACTTAAGCTTTTCTTACATCTATAATACAAAGTAGAATGATGTCTGTCTGTCCGTCTGAAGCTTAAGATCTCAGTAACCACTGAACCGATTGGACTCTAATATTCAGGGAATATACCTACAGGTCCTGTGATGGTTTTAAGCTATTTTCTTGGGGGGTGGGAAACCCCTAACCCCCCCAAAAAATGAAAAATACCCCCCCCAAAAAAAAAAAAAAATCTTAAATCTAAAATACGAAAAATTAGATTGATCAAACCTCTTTGGGCAAAGCCCCTAGAGGCTAGGGGCGAAGCCGCTAGTGGCTACATAACGTATTAAAATTTCATAAAGATCCACTTTACTATATTTTATCCATTCTATAAAGATACTTTGTCTGTGTTTATAAAGCTCTGTCTAATTTCTTTCTTTCTATATTTTATTTGATCCATAGTGAGTTTAAAGTCTAAGTTTTAGAATTCTGTCTATTCTCTTCTTATCTATATTCATTAAATTTATCATAAATTGTATCTAATAGAGAAATGGAAAGTGTTATATGTGACGCCATAAAAATATTTTTAAAAAGGAAGGATGAGAGGAGAAGTGGAAAGGACACCCTTAAGAAAGAGATGGATTTAGACGTATTTTTATGATGTCACACATGACACTATCTGTTTCTCTGTATCCGATCCATACTGATATTTAATCTATGAAGATAAAGCACTGTCCTCTCTCTGTCTCTATATTTATTAGATACTGCAATAACACATGGAGAAAGGGGACATTGTGCTGTTTATTACACTAGTCCCCAAAGTTTGATAATAACGTTATCTTATTCTTTGACTTAACAGCTTTGGGAACTTTTATTGTAATTTAATTTGTTAGTTCATTAAGTTTAGTGTCCTAACGTTTCAACCACTAACTGTAAGGTGGCAATTTTGTGTATCATTTTTGGGGATGTAAATTAATTTATCAGCTATTGTCTTATCCCTTTATATCCATGGCAATGACTGTAATAAAAGGTATGATGATGGATTACTATTGTGTAACATATCTTTATGGAAAAAAACAAAAACATAATAATAATATTGTCTTTTATGACATAGATTACATATTATTATTAGAAAAACAATGATATATATGTATTTTTCACCTATTATTATTTATCTTCATGTAAAGTAATTTTTTTAAAG
Organism: Acartia tonsa; assembly: GCF_053477335.1. Classification (NCBI taxonomy): domain Eukaryota; kingdom Metazoa; phylum Arthropoda; class Copepoda; order Calanoida; family Acartiidae; genus Acartia; species Acartia tonsa. The sequence goes on along the minus strand of NC_137266.1, from coordinate 7,646,806 downwards.
GATAAATATAAACAGAAGTAGTTTTAATCACTATAATTAACTTTGTATTAGTCCGTTAGTCCATTACAATATGGGGGAAAGTGATTTTCTCCGCTGCTATTTAAAATACACTGCTGAATTGTTTGAGAAGTCACCTCTGACTAGAGCGCATCCACTATTTAACTTTTAACTTATTATCAGTTTATTGGTCATGCTAAAAAAATATATATATTGATAAAGTTTCGTGATTTTTTATTATTTATACTAACCACATATAAGATTATCTAAAGCTTCCTAAACCTATTCGGACCAGTAGTTTTTGTTAATTGTAGTTTTAGACAAAACAAACTTTATATTATAGAATAGCCTAAAATCATGTTAAGAAGTTCATTAAGCTTTTCTGTGATGTTGAGCTAAAATTATAATTTCAGTCATTTTTATACTCTAACCTTTATGCATTTGTAAAGTAAATCCGTTCAACAACCTTGCCATTCCTTACCTATCACAAAGAATTTTAAATGGATGTTTTTGTAAGTAGAGAAGAATTCACAAGATAAGCTTTTTTAAAATAAACTATCGAGTATGACTTATTTATATTTTGTTGCATATTTTTGTCAAACTAGGTTAAGTTAGGTTAAATTTAGTACATGGTAGCCCTGCAGGAGTAATGCAAAGAAAACTCGATAATTTCCCCCTACTTCTTTTATTTCTTTGGTCGGTAGGCACTGCCTCTTTTAACAATATTTAAAAAAGCAAAGTTTTTAACATAATTTTTTTTGTATTTTCTGCATTTAATAATACTCTACTGTTGCAGCTTTACTATACCTGTGTACTAAGGAAATGAGATATAATCTGCAGGGAGGGAGGGGACATTAGGCTGTTTATTACACTAGTCCCCACAGTCTTATGATTACGTTTTCTTATTTATTGGCTTAACAACCCTGCAATGTTTTATTGAATTACTAGCGGCTTCGCCCCTAGCCTCTAGGGGCTTTGCCCCAAGAGGTTTGATCAACTTATTTTTTTGTATTTTAGATTTAAAAAGAAAAAGTAAAAAATTTTTTTTTTTTTTGGGGGGGGTATTTTCATTTTTTTTTGGGGGGGGTTGGGGGTGTCCCATCCCCCAAGAAAATAGCTTAAAACCATCACAGGACCAGTAGGTATATTCCCTGAAGAGTAGAGCCCAATCGGTTCAGTGGTTACTGAGATCTTAAGCTTCAGACGGACAGACAGACGGACAGACGGACAGACAGACGGACAGACATCGTTCTACTTTGTATTATAGATGATTGGTTTGTTCATTTAGTTGAGTTCAAAACGTTTCAATTAAAGGAATAATTTGAGTATTATCATTTGGGATGTACATCAATATATTAGTCTTTGTATTATCCCTTCAGATCCCTGTATAATCTGTGTTCAACATTTTGAACATGTTACATTGAACTCTTAAACTTCCTATTCAATGCTTAATACTTAGAAATGTGTGCTTCCACATTTTTATGTTTATTCAGAACAAACAAGAAATTGTGCTGGATAACAGAGCATTTATCAAAAACATGTTTATTAAATTTTACTGATCGTGGAAAATTGTCTATAATATATTGCAATACATGATGTTTCCTTACGGTTCAAAATTGGTTCAAATCCAGCGGATTTTAATCGGTTTCGAAGCCATCCTTGAGCAAAGAATGTTAATCTGTATGTAATACGATGCGAAAAAAATATTAACAAAACTGATTTTATTTTGCTATAACTAATAACTTTTGGCATGTTCTTTCTTTTTTGATATTAAATGTATTATTTATTTTTTTTTCTCCATGCCTTCCCTGTTTGCTCTAACCTTCTAGGTCTTCTCTGTACCCAAAATTACCTAACCTAGCGTTGCTTAAAGTAAAACACGAACACAAAACCCCCTTATTTCAGTTTATTACAAATTAGATAGGAGGGGGGGGGGGGGAGAGTTATGTGGTCCCTTGACTTTTTGAGAGCAAATGCTGACAAAATTAATATATAAGAATCTCACCCACTGACATTGAAATAATTTCAATTTAATTTATACACTATTAAATCCAATGTGGATATAGTTTCCTTTTTTATATAGTTTGTAATGGATGAACGTCTTTCACATTTTAATATTTGTTGTATGGATTTAGAAAGATGGATTTATTGTTGGACTTGTGGAAATAGAATTAAAGAAAACAGGGAAAGTGAAACAGTTTAAGTCAAGAAGTAAAAGTTTCAAATTAGAAGTATAAACATAATTGTAAATACGTTTGTTGCAAGATTCTGTTTAAGCACATACTAACATTGTTAAATCTTGACTAAGGAGATGCTTCGCTTTAAAGATTATACCTTGTTGTCCTATGAATCATTGTTTCAACATTAGGTGAATGGATAATTTAACCATACAAAAATTAGGGTTGGGCCGGATATCCGGTGTGGCCGGATATCCGGCCGGATATCCGGCCATTTTCAATATCCGGCCGGATACCGGATATTGAAACTATCCGGCCGGATATCCGGCTCTATAATTTTTTATACTTTACACCAAAAATCTCTGCTTTTTAAAATCTTAAATGGCTATAATTTTCTTATTATTGAAGCTAGAAGAACATTTTTTCTGAATAAGTTTAACTTTATGTAAATTTATATAAGATTTCTGAAGAAATTTTTTTTATTACTTTAATATCTGGTAATTTGGCCGGTTATCCGGCCGGATATCCGGTAATTTGGCCGGATAACCGGATATTTGCCGGATATCCGGTGTTGGCCGGATATCCGGCCGGTTACCGGATATCCGGCATTTGAAATCAGCCGGATATCCGGTATCCGGTATCCGGCCAAAAAAGTATCCGGCCCAACCCTAACAAAAATATGCATGTTTTAAATGGATGTACATACTTTCTGGTAACGAATATTGAGTTGCTACTCTTTCTAAATCGTACCTTAATATTACAAGAATCATTATGCAAAGGTTGAAATCTTTAGAACAATTCTAACATGCCTAAATTAACGATAAGATCTATACTAGAAGCCTCGCTTTAAATAATTTTTAAGTTTATAATACATGTTGTTTCGCCACTAGATTCTATGGGAGTAAGAAGGAGATCAGAAAAATAGCTTGAAACTCAAAGACTTTTAAAAAGCTTCCGTAAAAAGTAAAAAGTTACGTTATTATGGATGCAATTACCTTTATTTAGATGGAAGTAATTTATACGATTCAAAAAAATTAATAATAAGATAAAATTAATTATTTTGTATGGAAAGCAGCAATTAATAAGTTTTTAAAATTAACATGAATACAAATATGTACTCCCTTTTTTGTACATAATTAATTGTACAAAAAAAACTGTATAAAACTTAAAAGTGAATAAATTGGGCTGAAATCAAAGTATCGCCTGTCTATACATTGTGCATATTTTCAAAAGGAATACTTAATACATACACTCATGAATACTGTATAGTCAGGGAGGAAGGGGTCAATAAAATGTAAATTACACTGGTACCCATAGTTTTACAATCACTTTTTCTTATTCGTTGGTTGAAGAATTTAGGGTACTTTATGGTGTTTAGGTTTTTCAGACAATACTTTTAATATAGAAAAAGGGTTGATTTTGTTAAGCATTATTGTGTATGTACATCAATTTATCGTTCTTTGTCTCCCTTAAGGTTCCTGTAAACATTATACAGTGCATAGGAAATACTTCCAATGAACCTGTACTTATTCCAGGGCTCGGCAGTCGACCCTAATTATAGAAAAGCTTTGTTATAAGAAAATATATATACTGAATGATAATATCAGGGATGATTCATGGATGTATATGAAAAAGTATTATGAAAAACAATATTGCTCTATATGCAGATTGATATCATTGGTTGGAACGAACCAAACAATTTATTAATAGTACCCAAAGTTTCTTAATTAAGATGACGTGGTTATAAAACTTTGGGTACCAGAAAGAATTACATTTCAATTATACCACCTTTCCTGACGGTAAAGACTCTGTGTATATGCACATATATTCAATATCAAACTTGAATGCAAAATATTAAAATATACTCAAACATTGACATTTTATAAAGTTTCTTTATAACGATATTTGTGGCTACGCCCCTAGAGGCCTCTAAATCAGTTGTGTTAGGAGAGGGGGGGCGGAGAATCGAGCATCTACTTTTCATTTTAAATTGTAAAAAACAAAACGTTTTGAAACTTTTTAGGTGGGAATATTTTTTGCAGAAAATTCACTGCGAAAATGAACCATGTATGTCAGTTTATTGGTCAGTGAGATCTTCATCTACAGACAGACCTGTTACTTTTAGATAAGGATCTTTCATTTTTTTACAAAAAAATATAACAATTGTTATAGTGTTATCATATAATATGTTTATTTACAATTACAATTCAAATTTGTAATTAATCTAATTCAATTACAAAGTTGATAATTATAAATGTAAAACCATATTGTATAATCAAAACTATAAAGTAAAGATATTAATGTAAAGGGTTAAGCCGTCTTAACAAATATTTGGAATCGAGGAAATTTCATAGACAATTGTTAATTTGTTACATTTTATAATGCAAATGGGCTTATTTATAGTGGTAGGTTCGTTGAACAATTCCTCAAGGAATCTTCAGGCAATAAGGAGAATAGATCATAAAATTTTTTTTATAAAAATCTCTTACATTATTAAAATAAAAAATCTTCATTATATATTGTAATAAATTCAGATAATAATCCTTCTGTAATTTAAAACACTTTCTTAAAATTAATAAATAATTTGTGCATATTTAGTGTTTTTTGTATGGATTGTTTTAGGATGAATAGGGACATGGGGCTGTTTAATACAATAGTTTCCAAAATATTTTTTTTTAAGTTTTCTTATTCGTTGGCCTTAATACTTTTGTGACTTTCTTAAATTTTGATTGGTTAAAATCAGTGTTCAAACGTTTGAACCTCTAATTGTTATCTACAGAATGGGTAATTTTCTGTATCATCATTGGGAATGTAAATCAATTTATAGGACATTGTCTTATCCCTTTAGATCCCTTGTCATAAATGTACATGTGCAAAATCAGACTATTGATCCGAATTCAAAGAAATTAATAAATTTAAATCTATTACTAGCATGCAATTGTTAAATAAAACTAGAAATAGTATTTTATACAATATTATTAGTAATGAATTTTAGTAGCGCATCTACTTAAGTGCTATGGTAATTCGAACATTCGTATATTTTACAGATTTTTTTTTTTTTTTTTTTTTTTTTGTAATTTCCCAAGCTGTTATTTTGATTTTTCTTTTTGTATCAAACCTTAACAAAGGTAAAACAGTTTTTGCACTTCTATAAATTATTATAAACATATAGCTTTTTTGATGTTGCATTAATTTTTTATAATATGCAATGAATTTACCTTGGATACTTAAACACATTTTGCTAGCTAAATTGTTTTTTTGTTCGGTTCTTTTTATTGTTTTTTTTTAATAAATAAAGTCAATTTGACTAAAACAAAATACTTGACACATATTTTAGAGAGAAAAAATTTATCTAGAAATGTAAAGACAAAATTAAGTAATAAGTTTGATATATGTTATTTGAATATATATTTATTTTCTGAGAAAAGAAACTTTTTAGTAAGTTTCTTGTTACTGAACCTTTAGAAGAGTATATTGGAATGTGATAGTTTTTTTCAGGTGTCAGCTGCGGCTGAATGCAAGTTTGCAGTTGAAGCTGGGAGTGGCTACAGCTAAATTTAGGGATGCGGCTGCGAATAAAGGTGCTTATGACTGGGTGTGACTATATTATGAATAATTGAAGAATTTTATATATCAATAGCTGACTGTGGCAGAGAGTGGTTAGTTTGGGCTGCTACTTCAGTCTCTTTATTCTACATAATTTATTATCTAGTATAAGCTATTAAAGCCGCTTGGTCTGGGTGGCTGCAGATTATTGTAGTTATTGGGTATCTATCAAGTAATAAAACGAGTGGATGTTTTACAAGTTACGCCCCAGTCGCAGGTTATGTTATTTTCAACCTATATATTTAATTTAAAATGCAAAATAAATAAATAAATATTATTTATAAATATTGGAACCTAACCTACTTGCCTACATCTGTAGCTCATGGATGTTTTTTCTAAGGGTTTAGAAATACATTTTAGTTATAGTTGACTCTTATATGAAAGTAACCTGATGTCTGATTGTTTGTATGCCTGTTTATTTGCATGTCTGAACCTAGAAATCTTGACCACCGCCGAATAATTATGGTTCTCCTTTACAGCGAAGCTTTTTATAGTTACAGGCAAAGCTTTTTAACTAATTTGGGAGAAGGAAAATTCACCCTCCCATAAGAAATCGCCCTTAAAAAGATACAATTCCATCAAGAATTGTACTTCCTCAAGTGCCCCTAGGGGGGCAGCCGCCTGATTCTAAAATATATGTAAGTCAACTAGAAAAGTAAAAAAGAAATAAATGTCAAATAGCCTAAACTTACTCAAAGTAATTTTTCGGGCTCCTCTGAAAAGAACAAGGTTAATCATTTTATAAATCTTCGATTCCAAAACCTTGACGTTTAGGAATTTGTAAATGTTCTCTGTTTATTTTGAAACATTTAAGAAAATAAATCTTGTCCATTTCTGGCAATTTGGTAAGTGTTTGCCAGTCTAGGAATTGTCAGGGAGGGGGAGGACAATGCAAGTTGAATTATTTTAATCATGATTAAAAGGGGAGGGGGTAAATTTTAGTTTGAAAAGAAAAAGTAAAATAAATACAAAAATTTATATTTTCTATAAGAAGCTACACTGTAATGGAGAACCAAACAGGTTGAGCGGTGAGCAAGATCTTAAGGTACATACAAACTTTCCATTAATCTTATATAAGGATTGTTCCATCCCCGAATCCCTGAGAAAATGTTGAAACATTTTTCAGTGAAATTTGGTGGGGACATAACATAACAAATTTCCTATGTCAACATCACAAAACTCAAATCTTAATTCAAGTCTTACAACTGGGGTATTTCCTAATCTAATGGAATAGAGGTTTTTAAGAATATGAACTATACATATATTTGTCAACTTCAAAACTTCATTGTAATGACTAGGTGTAGTCATTCTTCTTGAATATTTATAAGGATACCATTTAAGAATTTAATTACCCAGGTGTCTATTAAATTTAAATGGGGCGTGAAAAACATTTTGTAAATTTACCAGTCAAAGAATGCTTTATTTGACTTTAGAGAGTGTTGGTTTTGTAGCGTGGACATCTTAAGTGGTTATATATATCTTATATCTCTAAAAGAAAACCTCTTTTGTTGTCTATGTCTTTGATTCTGGTTTTAGGGGGTTGTCGAAAATCGTAAGGAAGATGTGAACTTTAAGTAGCAAATATACTATAAACTCACTTGATTTTAAATGTTTAGGTTGAAAGTCCTGTAAAACAAATAAACATCAGACTGCTATTCAACCAGGATAAACCAGCTAAACAGAATTACCCGCAATTAACCAGGTAAGGCGGCTTAACATATGATTAATCAAGTCGATAAATGAATAATCAATGTCTTTAAAAGACAAACAAATACAAAAAAGGCATACAGTAAAGGATTTATTATTTTTTGGATTTTACACCAGTTTAACCTGATAAAGTAAAACTTGTAGGTGGCTAAAATAAAAACCTACCCCCCCCCCCCCTCCATTCAAGACCATTTTTCCAAAGTTCTCCTCTCCTACTGGATGAATGAACTGACCATTAAATGATGTCCATATAGCGAACACAGTAAAAGTGTCGGACTGATTATGACGTAAAAAAATTAGCCAATGAGAGGCCAATATAAATTTTACCATTGGTCAATAATGGCCTCTCATTGGCAAAATTTTTTTTTACGTCATAATCAGTCCGACACTTTAACTGTGTTCCCATATAGCAATCTATATTGGCGACAATTTCAAATAACCACGTATATTCTATATAAAATCAAACATACATAATACCTTAGTTATAGAGAATCTGCGCTAATAAACACCCAGTTCAAACTCTTATGAATAAAACATAATGCAAATAATAAAAGAATATTAAACATAAAAAATAGAATATATGAATTAAAAAACTTGAATACAGTATCATAAGGTAAATATTTAGTATAGTGCGTTAATTAAATTAAAAATCTTCGAAGAAAAACTAAAATTTCTCCTACAAAATCGCCTAAAAGCTCTTAGTGCTGATAAATTAAGGGTGAAAGACAATATTGCTATTTCCCCCTTTATCTTTTATCTATCTAAAGTGAACAAATTTGCTTTAACCGGAATTTTGTAAATCTTGTTACAATACAAAATACAAAACTATGTGTATTGATTTCAGGGTTATTTATGTAGGGTTTAGTTTTAACAATTGGTGTGGTAATTGAGAGGTTTTTTTTTGCTCATTTTAACAATTTAATATCACAAATAGCTAAAACTTAAAATTAATAGTTATGAACAATATAATATGTTACCTGATTCAAATTATTGGTTTAAACACTTTTTGTATATTGATTTTAATTGGGTAAGATAAATTCTATCAAAAATATATTACACAAATAATTTTAATTTGTAGTAGGAATACTTTTGCAATTTATCGCCCATTGTCTTATCAATCCCGTCGTAAAGAGGAAAGATAGATTTTCAAAATATTAGATTTGATCATTTAACTTGATATATAAAAACCTTGGAATTACAATCATCTATTTCTGTTAATACAATACATATATTGGTCCCCTAACTTTTCTTGGTGCTTTCCCCAAAAAGTGCACTGAAACACCCCAGCTTATATTTTTTTTAAAATTTAAATAAAAGGTAGAGAGAGGTGGGAAGTAGTATTTTTCCTACACCTACAAACTACAGCCTCAAATACTTTTTAAAATTTATTTCTAATTGAAAATGGGTGGGGTATTTCCTTTCTGCTTTCCTGGGCACTGCAAAGGGAAATCGTCTATTTTTTCCTAGATCTTATATTTGATTTCTTTGATTGTCAATAAGATTCCAGGAAATCTATTAATTCTTATCATCCATAATATATACAAATGATGCACTATATGCTAAGATCTCAATCTTTTTTTAGAAAGATTTTGTACCGAAGCTCTTTATGGTTCAGTTTATCTTACCTTGGGATGTACATTGATTTATTGTCTTATCTCCAAGATTCCTAAATTTAAGTAGTTGTGTTAGTAAAAAAAGGCCATAATCATTTCGAACATTTTAGGAACTAAAGATTTAAGAAATAGTTATGTCCCTAATAAATATGCCATGAGCATAGAGAATGGATTTATTATTACTTGGATCTTACAGCAGATTATCAAGTTAAACTTGTAGCTGGCTAAAATAACTACCCTCCCCTATCCAACCCGTGTACCCCATATTCCCTCCATTTCTACTGAATGAACGAACTTCCAATATGTCATGTCCATTGACGACAATTTTTCCCCTGCCATAATATCCACGTATATTCTATATCCATTGATAGAAGAGTGTTTATAAATTAAGCATTGCTTGACAAATAGCCAACATTTCAGAAACACTTCAGGCTTTTTATCTGACCGAATGAACAAGACAAATCTTAGGATAAGGTAAAAACAAGGATAACAACATCCATAAATAAACTAATCATAGAACAAAATGTGGACAAATTGATTTAAAAATCAGCAACAAATTTATCTTCAAATAATCACGAACCCTTTCACATATATTGGTTTGATATTTATATTTAATTGCTTGACTAAAAACCAAGGACTTTGATGTTTTTTAATATAGAGAATCTTCAAAATAAACAGCCGTCTATCCCCAATATTGCTACGAACCAACGGACAGAGAGACAAAGTGAATTAAAGAGAAGCCTTGCTACTAACGAGCCGTAATTTTATGCCTTTATATTAAGATATTTTTATATCAAACGACTAATCCCCTAGGACGAAGAATGAATAAAATTTTAATTTATTGTTTCGATATTTTACTTTACAGATTTTTTTTCTTTTTCCTGGAAACATCAGCAAAAATTACAGCAAAAACAGCAAGATTATAACAGGCGTTGTTGGCAGTAAGGCTTAGCTTGGCTGATTGGACAACATTTTTTAGATGCATTTATATTGCACATCTATACTTCTGTCCATTTGTGCGTTTATCTGACTGTATGTCCGATCATCACTTGCAAGCGAAAATCAATTATTGGTATTTTTTATTACTATTCAATATATTTTCAAATAAAGTTAGAATTAAGATTTATTGATATTATTTTATAATTATCCTTTTATATAAAGCGGTAAGCTTTTTTTGTCTGTAACGAAGGATCTCGCTAACCACTAAACCGATATGGCTCTCCTTGACAGTGAAGCTTCTTATAGGTCCTAAGATAGTTTTAGGTTATTTTATTTGTAAAATAGATCTGGGTATGGTTTTATACTATTTTTCTGCCTTTCCATATCTCCTCGAATATATATCCTCTAGATGCTAGGGGCGGAGCCGCTAGTAGCATATAAAATACTAAGAGTCACATATTAGCTGAGTTGCAACGCTTTCAAATACTTTTAATAAATTTATGAAGTTGAAAAATTGCCTCCTTTAAATCTTTATCCTCTAACTTTAGGTTTCAAATGCAGGAAAGGTTAAATATTCCATAAAACAAACAATGATTAGTGGATGGGATGGGGGAGGGATTAGATTCCAATACTTTTCATTTTTAAATGGTCTGTGAATACTCTTTATAAAATTTGATTTTTAATAGAATAAAATTCAATGAATAGGTGGGAGCTGGCATCATTTAAACCTCCCCCTACGATGAGAGGTTAAAAATAACAAGATGATAATACTTCAAGGGTTGCTACGCTACTCTATAACTATCTATGTCTATGCAAAGAAATAAAACTTTGTTATAAAATATTGGAAATATTCAACACTGTAAAAAAATAAATTTCACTTGTAAAACTTACATTATTTCATACAATTTGATTTTCAAAGATTTTCATGATTTCATCTATATTATGTTAACTCAGAGTTATTTAACTTTAAAATATTGTGTAGGGACTTTTGTTTAAACAAATTTATACATAAAAAAGAATATTTTTGACACATTCAAGGTTTAAGGGGTATTTACCCCACTCAAACTTTGAAAACCCTAAATTTACACCACAATTTTTATTATAGCTTGGAACCGGTTATAATCCAGCGGATATTATTCGGTTTCAATGCCATACGGGTATATATTTTTATAGTGTAAAAAAGTTTGTAAAGTTCCTTGTCATTGATAACAAAGATGATAGTGTCACAAATCTGATATCAAACATTTCTCTTTTCAAATTCAGATTTATGTATATTTTCCCAGGAATCTTAGGGATAAGATAATGGCCGATAAATTTGTGTACATTTCCAATGATGATATACAAAATTAGATTCAGTTCATCATTTATAACATTGTATTACAGAATATGTCCATGGATATTAAAAAAAACAAGAAAATTATAAATAGTTTTGTTAGCCCGGGCCTTCTGCCCATCTAAACTAACAAATCTGGTTTTAAACTTATATTTTTATATCCGTGGTAAGCTGTCTATAATACTATGAGCTAAACTAACTATAACAACACCCATATGTACACTAAAAAATTGAGTAATACGAAAAAGATTTTTGAAATAATAAATTTGTTCCAAATAGTTGACACGTTGGCCTTGTTTTATTTCTATATGATAAATTATATTAAATGCAAGACATTTAACCTAATTTATACATTTTATTTTTATTATGCAACATTGGTTATATATTGCTTAGATGTCATTATTAATACTTCCTATGGCAATAGATATGTACTAACTTTTCCTTACTATTAAAAGAAAAAAACATTTATTTACCTATCAACATTTTTTTTTGCTTTACATATTTCGAGAAAAAAGCGCAAGTAACGTCATAAAAATGAGGGAGATGAGAGTAGAAGTGTGAAAGAAAACCCCTAAAAAGAGATGAATAATCCCTAATTTTTATGGTGTCACATGCTGATTTTTTGAGCGACTTCCTCCCCGTATAAAAAAATCACACTTACAAATATTTATTTCTTTTTATCAAATTCTATGGACATAAGCAATCTTGTTTTATAGAAGAAGTTATAAATGCATATTATGAAATATTTCTTATGCAAAGATTAAATTTATTACACAATTCTTATAGTTTCAATATTTGAAATAAAACGGTCAGATATTTTATTTAAATGTGCCTATTCCTTACCTATTGTTCCAAACTATTTAAGTATTAAAGCTTTGCTATATAGGGACATGATAGAAGCTACTCTACATATAAGTAAACAAAATATGTTATAGCCCTCTATCTTTAACACACAGAAAATGGATAGAAAAAACGTGGAAATGAAGCGCTCCAACGCCCCCTATCCACCCATCCCCTCTACGACCGTTAATGGTAAAAAAACACGTTTGAAATCAAGTTATGGACATGTAGATCTTAAAATTCATTTGAATGCAATAGTTATTGAAATACAAGATCACAATTACTTGCGCCGCCCACAAAAATTACAATTTTGGATAAGTATTTCGGAAAACATAAAAGGAAAAAAAAGCTAATAATAACCAGGCATTGTAAGCTCTATCTTCGCGGGATATTAATCATGCATGGCTCTCCCTACCATTACTTAACCTAACAATCTTGCTTAAAACATAAGAACATAATTTTGATGGTTTCGGAGAAGCACAAAAAGTTTAATTTACATAAATTCTTTTGAACATAAAAGATACAACCTTCAGTTTTCAAATTCAACCAGAAATAATTTGAATAGGCATTAAATTTATCATCTATAATAAAAAGTAGAATTATGCCTGTTTGTGTGTCTGTCTAGAGGCTAGGGGCAAAACCTCTAGTAAATAATATTATAATAAATTATAGAACGCATATTGCGTGTTAAAAATTGTGAATTATTTTAACTGTAAAATGTGTAATTATAAGATATTTGAAACTATTTCCATAATTACAAATTGCACTTTTAAAAAGTTTACAATGCAAAATTTGCATTATTCCTCTAATTGATCTAACCCATTTGAAGACCTCCCCCCCCCCCCGGTTTAGTTTTAACTTTAGTATGTTAAAATTCCAACTACAGTTGGTATAAAGCCAGTATAAAGTGATCAAAAATCAACAACGCTTAGCCACATCCAGCAGTCTAAGCAAGCCTCAACCACAGCCACAGTCAGCCATTTTCAGCTGCAGCCAAAATAAACCACACTCAGCCATAGCCGCCAATCCTGGATGAAGCCCTAGCAGCGCGTCTAAAGTAATTCCAAAGGATTAACTAAAGGGGGCTCTTGTTAGTCCATTTACAAAAAGAGGAACCAGTCCAAAAATTTTTCATTACACAATCTATTACTCAACTCTAAACTTTGTTTGTGTATGTGATGTATAAGTAGTTTTGATATATGTGTTACAGAAATTAAAGATTCTTTATATATTTCAGACAAATAAAAATAACTCACATATATAGAAACTGTATAGCAAAATATTCAAACCTTACTTAACCTGACCTTAATTTTTACAGCTATGGACTTCAGAAGTTATAACGTTTAGCGCCACTAGGTATAAATAGCCTAAAACCATCACTGGCACTATGTGAAGCTTACCTAAAATAGAGATCCCATTCGGTTCAGTACTTATTAAGTTCTAAGCTTCAGACAAAAAAACTTACTTCTTTATACTATTGGATTTGCTACTCTACTAAATAGATAAAAAAGTGAGAATTAGTAGTTAGGGCATGATTTAAAAGTATCCAATATTTAGATCATCTATCAAAATGTTATTTTAGAGTAGCTGTGCTTCAGAAAAAAAGGTAAAAAGTGAAGGTTAGCAGTGGGGGGCATGATTTAGAAGTTTCCGATATTCAGAACAATTACCATAATTCTTCACATTTGCTCCTAAAATAGAGTTTAGTGGAGTGGCCAAAACCTTAGGGAGAGAGGGGACAATGAGCTGTTTATTACAATACACCCCCAATGATTTTTTAATCGTTGGCTTAACAACCTTGGCAACTTTGTGTATCATTATTGGGGATGAAAATCAATCTATTGGCCATTGTCCTTCCGTAGTATAAATTATTGAACCAACGAATAAGATATTGTGGTTGTAGTAAAAAAAAAACTGTTGGGTAACAGTGTAAAATATCCTCTGGAAGTGTTCAAACAACTGTATATGGATATTTCAACCCTTTTAGATATAATGATTTTAACTAAATAATATTTTTTCTCCCCCTCTATCTCTCTCTCTCTCTTTTTCTCGCTAACTCTGGTAATAATTCTCAATAATATAATAGCTACTTTATAATCTTTTTAACAAAATAGAAAAAGTCAAGGATCTAAAGGGATAAGGCATTAGCCGTGAAATTGATCTACATAAAAATGATGATACACAAAATTACCCCTTCTGTAGATTACATTAATTGGTTGAAATGTGTGAACACTAATCAGAATGAACCAACCAATAAAATTTAATCAAAGTTCTCAAATTAGTTGAGTCAGAGAATAAGAAAACGTTATTATAAAACTTTGGGGACTATTGTAAAAAACAGCTCAATGTCCCCTCCCTCCCTGGTAATTACTACTTATGCAAATTTTATTGGTTGTACATATTTTCTCAATTTTGTGATTAATTTGCTCTGGAAAAGTGTTGTCCTAGTTTTTCATGGGCCTTCTGAAAATATGACCTCCCCCTTGGTGCAAATGATTGCTGCCATAATTCAAAATTGCACTCTCGCTCTTTTTCTCTTTCACATATTTTTTTGCCATTCTATTAATCTTTTCTTTTATTTTTCTCTTTCCTTCTGTCGTTCTCAGCATGTACTGTAAACCTTTTTTAATTCAAAGATTATTAAAATCAAAGATGTTTCAAAATACTCGTCGGACATCCGATAGTTTTAGTTTGTAATACAACTTCAGAAATTAAATGTATGGCCTCTAAATTTAACAAAAATGTTCGGGTAAAGTCCCTTTCTTCGTATTTTCACAGTAGCTTTTAACCTATTTCTAGCCCCTAGGAGGGGCTGTAACCCTGCTGGCCAATTGCCTAACCCTGTGGGGTCAATCACCTAACCTAATCTAAAATTACCTATTAAAAGCCATTTAAAAAAAAGACGAATCGCCCCTTAAGGGGCGTTGCCATGAAAGGGACTTTTCCCAAAAGTTCTAATCAACAGAAATGTTGGAGCCTTCCTTTTAAGTTCATATTGATCACTAAATAAGGGAAGTAGTTTTTTTCCTATGTCTATAGAGAGCTTTATCCCTTTTGGGCTAACCAAACCAAAAACCAAAAACAATAATGGGGGGAGGGGGATTTCTGTGCTCGTCTAAGTACTTTGAGGGATATCCCTAACATAATATTAAAATAAGATATCATATAGTTTTTAAAGGTTTGCCGCTCCTATTTTTTAAGTACCCACCTCTGACCTATTCAATATCTTAGCCAGGTATAATGTGTTCAGTATCGATAATGTATAGTTTATGTAAAATAGATTCCACATAATATCCTAGCATAAACTTATACGCTTTCATATCATATTAATACCAATATGCCTCTTGCATAGCTGTATGTATTTTATCTTGACCTAAATGTTTCATAGCATGTAGATCAGCAACAAATATTTTTTAGGAAGGGGGGGAAGGGTCCATCAATTAGAAATAAAACCTTCTTTGACTTGTAAGTTTTAGTTTAAAACAGAAAATAGTACATAAAATTTGACGGGGGAGATATTTTTCCAGCGTTGACTTCTCGTGGGAGGGTGGAGTTACCCTCTCCCAAAATAGATTAAAACCTTCTTTGGAAAGGTATATAACTATTTCGTTGTAGGGTACCAACAAGAGATACTTGCCGTAGGAAAAATACCCTTAAAAGTTTCATTAGTAACCTTTAAGAGCGTAGCGATTTGTTTTTTTTTTAAAGTAAAACTTGCAGTTTTATTTACTAAGTATATTTGCGATTACTTTTATTTAATGAAATCTTCCAATTTTTAACATGTACAAAACGGCCTGCTTAATTGCTTCAAGATCCATGTCAGATCTATATAGGAATAAATGGACGAGGTATCAGATACCCCGGGCCTGAGTTACCCAGCAATAGGGGATTTTAAATTTCACACCTCATTTTGAAGGTCTCAAGGCTAATTATTGGGGTTGAACACCCGGAATAGCGCTCATAAGCATTATAGATAGAATTTGTACAAAATGTGTTATGTTGTTTTGTGCCAAAAAAATAAAATATTTTATAAAAAATATGTTGAGTGTTAAAAAAATAAATTAAAGTACTCAAAAATGTTCATTAAAAAAATACTAAAATAGTCAATTTATTATAAAACTAAAGCATAAGGGATATTTACCCCACCCTCCTTATGAGAATTTATCCATTCCTTATAATCCTTTCCTAATGTCTCCCCCCCCCCCTCATTCCCGTTCATCACACAATCTTCAAAGAAATAGGAAGTATCACATTTCTAAATTTGTCCCCCCCACCAGTATATGTTTTTTAGATATGTAGTATCTCTATAAGTCCCTTCTTCCCTCATACACTTTGTCTTTCTTTCTTGCTGTAGTTTATTACTTAAGATCTATCAAAATTCATAATTTGTAAATTGCATATCAAAAACTATAAATCAAACAAAAGTGCACATATACAACTTGTTTAACATAAAAAAATCAACATATTTCATGAGTAGCATCCCTCATAATGACCTCATTCCTTTCTTTTCTCCTTTCTACCTCTTAAATGGATTCTTTAGTTCTACTTGATGCCATTGCATTGGTGAAAATGTCTTCTTTCTCCGTCTCTAATTCTACATCTAATTCTTATTTTATTTATAGTACATTTTGGACTATTTTGACCTTGTTTAATAACCCCCCCCCCCCCCCCCCTCCTCTCAAACTCTTTCCTTTTATTGGGTGGAGAGAACTACTAATTAGTGACACTTGGCTTCCATAAATCCTTTTCACACCTTTAACTTACAGATTAAACAAGGATGACAACATCCATAAAAGTAATTTTCTAAAATCAGAAGGAAGGACAAACGAACAATAACTCCTGTAGAGTGTCAGCACTTATTAAGCAACGCAATAATTTATAAGCCCCAAAAAATTGTACAGAAAATTGTTGCAAAATGGTGTAAATACAGGGTACAGTAAAATCACTTTCTTTCATTATTAGAATTTGATTATAGAGACGCATTGCTCATAATATTGTACTAGGATTCATTATTCAAAATATTAAATGTATATAAATAAGATGTTTTTGTCAAAAAATCAGCATATTTCATAGACATGCGGACTTTCTGGTAATAATTATAGATTTGCTACCAGATCATACCTAACAGTTATAGGAATCATCATATAAAGTTTAATATGAAGACAATTCTAATATGTCTAATTTAACGAAAAGAGGTAAACGTAACGGATGGACGAACCGACGCTTATTATAGAAAAGCTTCGTTTTTAAAATCATAGAATAAATACAAGTTTTGTTAGCCGAGACCTTTGGCCCCTCGGGAATAACAAATTTGGTTTTAATCTTATGATATTTCTCTTTAATATCAGCGGAAAGCTGTCTATAATACGATGCGCTAACTAACTTTTCTCGTATTTTGGGGATTCCTTCAATTTATTGACCATTATATTATCCCTTAAGATCCATGTGTCTACTATTTTAATTTTGATTAATTTGAATGCATTACATAAAAAGGGAAGGCTTTAATGATAAAGTAAATTAAATGTTGGATGCCAATTGGTATAGAAAATCTCTACAAAAAAAATTCCATTCGTAGCTCTTGCATAGCAGCCAAGAAAATCAAAGAATAAAAATTTATAATTAATGAGTGGCTTTGCATGGTGTGTGAAGTGAAGGATCTCGCTAACTATGGTTCTCTTTTATAGTGAAGCTTCTCATAGGTTTATTACAATTTAAGGGGAGGGTACCACCCTCTCTAAAGAATCCGCCCGTTAAAAAACCCTACTCCATAATGCAAGTGCTCCTAGAGGCCTTAAGGGTATCAGCAAGCTAGCAATATTGTATCCATTTTCTCCACTACATAAAACTAGCATTTTAGGAAGAGAAAAATATTTTCAACTTCTAAGCTAGTAATTGAAATGTTTTAATACATCTATAAACAAAACAAGAATGACAACATCCATAAAAGCGAAACTCTGAAACGGTAGGAATCAGTATTCTAATAATCATATAAATAATGTTATTTTATCACTTAAAAACTGTTGCTATAAATGTAACGATCATAGAGTAAATTTGCTTATTATTAAAGACTTATTACAGAGTGGCTTCGCTAATAAATCAGTTGTTGTAGAAACTGCAATATTAATGTTATGCATGGTTTAAAGATTATAAAATATGAAATAAAGGCATTGATTTAATAGGAAAGCTGCTCTATGTTACAGAAGTTACTAATTGATCAATAACGTTGTAAAAGCTGTAATATTAATATTATGCATGGTTAAAAGATAATAATAGATGAAATGAAGGCTTTGTTTTAATAGCGAAGCTGCTTTCTGTTACAGAATCTCCTTCCATCTTTCCATTCGTCTGTCTGTCTTTTTGTCCATTGAAACAGTATGGGGAAATTTCTTTACTGCTATTCATGATAGACGGCTAATTTTTGACTGAATATTATCTTTACCGAGATGACCATCCATTGCAAATCTACTCCAAAAAAGTTTTTAATTTGTCGGTCAGTTTGTATTGCTCTGAAATAAACCAAATTTTCACAGGAAATGAACAAAGAAAAATTTTCACCGCTCATAATATTACAGGGCTTCTTTACAACTCACTATATCCGTCAGTCTATATGTTATGCTGTGTTTCGTATTTATAAAAGCGAAGCCTTTCTATAATTAGGGTTGGTACGTCCGTCCGTAGCGGATAGCTTTTTTTTTGTTAATTTAGGAATGTTGGAATTGTCCTATTAATTTCAAATTTTGCATGGTGATTCCTTTAGTATATAGGTACGATTTAGAAAGCGCAGCAACTCTATAATCATTACCAAAATGTCTGTAAGTCCATTTTAAACATGTTGATTTTTTTACTTTTTAACAACAAAGTTTTATGTGATTTAATCATCGGATTGATCTGATTTTTGATATATTGATTCCTGGGACAAAAAAGTATAATGTAATAAGCGATGCAACTCTATAATCAAGTCCTAAAAATGTAAGTATGTCCATAAACATTATCCTGTATTAAGTTTTTTTTGAATCTGTTTTCAACAAGTTTATTTACAGATTTGCTGACTCTTATACATTTATATAGTGATTATTCAGTTCTGACACTATACAAGTGTTCATGTTTGTTTGTCCTACTGTTTCAGTGCTTTGCTTTTATGGATGTTGTCATCCTTGTTTTATTCTGCTGACTTTTCCTTCACTATTTCTTCTATCTTTTGGGCTATGTTTCTGCCTTTTTATGGATATTATTGCTACTTATAGATATTGTCCTCCTTGTTGTTTATTTCTTAAATTGGGAATTATAAAACGGGAGGGATTATTCTATGTATTACAAATGTAATACTTAATCATATGTTAGCCATTATAAACATAGCTTGCTAACGCAAATTTTTTTCCAAATTCTATATTAATTTTCAAAGAACCACTTTGTCTTATTTCACTTGTAATTGCAATATTTTACCATTCCTATTTATATAGTAGTGGCACTGCAGAAACAATATAATCTTCAGTTAGAATTTCCCTCCTTTTTGTGAGGTTGTTATGAATTATAATACAACTCCTCCCCATCTTAAACAGTTTATCAGGGAGAGAGGGGACATTGGGCTGTTTATTATGCTGGTACCTAAAGTTTTGTAATAATGTTTTTTTATTCGTTAGCTCAACAACTTTGAGGGACAAAGTGAATTTTTAATGGTTATATCAGTAAGTTGAGTGTTAAAACGGTTAAAGCACTAATTGTAATCTACAGGAGGGGTAATTATATGTATCATCATTGTGAATGTATATTAATTTATAGGCCATTGTCTTATCCCCTTAAATCCCTGCAGTTTATTTATCATATAGCCCGGTGACCTTAGTTGGGTTTATGACACATTTATTACCTCTTTCCTCCCCCCCCCCCCCCTATCTTCCTCGATATAGTAATGCCACGTCTCGCGGTCGTTGCGGTCATGCGTCATATTGGAAGGGTGACGCAAATTTCAGATCTCAGTTTTTGCTATTTGATTTACTATTTTTCTCTGTAAGATAACAACGATGCTGCAAGATTATTTAATTCGCTATAATATAAAGATATTTTTTTCAAATCGCGAAATCTGGGATCTGAAATTTGCGTCACCCTTCCAACCTGACGCATGACGGCGTATGTCCGGGAGATATGGCATTATTTAGTACACTATCTTTATCAATTCTAAATCAATTTCCTTTACCTCATATACCCCCTCCCCAACCCTTAAAATCCTTTTTAAAGTATAAATTTCAACCTCAATAATTTGCCTTGAGATTTATGGGATTTCTGAAATTTGAAACAAAAAGTTTATTACTGGCTTTCTGAGTCGGGCTTTCTGTATCCTAACCCGAATAAATGTCTATAAACGAGCTCAAGTTTTCTAAGGAATATATGATTAAAACTCATAGTGCTCCAATAATCCATAATAAACTCTCATTGCCCAGAACGATAAGACCCATTATTTTACTTTATTAAAAATAAATTCATTTTTTTCATTTCATGTTGCTATTTACCTTATATTGATGTATTTAATTTCTAATCATAAAAAAGAAAATTTAAATTTATAATATGATAAATTTAAGAAAACTATGTTTTAAAAGAATTCGATTGTGGCGACATTTTGTGTGTTCAAATATTAAACTAAAATTGTAATCATCAATCATTAACCCTTTGGTGATGGTAATGTAAAGAAAAAAATATAATTAAAAAAAATCTTTTAAAAATCATTTGAATTATTAAATATTTACTTTACGGGTGAGGAAAATAGATTTATTGAGAAATAGATATGCATATAGAAAACTAGCCAATAGGGAGATAATTATATCGAGCCAACTCTAGTCAGTTATATTACAGACTGTAGTTTTGTATTGTAACGAAAGATTACAGGACAAACGCAGGAGTGACTAACATCATGGTGGACAAACACGGGAGTGTATAAAATATAAGGTTAATTACGTATTTTCATACTGTTTAGGTAAGGTTAAGATATGAAAATACAATTAAGTTTACGCTGGGTTTAGGCATTTAAAAAACTTATTAGATGGTTTTAAATATGTTTGGTTAGGTGAAGTGACTACTCCGACGTTTGTCCTAGGACCTAAGAAAATAAAGAAAAATATTGAGTAAGTAAATATGCATTCTTTGTTTTTAATTCTTTCTCTTTCATGCTAGGAAGGGAGTTAACATTGGGCTGTTTATTACACTAGTCCCCAAATTTGTATAATAACGTTTCTTTTTAATAGTCTTGACAACTTTTGGGACTTTTATTGAAATTGATTAGTTGGTTCGTTAAGTTGATGTCCAAAGGTTTCAACCACTAACTGTAATCTACAGAATGGTTAATTTAGTGTACCGTCATCGGGGTTGTACCTCAATTTATCAACCTTAGTCTTATCCCTTCAGATTCCTGCTTTCATACCGAGGACTCAGCAGGTGCACTTTAAAAAAAATGGCTATGGATCAGCAAAATTTTTGTCGTATGTGTCTGCAAATTATCGAAACATTTGGCGGCTTAAGCATCTGTAACAAAAAAATCTAGCGGCTGTCAAGAACGAGTTGTTTGATATAAGATTAGAACAAGACTGCTATGTGTACTTCTAGTCAGGGATCTAAGGGATAAGGCCATAGATGATAAATTGATTTATATCCCTGATGATGATACTCAAAATAACCCCTTCCGTAGATTGTAATTAGTTGTTTAAACGTTTGGATACTCAACCAAACGAAGCAACCAATCAAATTCCAATAAAAGCCCCCAAAGTTTATTAGTCAACAAATAAGGAAACGTTTAAAATTTTGAGGACTAGTGTAATAAACAGCCTAATGTTCCCTTCCTCCCTGGTACTTCCAGCTATTTAATTAGTTAAAGTTTTACTCATTATTAGAAAACTTTACAACAAAAGATCTACTTACTTTATACACTTCAAGGTGAAATTAAAACAAAAAAAGTTTATTTATTTCATATGATATGTAGTTTTTTTTTCATTTAGATGAAAAAGTTTGTTTTATTATAGTATGTTTGTTTTAATGATTCGCATACTTGCTTATATCTAGGTGAGGATTGATATGTAAGGAAAATAGCCTAAAACCACCACAAGACATATATAAACCTACCCTGAAAATTTAGCCGCAGACCAAAAATACCTACTACTTTATATTATAGGATAATCATCACTAACACTTTCCCATATCCTTTAAAGTTCTGTATCTCATGGGATAGAGAAGGGTTCAGAAAACTAGCTGAAAACCATCCCAAGTCTTAAGACCTAAAATTATCCTGAGACCCATGTAAAGCTTTCATATAATGGATGACTTCAACATATCTCTTGTGAATGAAATCTGAAGCTGCAGACAAAAACAAGAATATTACTTTACATAATAAGATTGATTTTTTAACTCTTTCTCATAATTTCTATTCTCGTATTCATTCGAATCCGGTGGATAGGAACCGGTTCTCATCCATACAAAAAAAAACTATGTCTAGCATCGTATTATATCCAGCTTTCTACGAATATAAAAATGTACAATCATAAGATTAAAACCAGTTTTTTTAGCCCGTGATTTCGGCACCTCGGCATTTTATATTTTACATTCTATATCCGCGGAAAGCCGTTTATAATACGATGAAAGAAATAACTATCCAGTATGGATTCAAAAACTGTAATATAATATCCGCTGGATTAGATAATTTTTCATATTTATATCCGCGGAAAGCTTTTCCATTCTATATTTATTTAATTGTCTGTAAATTATCTTCATTTAGTTTTCGAACTCTTGTTTTCTACTTTAGTCTCCTTTAATTTTCTTTTGATCTGGATATATCTTTTCATTTTCTCCCTTTCTTTTTCTCTTTCTCGTTCTCTCTCTCTCTCTCTTTCTCTCTCTTTAGAACTAATATAAATCCAATTTGTTTGAACAACGTCGTAAACTAGTTTTACATGGTTTGTGCTATTTATTCTGAATATTCTATTAGCTCCATGTGCTTTATCCAGACAGGGATAAATATTTAGTAAGAAAAGGTTGTTATTTCAACTAGAAAAAAAAACTTTTAAAACCTTAAAATAAAACTTTTGTAATCAACCTGGACTACAAATAGATCTAGTTTTTGTGCCTTTCAAATTAAAACTTTTATTGACGTCAAAAAAATTTTGATCTTGAATGGGTAAAAAAGTTTGGGAACTTATATTTCTTATATCCAACAAATGAGAGAAACTTTGGGTACCAGTATAATTTACATTTCAATGTCTTTTCCCTAACTGATTTTCCCTTTATCCTTTTTAAAAACTTTTAGAAAACTAGCAGCTGCGTCCCTAGTATCAAGGGATATGAAAAGGGAGAAAATTAGCTTAAAACAATACAACTTTTTTAAAAATTAAAACAGCCTAAAACCAACACGGTACCTATAAGAAGCTCCATTCGAAAGGAGAACCATATTGGTTAAACAAAAAAGCTTACTACTTTATGAAATAGGATAATGGTTTACTTTCAACTAATTTTGTCCTTGTTGTGTGACGAAAGGGTCCCGGGCGTTTGCACAATTTTGGATGTACTGAATTTTAGTTTCCGAAAGTGTGCCTAGCATCCGCGTCCTATCTCAATATTTACTACTAGCTAAAAAAGCTACAAACTTAAAAAAAAAACTAAATTTGAAATATTAAAATTTTGAATATATAATGTATTAATCGTTTATATACATTACTAGCGGCTTCACCCCTAGCCTCTTGGGGCTTTGCCAAAAGAGATAATTAAAAAAAATACTACTGGTGCTTAGTCTAGTGTATTTGTGGTATTCGGCAACCGTGAGCCATGCCTATGGTACCCCTGACCGGGGTTCGGGGAAGGGCCAAAGGCCCTCCCCCGAGTCCTGGGGAAGGGGTCTGCCGACCCCCTCCCTATGCCTAAAATTAATGACTGATTTTGACAGCCTTATTATGGTTAAGCTGTATTGTTAATTCCCCCCACCCTTTCCAGGGATGGGGGATCATTATTGCCCAAACTGACTATTGTATATGTATTATGTTGCTTTTATTTATGATTATTTATTCCTATCTGTGTAGCTATTGTTTGTTGTATATAACTTTAGTAATCCTTAGACCTTCAATAAAGGAACAACTGAATAGATCCTGTTTATTATTTAGTGATTGCTAGAGAAGCGTAGCTTCTCTATAGTATAGGTGTCCACGTCTGTTCACACTGCCGTAGTCATTTGAACTCTGGTGTCTGCCATTTATCCTAGGCGGATACCACATATTCCTGAGAAAATTATATTTTTTTTTTTTGGGGGGGGGGTTTTCATTTTTTGGGGGGTTTGGGGTGTCCCACCCCCCAAGAAAATAGCTTAAAACCCCCACAGGACCAATAGGTATATTCCCTGAAGAGTAGAATCCGATAGGTTGAGTGGTTACCGAGATCTCAAGGGACGGACGGACGGACAGACAGACATCATTCTACTTTGTATTATAGATATCTCTTTTCCCTTTGACCGGAGTAGCTGAAAATAGCGTTTGCAATAATTGCGTTATCTGCTGTACAACTTTGGAAATTATTGAAGAATCGGGCAATCCATTTTCAGCACATCTAATTTTGACATGGGGATCAAATCAGGAATCTAAAGGATAAGACAATAGATAATAAATTGGTATATTTTTTCAATGAGGATATAGGATTTAATGATTCTATGGATTAAAATTAATGGTTGAAAAGTTTGGAATCTGTCAATCAAATTCAATAAAAAACCCAAAGTTTTTTTGCCAACGAATAAGATATCACGTTTATATAACTTTTGGAACCGGTGTAATTTACAGTCCAATGTACCCTTTCTACATGGAATCAAATAGTTTTGGGTGTTTATCAAATTCTGTATAGGTATTTTATATTCGCTAAACAAAAAAAAGGCACACAATGACAATTCAGGGAGAAAGGGGACATTGGGCTGTTTATAATATAGTCCCCAAAGTTTTACATGTGGTTTTCTTATTCGTTGCCACCTTTTAATTGGGTCTTTTAATATCAGCCAATAGCGTCGGAAATATTAACACAGCCAAGTCGCTACAAAAGAGCAGAAAGCAATTTGTCAGCAGACGAAAAAGTCCCCACTGCTTTAACCATGTAGTTGTCTGGTTTATACATATGATCAAGTAGAGAAAGGTAATTTTACTGTAATTTAAATGGGCACTCAAAATTAAATGAACTCGTAATCTTATTCGTTGCCTCAACGACTTGTATTAAATTTTGATTGGTTTTAAACCAGGATTGTCCAAATTTTTTACCCATAAGGTTAATCTACAGAAGGGATAATTTTGTTTGTAACCTTTGGAGATGTTTATCGGGTTTTTCCCCATTGTCTTATCCCTTTAGATCTTTATGATATGATGCTAAGCGGGAATGAAGGAACATCATCTAGTTTTTATTTGTCAACCCACCATTTTACAGCCGTGCAATTCTGCTAAATAGGCAGTTTAAAAACATGACCCTTGAGAAATATTCTAGCGACTACGCCCCTAACATCTAGGGTGTCTATATATTTAAAGTTATATGATAGGGCAGAAAAAAGCCTAAAACCATACCAAGACTTATTTATAAAAAATAGCCTTAACCATCTCATGACCTATTAAAAACATCACTGTAAAGGAGAACCATATATGTTTAGCAGTAAGCGAGATCCTACGTTATGGACATGAAAAAGCTTAATAAAAAGCTTATATAATACGATAATGTATAATTTAAGGGCTTCAATTTTTTGTAAATTGGGAATTGTCATATTTGTGTTAGGTTTAAACATCCATTTGATTTTTAAAATTGTAAAAGGATGATGTCCTTGAGGCTTTCAGGCGGGGCAAACACGCTGCTGCTGACCTCTGGTATGTTTAATAAACTTTTCTTATGTTTCTATTAATTTAACTTATGTATGTTGTTTTGGCTGTTTTGTAAAGTTTGAGCTGTGTTTCTTTATTTGTCTAATTATTTGGAACATGAAAAGTAAACGAAGTAGCGGGTTTCATCGTATTTTCACAGAAGCTTTATTACTCCTATTTCTAGCCCCTTCGGGGGGCTTTAACCCTGCGTGTCAATCATTAACATTTACCTAACCTAACCTGAAAACCCCTATCCAAGGATAAGAAACTCGCTACTTTGTTTTCTTTCCATGGTCCAATTATTTTTATAGTAGCTCAGGTACTCAATAAATTACTTTGTCTAAATTTCTATTAGAAATCATGATTTATCGCCATTCAAGGCTGGTGTTGAGATATATTGAGGGTTATCTTAAATTCACATCTAAAAATTTAGGCTAGATTAGTTAAGATTAGCCCTGCAGGCTTGATACCCTAATTAATTGGTCCCCGCAGTGTTGGTACCCCATGTAGACACAAGATTTTAACCCCTGCATGCCCTAGATGTTTTTACAATTCAAAAATGTAAAAAAAAATAGGGGAGGGGGAGGATTTTCAATAAAAGGTCTAAGTGAAGAATTAATCTAACCAATAAACATTTCACTAATAAACCTATCATATATATGTGGATAAAGAGAATTACTAAACAGCTAAATGAGCTACTTATTTTTTGTGAATATTCCTCTGACTAATTGTATCAACAAAATTAACCAATTTATATATGTGTATACTGTATAGGCTTTATATTTTAAATTATTTATTTCTAAAATGTTTACTTATCCAGAATATTTATATCTTACACTGAAGATAATGATTTTTGTCTGGTTAGGAAATGTTTTCTTTTAAAAACAAAATTGATTTAATTTAAATCTTTACACAAGCTATATTGATTCAACTAACGATCCTTTATGCATTTATTAAAACGCGAATCATGTTCAATAAAGTATTGATTCACTTATAAGACAGCGGGCAAAGGCAAAATTGAATAGTTAAAGAAGAATATACCCTAATACAGTAAATAAGATCTTGTAACACATTGAGTAAAAGTAATGCATAAATGAACTATAGTATAAATACAAATAATACTATAATCAGAAAATCTAAGATTAAGATCTAAGTATGAACGAACTGACCAATAGATAAGTCCTTTGTTAGCAAGCTAAATTAAAGACAATTTTTTCCTTGTCATAATATCCACGTATATATTACATCCATTTATGTATGCCTTGCTAAATATTTCACCTTTTTTGATATGACCATATATGGACTTGTTTTAGGATCAAATTATTTATCTATGTAAATCATTGACGTAAGCATTTTTCTAAATTTGAACTTTTATTAACTATTAGCGAATTTTCCAGTATGGCTCCAAGCTTTTTTGTTTGTTAATTAGATTTTCAAGAAAAATAAAAGGAATTGGGCGCATAAAATCATCCAAAAGGGCTGTTATCTTCTATAGGGCTGGGACTCAAGCTCTGGTGCCCAGTGGTGTTGATCATTGTTTTGATAATTATACAAATACACAAACATAGATTGGATGATTTTTTGTACTGTTTGGGCTATAAAGCGAAACTCTGAATCAAACAAAAGAACAGACGAACATAGACACTTGTAAGTGTGTCAAAACTTAACAGGCAGAATATAATTTTAAACTAAGTATTATAAAAAAAAACTTGTTGCATAAGCGAGTAAATACAGGATTCTGTTAAAGAACCTAGATACATTTTTAGGTCTTTATTATATTAGCATATATAGTTTGAAATCGATAGGACAATTCTAACATGTCCATGTTAGCGAAATGATCTATCCGTTATGGACTAACCTATCTAGGTAATTATAGAAAAGCTATCCTTTAAAAAAATCACTGGGCCAAATCACTTTTTTATCTATTAAATTTTCATATTGAAATAAGAAAATTGAATTGTTACACGTTTAAACCCATTTCCGCTTCTAAGCTAGAGGGCTAAACTTTTTTGTGGGGAGTTCATTTATTCTGCTAAACAACAATTTTGTCTTATCAGAGGAACACCTTTTATGTTTAGTTTGAAGAATAGCTTTTGTGTTTAATTTTGCAACACCATATAAACAGATCACCAAAATGGGATAAGAATTAAAGATGTTCATACTAAATCTTAAAAATGTGTTATGTTTTTAGCGAAAAAGAGAAATGGTTCTTATCAGAGCACTTTTTCTACAAGGTACTTGGCCTTATGTTTGGCTTTGACAGTATAATATGATACAGTAATAAAAAAGTATGTTTGAGTTATCAAATTTGGGAAAGTTTCAAAAAGCTAGTAGGATAGTTTTTAGCCATTTTATTTTAAAACGAAAGACTTTGATTCGGGTCATAACACGTAATGGTTTCAAATAAAAAAAATAGGTATATATGCTTACAACTAAACAAAATAATTTTGTATGATTGTAATAAGACCTCTAATGGTAACAGTTGTTATGAAAGATATCCTTAATCATATCATTGCAATAATAAAACAAGGATGAAACATATGCATTAAGAAAGAGTAGTTAAAATGAGAGATAATAATTGAAGGGGAGGAGGGAGAGAGGAGACATCTGGCTCCTTATTACACTGCCCCCCCCCCCCAAGTTTTATAATCACGTTCTTTTATTCGTTTACTTAACAATTTATGGAACTTTTATTGAATTTTATTTGGTTGGTTCATTAAGCTGAATTTCCATTTGTTTCCGCCACTAATCTACAGAAGGGGACATTTTTGTATCTTCATTGGGGATGTGTATAAATTTTCTGGTCGTTGTCTTATCCCTTTAGATTCCTGGAATGGAAGAGATTCATTATTGAAATTATACGCATAAAAAGTAATAACAAATATACTCTATTATTAAGTCAAATGGTCAGTCTGTCTGTCTATACAGCTCAAAAGTTGAGAATTAGAATCAAACGAACCTAATTATAAAAACAAACATTAAAAAGTAAAACCAACATATAAGATGAACTTGTAGAAAAGAACATAATACATATTTGCGTATACGATGTTGTAACAATAAATGGTTATCATACAATTCAACTTATTTTAGCTTTTTAAATTTTTTGTCTCAATTTAGGTTGATTTTTGATCAGTTCGTTAAGCCAGTTGGAGAAGAGGGGATGGGGAAAAGGCGGTGTATAGGCGATTTCGTTATTTTAGCCCTCTGCATGTTTCACAGTATTTGAGAACATGAAAATCTGGTGTAAGATCTAAGTACTAATACATACATAAATTGATTTCATCATCAATAATTATATACAAAGTTATTCAAAATTGGTGGTTGAAACGTCTAATGAACCAACCAATCGAAATTCAGTTAAAGTCAACAAAGTTGTTAAGTTAACGAACTTTTCTGCTAGTCTATACGTGAAAATTCTGCAGTTTTAAAGAAACATATATAATATAAATAAATGTTTTAACGAGGCCTTCTTTAATACTTTATGGGGTTGAAGAATTATTTGGTTTGCACAGGATATAGGGAAAGAAAATGTCTTAAAATTGTAATCCCATAAAATTAAATTTAAGCATTACAAAGTTCGAACGGTAAATATTTTGTGTAGGATCGAATCAAAGACAATTTTCTACAAATATTAAAATAAAAATTATAAATTTAATACTAGTTTTGTTAGAACGGGAAAAGTGGTTTTAATCTTGTAATTTTTCTTTTTAATATCCACGAAAAGCTGTCTAAATATAATACAATGCGATAAATAACTGTTTTGACATTCATAAAGAAAAAGAAAAGACATATACATACAGAATTACATATTATAGTACGAGACTTTTATTTACATCAACATAGCTTAGTAGCTGGAAATTAATCAGAAAAAACAGGAATCACTGTGTTATTAAAAACTCAAGAAAATCAGAGATAAAATTAGTTTCTTGCCCTGCATTTTGTAACAGTTTGAAGGAAAATTGGGTTAGGAGAATTGTATGGGCATGCAGGTTGTTTTTATTCCAATTTGAAATACAGTCTTCTTTGCTTAATTTGAGTGATTTGTCTTTTGCAGCTAAAATAAGATTGGATAGTTGAGTATATACATTTAACGAGAAATCATCATAATACATATTAAATAGGTAAAAGCTTTCTTTTAGAAAAATAAATTGAGGTTGTCCATTATTATACTTAATATCTAAAAAGACAGCTAGTTTATGAATAAAATAAGAAGGAAATAAACAAAAGAATAATGCATGATCTGTATTGCTTTCTGTATTACATTTGTTGCAAATATTTGAATCGACTAATTTGAATTTAAATAGTTTATTTTTGCTTGGTAGTGTGCGATTCAATTGTTCTAGATAAAAGTTTTTGAAATGTAATATAATTGGTAAATTAAAAAGTTTCTTAATAGTAAGTTCAAAAAGTTCCTTGTCAGGAAAGAACAGTTTGTCTCTTTTTCTTGTCATTATAGAAGGTAATTCTATGTCAATTTTAGATTTATACATTTGTTTGAAATGAAAAGAAAAGAGTTTCTTGTTCTTTACCAACAATGAACTAAGTGGGTTCAGGAACAGCTTGGATTTTTGCAGGCTGAAACTAGTAGCAGAGAAGCAGGGCTTGAACGCATCAACCACTTTTTGTAACTTGTTAATTAGAATTAGATCATGAATTGATTCATGTATATTGAGATCAAGAATTGGTAGATATAGAGCTTTGGCACCAATTTTTTTGCATTCTAAAATTGAAGCTATCGTGAATTTTTTTGCATTAGAAAGAATGTGTTTGTCATTTTTAGTAAAGGGTGTAGTAATATTTGCAAAATTGGATGTCAGAATGGGTGAAAAAAGACATGTTGATTTATCATGTTCAAGGTTGTAGAAAAATTCTAAAGCTTTTTCGAAATAATCGCCGCCCTTGCAAGGATAAAGTTCTTTGAAAGTTTTTTGATATTTAGTAAGAGTAAGAAAACTAAAAGTCTTTAATAATGACTTAATAGGCATGTGTTTGTGTGTGAAAATTAAGCCAATACTTGTGTCAGGGTGGTCAGATGCATACTTAAGACAACTCATAAAACTATTAATCCATATTGAGAAAGATTGGCTTTTTGGTAATAATAAATTTAATCCACCCCTTCTAAGATCTAATTCAATCCTTGGACGAGCGATTTTTGTTCTTGAAGTAATGGTACCATCTTCTTTTCTTTGAGACCATAGGAATTGCAGCACAATTTTTTGCAATCTTTGCAGGGTTTTCTCGTCAGGGTTGTAAACTCGGTAGATGTGATAGGCTGAAGAAGAAAGTAGGGCAGAGCATAGATTTCTTCTTTTTAGCAGATTGTATCTTTGCTTAAGGGGAAACCTTTTAGCTTTCTTTTCTAATTTATAACAAAGTTCATTATATGTCATTTCTTTAGCTAGTGTTTGATTAAAGGAAATATATATCCCTAAATGTTTAAAGTATTCCACGATTTGGCCTAATTTTGATAATTCACTTGGATATGAACCTTGAACTAAGATTTTTGTTTTGTCAAAATTTATTTGCAGTCCTATACTATTTTCTAATTTGGACAGAAGGTTTATAAGTTCCAACACGTCCTTGTTTTCTTTTAAAATGGTGCTTATAATAGTGTCATCAGCAAAACTTTTTGGTCTAACAGGGGTGGGTCCTATTTTATAATAAATATGTTTAATCTTAGTACTTTCTAAGCATGCAATAAAAATATGGTTGACAATAATGAACTTTGAACCAGAAGGCGAGTCTCCTTGCGACGAGCCCCTTTTAATTTTAAACCATTTAGAGAAATATCCATTAACAGCAACTCTGAATCTACCCCTATTAGTAAAATTAATAAAACAATGAGCAAAATTGCCTTCAGGGAATATGAAGGATAAAATGATATTAAAAACCTCTTCCAAAACCATGTCGAAGGCTTTAGAAAAATCAAATGATATTATTTGGCAATTAGATTGGGCTTTTTCCATGTGATTGATTTCGGCAGTCAAATTAATACTTGCATTAGACATTAATCTTGTGGGTACATAGGCAAATTGACCACTGTGGACGATTCTGTCCAAATATGACGTAAGTTTTCTATTTAAGGCTTTAGATAATATTTTGTAAACAATCTCTAACAGTACTATTGCGCGAAAGTGTTCAATTAAAGTCAGATCAAAGTTTTTTTTGGGAATGAAAATTACATTTCTGTCTTTTATCCATCTAAAGGGACTGTTGTCAATGTCTATATCATATAATTTGTTTAATGCTTTAGTAAAGAAAGTTGGCAATAAATCTAAGAGAAAAAGAAAAAGTGCTTTTGGTTGTGATGAAATTCCTGGCGCGCTTGTGTTTTTCCTAGAATTAATAATCTCCCTGAATTGTTTTGTAGTTGAATATGGACTGGTGAGATTTTTAATTCTAGGAAAAATTTTTTCCATGTTAAGATCATAATCATTGAGCAAGTTATTCAATGTTGACTTTGGAACACACTCAGGGCTTATAATTTTAGCATGTTGGTTAGCAAACAAATTAGCCAACTTTTGGGGAGATGTTACTGTTTCTCCATTTGTATTGATTTTATACGACGTTTTTTTAAAGTTTGGTATGTGCCTAAAAGTCATGTTGTTGTATCCTCCATCATATTGCAGCCTCCGAAAATATTTAAACTCTGCTTGTGAATACACAAGAGACTTAAAATATTCCTGTTGACTTGATACAAGTTTCTGTATTTGTTCCACTGTGTCAATGTTGGGTTGATTTTTCATACTTTTGTACAGTTTAGAAATTTCATCATCAAACGATTTAAGCTTTATAGAGTTTTTTGCCTTGTCTTTTGAAAAAAATTTGTCATGAGCTTTTTTTAAATGTGTTAAAAGGTCAAAAAATGCTGAGGTTTCTTTGTATTCTAAATGATCAAATGACACTTCATTATCAAATAAGTTTGGATTTGTAACATAAACCTCTTTAGTATTTTTTAGGTGTTGTATTTCAGACAAATCATACAAAAATGAAATAGTTTCTTTTTTTAAATGCTCAACAAAGTCTATTTTTTTGAAAAGATGACTTTTCCATGTAGGAGAACAATAAAGAAAGGACTTTCTAAAAGACACAGTACAATGCTTATGATCGCTGAAACTATTGTGTTGGAATTTTATTGAATTAAACATATTAATATTGCAGTAAAAATGATCGATTTTGCTAGAATGAAATTTACCGTTTCTGATTGCGCACCATGTATAATCATGGTTGTAGTTTAGTTTTTCAGATAAATCAAACAAGTTGAATCTATTTAATATTCTATTTAATCGTTTGGCCTTTGTCAGATGGTGTGGTGAAGTGTCGGAGATATTAAAATCACCATAGAAACAAAAGTTTTCTATAGAATTTTCCTGAATAAATAATTCTATTTGATGTAACACTGCTAAACATTCCTTTAATTCACAGGGAAGGTATACAATGATATTTTCAATGAATGTAGTTCCAATCTTAATTTTTACGTACACAGCATATTTTGAATAAATAACTTTAAAATTATCAAACTCAAGACTATTATGGATGTAAATAAGAATGCCACCTTTTTTGTTTGCAGTTTGCCCTACAAATTTTAAATGCCTTGGTAATTTTGGTATGTTTTTATCTGCCGGTAGTTTTGTTTCAAGTAAGCAATATAAGGAGGGAATGCCTTGGCTTGAAAAGTCAAGTTCTTGTATCTTATGGGAGATTCTATTTGTTCGATGTCCTATTTGGTTTGTGCATAGAGATCCTAACCCGCGTACATTGCTAAATATGATATTAAAATTTTCTTTAAGAGACATAAAAAAATATTTACACTAAACTACTATACAAGTTTTTACAGAGCTTAATATAAAACAGAGAATGGGGGGGGGCACGGGGGGGGGGTTGTGCTTGATAACACAGAGATGGGGGACTGGGGTTTCAGAGGAAAAAAACCTCTGAAAAGTATTTGCCCAAATTTCTAATAGAAGTTTGGCTTTGGGCTCTGGCCAAAAATAGGTAAAAACAAATGAAAGATTTTTCCCTATAACAACTTACTGTTGAGAATTATTCATTCAATTAAAGAGAGAGCAGCTTATTACAATTATGCTGAAATGTTAAAACAAAAGCAACTCTGGTGTCTTATCCCTGAAATATAAAATCAATATTGGCTTTGTGCATTAATATTTGTATTTTTCCGCAGTGTTACTAATAAAATTAACTTTTGATTAAGAAATAGTTGGTGCTTATAGATTAAAGATTTTGTTTAATTGTGCTTATGATCCCTTTTCCGTGGTTTAACTTAGAAAACAGTAAAAGTGTCCAACCATGACGCCAGAAAAAATCAACAATTAACCAATAAGAGGCCAGTATTCACTGCAGTAAAATATGTAGCGGCCTCTCATTGGTCAACTGTCACCTTCCCCCGACGTCACAGTTCGACACTCCCACTGCCTTCTTTATCTTATAATTTTGTAATGATACAACTGTTTTTAGGTGCGAAGTTTCCTTTAAATAGTTCTGGTCCCTTACATATATTAAATAAGATTACTATGTTAATAATTGTTAAACGAGAAATGTTAATTAACAAAGTTTTTAGCTTGTCACTGCTTCGCATTTATTGTATTAAAAAGCTTGTGTTTCCCCTACTTAAAAAAAACTATTACACAAGGATGACAACATTCTTAAAGGCGGAGTCCTAACTAGAAGAAATTCATAGATCTGAGCGTTATAGTACTTACTTTGTTGCAAGATGCAGTAACTTTTTCAAAATACTTTGTTTAAAAAAATTGATAATTAACTTCTTTGTTTTTCTTAGAATAATATATTGAAAATTCAAGAACGATTGTATAAGTAGAATTGATGTAAAAAAAAGATTGAGTTCAGCACATTTCAAATGTAATCCATTGCTTGCGGTCGGACGGCCAGGATTGCAGACGTATGTACGGACATGTTGGCCTAATTGTAGAAAATCTTCGTTTTTATTGATCATAGAAACTAGAAGGCTACAATAAAAGACATTAGTTCAATCAGGGATAAGACACTTGTAGAGAGTTTATGTTTTGTAGTTGCATTGTATATATTCATCCTGGGGGTTTAGTTTAGACCATTGTATTTAAATTACTTCCTTGATCAAAACAATATGAGGGATTTAGGAGAGGGGTTGGAAAGTTTGGAGGGGGGAAGGGGGGGAATTCTGAGGTATTGCTTATATGGGGCAGGCTGTAATCTCCGTGTGCTACAGGTGCAGGGGGTAGGGGAGTGTGGTTTTGATGGGAGGATGTGTGTGTGTTGATGTAAACCTGTGTGTCTTTTCTCATGATTTTATTTGAAATAAAATCCTGAGAATCCTGATTTTGATGGGAGGATGTGTGTGTGTTGATGGATACCTGCGAGTCTTTTCTCATGATTTTATTTGAAATAAAATCCTGAGAATCCTGATTCATAGAGCGTTTAGATGGAGATTTAGATTGAGGAGATTTGATAGATTCTGGCAGCATGTCCTTAAGCGTTGGTTTTGGGGGTGGAGGAGGGGGGAGGTATTGTGGGATAGTGTCATCGATATGTTGGAATATTGCTTCTTTCAGGTAAAGGCCTCTTTCTGTTTTCAATGTATCAGCCATGCCAGGAGCATTCTCAGCACTGAACACTGCCACAGATGCAGCATCTTTGGTTTTTGACCAGATTCCATGTGATTTGAATTGGTAAAGGGGAATGAGAGTGCCGCCTTTGATTGTGGTGAAGTTTGTGATGGAGTAGGATTGGACCAAACCATGGTGTTTAGCTTCGTGCAATGTTTGTGTCACAAGCCTAACCTTGTGTTGCAGTTCTGGATAGGAGGCCAGGGCAAACTGACAGGATGGCATGGAAACTCCATTGGCTTCACAATGGGATTTCAGAGCTGTCAGAGCGCTTTTTCTGTGTCCTTCAGATGCATAGAACACATTGACTGGAAAGACAAGCTTTCCATTGTACTGCTTGTGGCGCAGCTGTTGGATTTTGACAATTCCAGCATTATTACCAAATAGAGCTGCAATTTGGTCCCAGTGGCTGTCTTTGTACATCCATGTGTTGGAGTTGACATTAATGACAGAACCTATATTGCCAATATGAACAGAGCGTCCAATTTTGGCAAGATCAGGGGATGGGTTGTGACTGTTTAGGTTTAGATTTGGTGTTGGCTTTTTGTCAATGTCAAGTAATTGCTTAATGTTTTTAACTTCAGCTGAAATATCAGTAACCTTACCGTTTTCTAGTAATGTTTTAACTAAATTTTGGGTTTCTTGTAATGATTTAGATAGTTTTTTCACTTCACTGGATAAAGATTTTATTTCAGCTTGGAGAGTAATCACCGTTGGGTTTGTGTTTTCACCATCACAATCCATTTTGATATTATTTGTCTATGTTGGTAGGGGGATGGTTTTTTTTTTTTTTAAAGAGGAGGTGGGGAAGGGGTATGTGAAATAATTAGCAGGGGTGTATAGCTAGAACAAAATTTTATATATAAAAAAGATAACTGAGGAAAAAAATACAAGCTTGGAAAAAAAGGAAACAAATAACTTTCTCTTTAAAAATAAATTTAATAAGTTGGGGATAAATTTGTATAGGGAATATTAAACCTTATAGATCCATCATAAACTTATATAATAGACAGGTTTAATTCACTTCAACTTTGGAGATGTTTCCACCTTGAGATTCAAATGTGAACTGAGTGTTTTGACATTCAACTTTTTCTTTTTTCCTGACCCTTTTCAATGTTATCTTTTAAGGAGTTATTGCATAGGACTGTAATACAATTTAGCAGGAAGAAAAATATAAGATTAATACTAGTTTTTCTGTGGAAAATTGTCTTTTATACAATATATGGTTTTTCAGTAAGTCTCAGAACTGGTTCTAATCCAGCGGAAATTAATTGGTTTCGAAGCCATATTGGAAATAAACTTCTTTATTATTATTTTGCTTCCTATGGATATCATAGTCCTTGTCAGTAAAAAAGCTTTTTGTATTTTTTTTAGCATGGGTGTGCTTGAATGTCCATTTTGCATCTCGCTGTGCAATTTAATGTTCTTTTAACAGTGACTTACATGCCATAATTATAAAGTATAGCTGCGCTTCTAGAAAGATAAAAAGTAATGAATTGCTACCATACTTCACGACTCGTATGAAAAGCCCCCATTGTATGTCAATTAAGCAACATGACAACATTCTATTTATAGATGCATAGCAACTCTATCAATAACTTTTTCAACCAACACGAATATATAATCACTGTGGGCTAGAATTGAATCAAGACAAAAGTAAGTGCCGAGCCCTGGGACCTATGTATGGTGAAAATAGACATAAAACCATGATTATTCCAGGTAAAACCAAAATATTTCAGCGGGGGCTTTTTGAGAAAATTAGATTTGAAAATTTCAAAATCAATTTTCACCCCCTAGGAGTTGCCGCAAAATCATGACAAGGAAAGGAAATATTATTTATTTTAAATTTTGAACAACTTTGCTTTTATAAAGTTCTTCATAAAACCAATCCTGAAGGGAGTTAATTAATGGCCATTTTTATCAATTGCTTTGCAAAGGTCACGAAAATTCAGCCTAAAATAAATCATATATAGAGAGGTTTTATGAAAGACTTCATAAAAGCAAAGTTGTTCAAAATCTAAAATAAATAATGTTTGCTTTTCTTGTCATGATTATGCGGCAACTCCTAGGGGGTGAAAATTAAACTTGAAATTTTCAAATCTAATTTTCTCAAAAAGCCCCCGTTGAAATATTTTGGTTTTACCTGGAATAATCATGGTTTTATGTCTATTTTCACCATACATAGGTCCCAGGGCTCGGCACTTACTTTTGTCTTGATTCAATTTTAGCCCACAGTGTAATAGGTTAACTGCTTGAGTGCGTAAAATAAAAATTATAAAGCCCTGCCATTCCTTTTCGTTCCATATAATCTCAATAAATACACTCCACAAACATGTCGTGCAATCAAAGGGTTAGTAAGCTGTAACGCTTATTAAAACAGAAGGATGTGTATTGTGTATGATTTTATAAAAGGACCAATTAACGTCTATAGTAATATGTAGAGTAAATTAGTTAATTCTTGCGTTTGTCGTCTAATTGCTTTTATTCTTTTGTATATTTGTGTCCTCGTTCGGTTTGTGCTTTTAATTTCTATACAAGCATAAATAGATTGTCATAATAGCATTTTACTTATATACTACCGGCTACGCATCTAGAGGCCTCTAAGGACCCTTAAGTTGGAGAGGAGGAAATCGACATCTCGCAAAAATAAATTCTTCAGATGTTTGTAATATCCTCCCCCCATATCAGTTATAAACATTCACAGGACCTATGAGAAGGTACATTGTTAAGGAGAACTAAATCGGTTCATTCGGTATACACAAACACACATCCAGTAACTTTTGTGTAAGTATGTTAAGAATAATGTATTATTGAATATGACTGTAAAATCGTTGCCTTTATTTTCTTTAAATTTTGTTTATATCCATGCTTTTACTAAAAGGAGGTTTTAAAAATGTACTAATACCATCCTAAAATAGCTTTAAACAAGGATTATGTGAAGCTTCCCTATTTTTGAAAACTGAAAAAGGTCAGCTGGTGGCGAGATTAAAATTATTTAAAACGAAAACATTTGTTTATCTAGGATTCTACGTATAATTAAGTAAATTACAAAAGCTATCCATATCAAAAGCATTATAAGGAAATATTAAAAAGATTTCGTTGTAATATTTTTTAGTAAAGCATAGCAGCTCTATAAATCTACAGAGCACTATACTTACTTGGAAGTTCTCCTATTTAGGGAAGTTTCACAGAGGTCCTAAGATGGATTTAGGTAATATATTTTTTTAACTAACCTTATAGTAGCTTTAGGGTATTTTTCTGCCCTATTTTTAGCCCTTTAAAGAAAGAGCCCTATATGCTAAGTATTTATCTATATTTGTTATTAAACTTCAGTTCGTTTTTACAAGTAAGTTATATTTTAGTCACATTTTGTATTCATATTGGAGCATTTCTTTATTCTTTACTATCGCCTTTGCCCCTAGCCTAGGGGCTTCGCCCTATGAGGTAAGGGGAAGTCAACCCTCCTATATAGAATTTGTGAGAAAAAAAATTCGCTCTGCTACAGGCTGATGCCTTGTACAGATTTGTTAAAAAAAATCACTCTGCTACAGGCTGATCCTGGAGGATTTTTTGTTCTTTGGGGGTTGGGGGTGTCCCTCCCCCAAAGAAAATAGCTTAAAACCACCACAGGACCAATAGGTATATACCCTGAAGATAGCCCGATCGGTTCAGTGGTTACCGAGATCTTAAGGGACGGACGGAAGGACAGACAGATAGACAGACAGACAGACATCATTCTACTTTGTATTATAGATTAGCGGCAGCGTCCCAAGCATCTAGGGGCTTTGTATTTAAAGAGGGAATGAGCTGATATGTAAACTTAGAAACAGTTTTTTTTTTTTAAATACTACTTTATATAAAAGAATTAAAATACTTAAATGTTCCTTTCAATCATTAAAAAATATAGAGAATTTATAAAGTAGTATATGAAAGATACAGCTCAAAAACTCTATTGAGTCTATTTTTTAGGACCAAATTACTATTTACTATGAATTAAAAGGTATAATTTTTACTTAAGCAAGAATAGTTAAACACAATGTAGTAGTTTTATTATGCCCTTTTAAAGTGCACAGTGTTCTAAAATAGTTCTTTTTCAGTATGGCTTCAAACCTGATTTATATCCACTAGATTAGAGACGGTTCTCAGCTATACTGAAAAAATCATATTATTGCATCGTATTACAGACAATTTTTCACAAATATTAAAGTAAAAACCATAAAATCAATACCATTTTTGTTATCCGGGCCTTCGACCCCTCAGAGCTAGCAAAGCTAGCTAACAAACTGGTTTCAATTTTATGTTTTTTTTTATTTTAATATCCACGGAAATATGTCAATGACACAATATGATAAATTACTGATCACAATTTCTCTTTGATAAAGAAAATAGACCAATAGATCAACAAGCATCTTTTTATTTTTTAGCATTTTCGCTACAATAACGTTAGTCCCAAAATGTTAATTTGCATCAATGATTTTTCTGTAAAGCTTTTTGCGAATTGACGAATTTGATGTTCTGTTTATGTAGTTTTAGATAATTTTGTCCATATTTGATATCTTGGTATAATTGTATACTGCAAAATTTGTCAAGATATTTTTACAAAAGTTAAAAATCTTTATATAAAATTAACAAGATGTTTGTCTGTATATATAGCTTCAAATCTCGCTAACCCCTGATCTGATCTGGTTCTTCCTTAAAGCAAAGATTCTTTACTCTAGTATACTGTCCCGGGGGCGGGGGAGGCGTCCTCCCCTCCCCTCCATTTTCAATTTTGTTTTAATAAAATCGCTTTGGGTTTCTTTTTAGTCTAGGTGCTATTTCTCTTGAAGGTTGGTGGCACCCTTCCAAAAAATATGTAGTTATAAACTTTCCTGGACCTATAAGAAACTTTTCTCTAAAGTAGAATCATATTGACTAGTGAGATCCTTCGCATACACAGACTGACTTACATCATGTTACTTTAATATAAGAATGATAAAAGATGACATTATTTCTAAACCATAGGTATATAATTCGTGCATATTTGAATGGTTGAGTATTAAATAAAGAAAAGTATCTCTTTTTAGATCCTTATATGGTTTGACAGATGCAGTAGGGTTAGTGTGCATACCAACCAACCAATATAGCCTCAACCATTGCTACAATAATTGTTCTGGAATGAGACAAGAGTTTATAAATATTTATATTTTTGCATAAAAAAAAATCTTCCTTTAATGAAAATGAGCCTATTCTTATGTAGCTTAAATAATTGTAGCTGGAAAAAGTGTCTCAAAAATGACCCATGTGACGTCTTAAAATATCAATTTATCTCCATTGTGTTATCTCTTTGATCCCTTACATTTTATAAAAACATAATTTTTATTGTTTAAGATTGTAAATTATAACATTCTATAGTTTATTTACCTGCTACAAATAATGATCGATCGTGAAAATGAATAACAATCCTATTATATAAAGTAGTAAGCGTTTTTTGTCTGTTCCGAAGGATCTCGCTAAACGCTGAACCGATATTGATCTCCTTTACAGTGAAGCTTCTTATAGGTCCCGAGAAGGTTTTAAACTATTTTTGGAGAGGGTGTCTCCTCCCCAAAATATTTTTTTTTATTCTTTTGAAACTCAAATTTAAATGGGATGAATGAGGTCGACTTTTCCCTCTCCTACCAGTTTCCCTAGAGGCTTCTAGGGGCGTAGCCGATAGTAGATAATATAATTTTTATGCATCTAAAGTTAATTTTCTAAATTTTGTAAACGTATATGAACATCTTTGCTGCCTTATTATGTATTTTGCATTCCCTCCCATACAGATCTGGCATCAATATTAGATAAGCACCAGGGATATAAAGAGATAAGATTCCCTCCCATACAGATCTGGCATCAATATTAGATAAGCTCCAGGGATATAAAGGGATAAGATTCCCTCCCATCCAGATCTGGCATCAATATTAGATAAGCACCAGGGATATAAAGGGATAAGATTCCCTCCCATACAGATCTGGCATCAATATTAGATAAGCACCAGGGATATAAAGGGATAAGATTCCCT
The DNA here is from genome assembly GCF_053477335.1 of Acartia tonsa. Lineage (NCBI taxonomy): Eukaryota > Metazoa > Arthropoda > Copepoda > Calanoida > Acartiidae > Acartia > Acartia tonsa. Next base: position 7,605,090 of record NC_137266.1, on the reverse strand, counting down.
CCCATACAGATCTGGCATCAATATTAGATAAGCACCAGGGATATAAAGGGATAAGATTCCCTCCCATACAGATCTGGCATCAATATTAGATAAGCACCAGGGATATAAAGGGATAATAGTTCCTCCCATACAGATCTAGCATCAATATTAGATAAGCACCAGGGATATAAAGGGATAAGATTCCCTCCCATACAGATCTGGCATCAATATTAGATAAGCACCAGGGATATAAAGGGATAAGATTCCCTCCCATACAGATCTGGCATCAATATTAGATAAGCACCAGGGATATAAAGGGATAAGATTCACTCCCATACAGATCTGGCATCAATATTAGATAAGCACCAGGGATATAAAGGGATAAGATTCCCTCCCATACAGATCTGGCATCAATATTAGATAAGCACCAGGGATATAAAGGGATAAGATTCCCTCCCATACAGATCTGGCATCAATATTAGATAAGCACCAGGGATATAAAGGGATAATAGTTCCTCCCATACAGATCTAGCATCAATATTAGATAAGCACCAGGGATATAAAGGGATAAGATTCCCTCCCATACAGATCTAGCATTAATATTAGATAAGCACCAGGGATATAAAGGGATAAGATTCCCTCCCATACAGATCTGGCATCAATATTAGATAAGCTCCAGGGATATAAAGGGATAAGATTCCCTCCCATACAGATCTGGCATCAATATTAGATAAGCTCCAGGGATATAAAGGGATAAGATTCCCTCCAATACAGATCTGGCATCAATATTAGATAAGCACCAGGCATATAAAGGGATAAGATTCCCTCCAATACAGATCTGGCATCAATATTAGATAAGTACCAGGGATATAAAGGGATAAGATTCCCTCCCATACAGATCTGGCATCAATATTAGATAAGTACCAGGGATATAAAGGGATAAGATTCCCTCCCATACAGATCTGGCATCAATATTAGATAAACACACCAGGGATATAAAGGGATAAGATTCCCTCCCATACAGATCTGGCATCAATATTAGATAAGCACCAGGGATATAAAGGGATAAGATTCCCTCCCATACAGATCTGGCATCAATATTAGATAAGCTCCAGGGATATAAAGGGATAAGATTCCCTCCAATACAGATCTGGCATCAATATTAGATAAGCACCAGACATATAAAGGGATAAGATTCCCTCCAATACAGATCTGGCATCAATATTAGATAAGTACCAGGGATATAAAGGGATAAGATTCCCTCCCATACAGATCTGGCATCAATATTAGATAAGTACCAGGGATATAAAGGGATAAGATTCCCTCCAATACAGATCTGGCATCAATATTAGATAAGCACCAGGGATATAAAGGGATAAGATTCCCTCCCATACAGATCTGGCATCAATATTAGATAAGCACCAGGCATATAAAGGGATAAGATTCCCTCCAATACAGATCTGGCATCAATATTAGATAAGCACCAGGGATATAAAGGGATAAGATTCCCTCCCATACATATCTGGCATCAATATTAGATAAGCACCAGGGATATAAAGGGATAAGATTCCCTCCCATACATATCTGGTATCAATATTAGATAAGCAACAGGGATATAAAGGAATAAGACAATGGTCATTAAATGTACATCTCCAATGATGATACACAAAATTACTACTTCTGTACATTACAATTAGTTGTCGAAGCGTTTGGAAATTCAGCTTAATGATCCAACATAGCAAAATGCAATAAAATCACAAAAGCTGTTAAGCCAACGAATATGAAAACGTTAATATAAACTTTTGGGCCTAGTGTAATAAACAGCCCATTATCCTCTCCCTTCCTGGAGAAGCAAACCAACTTTGGACATATATTCAAATTATTTGAAATCATGTGATATTTGGGCTCATATTTCACTTTTTTTTCCCTCTCTTTACCATTTTGTACTTTTTTTCAATATTTTTTTTTCTGGTAACTAGTATCAAATACTCAACATACATAACTATTACCTTATTAAAATTGATCAAATTTTCCGATTTTCGTTCAATTTTAGTAAAAAAAAAACACCAAATAAGTAAAGAAGTAGCTTTAAAATATCGATATTTTTTAAATGAATTTTGGTAATATTATTATGACAATCAATGACAACGGAAGCTCATCAGATTAATTTAACCCATTAGTGACGAACCGGCTTTTAACGCCCGGTTCCAGAAAATGCCGAAAAAAACCGGTTCTCAGTTTTAGGATTGCATCATTCTCAGTATGAATCCCCCCTCTACTACCCTGGTTTTCATTTCCCCCTGGAGCAGGCAGATTTGCTTACTTCCGTTTGCCGGTATAGCTCAACAAAATTTGAAAACCAAGAAAAACAAGGTGATTTTAAAATACCCCTCCTAACTTTTTTGTTTATGAAGTAAAGTTAGTGATTTTTTTCGTGAAATTTAAAGTTTATTGGCATTTACATTCATTTGTGAATTCGTTTTATTCAAATTATTATTTTTTATATGATTTTTTTATCGTTTTTTTACGTTCTATATAGACCCGGCTCGGCACATGGGGGGAAAGTCTGAAATTTTCATTACCCGGTTTTACTAATAGATCTTTTTTACAACAACAACAAAAACCGGGTTTATTAACCAAAAAGGGGTGGTACCTATAGCCAAAATCTTAAATGTGATATAAATTGTTTTGTATGTTAGTTGTAGCTCTATCAATTACATGAGGTTATGTAGTTTTCAATTACGGATCGTATCGTAGTTTTAAAAAGTGTTCATCTCACTTTGGGCGTTCAAAAATTACATTTTTAATTTTTTGGGCCAAATAACCGGGTATTTAGGTCGCAAACGGGCTTTAATGCCGGGGGAAAGCACCAAAAAACGCCAAAAACGGTTATTAATGCCGCAAGGTTTTTTTACTCGCGCCGAACCGGGTTTTATTGCAACTTTCCTGTGCACGCCACTAGAGCAAAACAAAAAAATTGGAATTCCGTTTTTACCATTATAAAGCTTCCCTGAGATTTTCAGCTCGATCGGTCCATAAAAGTGGCGCTCGGCACTAATGGGTTAATATAATAGTACTAGCGGCTTCGCCCCTAGCCTCTAGCGACTGTGCCCTAAGAGGTGATCCAAAAAAATTAAGGCGAAATTCGTAAAAGGACCAAGGAAATCTTCAGCAAAAAGTGTTTTTTTTGGGGGGGGGAGTTAGGGTTGTCCCACCTCCCAAGAAAAAAGCCTAAAACCAACACAGGACCAGTATGTATATTCCCTGAAGAGTAGAATCCGATCGGTTGAGTGGTTACAAAGATCTTAAGCTTTAGACGGACGGACGGACGGACAGACGGACAGACATCAAGCTACTTTGTATTATAGATATTAATTAACAGTAAAGTGGCAAAACACATTATAAACGTCTGAAAAGTAAAAGTATCTATAATTAGGGGAAGAAAAGGTTAGATAACTGTATCGCCCAATCACAATTGCCTAGTGCCGACCTTCAATTGGGTCATTGATGATCGAACAATGGTGTCGAAGATATAAACACAGCCAAGTAGCCAGGAAATAATTTGGTAGCAGACGAAAAAGGTTATTGAAAAAGAGAGGGATGTAATTATCTGTATATATGTAAATATATACTGTAGATCTGTTTCATCAGGAACAATTAGCACATTAATAAAGTCAAAGATTTTCGTATGAAACTGACTATTTCAATTTAATATGCAATTTATTTATTAGAAAATAAAATCCTTTTTTGTAGCGGACCGCATCATAGAGTAGCTTGAATCCAAAAAAAATAACAAATCATGTTCTTTACATCAATTCTTAATAAGTCTTTAACATTCTTTATTAATACTTCCTCTTTTATAAAAATGAAGATATTCTATATAAAAAAGTTTAATTATAAAATAATTTTTTCAAAAATTGTGCAAATGGATGATAAAATATGGTAAAAAAAAGAACAAAATTAATTCTAAAAAAAACACGAAGCGGCCGGCTTGCGGAAATGGCACTGTCGTGTGCCGCCATTTTTTGCCGGAGCCGGAGCTGGAGCCGTTATTTTAGTTAAAAAATGGCTCCGGCTCCGGGTTAGCTAAAAAATAGATTTTTTATCAATTATAATTTTGTACCTCTTTTGTGTCGTGTGCAAATGCCCCTTTTAAGTTTTTCAAGTCTATTTTCATCAAAAATTGAACTTTTAAAACCTTCAAAAGTCAAAAATAGACTTGGCAAAAAATATGTTAAGATTTCTTAATTTTAGGCCGGAGCTTTCGCTGTTTTTCTACCTTATTCAAATATATCTATGTAATTGAAATTTTCGCTACCAATGGGCATACAGTATAGAATTTACTTCTTCCATTGAACTCTCATCATGCTTTCATTTGTTTGTTGATTATTTTAGGTCAGGTGAGATAAGTTTATTAGGGGGATGGGTATCCCTGCAGGGTTAGGGCACATTAGGTATAGTAGGGTTTGAGCCCCCTTCAAGGATCAGGCATAAAAAACAACCTCATCCATAGTTTCAATTTATTTTCAATGAGAGAGGAGGTTAAGTCCGACAGGCACTTTAATGGAAAGCGCCGATCCCATTTCTATTTGCAAAACAATGAAAATATTTGTTCATGATTTATTTTAATATCACGTATATGCAGGCGTTAATTTTATTATGCTTATAAATAATCATGACTTGGTATTTTAAACTTACATGTGTGAAATATCCAATAAAAACTTATGCTTGTTAATTCAAAACTTTTGTTAGCAAAACTACTCTATAATTCCAATGTCGTTTCTGAGTCATCTGTCCGTCTAAAAAACAATGTAGGAGGAAAATTATTTTCTTGACTGCTATTTTAAACGACTGAAATTTTGTCGCAAAAGACCGATATATATTTTAAGCACTAAAGTTTTTGATGCGACTTTTTCTTCCCTCGATGTTCAAAGTTACAATTATAATATATTAAGTGGTAAGATCTTTATGCCTGTTAAAATCTTGCCAAACACTAAACCGAATAAGCTCTATATTTTATTTATCTATTTCTAAACAAAAGTTTCAGGGTGGTTTTAGGCTATTTTTTGTCCTCTCCATTTATATACAGGATCTAAGGTGCTTGGGGAGAAGACTTTATTAATAACTAGCAGCTGTGCAACTAGCTTCTAGGGGCTTTGCATTAAAATGTGTAGGTAAGTAAAGAAAAATAGCCCAAACCATGCCAAGACTTAAATCTAAAAGTTAAATTAGCCTTAAACCTTCCCTGATTCTATGTGAAGCTTCCTTAAACTGGAGAACTAAATCTGTTTAGTATTTATCGGAATCTTAAGCTACAGTCAAAAAAAAAACTTACTACTTTATGTATATAAAAGGATACATAATAATAAAGTATTTTACAATAATTATATAGAAAGAGTGTAAATGTTTAATACTTATTCATAAAATAACAAGAACAATCACAATCATAAGTAGCCTTTTTGATTTTTAAAAAAATTTAAACTAATATATAAATCTGTCAGGAAGAGAGGGTACATTGGGCTGTTTATTAAAAAATCTTTGGTACTTTTATTAAATTTTGATTTGTAGGTTCTTTTGAATGTTCAAACGTTTCAACCACGAATCGTAATCTTTAGAAGGGATTATTTTTTATATAATCATTGGGGATGTACATCAATTCATGTCTTATTTCTTTAGATCCCCGTCTATCAGTTCTTATGAAGCAAAATAGTTTGTTAACTGATGAACCAATCAGATTCTACCTTTAATTTTTAGGAAATATAGAAATATAGTTATACAAATGGTTATTTTTTTTCATTATTATATGCTTTTACAACACAAGTTGAAAGCTTACTTACGTTCAAGCCTACATACAGATGTAGAGAAGATTTACTGCTAATCACATTGTTGAATATCTGTTGGTTGTTTAATGACACGCCCCACTGGTAAACAATACATTTCAATATGAAAGCAACCATTATTTAGTTGGGTACCTCAATGACATTGTGTATTATGGGCATTACACACTAAAGTATTGTAATTAAAGTATAAGAATAGAGAGGGCTGGCTTTCAATATTTGTATGTTCACCCTGTGCCGACTTTCAAATAGATATTTGAATATCCACCAATAGTGTCGGAAATATTATAACAGCCAGGTGGCTATAAAATAAATTTACCAGGAGACGAGAACGGTCCCCACCACTGGAACCAGGTAGTTTTATTATTTTTTAAAACTTACCATAATATATATTTAAAGATAGATCCCAAACTATTGAATATGCATAAATGTTTATGAACATTTACTTAATGCCTATAAGGGTTGTAATGAATATTTGCAACATATGTATATCAGAATAAAGCATAAGCTTTGTTGAAACATTGTCAAATTACGTGTTAACCAAGTTCAAAATTCATTTTACGAAAAAAACCTTTTGGGCTTTAACGACGAAAATTATCTATTTAAACAAAATGTTGATAGTTTAGTAGTAAATGTTAAAGAAAGGGAGGGATGAAATTAGGCTGTATATTGCACTAGTCCCCAAAGTTTTATGGAATTATTTTCTTAGTTGAAGGCTCAAGTACTTTGGGGACTCTCATTGAATTCTTAGTGGTTGTTTCAATAAGTTGTGTGTCCAAACGTTTCAACCAAACCACTAATTTTAATCTACAGAAGTTGTAATATTGTTTATCATTAAGGAAGACGTACAACAAATAATCGTCTATTGTCTTATCCCTTAGGATCCCTGAATATAATGTTTATGAAGTTTAGAAGAGATAGATAAATAAGTCTAAAATATTGTTTTATTAAAACAAAGTGCAACCTAGTAAGTTTTGGCCTAAAGCTATACTTTTAAACTTTTATAACAGGACACATATTTGGAAAAAGAAATGTATGATCATGGTACACAATGTTACATATTTCGGTTGAGCTTAGAATGAGAACTATTCCCGCTGTATTTAAACTATTTCTGAACAGGGATCTAAAGGGGTAAGACAATCCCAAAACAAAATTACACCTACTGTTGATTAAAATTAGTGGTTGGAACGTTTGGACACTCAAGTTCCCAAACCTTCACAAATGTCTTGATTTAGTTTTAGATTATTTTCTAACTTCTCCCGCCTTTTCCGAGATTCTAGTGGCGAAGCAACAACTCGTACATTTCTAAACTAGGATGACAATATGCACAAAAGCTTTTAAAATGTACGGACGGACTAACAGGTAACAGTTATAGAATTCTAACGATTTCCAAATCGTACCTAACTGTTTAAAGAGTCAGCATGCAAAGTTTTAAATCGATAGCACAGACATACAGTCGGATGGACCCATATTATAGGAAAGCCTTGATTTTAATAAGTAACAGAGCTTGATATCCTTCTCTCGTATGCAATTTCTTTAGTGTTTTATAAGTGTTGCAACATTTTAGCAAAATAATACTTTTTAAAACGTTTTGCCTAAGTTGGTATGATATTTTAATTTATGAAAAGAAAAAGAAAATTTTATTTGGTGGGGATATCAGCAAAAACCTTATGTGACTTTAAAATAGTACAATATCATAGGAAATATTACAAAAAATGGCAATTGTAAGTTTTCTGCGAATATGAAGGAACACTATTTTGGTATTCATGCATTTATGTTAATAATATACAATGCAACAATATATTAAATATGTTCTAGAGTGAAATCAAATTGAGTTTGCGGCGGCTTTTAGCTTTTATGCTATGATTATTTTTTGACTAGTAATTTTATTTTTTTATAAAAAAATTTTATAAAGAATAAAAGATTTCATAGAGTGAGGGTATATTGGACTGTAAATTACACTGGTAACCAAAACTTTAATAATCACGTTTTCTTGTTCATTAGCTCAAAAACTTTTGTTGAATTTGTTTCGTTAGTTCCAACCTTTTAAACTTTTAAAACCAATTATTTTCATTTAAGGATGGGGTAATTTTGTTTATTATATTTGGGAATTTATAACAATTAAGTGTCCAGTGTCTAATTCCCTTAGGATATGTATGGATAAATATAAAAATAGTTATTTCTCGCATCGTATTATAAACAGCTTTCCGCGGATATAGAATGTACAATCATAAGGTTAAAACCAGTTTTTTAGCCCTGAGGTGCCGAAGGCACGGGCTAAAAAAACTAGTTTTAATCTCATGATTGTACATTTTTATATTCGTAGAAAGCTGGATATGATTTGATGCTAGACAGACATAGTTTTTTTCGTATGGGTGAGAACCGGTTCCTATACACCGGATTCGAATTAATACGAGAATATAATTTATTTATATTGACAAAATGTGTAAATATGCATATTCAGGGTTATACATAAGAACTTGTACCCTCTCATAAGAAATCTAAGCATACCCATTACATTTGATGTGTATTAAAGAACATGGTTTTGTATTAAACAATTTAACATTTGATAGTTTTAGTTGTATAGTTTATGGACAATAAATTGATGTATATCCTCAATGATGATAAACAAAATAACTCAAACTGTAAATCCAAATTATTGGTTAAAAAGTTTGAACATTTATAGTTTGCACCAACCAATCAAGATTTGATAAAAGTACCCAAAGTTTTTAGCCAGCAAATGAGATATCGTGTTTGTTAAATAAATGTCTCTGTTTATGGGCGTGTGTGAGTGTGTGTATGTAGAGGTGTATTAGTGTGAAAGAATGTGTATGTGTGTGTGTGTGTGTGGTATGTTTGATTTTGCACCCCTCCTAATATTTTAACCAGAGAGAAAATTCTTTCATCGTGTCAGGCCTTAACCACGATTTTATACAGGGGATACGGTGATATGCCAATGGGAGAAAAAATTTTCGACTGAGTTTCTTTGAGTGTATACTTGCCTTGCTTGGTTAATTGTAGATTAATTGAAGTGACATAACAAACTAATTTTTAAATTTTTATGGGGGGTCGTGGTTCTCTCTCTCCATTTTATAAATTTTGTTTTTCTGATTTTCATTGAATTTCATTTTTACCAGGAATATAAAGATAGGATAATGGACAATAAACATTTTCTAAAAGAGAAGCTTTTCTATGATTATGATTGCTTTCTCCTTACGTCTGTCCGTCTGGATAGCTCTTATTGTTGATTTAGTTATGTTAGACTTATATACTTTTGATTTCATTTTGGCATACTCATTTATGTAACAAGTTAGGTTCAATTAAAGCAAAGCATCTCAATAATCAATAAACGTCGCGTCAGTCCATTGAAAACATACTGTTTTTAGATGTTTTGACAAAAACTTTTTACATCATGATATTTTAATTTAGTTTCTAGGAATAATATCGACAAAAAGTCCTAATCAAGTCTTAAAATGTAAGCATTATAAGATTTGAGCTTTGTTTATATTGAAGTTTTCATCCTAGTTATTGAATTGTTTATTAAGCACGCTTTGTATGTAAAGCACACATCTGATAAAGTTTAAACATCCAATTGTTTGTTAGTTTAGTAGTGAGATTTTAAGCGTTTATTTTTTTACACTGCTGGTGGTTTCGCCCCTAACCCTTACAGCTTTAGCAATATCTTTACATCATTTCAGGAGGTTTCTCTCAACGTGTCAAGTTGATCATAGAATTTTACTTTTACTATTCTAATTTTAGTTTTAATTTTTTTTTTTTTTTTGGGGGGGGTATTTTTCATTTTATTTGGGGGGGGGGTTAAGGGTGCCCATCCCCCAAGAAAATAGACTTACCAGGACCTATGAGAAGCAATTATGTAAAGGAGAACCCGATCGGTTTAGCGGTTAGCGAGATTCTTCGGTACAAACAGACAGACAGACATCGTTCTACCTTGTATTATAGATAAGGGATTTATTTCTATTCTAGGGAAACTTTGATAGGTGGTTCTAATAGTTTTCAGTCATGATAAGGTTATGGGAATATTTTTATGTCACCAACTCACTAGATCCTGGAGGCGCAGCCGCTGGTTATGTCTTTATCTGTGGTGAAAAACCATGCTATAAGTATAAATTTTTTACGCAAGTCAAAATGAACTACATATTTGAATTGGATATGAATACTTTTTTCTTCATACCCTTGCATATATTTATCTACTATGAAGGTCTATTCTCTCTCTCTCTCTCTCTCTCTCTCTCTCTCTCTCTCTCCATCTATCTATCTCTGTTGATGGAAATATTTACAAGAAGTTTCAAACTTCTATCGATTATAGGAGCAAAGAAGATTACATTTCAGACATACAGACAAACGGTTATTTAAATTATATGTAGAGTAGCTTAGCTACTAAATATTTATCACGGTCACTTATAGAAAAGCTAAGAATCTCCCCAAAAAAATACGGCCTATTTCTTTTTTCTTTATTCACAATTTGTACTAGAGTTCGCCCACACTCAACTCAGAGTGCCACATTTTTGACATAGGTTTCACCTGTGAGAAAAAAAAGTAGAATAGAAAGAGAACAAAAATATCCAAAGCTTTCAATCATTGAACATTTTAATTACAGCTGATTTTGTAAACGCGAAGATTATTTATAATTATGGTCTGTACGTTTGTCTTTACGTAACGGTTCTACCGTTTGATTACAGAGCTTTGCTTTAGATGATGTCATCCTTGTTATTTCTAGTCGTTTGTAAAACAACCTAAAAAAGTTAAAATAAAAGCTCTTCATATTCATAATTGGTTAAAAAACGAAGGTGAATAAGATATCAGGGAGTAAGGGAGGGGACAATGGATCGAATATTCAATTTTTAAGGAGTCTCAGACTTTGGGGACTGGCTTAAAGGGAATGTGCACGAATACAGCAGATTCTTACTGATTTTGGGGACTTGCGCATCAATGCCCCGCTAACTAGCTGAGCTAGTTTTGAATATGCAGACAGAAAAGTTTGTTATTTATCGCTGGTTTTAACAAATATTATTTCCCAAGAAAATGTCTTTTCATGTATAGAAACTCTACTGTGATATTTATGTATTAAATAATCTAAGAACCGCTTGATTGTAGGGGTCAGTTATAAATATATCAGAAGGGTTGAGGTAGTTCTAAACAAGATTTTTCTAGTGATTAATTACAGAATGTTTACTACATTGTGATGTGTTGATAATTTAGTTTTCAAGTAAATGATTTTTTTCTTAGAACTAATTTTGTTCTAAATTAGGTTACCATGATCCCTTTACAATTTTGGTAAAATTTTCTTGATAAATCTGGTTTTCATTGCTTTTCAGCGAACCCTCTTAAATTGAATTAATTGCCCATTGTCCCCTCCCTTACTCCCTGATAAGATATAATAGTTATTGACAAAACTTGCCCCTAAAAATGAATTTAAACTTTATAAAGACAAGGATGACAACATACATAAAAGTGAAGCTCTGAAAGGACAAACGAACATCTAAGACGTACTTAACTGTTAGAGAAATCAGCATGCAAAGTTTGAAATCGATAAGACAATTCTAACCTGTTTAAATTAACGAGAAATTAACGGATGGACCGACCCTGATTATAGGAAAGCTTCGCTTTTAAAAATTTGTCAAAGAACTTAAACTAACAAACATAAATTTTGCTTTGTTTAGACATTTGATTAACTTATTTGGCCCTTATGGGGATATCTTTATCTTAAACTGGTACTCAAAACTAACTGTTAGTAGAAAATAGTACAAATATTAACCTAATATGCCAGTATCAGTGACAAGAACCTGTCAAACAAAGAAAAAAAGGATATAATTTAATGCTTGTGAAATGACTTGGACCTAAAAAGGCTTATTCAATAATCATTCAAAACGTTGCTTTAGGCCTTACAAAAAAAGACTTTAGTGTTTTTAGTTCTTAATAAATTTAACTGTGTGCTTTTAATGTGCTAATACTTTATGACTTTAATAGGGGCCATATCTCATGAATCCTCTACATTTTAGTTTTAAATAGAAAAACTAGAAGATAAAAATTTGATGGAGAATTTTTTTGTACAAACACACTGACAAACAAACATCATGTAACTTTCATATTATACTATGAAACTTCAGTCCATCAGAAGAACTGTCCACATTCCTGAATAAAAGTTGTCTGGACGATGGTTCTTCACTTTCACCATAGTAATCTGTAAGACTGCAAGAAGGGAGTGTACATGCAAAAGTACCCAAAGTTTTAGACAATACTTGGGTACTTTCAATTAATTTTGATTGGTTGCTTCCAATCTAGCAGTGTCCATTGCTATCTCTGTAAGACCCTTGGCAAAACTGCCATTTCTTCGCAATATATCCAGATTTAACAGCCTAATATCATGTTTGCGATTTTGATGGCATTTTTTGTTGTAGAATGAAGTATTTTTTCGGAGGTTATAGGACAACACTTGGAGTGCTCTTATGAACATCTGGTCAAAGTATATTGTGTAAGGTTACTGGGGGGAGGGAGGAGGCATTAGGCTGTTTATTTCACAAGTCACCAAAGTTTTGTAATAACACTTTCAACAACTTTGGAGACTTTTGTTGGTTGGTTCTTTAAGTTAAGTATCCAAACTTCTACAGAAGGGTAATTTTGTGTATGATCATTGGGGATGTCTATTAATTTGTCGGCCATTGTCTTATCCCTTTAGATCCCTGGTAAGGTTAAATACAGTATATGAAATAAATATCCAGACGGGTTTTATTTTGACCTATTTAAGACCCAAAAAAATATGTTTTAACCTGTTTTGAGCCGTTCTCAAATTGCGAAGCTACTCTAAATATCAATTGCAATAGTTGATATTGGATTTGAGAATTAAATTGTCCTTTCAAACATGAAAAAACAGCAAAAATAGCAATAGTAATATAAATAAGTAGCAAATCTACTCTATGTTTGTCCACTAGTCCGCTATTACATTCGTTAGCTACTTGTCTAATGTCTAATTATTTGAAGAAAAAAAATGACCAATAAAAACAACTAAATAACCCAACTTGTACATCCAATCGTCAATTGTGCTACGATGGAGAAGGTATTATTCAATTTTTGCTTGATTTTTATCAAAGATATCTATTACACCTTTTTTATTATAGTTAAAGGCTTCGCTTCAATTGTTACTTGGCATCTTCTTTTTTGTATTTTATTGTTGATTTTATCAATTGCAAATTGACCACATCTGTTTTACAGCAACGAAATAAATGCATTTTTAGTATAATTAAAATTTTAAAATAAGGATGACAGCATCATTGGCATCTTCTTCTTTTTGAATTTCCAAACCATTTTCACCTATCAGGAAGGGAGGGGACATTGGGCTGTTTATTAAACTAATTCCTTACGGTTTGTAATAACTTTTTCTTATTTGTTGGCATAACAACTTTGGGGACTTTTATTGAATTTTGATTGTTTGTTTTTTTAAGTTTAGTGTAATAACCATTCATCCACTAATTTTAATCTAATGAATGAATAATTTTGTGTATCATCATTTCGGATGTACATCAATTTGTCGACCATTTTCTTTTCCCTTTAAATCCCTAGTTATTATAGACAGGGGGACAATGGTAGTTGTAGAATAGATGCTAAATGGTTAGATGGGGAATCTTCACAAAAATACAAATCCAATTTAGGGATCTAAAGAGATAAGACTATGGCCGATAAATTGTTGCATATGCCCAATGATGATACATATAAGAAAACCTTCTGTAGATTCAAATTAATGGTTAAAAACGTTTGCACACACAATTTATAAACTAGCCAATCAAAATTTAATAAATGTCTCCACAGTTTTTAAGCCAACGAAAAAGAAAACATTATTACAAAACATTAAGGACTAGTAAAATAAACAGTCCAATGTCCCCTCACTCTCATAGAAATAGACCAAGATCTTTTGTATATCTCTAAGGTAAGCAGAGATCAAACAAACGGATATTTAATATCATAGAGTAGCTTTGCTACTGAAAAACATTGTATATAATGTGATCTTTGACAGTCTGTAAAAAGTTATGGTAACAAGGACATTTTTTTCCAACATTCGCAATATCAGATTTTAGGGGGGGGGGGGACAACAGCAAAATCAATTTTAGGGAGGTACGTCTGGTGATGGAGTCCGTAAATTTGTGGCTTTATTTTGAATAGGAGCAACCTAAGTGTATGAAATAACTGTTGAATACATTTTAAAAGCCGTTTTGTAGGACGAACATACCTTATATATAGAGTAGCTACGCTACTAAAAACTTAGAGGTTGAAGAATGTGTGTTTAAATTGTTTTATAATGCAAGTAAAATAATCGGGGGTCAGTGGGGTTTTAGGCAGAGATCTAAAGGTATAAGACAATGGCAGGCAAGTTGATGTACAGCTCTAATGCCAATGCACAAAGTTACCCCTTCTGTAGATTACAATTGGAAGTTTAAACGCTTAACTTAATAAACCAATCAATCAAAATTCATTATAAGTCACAAAAGTGGTTGCGTTAACGAATAAGAAAACGAAAAAGACTAGTGTAATACACAACCCTATGTCCCTCTCTCTCTGGGTTTTAGGGCTCGGACCCTTTGCTTATTTGTTTTCAATCGAGAATTAAACATTGTAGAATAAAAATATGTGAGTACTAAGTTTTTAGAAAAAAAAATAAAGTAAAGATGCGAATAGTTTTATTACAATTTATTGCATCGTATTAAAATATTAGTAGAAAATTTCTTTAGAACTAGGCTATACTATTTTTATTTTGGCTGGGACCGGTTCTAATCCAGCATATGTTAATCGGTTTCGAAGCCACACTAGAAGAAATATATTCAAATAAAAAGTATTGTTTTTTTTGGACAGTGCATCTTTACATCACTACTAATTATTTTACACATTAATAAAACTGTAATTATAATTAAATTCTTTATAAAAAAAAATCAATATTGTAACTGATAATTTTATGTAATTATTAAATTTGCTAAAAAATTAAAAAACAGTAAATTATGATATGAAGTAATTATGAAGAAAAGGGAAAAACAAAGATTTTAGTCCAACAAATTTATAAATCTCAGGGATAGTTGTAAAAAATTGTAATCGAGTAACTTTTTGTGTTAAAAATTTTACTCCTTGCCTATTGTTTTTAAGTCTTACTATTGGATTTGTCAAAAAAAAACATTCTCCAGTATAGCTTTAAAACCGATTAATGTCCGCTTGATTAGAACCATTTCTCAGCCATACTGAAAAATTATGCATAACATCGTATTACATACAATTTTCCACGAATACTAAAAATAATTAAGAAATTAATACTGGTTTCAATGTTATAATTTTTTTCTTTAATATCCGCGGAAACTATGCGATAAATAACTATTCCTTACATTTTCCATAACAAATTTGAACAATTGAAAAAAAATAAATCTATAAAACCTATACGTGTAGTAGAAATGTTCACCGCAAAAATAAACGTCGAAAACAAAACAATTTACCAATTTACTAACACACGCATCCAATACTTAGCACATCACCGATACAAGCTTTACATTGCAATTTTATTTGATATTTTTGCAGTTCATCTATAGAGCTAGAACGGTATGTTCAAAAGTAGCGCAGAAATAACACATAAATTAAATTAATATGATTTATGCCATTTAGACTGAAAAGGATGCAATATCCACCGAAATATATTTTAATTAATAAATAACTAAGAAGTATCAAAGAATTTATCACAAAATTAGTAAGGTTTCAGTTCCTAATCCCCAAAGTTTTCTAAATACACACTATTACACTCTGAGGCAAATAAATAAACCAAAAATTTGATTATTTCAGGTCTATTTTTGTGGTGTATGAAGCAAATTCAGGTGTGTTTTTTTCCCTACTCCTAAGAAAACTAAAAAGATTTTCAAGACTCTGATAAAAACTATACTTTAATCATGACTATGCCCCACTGTGCATTGCAATGGTATGCAACAAATATGCAACTATGTTTGCATGTATGTATACAAATATATATTAAAGGTTTGCGTAGGTATGTTAGCATGGTTCAAAGTTTATATCATATATTGTACTGAAATATTTAAAAAACCAACAGAGTGAAAGAAACGGAAGCTTAGTTTTATTGTTGTTGGCTACAAATAGACGTAATCAAAGTATGTTTATGTACTGCAACATAAAAAAATTATAAAGAAAAAACACTCAAAATCTTATAATTTTAATTTTTGAAGAAGAAAAAACGGCGGTCCAAAAATAGTTTGGGAGGGGTAAATACCCCCTCCTAAATGGTTGGGGGTAAAACGGCACTTTGTATGGGGGGGGGGGGGGGTTGTCACCCCTTTACCTACCCCCCTTGGACGTCCTTGTATTAAGGTTAGGGTAGCCCTGCAGAGTTTAGGCATATTTCTAACCCCAACACAACAACCCTAAAAACAAAACCAAATAACATATTAAGATTTTTTACCAGGCTAATTTAAATTTGTTGATGTTCTCTTGACCTAGAATTACATCTGATAGCAGAGCTTACCCTTTAATTTCACAATTTCATACAAACTTTTTCTGCAAGGCTGCTAGCTATATATTTTACTTATTTTACATATTTTTTTTAACCCTTTAGTTATGTATGACAGGCTTCTGAAGTTTCTTTGGAAGATTCTCCTGACTAATTGGCACACGCACTTTGTTCATCTGTCTGATTGTCAGTTAATTAAGTTCTATTAACTTTTTTTGCATTGCTACTTGCGGATATTGTCATCTTTGTTTTTCAACAAAATTTTTAGTTGTATGTGAAGATAATTTAAAGGTAAAGATCGCCTTTAAATTATATAAAATAAATTGTACAAGAACGAATTGGAAGCAAAGCAATTAGAAGAAATTTACACATAAAGATTACAGCTACAAATCCACTGGATAAGAAGCAGTTCTGGGCCATTCTTAAAAAGCATGTATCGTATGTCTGAATTATTTCTAAAACAAAGGATAGTTTTTAATTTCTGTTGTTTAACGAGTTAAACGGTTCTCATGTATCTCATTGTATTATAGCCAGTTTTTTACAAATATTAAGATAAAAATTACAATATCGACCTAACAAACCTGGTTTTAATCTATTTGATTTTCATTTTAGTATCCGCGGAAAGATGTATATAATAAGATGCGATAGATAACCATTCTCTGATTTCTGTATAGTTTCAAATTTATATGATTCTTTTATGCATATTGTATAGTTTAGGAAGGATTTTGAAAGTTATAACCTTTCATAAATCTTCTGTATAAAATACATAAAACAAGAACTATACCGTAAGCGTAGGCGTAGCCACTCTTTTAGTATGATATTTTCTCATGTATTATATTATTCTATTTTTATTAATCCTTCTATTATATTAATAACAGGATGTTTTTATATCTTAAATGAGAAGAAAAATAAAAGATAAGGGTAGTTTTACCCCAACCCCCATCTTTCTCTCAAATTACCTATCTAATAATAAGTTTTATCTTTGCTTTTAAACAATATTTTGGTATAGTCCCTTTCGTGGCAACGCCCCTTAAGGGGTGATTCTTCGTTTTTTTTACAGTATCTTTTCTCTCTAACCCTGCGGGGCCAACTGCCTAACCCTGTGGTTTAATCATTTCACCCAATATAACCTAACCTAACCTAAAATAACTTATCAAAAACCATTTTAAAAATACGACGAATCGCCCCTTAAGGGGCGTTGCCACGAAAGGGACTATTCCCCAATATTTTTCTTGTGCAATAATTGAAACACCAATTTAATTAGAGCAAAATATTTTTTTTATCTCATACTGCGATTAATTTGTATTTTTGTGATTACATTTAAAATATAAATTGAAAAATATTAAACACTAATTCATTATGTAGCTGCCTTTCTATTTAGGGCATTAACGGCACTTTATTTATTTTTGATTATTTGATAATAATCTTTGACACGCCTTTAGTCCACACATTATATAATTACTAACAAATATAACAAGTATAAATACATTCAATACAAGCGTAATTATTTGCAAAAGCTTATATTCTTTTCTAGTTGCAAAGCTATTCTATAATTACTTTGTCTGTGCGTAAATAAGTTCGTCCGTCCATACGTCATACAAAAACGCTATGAGACACTTTTTAGGCTTGATAGTAGACAGCTGAATTTTTTTTTGAATATTCCTATGGCCGTTGCGCAACAAGACATTTTGTCCGTGTGTCAAAGACATAAAAACATATCTTATTATAAGGGTTTCATGAATTTCTTAGATTGTTTGGAATATTTTATCTTTCCTTTTTTAACAATAGTACCACTTCTCCATATCTCTTTTTATTTGTTTTCCCCGGGTCCATCCATATGATTTTTTGTGCTTCGCTACTTATCGATGTTGTCGTCCTTGTTATACCTTGGGTATGGAGAAATTAAAGAATTTAAAATTATAATTAGATAGTAAAAACAAAACATTTATTGCTATTTCAGTGTTAAAAAGCAAACTTTTATATAACATAATAGTACCTAAATATTGTTGTATCAAAATAACGAATAAAACCAAATAATTAAGAACCTAATATTTAAAAATTTCTTATCTTTAAATCAAATTAAGAATATCAAGTTTTTATCTTAGAAATGAAATAACTGTGAATAGTATCATATTATAAAAGTAGTTTTTACAAAACAATTAAAATGCAATTTATTCAATATGCTAGAAATAGAGGCTTATTAGTCAGGAGAATCTTCTAAATAAAGTTTAGAAGACAAGTTCAAAAAAAATCAAGCATTCATAACATAATGTAGGATTAGAAAAGGATATTTGTGGATGCTTTTGGGGCTATAGAGTAGTTTATTTATTAAACAGTATTATATCTGAATTGACATTGCTAATTTTTAAAACCATTTTGGGGGTATTTTATGAATGCTGCACATTTGGTTTAATATTAATGGGCACATAATTTATCCATTTAAATTAACCCTGAAAATACATTGTGTTACCCGCCCACACACACACACTTACACAAAAACACACACACTTACACAAAAACACACACACACACACATTAGTAATGTACAGGAATGGATGTTTGTGTTTTACAGGGGCCGTGTTTTTAGCAATTGTTGTGTAACTAATGGGAAGTGGATAAGAACTATGGTAAAGAAGACAGTGGAATAGGGGTATATTTTCACTTAGAATTGTTTGCCAGAATCCTGGTCCTTGCCACTGGTGTTTTAGGATATTAACCCCACTAGATAAAATATTTTAGGCAGTAATTGGTGCCACCCCAGAAAATAGTAAAAATTAACAACACATTGTAAATAATAACAATTTCGGTTCATCGGTTATTGAGATCCTTTGGTTCAAACATATAAGTATATATAATTATTTCTTTTTACATTTATTTACAAACCTAAAATTAGAAAATAGCTCTCACAGTACACAGTAATTCATTGATGTATCTTACTTTTAGACCATTTGTAATAATTATATTGTTTGCATATTTAAACCAATAAATCAACATTCATATCTTTGCACTTTGAAGGATCTACTGTTTATTATCTTGTTTTGTAATAATCCATCTATAACAATTGATTTATCATTACTTGGATCTTACATCAGATTATCGATTTAAAATCGATAGGACAATTATAACATGCATAAATTAACGAATAAAAGCTATCTATCTCGGACGGACGGACGGACCGACCCTAATTATAGAAAAGCTTCGCTTTTAACAATACAATATGAAAATGATTTTAGCTTTCAAAAAAGTCTTTCTTTTGTTAAATTTTATGAAATAGTTGTGCCTTTTATGTGATAATCATTTCACTTGTTCTTAGGAATAATTCCACTCTCCTGGCATAGCAGCAGAATGTAACTTATCAAACCCACATAACAGATAGAAAAGATCCTAACACTTTCTTGTAAAAAAGGTCGCGCCAAAAAAAAATAATGCAAAAGGGTGTTAGAATTAATTAGAATTCTAAAATGCATGTAGGATTTTTTTGTAATTCCCTAATTAAAGTGGAGTGATATACATTAGAGAAAATACCACCCTAGTTTTACAGGGACATAAAGGGATAAGACGATGGCCGATAAATTGATCATCCCAATCCCCAATGATGATACACAGAATTGCCGATTCTGTAGCTTGTAATTAGTGGTTTTGACATCCAATAATCCAACCAATCTAATTTAAAATCAAAGTTGTTAAACCAACGGATAAGAAAACGTTAATTTTAAACAAAATGGGGACTAGTGTAAAAAATGACCCAATGACCACTCCCTTCCTGCTCGTTTTAGCTTGCACAGTGGGATATTAACAAGGACAATTGAGTCTAATATTAGCGTAGCTACTTAAAAACTAAACAAAATTTATGTATACTGAAATTACATATATGTCAATTTTTAAAAGCGAAGCTTTTCTATTATTAGGGTCGGTCGGTCCGTCCGTCCATACGTCCGTCACAGAGAGTTAGCTTTTTTCGTTAATTTAAACAGGTTAGAATTTTCCTATCGATTCCAAACTTTGCATGGTGATTCCTATAGTACTTAGGTACAATTAAGAAAGCGTAGCAACTCTATAAACAATACCAGAATGTCCGTACGTCCATTTTAAACATGTCAATTTTTAACTTTTTTGACAACAAATTTTTGTATGTTAAAATTATCCGATTCTTCTGATTTTTTGAAAACTGATTCCTATTACAACAAGGTACAATGTTATAAGCGAAGCATCTCTATAAACAAGTCCCAAAAATGTAAGTATGTCCTTAAACAGTATCATCTATTGATGCAGTTTTGCAACAAATTTTCTTAAAATATTGTTTGTACTGATGCATTAATATTCTGCTAATTTAGTTCTGACAATCTACAAGTGTTAATGTTCATTTGTCCTTCCATTTCAGAGCTTCGCTTTTATGGATGTTGTCATCCTTGTTTGAAAGACTCTTTGTGTTTTCATTTGCAGTTCATTAACAGAGACAAAAATATCACATTTTGGCTTTAAATAGAGCAGCTTTGCTATTTAAAACTATCTTAATAAGATATGTTTGAAGTTCATTGGACGTTATCGTAAAACTTTTCAGGTAATAATTAACAGACTTATGAAAGGCCTTATTAAAAAGTAATGAACTTTTATAATTATTTCTATTAATCAGAATTTTTAAAGTAGATTATAGTAAATTTATAGCTATACATATATGAAAGTGTGTAACTAACTGTGTTACTTAAAATCTCTAAATAGCTGAAATTTTTATGTAGCTTCAATTTGGTTAATTTAGAAGGAAAAATCATAAAAAAGGAAAAAACAATAACTAAAGATATTTATTTTTAAACTTTCTAGAGAATGTGTTACAAGTACAACCAAAATTCAATAGTAAAGCAATTGAGTTGTTATTATTACTTAACAATTATCATAATTGAATATGTAGAATTGTTTATTGTTTAAAAATTCCAGTATGTAAATTTTGAATTGCAAATTTAAATGAAATAGTAATGAACTTGGCTCACCATTAAAGCATTGATAAAATTTGAGGAACATATCATGGTTTGAGGGATTGGACATTGGATGAAAAATTATTAGATTTGTCCTTTAAATTTGAATTTAAATGATTCCTGTAACAATTATCTATAATACAAAGTAGAATGATGTCCGTCCGTCCGTCTCTCCGTCGGTCCGTCTCTCCGTCCGTCCGTCTGTCTGTCCCTTAAGATCTCAGTAACCACTGAACCGATCGGATTTTACACTTCAGGGAATATATCTACTAGTCCTGTGGTGGTTTTAGACTATTTTCTTTGGGGGTAGGACACCCCACACCCCCCACCCCTCCCAAAAAAATCCCCCTCAATTTTTTTTAAGTTCAAAAATAGTGGGTGCACCTCAACTTTTTTATTTATTAATTTTTTCATTTTTTTAATTACCTCATGGGGCAAAGCCCCTAAAGGTTAGTGGCGAAGGCTCTAGTAGAAAAATTGCAACTCTAAAACAATTTCGATTTCCAGAACGTCCGTTGGAACTTGTTGATTTAAAAAATATTTTGGCAATATTTTTTAAAGCGAGGCATCTCTATAGTAAAGTTCCAAAATGAAAAACTGTCTGTATTAAGCCTTTTGTCTTTGACTTATTTTGGGATATATTTTTTAGTTTAGACTATTAAATATAGCATTTTTTATATTTTAAATGTTTGTTTTACTGTCTTATTTACTGAGTTTCACTTTATAAAAAAATGTCGTCCTTGTTTGGCTTACATTAATTGAGAAAAAAACGTTTATATTATTTAATTTATTCCTTCATCTCTGCCTCTCTGGAAACATGCATAAAGATTAGTTAAATGGACATGTATTGCACCACATGTTTGTACACAACATTCGTACAACACAACATAATTTGGTCTTTGAAAATTAACCAATAGTAACGGAAATAGCACAGCCAAGTAGCAGAAAACAATTTGATAGCAGACGAAAAAGAGGGGGATGTAGTTATCGGTTTATATATCTATACTATAGATCTGTTTACACAACCAACCCCCACATATGAACAAGGATAAATCATTCCATAGGTCACACATTTATCTTAACCATATGATTTGTTTCTATTATTTATGTTCTATATATAAGTTCTAGTGATTTATCAAATCAGTCAGGGAGGGAGGGGACAATGAACTGTAATTACACTGTTTCCCAACGTTTATAACCTCATTTGTTTTTAAAACTTGATTGAGTAGTGAAAACTTTTTTTAGTGAACAGTCTTAGCATAGAGATGAATAGTTAAGTTTTATCTACATATGCAAAATAGTAATGACCCTAAAAAAACAATAATAGTCAAATATCAGACAAAAGTAGCAAATGTACATAAGTCTAACATTGAATTTGCATGCAGAATTAAATTTTGCACATTAGTATAGCAGGACTGCTGAAGGTTGCTGGAGAATATGGCAACTGGCTGTATGAAATTTATAAATTTTCCCTAAGAGTAAAAGTGTTGACTTGCAACGGCTGCGGCATTTCCTAAGATAGCAGTGAAACTAAATATGACTGCTGAGACAGGAATCTAAATAGATAAGACAATGGCCGTTGAATTGAATTACATTCCCAATGATGATATACTACATTACCCCTTTTCTATAGATTACAATTAGGGGTTGAAACGTTCGGACACTCAACCTAATTAACTAACCATTTAAAATTCAATAAAAGTCCCCAAAGTTGATAGGTCAAAGAATAAGAAAAAATTATAATATACTTTGGGGATTTATAGTGTAGTGAACAGCAAATTTCCCCCTTCCTTCCTGGGATATTAGCTAAATGAACTGTAATGCCATCTGTCTTTGATTGTTTATTTTATTATGCATTGTTTTTGCATAATATACTGTTGCGAATTGATAGTTTGCGGGTGCCGAGCCCTGCATATTTATATCTAAATGCAGACTACAAAACTTAACCCCATACAAGTCTTGTCATTATTATTATTAACCAATACTAAAGTTAGCATTTGAATAGGAGAAATGGGCGTGCGCGATTTACATTTTCATGACCGATACTGGTATCTAATTTCTTGTACATCTTGTTTAATTCTATTTTCGTCCCACCTTCCAGCGGGTTTGCCCCAAGAGGTAATGGGAAATCCCTCCTGTAATAAAAGGTGTTCGTGGCTTAGATAATATCGACATTCTAATTTTTTAAATAAATTGTTTAACATTATTTACGTAGACTACATGACTTTGATTAAAAATGGTGATAACCGATATAATATTAACATATCGATAGTCTATTGACATTAAAATCGCACACTTATGTTGACATAATAACAACACAGGGTAGTAGCCGTGCCTTGATACAATATACATATCATTAACCATCATTGGTCATCTTATGGTATTCATATTTCCTAAGGTAGAAATATTCTAAAAATCAAAATAATGAAATTACAGATTAAAGTTTAGGTATAGGAGTAAATTAGATAATTCATATGATTTTTACTATTCTGTTTTTGTTCCGGCGCTTTAACACAAAGTAATCTCTAGTGAACTGATGACCCCCCAGCCCCTCCTGCTTTATTATGAAACTAGCGGCTACGCACCTAGAGGCCTCTAGTGGCACTTTTAATGTTTTTTTTTTTATTTAAAATATCTAATTACAGAAATAATTGGTTTATGTTTCGTTGGAGTCTCTTTTTCGAGAGGGGTGATTTTTTTCTAGGGGCGATTTCTCCTGATAGGGTGGTGGTACCCTCCCCCAAAATAGTTATAAACCTTCCCGGGACTTATGAGAAGCTACCCTGTTAAGGAGAACCCGATCGGTTCAGCGGTAAGCGAGATCCTTCGGTACAAACACACAAACACACAGACAAACATCCTGTTACTTTAGTATAAGGATAAATTTAAAATAGGGGGGTTTTGTAGTTTATGGCGTTGCTACAAAAGACCAACTCTACAAAAGACCAACACCTACAAAAGACAAACAAGTAGTTCCTACAAAAGACCAACACCTACAAAAGACCAACACTACAAAAGACCAACACCTTTAAAAGACCAACACCTACAAAAATCGTAATGATGGAAGGTCTAAAGCTGCAAATGGTCTACCATTATATCTGTATTGATCAAATTAATAACATGAATGCTATACATAGATTATGAACGACACAATCGATAATAAACAGAAAATTATTTTTTTTTGTATCAATGTAATGAAATAGTTGTATAAAAATCTTCTAAATTTTAAAGAAAAAATCTTCCAATTTTAATGGTATCCAATATGGCGATAAAAACACAAGGACAAAATTTAAAACCGAAATTTCTTTCTTGAATAACTTTGTCCACTGCACAGGCTGAATTTTAAAATTCCGTCCGACAGTTTGTGCCAAGTCTGTGTTGGCTACGTAACGGAATAGTTTCGAACCCGATACAACCTTACTTTTAAAAAATCGACCCTTTTGTAGTTGTTGGTCTTATGTAGGTGTTGGTCTTTTGTAGGTGTTGGTCTTTTGTAGAGTTGGTCTTTTGTAGTGTTGGTCTTTTGTAGAGTTGGTCTTTTGTAGTGTTGGTCTTTTGTAGAGTTGGTCTTTTGTAGGTCTTTTGTAGCAACGCCGTAGTTTATGTATATTTGTTTATTTCTTTAGATACGGTTTGGTTTTGTTATACATTGTAAGGTGTAGGTACTGCAGTGTTCGAATTTAAACCCTCATCTCGATTGCTTTGCAACAACATAGGTTTTGATGGTACAAATATTTCCTAATTACATGGTAATTAATAAAAGCGAAGATCTTCTATAAGTAGGATCGGTCCGTAAGTATATAATTAATTAATCTTGTCGTTAATTTGGGAGTGTTACCGGAAAGTCTATTACTCCATTTAAACAAGGTTATTCTAAACTTTTAAACAACATTTGTTTTGCATAGTAAATTATCCTATTTATAATTATCAAATTTTTTGAGAAAAAAAAAGATTTCTTGGACAACGAGGTATTTTTTATAAGCAAAGCATCTCTATAATCAAGTCATAGAATACTGTTTTAAAACAATTCTGTAACAAATTTAAACATGTTTTTGTTTAGACTTATAAATTTGTATGCTGTTAATTAAATTCTGACACTGTGTAAGTGCTATTATTGTTTGTCCTACTGTTTGATTTTAGAGTTTTGCTTTTATGGAGGTTGTCATCCTTGTTTTTAAGAAAACCTGCTCCTTTCCCTGTAATGACTGTAAAAGAAGTAAGCTCCAATAAATTCATTGAATATAGTAATGTGACGCCCCTAAGCGTCAATTTGGTTGCTAGCATTAATAGGCTGACGCACAGTAAAAAAAATGTATAACTTTTAGAGTTTTAAGTAAATAAAGAATTAAAACGGCTAAAAATGAATAATATATAAAGCTTAGAATAAAAAAATCTCAAAAGATAATTGGCAAAAATTTTAGATTGAAGATATATTTGTTGAACTTAACATAAATTAGTATTGTGTGTAAATATTGATTAAGATTTTATTATGAAAAATGTAAATGTTTTAAAAAGAAAACGTTATTAAAATAGTTATAATCCTCACTGGTACCTATGAGAAACTATCCTGTAAAAGAAAACCTTATCGGTTCAGTGATTAAGGAGTTCCTTTTCGGTACACATTCACAGACAGAGATCAGTTTACTTTATTACAAGGATAACAAAGATAAGAATGAAAAAATCCATGAAAATTCCACTGTGCCTTTACCAAAGAGTTGCTATGCGTAGAAAATGAGTGGGAGATATTGTAAGCGGGGCAACTTACGCAGAAAGTGCGTCAATATATGTGTAGCACTAGTTTTGCGTACATATGCGTCAGTCATTCAAACAGTCAGTTTAGTTTGTCGGACAGTAATTCAATTAAAACGTTGCAGTGAAGTTGTGTTTTTTGTTTTGATTTTATTATTTGATTAGAAAATCTTAAAATTAAATTAAATAATAGAAAATTTATATAAAAATATTGAAATTTAGTATTAAAATATAGTTTTTTTCGTCGTTAATGGGTAACAATTAGAAGATTTATTTTTATTTTAAAAAAGTCATGTAGTTTAGTTTTGAGATGAAATAAAATGTTCATGGTTTACTTAAAATCGACAAGCTGATGTAGATGTCGATTTAATTTAATCTTATACTAAATCTTTCCAAGTATGAAGTTTTAAATTTGCTTTCTATGTATGCAAATTTATTTTGACTTGGCACTTTAAAAGTTTGTTTGGTAGTAGCCAAAACAAATTCATATCAACTTTCAATTAAGTACTCAACATCATAGGTTAATGAGGGAAAAACGTCTTTATTAGTTTGAATAATGAATTACTGGTATGTTATTATAGCTCTTATGCATCTGTTTTTAACGCAGACATTAGGTCCAAATAAAGCTATATCAAATTAACACAACACAGTAAAAAAACTGTCAATAATACTTTGATTTTTAAAGTGAAGAATAGTTATGTATCGCAACGTATTATAGACAGCTTATGAAATGTCTTAAGAATAAACCAATTTTGTTTACCTGAGGGGCTGCAGACCCGGATTTACAAATAGGGTATAGATTTTATGATTTTTATTTTATTATTTGTAGAAAATTGTCTTTAATACTAAGCTATACATGATTTTCAACATGGTTCTAAAAAAAGGCGAAAAATAATCGTTTTAGAAGCAATTCTGGAAAACCTTTCCTCTGATCCTCTAATTTTTTTTAGAATACATTTCACTATTTTTGGAATAAGTAGCCAACATGCCAAAATGTGTGCATAGGTGAAAAAAATGGTTATTCAAAATTTTAATTTATTGAATGTTAATTTGATTTATCAAGGTTTTTCTAGTTTGTAGCGTAGAGACTCTTTAATTCTATACACTGGTATTCGATGAATGTACATAAAATCAGACATCTGAAGGGTTAAGACAATGGCCCATAAATTGATATACATTCTCAATCATGTTACACAAAATTACCCCTTCTGTAGGATACAATTAATGGTTTTAGCGTTTGGACACTGATCTTTATGAACCATTCATTTTAGTTTTTATTAAAGTCCCCAAAGTTGCCTACGAATAAGAAAACTCTTTTATCCCTGTTGGGAACTAACAAACAGGCCATTGTCCCCTCCCTCCCTGTATAAATTCAATGGTTTAGTGTTATGATTGCATGATAATAATGAAAAGTACCCCCTCATTATTTCGACTGTTAGACCTAAATAAAGTGAAAATTATATAAATTAGAGACAAGATGGTGTTAATTTAATAAAAACAGCAAGGATGA
This sequence comes from Acartia tonsa, assembly GCF_053477335.1. Taxonomy (NCBI): domain Eukaryota; kingdom Metazoa; phylum Arthropoda; class Copepoda; order Calanoida; family Acartiidae; genus Acartia; species Acartia tonsa. Next base: position 7,577,541 of record NC_137266.1, on the reverse strand, counting down.
CAACATCCATAAAAGTGAAGCTCTGAAATTGTAGGACAAACGAACATTAACTATCGTAATGTGTCAAAACTGAAAAACAAAATATAAATATAAAAGTTTTGACAAAAGTATTTGGTTTTAGGACTTAATTTGTGATATTGTAACTTAATGTAATAGGAATCAGTACTCTAAAAATCAGATCAATCGGATAATTAGATCATACAAAAGTTTTGTTGTTAAAAAAGGGAATAAAATCAACATGTTGAAAATGGACGTACGGACATTCTGGTAATGATTATAGAGTTGGTACTCTTTCCAAATCGTACCTACTGCAAGAATCACCAAGCAGAGTTTGAAATCGAAAGGACATTTCTAACATGCCTGAATTAACGAAAAAAGCTATCCGTCTCGGACATACGTACGGACGTACTGACCGACTCTAATTATAGAAATGCTACGCCTACAGGGATTTCAAGGGATAATAAATAATGTATTGTACAAAATATTTCGTTTGTTGTTTTAAATTATTGGTGAAAAAGTTTATACACTGAAGATTTTTACATTTCTATCAAGAATTATGAGTATTAAGTCCCTAAAGTGAAGTTTTTAAGCAAATAAACTAATTTATAAAATGTTTCTAAACTTTGGACACCAGTCTAATATCCCCTCTATTCTTGGATAACCATTGCTCTGCTCAGGGAGGGAGGAGACATGCCACTATAAAATATGCTAGTACCCAATGTTTTACAAATACGCCTTTTCATCCGTTGGTTTTATTGATGGATTATTTGATTAAAAACTAGCATTGTCTATGTTTTTAACCAATGATTTTAATCTACATAAACGGGTAATTTTATTTATCATCATAGTAAATTTATCGTCCAATATCTTATTCCTGTAGATCACTGGATAAAAGCAATCATTTATTTCATTTTCATTAAGAATATTATACAGACAACCCAAATTGTGAAGTTTTATTACACTAATTTCTCCGCCCCTACCCTATAGGGGCAAAGTCGAGAGTCTCACGCCCTCCACATAGCAAAATAGCTTAAAACCACCGCAGTATCTATATTCCCAGAAGAGGAGAGCCCAATCGGTTTAGCAGTTACCGAGATAATAAGCTTCAGATAGACGAACGGAAGGACAGGCATCGTTCTACTTTGTATTATAAATATGCTAATTTATGTAAACTTTCAGATGTAATAATTGATTGGTTCTGAAAAAAAATGTTTAAGCTTTTAATTTTACTTCTATATTCACAAGGAAGTTGTTATGTACATTTCAAGTAGCGCAGTTACTATATAATCTGAACATATGTACGTTCGAGATTATTTGGCTAACTACCATTTTAAATGTGACGCTTTTCTATAATTGGTCTTTTTTTCCTATTCATATTTTTTGGAATTATGATTCCTAGGACAATAAGATACTTTGTTTTTTTCTTAAAACGATTTATTTTGGCAGGGTGGAGGTACCCTCTCTCTAAAATACTTTTAAACCGTCAATATGCTTACCAAAGCTTCAATGTAAAAGAGAATCTTATCAGTTTTAATATTTGTAGCGAAGCTACTTAATAGTTCCATTCCTTTTTTATAACAACATTGTGAACTGTAGACACCCTAAGTACACCAGTAAGATGGCCTCCATATTTACAAACAAGAGCTCTAACACTAGAGGTAAGGTAGAGATACTGCAGTAGACATACTAAGTACACCAGTAAGATGTCCTCCATATTTACAAACAAGAGCTCTAACACTAGAGGTAAGGTAGAGATACTAGAGACATACTTAGTACACTTGTAAGAAAGCTTCCAAATTTACAAACAAGAGCTCTAACACTAGAGGTAAGGTAAAGATACTACAGACATACTTAGTACACCAGTAAGATGTCCTCCATATTTACAAACAAGAGCTCTAACACTAGAGGTAAGGTAGAGATACTACAGACATACTTAGTACACCAGTAAGATTACCTCCATATTTAAAAATAAGAGCTCTAACACTAGAGGTAAGGTATAGCTACTGCAGACATACTTAGTACACCAGCAAGATGGCCTCCATATTTACAAACAAGAGCTCTAACACTAGAGGTAAGGTATACAATACACTGTAGACATACTAAGTACACCAATAAGATGGCCTCCATATATACAAACAAGAGTTCTAACACTTGAGGTAAGGTATAGATACTACAGACATAATTAGTACACCAATAAGATGGCCTCCATATTTACAAACAAGAGCTCTAACACTAGAGGTAAGGTAAAGATACTACAGACATAATTAGTACACCAATAAGATGGCCTCCATATTTACAAACAAGATCTCTAACACTAGAGGTAAGGTATAGATACTACAGACATAATTAGTACACCAATAAGATGGCCTCCATATTTACAAACAAGATCTCTAACACTAGAGGTAAGGTATAGATACTACAGACATACTTATAGTACACCAGTAAGATGGCCTCCATATTTACAAACAAGAGCTCTAACACTAGAGGTAAGGTATAGATAAAGCAGACACACTTAGTACACTTGTAAGAAAGCTTCCATATTTACAAACAAGAGCTCTAACACTAGAGGTAAGGTATAGATACTGCAGACATACTTAGTACACTTGTAAGAAAGCTTCCATATTTACAAACAAGAGCTCTAACACTAGAGGTAAGGCATAGATACTGCAGACATACTTAGTACACCAGTAAGATGGCCTCCATATTTACAAACAAGAGCCCTAACACTAGAGGTAAGGTATACAATACACTGCAGACATACTTAGTACCCTAGTAAGATGGCCTCCATATTTACAAACAAGAGCTCTAACACTAGAGGTAAGGTATATATACTACAGACATACTTAGTACACTAGTAAGATGGCCTCCATATTTACAAACAAGAGCTCTAACACTAGAGGTAAGGTATAGATACTGCAGACATACTTAGTACACCAGTAAATTGGCCTCCATATTTACAAACAAGAGCTCTAACACTAGAGGTATGGTTTAGATACTACATACATACTTAGTACACCAGTAAGATAAATTCCATATTTACAAACAAGAGCTCTAACACTAGAGGTATGGTTTAGATACTACATACATACTTAGTACACCAGTAAGATAAATTCCATATTTACAAACAAGAGCTCTAACACTAGAGGTAAGGTATAGATACTGCAGACACCCTTAGTACACCAGTAAGATATTTACAAACAAGAGCTCTAACACTAGAGGTAAGGTAGAGATACTGTAGACATACTTAATACACTAGTAAGATGGTCTCCATATTTACAAAATAGAGCTCTAATACTAGAGGTAAGGTATAGATACTGCAGACATACTTAGTACACCAGAAAGATGTCCTCCATATTTACAAACAAGAGCTCTAACACTAGAGGTAAGGCATAGATACTGCAGACATACTTAGTACACCAGTAAGATGGCCTCCATATTTACAAACAAGAGCTCTAACACTAGAGGTAAGGTAGAGATAATGCAGACATACTTAGTACACTAGTAAGATGGCCTCAATATTTACAAACAAGAGCTCTAACACTATAAGTAAGGTAGAGATACTGCAGACATACTTAGCACACCAGTAAGATAGTATCCATATACTGGCGTTTACGAGATATTTATACACACACACACAAATAGAGCTTACTACAGGGTGTTTCAATAGAAACGTTTTTTTTTAAATCTTAATTATGCATAGAAAGTAAAAACATTATATAAAATGCTTTATATATTTGGAAAACCTATTCTGGGACCTTTATGTTTCAAAAATTTAAAAATTATTTTTTCAACAAACTATGCCTTAAAAACCGGTTTTTCCAAAGACCTTATTTTTGAAGATTTACAGATTTAAAGATTGTGGAAAAAATGTTCACATTTTTAAAATTCAAATTGCGCGGCTTGTATTAATAGTAGAAAAACTTTATGTATATCGTTGGAATTGTCATAAACTCTATTTTTTGGAAATATAAGTGCCATTTTTGTGCTATTTGTAGTTTAGGAGCTACGTGATAAAATGTTCCAACTTACTTAAAACTTTTCAACCTTTCTCACAATTTTCAACGTAGCTCCTAAACTACAAATAGGACAAAAATGGCACTTATATTTCCAAAAAATAGAGTTTATGACAATTCTAACGATATGCATGGCGTTTTTCTACTATTAATACAAGCCGCGCAATTTGAATTTTAAAAATGTGAACATTTTTTCCACAACCTGAAATCCCTAAATCTTCAAAAATAAGGCCCTTGGAAAAACCGGTTTTTAAGGCATGATTTATTGAAAAAATCATTTTCAAATATTTGAAACATAAATGTCCCAAAATAGGTTTTCAAAATATATAAAGCATTTTATATAATTGTTATATTTTCTATGCATAATTAAGATTTGAAAAAAGACGTTTCTATTGAAACACCCTGTACTTTACAGAATAAGATATTAAATTAAAGAATGCTTTGTTTTGGTTTTAATGTTAATTGAAAAACAGTTATTCATCAGGGATATAAAGGGATGAGACAATGGCCAAAAAAATTATATAAAACCCCAATGATGGTACACAAAATTAATTACAATTAGTGTTTGAAATTATAAAACACTTAACCTAATGAACCAATCGTAAACCCCCCAAAGTTGTTAAGCTAACAAATAATAACTTATAAAACTTTGTGGACTAGTGTAATAAACAATTCAATGTCCCCTCCCTCCCCGAGTTATTCATTTAACTTAATATCTCCTGTTTTAAATTGAAAATAGCAGTACAACTTAAACTAAATGGATTATTGTTTTCCGCTAATTTTGAGGTTTCCAAAATTTCTTTATTTACATACATACATTTTTACACAATATTATAAGGACGATAATACACTTAGAGGCGAAGGCAATTCAAAAGATATATTAGGTTTAGACAACAGACTTTAAGTTCAGAAATCTTTAGGTCATGAAATTGTTTATTTATATTTAAGAACACTATACTTTTATACTATTGACTCGCCGTAAAACCTCTAGAGTATCCGCTCTAAGATAAATTTGTGGTAAGGGTAATTTAGATTGAGGTTTTTTAGGTTTGTTCTATTCAATCTTTCCCCTTCTCTTACTCAAAATAGCCATATACATGACCGGTACCAACTTTCTTAAAATCCTTATTAAAGTAACATAATTTCTGTCTGTATGTCTGTACCTAAGGATCTCTCTAACTGCTGCACCAATATAATTATTATTTACAGTGCAGGTTCTCATAACTCCTAGGAAGGTTTATAGCTATTCATATTCAACCACCCACGACCTCTGTGCCCCCAAGAGGCCTCTAGGGGCGTAGCCACTTGCTTGTATATAAATCGATTCAATGATCTACGAAATCTTAAAGGGCTTACAGCAACTTTTAGTATATTTTGAACTTTATAAATTAATTGTTAATAAGGAAAATCTTTACTCTTATAAAGTTTACTTTCTATGGAATATAAAAAGAGTAAACTTCCTCATAAGTTTTCACACCAAAACTTTGATCAAATCAAGGGCGTGCGAGGAGAGGGTGAAGGGCAGCTGTTCAACCGCTTTCCTCTAAATTTTCATAGTGTTTTTAAGGCCTACAGGGACACTTTAAAAAACAAAGGAGGGTGTTGACCAACCAACTAAAATATTAGTTTAAAAATATTTTTGTTAGGAGGGGATCTATATCTTTTCAAAGGGTGTTGTATCTTCCACCAAAAGAAAATAAACTTTACTGTGTAGTAGCTTGATCTTTTTGTAGAGACACACTGAAAAACAGACAAACATCCTGTTACTTTTTATATAGATTCCTGAAATTTACTAACAACCCAAAAGGCAGAACCTTGAACTTATAATACATATACACGCCAGTAATTAAGCATTCCCCATTTATGATTTCTATGCACGCACCTAGATCAAATCAACTCTTTTTTGTTTGAGTCGTTGACCTAACTAAGGATAAGACCAATTTTGAGCTTGCAGACCTCAGAGAGGACAGGGATGTAGCAATGTAAGAAAAATTGTATACAGAGATATTTTTGTATCATACAAATTTTTAGATTAAAAAATTTATCTTCTTTGTTAAAAAAAAGATTTTTTTTCAAATTAGTATATGGAAATATTTTTTTCCTTTGGGCTTATTTCTCTTGAGGTTGGTGGTGCTCTCACCCTAAATAGTTATAATCCTTCTCAGGACCTATAGAAGCTTTGGGAATAGTCCCTTTCGTAACATCGCCCCATAAGAGGCGATTCGTCGTATTTTAAAAATGGCTTTTTATAAACCCCGAACCACTTCATTATGCAATCTATATTTTGCTGGATATTTTGTCTATGGTAGTCCATAAGTGTACAGCTTTACAGTACATTGTTTCTATTTGTTAAAGCAACACGTATGATAAAAGAAAAAGATTCTTTTTAAAGTAAAATGCTTATATATCAATTGAAATCTATATTTTTTTTTTTTTTACTGATCCACTTCATTATGCAAATCAAAATAAAATCAATGGGAAAACGTTTGTTTTGCACTTTTCTCCACTTTTCAAAATTGATTATGATAAAATAACAATTTTTAAAGGGATTTATGCATTAATTATAATGAAAAACAGTTTAAGGTAGATTTTAATGATTTTTCTAACTAATAAATAATTTTAAAAAAGAAATTATATTCCTATCACTTTAGAGGACAGCTGCTGACCCCCAGTCTTATGGATGAAGCTAAATACATGTTAAAAATAAAAATAACCCTCAAAAATATACAAAAATGTTTTTTGATGTGTTAAAAAAATCCATTTTAAAATCTTGATTTTGAGGACGATGGCCTTTAAGATGCTCTTACTGGTGGGGATGGTGAGCTAAATGTTATCAAAGTGCATGCCCATAATGAATACTTATATATTGAACTATGGTCCAATTTTTGTAGTCATAGCAGCCTCCAGCCAAGCAATATTAAAAAAGAAAAAAAATACAATTTTAATTACTAAAATTCATAAAGTAATTAATGTAGTTTTTTGATAATGGTTATGTTTCATGTCGTGAGGCTCTATTGGAGGCTGCTATGACTACAAAAAATGGTACATAGGTTAATAGACAAGTTGTTGTAATAGTCATGTACTTAGATAACATTTGGCTCACCATCACCACCAGTAAGAACATCTTTAAGGCCATCATCCTCAAAATAAAGATTTTAAAATGGATTTTTTTAACACATCAAAAAACATTTTTGTGTACATTTGAGGGTTATTTTTATCTTTAACATGTATTTAGCTTCATCCATAAGACTGGGGGTCAGCAGCTGTCCTCTAAAGTGATAGGGATTGAATTTCATTTTTAAAATTATCTATTAGTTAGAAAAATCATTAAAATCTACCTTAAACTGTTTTTCATTATAATTAATGCATAAATCCCTAAAAAAATTGTTATTTTATCATAATCAATTTTGAAAAGTGGAGAAAAGTGCAAAACAAACGTTTTCCCATTGATTTTATTTTGATTTGCATAATGAAGTGGATCAGTAGAAAATCAAAAAATATAGATTTTAATTGATATATAAGCATTTTACTTTAAAAAGAATCTTTTTCTTTTATCATACGTGTTGCTTTAACAAATAGAAACAATGTACTGTAAAACTGTATACTTATGGACTGCCATAGACAAAATATCCAGGAAAATATAGATTGCATAATGAAGTGGTTCGGGGTTTAGGTTATTTAAGGTTAGGTTAGGTTATATTGGGTTAGGTGATTGCCCCACAGGGTTAGGTTATTGGCCCCGCAGGTTTAGAGCCCCCCGCAGGGGCTAGAAATAGGAGAAAAGCTACTGTGAAAAATACGAAGAATCGCCCACTAAGGTGCGATGTTACGAAATGGACTATACCCGAAGCTTTATATATCGGTGCAGCGGTTAGTAAAGATCCTTCTCTATACGCACAAACATAAATAGATAGACACACATTCTATTATTGTTTTACTAGAATGTTATATCCCTATTATCCCTGAAAGATTCGTCCTAGTTTGCAACACCAAGAAGAAATAGTGTTTGTATTACCCACCAAAAGTTATTAAATATAAAAAAATCTAGTTTTAGAACAATAGGATCATTCTATTAGCTAAAAAATATGCAAGGCCGTTCGTTGTTCGTTATGTTGCTTTTCGTATTTTGATTGGTTAGTTAAAACTTGCAATTGTAAAACAATCATTCTAACATTACGGATGGATTAATATTGAAACATTGAAAATTAGTTTAAAATCGATGATAAAATTCGAACATGCTTAGATTAACAATAAGAGCTTAACTTACATACGAAAGGGCTACTTTGAGGAACTAATTATAAAAATTTTAAAACACAAATTTATTTCTTACTTATTAATTAAATTAAGGACTTAATTTTCTCAAGTAGGGAGGGGACATTGTTTAATTTTATTACACTAGTCCCCAAAGATTAAAAATAATGTTTTCTTATTCATTGGCTGAACAATTCTGGGGAGTTTTATTGAATTTGATTGGTTGGTGCATTAGGTTGAGTGTCCAAACGTTTCAAACGCTCATTGTAATCAACAAAAGGGATATTTATATGTATCATCATTGTGGATATACATCAATCAATTGGTCATTGTCTTATCCCTTTAGGTTTCTTGTTCAACATTGTATGATAGCACCCAAGAAATGTGGCAAACGTTGGCCAGGCCAAATATTAATCATGTTTGTTCAGTCTTATGTTTACTTTCATTCACAGAATACTGATGCTTTACAGGGATATAAAGGGATAAGACAATGGCTGCTATATTGATGCACATCCCCAATGATGATACACAAAATTACCCCTTTTTTGTAGATTACAATTATTGGCTGTAACCAACTTACTTAACCTTTATGAACCAACCAACCAAAATTCAAGAAAAATCCCCAAAGTGTTAAGCCAACGAATAAGAAAACGTTATTACAAAATATTAGGGACTAGTGTAAGAAACATAATATTGTCAAACATTGAAAGGGACATTCATTCTTCTGGAAAATTTGTATATGTTTTTGAAAGCCTCTTATTTAGGATTGGTCCGTCCGTCTGGATTGGGAGCTTTGAATATTAGCAAATAGAGTCAAAAATATTAACACATGCAAGTCGCTGCAAAAGAGCAGAAAGCAATTTGCTTGCAGACGAATAGGTCTCCATCACCTGATCGAGGTGGTTATCTAAAATAATTATCTATACCTATTCATTTACTGTATTATTTTTCAGCCGACAGGAGCGCCGAGTATACAGCATACCGTAGTGGCAAATCCTCCAAATTTACAAATAAATCAGGTATGATTCAGGGATACTTAGACAATGGAAGATAAATTTATGTATTTCCCCAATGATGATAAACCAAATTACCACTTCCGAGATTAAAATTATTGGTTAGATGATTCAACACAACTAGATTGGAACCAACCAATTACAACTCAACTAATGTACCCAAAGTTTTTGATAACGAGTTTGTAAAACTTTAGGTACCAGTGTAATTTACAGTCCAATTATCTCCCCTTCCTAGGTATGACTAACGAAGGAGACATTGGACTGACAACCAAAGATTTATATTTACCTTCCCTCATTTGGGTAGTTTTATTTAATATTGATTGGTTTGTTCCAACTACCAGTGTCCAAACTTTCTAATCTAATGTATGTTTAATTTGCAGAATTGGTAATTTTGTTTTTATTGATTTGGGTTTTGTACAACAATTGAACATTTAAATCCATTTCATATATATTTTATAAATAGATTTTTGATATTTAGTTATTAGCATCAAATCACAGAAAGCTTTCCGCTGATATTAAAAATAAAATCATAGAATTAATACCAGTTTTATTACCCTCGAAGGGCAGAAAATTAAGCAAAATGTATTTTAAAATGTTTCAATTAATTTAGCTTATCAAATATTTTTTTAATTGACCCTATCTTTAGACCCTTGTATCCTTTTAATTTGTCTATATATATTTGATATAATGGATGTTGTCATACTTGTTAAACTATCAATTTGCTTGTTTAATAATAAGGTTGTGTAACATAGTTATGTAAGGCTTTCCATTAAATTTATTAAATTATTATATGTGCCTGTTTAACAATTAACTTCAGTGGTAGATTAACTATCCTATTATACCAAGTAGTAAGGTTTTTTTTATGTCAAGTTTAAGATTTCAATAACTGATTGAGTTCTCATTTATAAGGAAGCTACTCATAGGTCACGGAAGGGTTTTAGGCTGTTTTAATTTTAAAAATCATTGGAAATGTTTAAGGCTATTTTTATGTCTCCTATCTACCAATGTGAATACAGAGCCCCCTAGATGCTAGGGGCGTAGCCGCTAGTTTCATTTAAAGCCCTTATTCAAAAGACTTTTGTAGCTTTTCTTTTTGGTAACGAAGCTATTCCCTTATTTTTTTCCATCGGTCCGTCAGTCCGTAGCCGTTTAGGGGTATTTCTCGGCAGTTTTTTTAAAAAAAAAGAATGATGACTGATTTTTTTAAAGAAAAGACTGTATATTTCCATCTATGATTTATTTGTGCTTTGCTACTTATTTATATTGTCATCCTTGTTATTTTCTAAATCATATATGCATTTTGATATAAAAATATTCCAGACGGGCATAAAGGTTTATGTTTATTTAATTTCAGGGAATTACGATAACACATGTTGGAGATTATGGAATACACAAGAGTCCGAGAAAACTTTTAGGAATATATTCTTATTTACCATCATAAAAAAAAACTTTTTAGTAGCAAAACTACTCTTTGATACTGCTTGTTAGTCTGTCTGTCTGTTTTTCTTTCTGTACATTCTTCCTTCTGATTGTCTGTAATTCTTTCTGTCCATCCGTCTGTCTGTCTCTCTTTCTGTCTCTCCATTCTTCTGTTAGTTTTTCTATTTGTCGGTCGTTCTTTCTGTCTGTCCTTCTATCTGTCTGTCCCTCCGTCTGTCTGTCTCTCCATTATTCTGTTAGTTTTCTATTTGTCTGTCGTTCTTTCTGTCTGTCCCTCCTCCTGTCTGTCTCTCTATCTGTCTCTCCATTCTTCTGTCAGTTTTTCTATTTGTCTGTCGTTCTTTCTGTCTGTCCTTCTATCTATCTGTCCCTCCGTCTGTCTGTCTCTCCATTCTTCTGTTAGTTTTCTATTTGTCTGTCGTTCTTTCTGTCTGTCCCTCCTCCTGTCTGTCTCTCTTTCTGTCTCTCCATTCTTCTGTCAGTTTTTCTATTTGTCTGTCGTTATTTTTGTCTGTCCTTCTATCTATCTGTCCCTCCGTCTGTCTGTCTCTCCATTCTTCTGTTAGTTTTCTATTTGTCTGTCCTTCTATTTGTCTGTCCCTCCTCCTGTCTGTCTCTCTTTCTGTCTCTCCATTCTTCTGTCAGTTTTTCTATTTGTCTGTCCTTCTATCTATCTGTCCCTCCGTCTGTCTGTCTCTCCATTCTTCTGTCAGTTTTTCTATTTGTCTGTCGTTCTTTTTGTCTGTTCCTCCTCCTGTCTGTCTCTCTTTCTGTCTCTCCATTCTTCTGTCAGTTTTTCTATTTGTCTGTCGTTCTTTCTGTCTGTCCTTCTATCTGTCTGTCCCTCTGTCAGTCTGTATCTCCATTCTTCTGTTAATTTTTCTATTTGTCTGTCCTTCTATTTGTCTGTCCCTCCTTCTGTCTTTTACTTCTTCTGTAAAACCCTATTTCTACCATATGTTTGTTTTCTCTCTCCTATTTATTTTACTCTTTTACTTCAACTAAAATCCATTAATTAAGTTAAAATATCTCGATTTATCTCTCACTATCTTTTAAACTATTAGATGTAATTGTTCTTGTCCTCAAAATGAAACTTCTTATTGGAGCAGCTAATCCAAAACTAGGGTATGTTAGTACATCTGTTTTGTAAAATTGGTGATGTTAAATAATGTAATAGAAGCAGAATGGGAAAGGCAGTTTGTACTGTTTTAATGAGCTTGTGTAATAAAAGAAAACTTAAAGTGAATATTATTTTCATTATTCATAAAAAAAGGTACAATCATATTTTTCCCCAAAAAAAATATTTTCTTGATAAATATTTTTTTACTAATTGACTTAACTAATAATTAATTAAATAATATATTTTTGTGGTAAACAAGATTTATATTTTTTTAGAAACTTTATATTATGATAACACTCCTAAGGTAAGAGTTTTTTAATAACTTTTTAGAAGCAAAGCTACACTATAGTTCCAGTTTTCTGCAGTCTGAATGTGTGTTTGCATTTACGTTTAACGATAGTGATTTGTTCATAGCTTAAAACCACGTAAATGTATATACCCTAAAAGCACAACAATATGTGTAATGTATGGTCGTAAGGGCACTTTGCAATAAGCAGCTATATTCCCATGGCCTTCTAAGGGCTCTTGAGGGAAAGGTAGGGTTCTTAACCTCTGCCCATTTTCAAACAGAAAAGGTAATATTTTTTTTCCGGGGGGACTTTTTTTAATTAGATGGAAATCACTTTTTGAATAATGATGGTACCCCTAGAATAGTTAGGAACCTCCATTTGACCTATGAGAAGCTACATTGTAAAGGAGAATCATATCAGTCCAGCGATTAGCGATATCCTTAGATACAGAAAAAAAACCTTACTAGATTATCTGCGCCACAAATTATTATTTTAGTGTGCTACCCAATATCGAGAAGAAGTTCAAGAGATCGTAGAGGAACAATGTACTGAACAAAATCCAGAGGTTAGTATCTCATTTTATAAATTGTCTGCTAGGTATTGATGATGTTGTAAGGTTGAAGATTTTTTTGAAATTAAAAAGAATTTAAGAATTAAAAAGATGGTGCTCTATAATAGTTTCTACCTGTCTGCCTATTATTATTCGAAGTTTCCTATACTCTTCTCCCCGATCACTTCACTTCCCTTAAATTCCCCTTTCCTCCTATAAATCACTTTCTTTTGTCCTCTATATTTTTGTTTAAACAACTTCAACAAATTCAACCCCCTTCACGCAATCTAAATTTTAGTAATTTGTTAACAAAAAATGCTTTGTTTAAGTCAAATAAATTATTTTTGCTCTTTACCTGGATGACCCTGCCAAGTTTGCTATCATCCTGTGCCTGCCAGGATAGAAATATTCCAAAACAATTCAACTCTCAATTATATGTCATTCCCATATTTAAAAAGTTATAGCCCTCTGTCTTTCACACACAGAAAATGAGATAAAGAAATAATGTAGGGAGGGAGGCACCCAACTTCCCCTCCCTCCCGTCTATCCGACCGTTTGGGGTTTAATTTTATTTCTAACATTATTCTTTTATTCACAGGATTGTAACTGTTCATGTCCTCCAAGCCTGTGTGCCTACCAGAACCCCTATACAACTACTGCCTGCAAGCCTTCAGAAACAGTGAACAGGAGGCTTAAGAGATGTGCCATTGTCTATCAGGAGAAATGCTTTGACAAATATGAAACTGAATATAAGGTTAGGTTTGTGTTGTGTAAAGAAAGCCAAGGACTAATAGGTTAAAATAACTGAGATAGAGGCAGTCGAAAAAAGAAAGAATAAGAGATAAAAAGATATAGAGAAAAAAAGAAAAAGAGATATTTACCAATGTATATAGAATATATGAAAAGTGTGAGTGATTTTCATACACACTGATAATAATATGCTACTTTCAGCTGGCTAATACAATATTCTCCATACACTCCCCTCATACTGTAGGAGAGAACTGTAACATATAAATAAGGACCTTTCTAACAACCTGAGTTGACGACAAAGTTTTCTCTGTCGCAATATCAATGCATTCTATATCCATTCATCTACCCAAATAGTAGAATGGCAAATCAAAAGTTGTGAGAGTTACATTGAGTTACAAAAGACAGTAGTGCATATAGTACTAAAACCATAAGGTTGGTTATTACCGCATCGTATTACAGACAATTTTCCACGAAAATTAAACTAAGAAATAATTTATTTTCAGGATGAATGTAGTAAAACCTATGAAGACTTGTGTACAACAATAACTGTTACTAAATATGTCAAGAATTGTCAAGAAGAATATCCACCAGGAAATAAATACTTTCAATACCTCTAATACAACTCTATTATTGGCATGAATTAAGTATAACTCTTTGTCAATATGCCTAATATTTATAGGAATCCAAAAAAATATTAATTTCAAAAAAGCTTAATAATATCACAATTGTCAGTACATTTTCTTTGCTTTCTATGTTATATTTTGTCCGAATTCTGAGGTGGATTCTTAAAAAACTTGTGTCTCACTAAAAATTATTTGCCTCACTAAAATTAGTGAGGCTCGCTAAAAATTTAGAGAGGATAATTTTGCCTCACTATTTCAATGATGCAGTGAGCCAAAAGTTTTTACAGAATTCACCTCAGGAATATTTAGAAAATTTTATGGCGGTTTCCCTTAAAGTACCTAGTCGAGTACGATATCCCAATCCTTTACTCTTATTTTTAAATAAATTGAATAAAAATGATGGGGGAATTAGTTTTTCGTGTGTTTAGGTATAAAAACATCCCCTGCATTAATTTTGGATTTATAATAAAAAATAATTTGGAGGTGAGTTTCTATGCTCGCTAGGAACCTTGATGTAAAGTAAAGCACAGTGCGTAAGAAGGTGCTTTGACTTCTGTGTCAGAACCTAAATAGGGACATAGTGCATTTCATTACCCTAGGTTAGGTAACTTCATTTCACTTTTCAATAAAATCTAAAATGCAGCCGTGTTTGAGAAAATTAGATTTGAAATTTTCAAGTTCAATTTTCATCCCCTAGGAGTAACGGCATAATCATGACAAGAAAAGCAAAGACTATTTATTTAAAATTTTGAACAAGTTTGCTTTTATAAAGTTCTTCCTAAAACCACTCCTGAGGTGAGTTGATTCATGGCCATTTTTATCAGTTGTTTTGCTAAGGTCACGGAAATTCAGCCTTAAATAAATCATATATAGAGAGGTTTTATGAAAGACTTTATAAAAACAAAGTTGTTCAAAATTTTAAATAAATAATCTTTGCTTTTCTTGTCATAAAAATGCGGTAACTTCTAGGGGATGAAAATTGAACTTGAAATTTTCAAATCTATTTTTCTCAAAAACGGCTGCATTTTAGATTTTATTGAAAATTGAAATTAAGTTACCTAACCTAGGGTAATAAAATGCACTATGTCCTAATTTAGGTTCTGACACAAAAGTCAAAGCACCTTCGAACGCACTGTGAATAGTTTCAAAAATATATTTAGCGATTAGACCTAACACAACTTACACATATACAGCCGCTTGACATATGAATGGACATTTTTTCCAAATATGATAAAATAATTAAAGTATTTTACTGCTCAGAGTGTAATGGTCTGTATGTTCCCTGTAACGCTGTACCACATCTAGTCTGCTCCTCTGTACCTGTCACTAAGTTGGTGGATAAATGTACCAGGTCGACTTTTGATCTTTTTATAAGTGATGCTACAATTTAACATGTCGTTTTTGCCTTTTTTTTTCTTTTCTCTCTCTCTCTCTCTCTCTCTCTCTCTTTCTTTTTCATATTTCTCCTTCTATTTCTCGCTATCTATCTCTTTTATCTTTATTAATCTATAAATTTTAGTCTTTTTCAAACGAAGCCATACTATAACAGTTCGTTTCTGTCTTTTTGTCTCTTATGCTTAAAATTCAAGTTTTCTATATATTTCTGATATCTCTCTCTGATTCTGTTTTTCTTTCTCTCTCTTTCTCTCTCTTTCTCTCTCTCTCTCTCTCTCTTTATCTATCTATCTTTCTCTATCTCTCTTTCTCTCTCTCTCTCTCTCTTAACCCTTAACAGTCGGGCCCCTTGCCGCACCTTAATCAGTCGGGGGGGGGGGGCGTTCAACGCCCCCCCTCATTATCTCAGTTCCTATTAGAGCTAGAGGGCTAAAAAATTTTGTGCAAGTCCCCTGTGTTATGGTGAATTTCCGACCTTAAGTAAGTCAAGGTCAATTTCCGCTTCCTTCACCCTTTTATTTAACAACCTTTGTTTTTAGGTCCTTTTTTACTTAAAAATGTCAAACGGCTGTAATTTTTTATTTTTAAAACTAGAAGAAATTTTTTTTTGCAGAAAATGTTTATTTTTATTTAAATTTTATAATTGAAATATCAAAACATAAGTTTCAGCGGCCGCAGCTGTACTTGGCAGCTGCCAGCCGCCGCAGTCGGCGGTCGGCGGGAAAACGGCGGCGGATCTTTATGAAATTTTAATACATTATGTAGACATGTAAAAAAAGCTTAAGTTTAAAATTTGAAGTCTCTAAGTCAAAATTTGCGGCCACAGGAGCATTTTAAAGATTTCTGGAGACCTGGAGGATCAGGACCTGCAGGATTATACCTGGAACCTGAAATTGACTTGAACACCTGTATTTAATATGAGAATGTACTACTAGAGGATATTTTAGTATTTTGGTAAGATAAAATGCTTTGTTTAAGTCAAAAACAAATTTTTGTTCATTACCTGGATGACCCTGCCAGGTTTGCTGGCATCCTGTGCCCGCCAGGATGGAGATATTCAAAAAATTCCAACTCTCAGTTATGTGTCCTACCCATACTTAAAAAGTCAAGCAGTTTGGGCTCTTTATCTTTCACACACAGAAAATGAGATAGAAAAAACCGGATGGGGGGGCGTTCAACGCCCCCCCCCGACCGTTAAGGGTTAATATCTTTCATTTAATATCTCTAAGTTTTTCCCCTTCTATCTATCTTTCTTTTTCTCTCTCTCTATCTTTTGATCAACATTATTTACCTTGTTTTTCATTACGTTGATTTAAAATTTAGCTGACCACGCATTTCTGATATTTTTGTTGTTTTCCAGTGTGCCTAAACATTCATGTAAGAGAATAACAATCAGAACACCAAGACAATTCTGCCACAAGGTATAAATACACAGGGATCTAAAGGGATAAGAGAATGTCAGATAGATTGATGCATATCTCCAATGATGATACACAAAATTACCCCTTCTATAGATTACAATTAGTGGTTTAGATGTTAAGTCAACAAAGATGAAAACGTATTTTAAAAAATTTGGGGACTAATGAAATAAACATCACAATGTTCCCTTCCTAACTGACATGAAGTAGAGATCCTTGGTGCTCTTGAAAGAAGTGGGTGGAGTTGTAGTTAATTCTTCTTACATTAAACTTCAGCCTTGGGAGGAGTAACGTTCACTCCACTGAAAGAGCTATAAACATTTCCTGGACCCAAAAGAAGCTTCACTGTAAAGGAGAACTATATCAGTGAAATAGTTATCGAGACATCCTGTTACTTTATATTACCAATTTGTGTTCAATAGATATCTTTTTATGTATTGGATATATTTAGAGCAACATGAACATTTTACACTTTTATTTCAGTAACTTCAAATATTAGGGAAGATAGACAATTTAGTTAGGCAAAAATATAGTTTACACACATTTCCTTTAATAACTATTTTTAAAGAGATTTTATAAGGTTAATGCTCTTATCATATCATTACATGCCTAATTGATCCCAAAATTGCACTAATTGAGCAAGCCCAATTAAAAGGCTATAAAGCACTGATGTAAAAGTATAAATTAATTACAACTAATTACCACAATACTGCATTCTAATGCAATAAGATTTTCTCTTTCTGCAACAACTTTATATCCTATTAATTTTGCAGGAATTAATGGCATTGAGAATCAGGTTTAATTATATCCTTATAAAAAAGTAATTGCATAAAAAAATACTTGAATACAGAATACTGCTTCAGGACATAATTATATTTTTAGGACTTCATTATGAAGATGTTTTGCTTATTGTATTATACCTTGTTGTTCTAGAAATTAATACCTCTGAAATCACATGAATAGGATAAAGATATAATACAAAAATGTTGTCAAAACCCGCATGTTTTAAATAAACATATGGGCTTTCTGGAAACGATAATAGTATTGATACAATTTCTTAATCGTACCCATCTGTTTTAGGAATCATCATGCAATTCTAACATGCTTATAAGTACGGACAGACAATAATTAAAGAAAAACTTCGCTGTTAAAAAGGCAACTGAATAGGACTACAGCTACTTTTGCTAAGTGACTAAAACCTTGCATTCCTGTAAATTTGCAGATGATTAGAGATGTGCAATTGATACTATTATTAAGCAATATGTCTTTTACATCTTTATACATCATTAGTTATCAATTATTTCATATTGTAATTGTGATTTCTCTCACATGGTTAAAGCATAAAGTTCATTGCTATTTCGTTCTTGATCCTGTTTAACACACTAGCTGTTGCGCCCCTAACATCAAGGACTCCGTAATTTAATTGGACTGGGGCACAACATATATCCTAAAACTATCCTTATTAAATACAAAATAGCCTAAAACCCCCCTAGGACATATATGAAGCTTCCCCTAAGAGAAGAACTCAATAAGTTTAGTTTTTAATAAAATCTTAGGTTTTAGAAAAAAAACTTACTACTTCATTTAATAGAATAAAGTCATTATATTTAGAAATAAACACTTCATCTTTTACCAAAAGTACCTGGTAAAAATCAGGGATTTAAGGGATAAGACTAAGGACGATAAATTGATATATTTATCAAATTACGTACTCTTCTGTTGATTAAATAATTGGTGAAAAGTTTAAACGCTTCTAACTAATGATAACTTTGTTATACATCATTGGGTATCAATATAATTTACAAACCAATGTTCCATTACTTATATTAAGCATTTATTTCTTTTGTAGGTGCCATCAAAGAGGTGTAAATCAGTGCCGACTCCCCAGTACTATCCTAGTCAAAAATGCAAAGAGTCCAACTCCACTGGTGAACAATCATGCAAAGAGCTTCTAGAATGCAAGTCACAATGTGAAAGTTGTCTGAGTAGAAGTAGAACCAAATCTTGCCATAATGTAACTAAACTTGTCAATGTTAAAGTTCCTGAAGTAGTTTGTCAAAGTTAACTTATATTTTTATTAATAAATTATGATTCACTAATATTAAATACAGTCTGATTCTCTAATTAAAAGATTTCTTTACTCCTTTGAGAGCAACAGAAATTAATCATTGATATTTATATTTATTTCCTTGGTAAATTTTATAAGAGAAAATTAAATTTTTAAAACTTGTTCTTTTAAAATAGTCAATAGATTTGCAAGTCTACATTTAAATTTTTGAAAGTCAAGAATCAACACAAAGAACTAGTGACTGGGACTTTTAATTTACATAATTAAAAGTAGTTTGAGCCTTTAAAAATATAATCTGTCTGAAATGAATGTTACAGTATCTTAGGTTTTCAATGTACAACTTACAAAGGCCTGAAATTGGTCATTCAAAAAGTCTGCATATTACAAACTAGAGGCGGCGTTCTAAAATTATCCCGCTATTGGCTAGATTGAATATTAATCTTTTTCCTCCATTTGCCCATATCTGAATATTAATCTTTTTCTTCCATTGTCCAATCCCTGAATATCAACCCAACTACAAACTTCCCTTTCCTTCCGTCTTTTTAAAATTTCATTATCTTTATTTAAAACCGTATTTAAAATTTTGTCTCTCTTTCTTTAAAATATTTTAGGATCCTAGTGTTTTTTGTTTCAAATTATCGTCCTGAAAGGGTTAAAATGTTAAGCTAAATGTTAAATTTTAGTTTAATTATTAAACACATTATGGACGCATCGCTAGTATTAAATTATTTTAAAACCAAGTTTTCTTTAATTTACTATTTTAGAAATTTAAATTTTCCATTTTATGAATAGAAATATAATACTTTAATATAATTCAAATGGCAACATGAAATAAAAAAAAATAATTTATTCTTCATAGAGTAAAATAATGGGTCTTATTGTTCTGGTCAATGAGAGTTTATAATGGATTATTGGAGCACTATGAGTATCAAACACTCTACTATTGGAAGATTCGAGCTCATTTATAGACGTTTATTTCCTATATAGATCTGTCATGGATCTTGATGCAATAAAGCAAGCCGTTTTATAAAAAATCTGTCGAAAATAATTCATAAGGTAAAAAACAGAAAAAGTAATCGCTCATATAGGTATAGAATAAAAGAATGTCTTTTATTTTACAGGGTGTCATGAATTATTTTTAGGCGTTTTTCCTCGAAGTGCTTAGTCCAGCTCAAAAAAAAACATCCTTAATTAATTTGAAACAAATAAAGGAGTGGTAATTTTTCGTTTGTTTCCATATTACTTTATATCAGGTGAGTTTATGTTGGATATTTGGTAATCTCGCCGGGTTACGGCACTTAAGGTATAGACAGCTCTTTTTTCATTTTTTTATTTCATATTTATTCTTATTTTTATATATCAAAATCAGTTATCAAATTCATATAAGTCATAGATTTTCTGCAATTAAAGATAAACATACGATTGTTACAATAGTCTTTAAAAATGATTTAAAAATTAAACAGTCACCCTATATTTTGATGAATTTGCATATTACTCATAATATAGAAAAATCTGCAGAGTTGAAAATATGGATCCTTTGTCTATTTCAAGGAGATATTATGTAAGCTACAGATTTGTGACAATGGGTGTAGAATATTAATGGATATTATGACAGGGGAAAAATTGACATCAATTTCGCTTGCTATCAACTCGTTTATTGGTCAGTTCGTACATTCAGTAGAAGAAGAGGGTATGTGGTAAAGGGAATGGAATAATGGGGGAATCGTTATTTTAGCCCGTTGCAAGTTACACTTTATTAGAGAACATAAATATATAAATTGTAAGATCCAAGTAATTATCTATTTTTGTGAAAAAAAGTCAAATTTGCAATTTTTATATAAAATCAGCTTCTGAAGTATGTCTTGCCTTAGGTATTTTTATACTGAATTTTCCCTTAATTAACCATACTGTATTTATAAATGTTTTCATTGTTTACTAAAAAAATCATTATTGTAGAAATATTCCCCGTCCAATAATTGAATTATCCTTGTCTTATTCTTAAATATTTGTACGAAGACCAGGGATCTTAAGGGATAAGACAATGGATGGTAAATCAATGTACATCCCTTTCCCCAATAATGTAAACATGATTTCCCCTTCTGTAGATTAAAATTATTGACTTAGAAGATTTGGAATCAACCATTCACAATTCAATAAAAAATCCCAAGTTTTTGATCAAACAAGCAAAAAACATTAAAACTTTGTGTACCAGTGTAATTTTTAGTCCTCCCTGCATGAAGAAGACAGTCTCTAGCCTTCCGGAATTATATAAATATGTATGCTGGGGCTGGCAAAAATACCAACCTTCTAAGAACTCCAATTTGGTAAATTTGAAAAAGTTAGATAGTTTTTCAAGTAAGACATTCTCCAAAGAAGGCAGGCATGGTTTTGTCAAATCAAGTGTGAAACTTGTTGCTGACTATAATAAAGATACCTCCCCCCCCCTCCTACTGGATGAAAGAACTAACTAGTATATGATATCCATGTTAGCAACCCAAAGTGACGGCAATTTTTCCATTGTCATAATATCCTCGTACATTCTATATCCCCTAGCGGCTTAGCTCCTAGCCTCTAGGGGCTTTGCCCCAAGACGTAATTTACCTCAAGAAAATAGCCTAAAACCACCACAGGACATGTAGGTATATTCCCAGAAGAGTAGAATAAAATCGATTCAGTGGTTACCGGGATCTTAAGAGCCAGATGGACAGACAGACAGACATCATTCTACTTTGTATTATAGATTACTACATTCTATTTACTATTGACAGTTGCTGTTTAGCCTTGCACCAATTTTGAGCCATATCAAATTCCGCGACGGGCACTTCAACAACAAGATCAAAGCAAACGCGTTGGGGCGGTGAAATTCAAGGTTTTGTCGACAGGTTTATTCGTTGTTTTGTGTGCTCTTTAATCAAACTATAATTCAGGTGTGTTTAATAATTAACATATCTGAAACGGCTAAGTTTTATTAATATTAACAAAACAAATATTTAATTATTATCTTAGTTCGATTTAGCTTGAAAACTTTTATTAATATAGATTCCAATGTTTTATGTCGACTATTTAAAAGTAGCGACATGCTTTATAGGAGCCAATATGTCTTATAAAGTTCGACATTATTACTAGTTTTATTTTAATGTAATGCCAACACAAAATTGTTTATGAAAAGACACATTTCAAATAATTTTTGTTATCAAATTTATATATTTCCTTGGCGTGGGGTTAAGTGTTTTATCCTATTTAGACAAAAGGGATTTTACTGTTCAGTATTCACCACTAACATGCTGATTTTTATCTCTAAAATAAACATTTTTAAGTATTTGGTTGGGGGAAATTAAGTGTGCTTGCTACATAAGGGGAATAACAATGGAAGGATTTTAAAACTTAAAACAAATATGTATAAAAAAAAGTTTTGTAAAGAAGTTGTATCAACTTTTTCACTTTTTATTTAAGATAGCTAGCCGGCTCTTTTAGTAAGTAGTAGATGTAAAATTTTTCATAGAATTCAGATATGCAATTGGTTTTTTTGTAGACCTCTTATTTTTTAAGTAATTTAAGTTTTTTTTTTAAATAATTAAGTCGGTTTTAAGGTACTAAAACGCAACAAAATAAAAGAAGAAAAGGGCCAGTATGAACAAAAATAGTAAGATCTTTAATTTGACACCTTACTTTTAAAATTCTGTTAAGTAATTATTGAAAAAATCTATTTTGTTAACCTCGGATTAATCAAAACTTTGAAATTAAAAATATCCTCTCACAGGCATAAAAAGTATGTGTTCATATATACTTTTAGAATGATAAAAATAATACGAATCCAGTCTAAGCAAAATTGAAAAACTTTTATAAAACTAAAATAAAAAATATAAGTTTATTTTAAGAATCATAATTTTTGGCTTTAAAGGGTTAGCTTGAATAAAACCTGAATAAAACCTAAACAAAAGACAATGCAATGTAGCAGATATTTTTTAAACACAAGAAACAATAATGTATTTTTAATTGCATTGTTTTGAAGTTTATAAACAGACTGATGCATATTTGTTCATAATTTTTCATTCTTTACATGTTCTGTAATATCACTATATTTATTGTAGTATCTATTGTATATATTGTATGAACGTTCTCATTTTTTTTTGGTAATTCTATTGGTTAACTTTATAGGTTAAGCTTTGCGATTCGTCAATTTTCGCGATTTGTGATTGGCTAGTTTAGTAGTTACAATTCTTAAAATAAACTTTTTATTTTTTTTATTTTTTATTACAATTTTTTTAAACTTTTTCAATTTTGCTTAGAATGGATTCGTAATATTTTTCTGATTCTAAAGGTTTATATGAACCCATATTTTTTATGTCTGTTTGATAAAATATTTAGGTTTAAAGTTTTTATTAAACCGAGATTAAAAAAATTGATTTTTTCAATAATTACTCAACAGAATTTTAAAAGTAAGGTGTCAAATTAAAGATCTTACTATTTTTGTTCATACTGGCCATTTTCTTCTTTTATTTTGTTGCTTTTTAGTACCTTAAAACCGACTTAATTATTTTTTTTTAAAACTTAAATTATTTTAAAAAAGAGAGGTCTACAAAAAAAACGATTGCATATCTGAATTCTATGAAAAATTTTACATCTACTACTTACTAAAAGAGCCGGCTAGCTATCTTAAATAAAAAGTGAAAAAGTTGATACACCTTCTTTACAAGATTGGGAAAAAAATTAAATCAAGATATTCCATGCAGATTTTTTTCTTTTCCATGTAAAGAATTGATATAAAAACAACAATAATGCCACTTAATAATCACTTTTTTAGTATTAGTCAGAATTAGGGTTGGGCTGGATATTTTTTTGGCCGGATACTGGATACCGGAAATCCGGCTAATTTCAAATGCCGGATATCCGGCCAACGCCGGATATCCGGCAAATATCCGGTTATCCGGCCAAATTGCCGGATATCCGGCCGGATAACCGGCCAAATTGCCGGATATCCGGCCGGATAACCGGCCAAATTACTACATATTAAAGTATCAAAAAAGGATATAGTCCCTTTCGTAGCAACGCACCTTAAGGGGCGATTCATTGTATTTTTAAAATTGCTTTTAATAGGTTATTTTAGGACATGAAAGGGACTATACCCACAAAAAAAATTCTTAATAAACTGTTGTTTTATATTATAATAGCGGTTGCGTCCCTAGTATCTAGGGATATTAGAAGGGATACAAATGTCCAGAAAAATAACTTAAAACCTTACAACGACTTTTTTATAAAAATTAAACAGCCTAAAACCACCTTGGGACCTATAAGAAGCTTCACTCTAAAGGAGAACCATATCAGCAGTTAGCAAGAACCTTCGCTACAGACAAAAAAGCTTACTTCTTTATATAATAGGAGGATAAAAATAAGGTTAGAACTTAAAAATTAAGTAACTATTAAATGATCTGTCTACTTAGCAAATAAATCTAATTAACTATTACTACCCTCAATCTGTAACATCAACCCCTAACGGTTGGAGGATGGGCGGGGAGGTGGCGTTTAATGCCTGCCCCCCCCCCCCTCTGTTAAAGGACTATAACTGAGTGACTTTCGAAATATGGGTATGACACATAACTGAGAGTTAAAATTTTTTTAATACCTCCTTCCTGGCGGGCACAGGATGCCAGCAAATCTGGTAAGGTCATTCAGGTAAAAAGTAAAAATATTTTTTACTTAACAAAGCATTTTATTATCTAATTATCTAATACTAAAATATTCTATTGTCGTACATCCTCATGTGTAATGTTGGTGTTCAAGTCGATTTCAGGTTCCAGGTATAATCCTGCAAATCCTGAACCTCCAGGTCTCCAGAAATCTTTAAACGGTTCCTGTGACCGCAAATTTTTACTTGAAGATTTTAAATTTTAAACTTAGGTTTTTTTTATATATCTTCATGACATATTACAATTTCATAAAATCCGTTGTCGTTTACCTGCAAACCGTCGGTTTGCGGCTGGCAGCTGCCAAGTACAGCTGCCACCACCAAAAAATTATGTCTTGAGATTTCTAATATAAAATTTACATAAAGATAAACATATTCAGAAAAAATTGTTCTTCTAGCTTCAATAATAAGAAAATTCAGCCATTTAAGATTTAAAAAAAACAGAGATTTTTGTTGTAAAATATAAAAGATTATATTGCCGGATATCCGGCCGGATAGTTTCAATATCCGGTATCCGGCCACACCGGATATCCGGCCCAACCCTAGTCAGAATATTAGATTCCAAATCTTAATATTGGTATTTAAGCCATGCAATAAAAGACACAATGAATATGTTAAAGAAGGTTTCGTGATTTTTAAGTTCATATTACCTCTACTTTTCTGTGACCTTTGAACATTTGTTTTATAATTCATCCATTATTTTTGTGCTTTACTATGTTGTCATTTTTAAACCTTTGATTGAGAATGATTACAGATTTTGATTAAAATTTTTAAAATGTCAATGTAAAAATGTCCTTTGCTTATCCATTTAACCCTGCTTGGATACCAAATAGTTCTTTTTAAAGTTTAGTCCAGCAAAGTAATTAAGGAGGGGGTAGATGGCATTTATTATGCCTAATGTCACTCACATGCTTACACAAACAGTTTTAAACATACAAGTATTGTAACATCCATTAAAACAAAGTAAAACTTGGAAAAAGAATATAATGATCAAATTGCAAAAAATAGTTCATATGCGTTAACGTTACCTATGTTAATATTACCCGCGACCGTATCTAAACACGTAGCACATTCACATCAATCTATTCGAATTTCTACTTAACACTGCGTCAAAACTAACGACGTTAAAACTAGTACCTACTGCTGCTATGTCAGATGCGCTACATTAATAGCTTTGGGGTCTTGGTTTGCCACAAATCAGGCGCAACTTATTTATATGCACAGTTGGTACTTCAAGATAAAGTACCTGCAATCAAAGAAATTTGTTGGGGGTTACTGCTTAATACACCAGGACAATAAAGGAGAGCCTATCTTCCCTTGGTTATCCTTGGTTGTTGGACCTGACAGCAGTCTTGCCCGTACTAGGTTATTGATGAGGAATCTATGAGACTTGACTTTAACTTCCTTATTCATTTGCTGTTTTTAAATCAAATTTAATGATATAATTATTCTTTTTATTTATCCGTTTCAAATTGAGACACATATTTTCTTCTATAGGGGGAAGGGGGAAGACTTACAGCCATATTGACAAACTGACCCTAATTATATGAAAGCCGTGCTTTAAAAAGTTTTCTAATTATAAGAAGTTAAACTAATTACAGATTAAAGTTTTTAGATAAGAAAGTATTCATTTACCATCTCATCCCCCTAATTATCTATAGTACAAAGTAGAATGATGTATGTCTTTCTGTCCGTCTGTATCTTAAGATCTCGGTAACCACTGATCTGATCGTATTCTACTCTTCAGGGAATATACCTACTGGTCCTGTGTGGGTTTTAGGCTATTTTCTTGGGTGGTGGGACAACCCTGACCCCCCAAAAAACAAAAAAAACTTTTATTTTTATTTTATAAGTATTTTTTCTAGGGGCGATATATCTTGGGAGGGTGGTGGTACCCTCCCCTAAAATAGTTATTAACCCCCAGGACCAATGAGAAGCTACTTGTTAAAGAAGAACCATATCGATTTACCAGTTAGCGATATACTTCGGTAAAGATAGACAGATAGAGATCCTGTTACTTTTATATAAGGATTAAATATTCAGGTTTTGAACTATTATAGAGCTGCAACGATTTCTAAATCATATCTTACTGTTGAAAAATCACCATGCATCGTTTAAAATTACACAATTCTTGCATGTCTAATAAAAATAACAAAAATAACTTTAAATCAATTTTGTTTTCTATAGAAATCTTGCAAAGATCAGCTGTATACCAACAGGCGCTATATTTTTTGATTTAAACTCTAATCAATTTTATACTTTTAAAAACTTAAAATTTCCCTAAATCCTGTAAGTGTATGCGAAGTTAAATTGCCATTAATTTGTTTCCTGAGCTACATACTGAACAAAATTAAAGGATTGCACAGAAAAACTAGAATTTTAATTCCAAAATGTTGTGCAATTGTAATTGGATAGGAAAAGTTCTTTTGTAATTTAAAATATAGTTTTTAATTAAATCCAATGCTTTGTTTAATTCAAAACAATAATCTATAAACTTAATCTTAGATGTGTCGTCTTTAGCCTATTGGGGAAGGTGGGTAGGGTAAGAAACTAACTAAAATCACGCCAAGATATTCAAAAAGCTTTTATGAAAAGTTCAAACAAATCGGACCAGCAATTCCCGTGGGCTTCAGATAATGAAACCTTTTGACTGTATAACCTTTTGATAATAAGCTTGTTATCTATTTTTAAAATTTCTTTACAAAAATATTCTCCTAAAAAATTTATAATTAAAGCTAGAAAGGGCTTTACTCATAAAAAAATGTTTCTATGTATCAATATTGAAAATATCTATATAATATGTCTTCTCTGTAAACTATAAATATCACTTAAAATATAAATCTATTTATTTTGAATAGATAAATTTGTCTTAAAAGAATCAAATGCTCTTCTTAGATCATAAAATCAATATTAAAGATAACCACAATAAAAATATATTATAGATCTTCTTTAGATGTCACAAATAACACATTTTAATCTGTTTTAAATAATACAATCTGTCTTGAAAGAATCAAATGCTCTTCTTAAATCATAAAATAGATATTAAAGATAACTACAATAGAACTTTGTAATATGTAATATTTCTTCTATATATGAACAATATGATATCCCAAACAATTGACATGTACCTCCCACATTTCTTAAGATAACACTAATAACACATTTTGATATGTTTTGAATAAAACAATTTGTCTTGAAAGAATCAAATGCTTTTCTTAAATCATAAAATCAATATGAAAGATAACAACAATAGAACTTCGTAATATGTAATATTTCTTCTATATATAAACAATATGATATCTCAAACAATTGACATGTACCTCCCTCATTTCTTTACAAATTATTTTCATTAAGATTGGAATTTAGATTTTTGAGGATTTTATACTATATTAACCACTAAACCATGTGGTTTATCTCGTTAACGGAAGATTGACTGTATTCTCGGGCTAATGTTTAAGGCTATCTAATGTTTTAAAAAAACGTCTAGAAATGAATTTATGCTATTTCTATTTAATGCAAATAATTGAGGAGCATTGCTATTCTATTATAAAAAGTCGTAAGGTTTTTTTCCCGAAGATTCGTATTTCACTGCCACTAGCAGATAGAATTCTCCTTTTTTAAGACAGGCGCCACATAGGTTCAAAATGGTTATTATATTTATCTATAATCAAAATCAATCTTTGGCATAATTTAGGTTTAGCTATTTAAATGCATTAAGATGCTAGAGGCGCAGCTGCTTATATAATATATTGAATTAGGTCTTACATAGGTGTTTTTTTGGAAGGGGGTGGTCCTTTACAAAATTTAGAGGATTTTTCCGGACCTACTTTTGGATAGTTACACACAATATGAACACATTATAGAGAGGTAATGAACCATACCATACATAATAATACAAAATCATTTACTATACATCATAACAAAACAAAAATCCTAACATACATCGCAGCAAAGCTCATATATCAAATTATTATTGTATTAATTAATTGTTATATAATTAAAGAATATTTTTTTATATAAAATTGTTGATTAATTCTGTCAATAATGGAAAAAGTGTTAGATTTTAATTTTGTGATATTTAAGGTACAGGTTTGAAAAAGCTTCGCTCTTAAGAAGTCTGAATAACGGAGAAAAAGTTCAGAGTCAGTTGAAAAAATGATCATATACATGTTTATGCAAAAATATCAACATATCAGAGTCACAAAAACTAGAGAGAGAGGAAAAGGTCAATTTGGTTTATCATCATTGGAGGCGCACAGCAATTTAATTTCTTTTGTCTTATCCCTTAAAATAAACGCATGGATAAAAAAAAATACAGATAAGTTGAAATCATAACAAAAGTAGAATATAATTATTGTTGAAATAGAAAAAGGTTTTTACAAACAAATCAAGATTTAATAGAAGTATCCAAAGTTTAATAAGATTATGTTTAAAATACTTATAAGGCATTTAAACTATCTTTGTAGTAGGCAGTGTAATTTTCTATCTAACCATGTATATTACTAGCTGCTAAAAACAACGTCCTTGTAAAAACAAGGATGACAACATCCATAAAAGCGAAGCTCTGAAATGGAAGGACAAACGAACATTAACACTTATAGATTGTCAGAACTGAATTAACAAAATATTAATGCATCAGTACAAACAATATTTTAAGAAAATTTGTTGCAAAACTGCATAAATAGATCATACTGTTTAAGGACTTACTTACATTTTTGGGACTTGTTTATAGAGATGCTTCGCTTATAACATTGTACCTTGTTGTAATAGTAATAAGTTTTCAAAAAAACAGAAGAATCGGATAATTTTTAACATACAAAAATTTGTTGTAAAAAAAGTTAAAAATCGACATGTTTAAAATGGACGTACGGACATTCTGGTATTGTTTATAGAGTTGCTACGCTTTCTAAATTGTATTTAACTAATATAGGAATCATCATGCAAAGTTTGGAATCGATAGGACAATTCTAACCTGTTTAAATTAACGAAAAGAGCTAACTCTCTGTGACGGACGGACGGACGGACCGACCCTAATTATAGAAAAGCTTCGCTTTTAAAAAGATATTCAAAACTTTTGCAAAGTCAAACTATAAAACTTAAAACTAACAAAGATTTCGAATATACTGATTTTATCTTATTAATCTTTTTTATTCCAGAGAAAACATGAATGACAACATCCATAAAAGCGAAGTTTATAAAACACAAAAAAAATAAAGGTTATGAAACGTATTTAATATAAGTCAAAAGATTAGTCCGTATAAATCGATAAAAATTACTGAATTGCGGGAACTTACTATGGGCATACTTATATTTTAAGACTTGGATTAGAGACATGCTTTGCTTATAACAGAGAGCTTAGTTGACCTAGGAATATCAAAAATTTTAAGGTGATAGGATGATAATATAACATGAAAAAAAACTCTTAAAATTGCAGAATTGCAATGCTTTTTAAATTGTATCTAACTGTTACAGGAATTATCATTCCAATTATGAACTAGCCTTTACAGACTGACCAATCCAAAATGTAGAAAAGTTATGCTTTTAAAAAATTTTAGAGATAAAAATAAAATCAGAATTAGGATTGGTCCTCTTATAGAAAATTATATCAAAATTAGCGAAGCATAACAAGCAAATATTAGAATATGTGTGTAGTAACTTGGTCGCAAAGACAGATGGACAAACGGACGAACTTACGGAGATATCTCAGTTGTAAAGTAGTTGCTTTATTTAAAAGCTTAACATTTCGTATTTGAATTGATTTTATTTTGTAATGCTTGTATAATATCAACATATTTGACCTATATCTATCTAGTTTGGCTAAGCAAATAAAACTTGAAATATACTTGAAATATTTTCTCATCCCATGTATTCTTAATACAGGAAGGGAGGGAACATTGGGCTGTTTATTACACTAGTCCCCAAAGTCATAAATTAACGGTTGGCTTTAAAACTTTCATTGAATTTTGATTAGTTGGTTTATTTAGTTGATTATCCAAACGCTTCAACCACTAATTGTAATCTACCGAAGACGTAATTTTGTGTATCATTATTGGTATGTAATATTTATCGACCATTGTCTTTTGCCTTTAGATCCCTGGTTTAGGGAGGATAGGACAATAAAGAATAATTTAAATTACATATCTAATATTGTCAAGCAACTAAAGGCAGATTTCAAAAATAAAAAATGTATGTATATTTCGCTCATTGTCAATCCCTTTATCCCTGAGTGACTCTATAAACGTATGTACAAAAATGCAGATCAGCTCCAAATGGATTTCCTATTCTAGCCCTAGTTTCCTAAAGTGTACAGCAGATAACCCAATTATTGCAAACCCTTTTTTAGCTACTCCGGAAACTAAATTGGAGTTCATCAAAATTCAGATGTGATGAATTTTAATTTCCAAATGTGTACGCAGTTTCCGCGGTGTTTCCTTATCCTATCTCAATATTTACTACTAGCTAAAAAAGCTTCAAACTTAAAAAAAAATTGAAAATTAAAGTTTTGAATGTACAAATCGTTTATACGTTCAAAATTTTGAAATTTTGGAAGCTTTTTTAGCTAGTTGTAAATATTGAGATAGGATTAGGAAACACCGCGGAAACTGCGTACACATATGGATATTAAAATTTAGCAAATCAAAATTCACCTTTTCAACCAGGGAGGGAGGGGACATTGTATATTATACTGGCACCCAAAGTTGTATAAACTCGTCCTCTCTTTCGTTGGCTAAAAAATTAAAAAAAAAAACTTGAATGGGGATTAGCAGTTTTAGCAGTAATATAAACTACATTAGTTGTAATGTTGTGAACAACAATGGGAAGATGATTAAAGTCCCTCACAGATTATGACGTCATACGATAGAATAGCCAATGAGAGGCCACTATACACTGTAATAGACCAATGATAAAATTAATACTGGCCTATCATTGGTCATTTTATCGTATGACGTCACAATCTGTGGAGGGACTTTAATCATCTTCAACAACAATGGGTATGAAATTTAATTAATCGTCCATTATCCTATCTCTTAATATTCCTGCCTGTTCACAAAAGTTATAGGATCGGTTTTGGTGTACATATGACATATAAGATTAGTTTCATACACTGCATCTTTAGACCAAGGTTATTACTTAATTCTAAATCAATTTAGGCTTAGAACTTGTAGATTTTTTAGCAACGATTATAGAGATGCTGTTGTGGAACTTATAAAGTGGCTAACAACTAAAAAATATAACACCAGACATCTTCTTATTTTACAACGTTTATTTACAGTTAGGGAATTAAAAGAGACACTCGATTGTATGTAACAGCAGATACATTATTGCACGTTCATAAAACTACAACATATTATAATATTAGCATTATGAAAAAGATATTAAATAAAAGAATGAAAATAAAGAAATAAAAACCTTACTTGTTGGTGCCTTTAATTAAGTTTCACAAGTATACAGAATTAACCTATTGTGATGGTTGTGTCAGGTTGTGTCCCTGAAACACGCCTTAGGCCCTATATAGTAAAGTGTTCTGCTGGGTAGTTATCCCCAAGCATACTGACTATAGAAAACAACCGGCTATATCATTGAAGCGTACGAGCTTATATACCCGCTAATGTTTACATTAGGAACTGGTTTTCAAATATGTACTTAAGAAAATGTACATAAATATTTCTATTACACAAAATGGTATCACTACTTTTTAAGCAATATCATAATAAAATATCATTAAAAACATAAATATAGGTATTTAAATAAATATAAAAATATTAATTAAAATATGTTTTGTGTGCATACAAAACGACGGATAAATTATACAACACTGCGGGCCCCAAGGTAGTGGACTCATTTTGTGTTGTAATGCAATCAACCTGTAGAATATGTAGGGCTGGAAGGCAGGGTAGTGTCCCCTGACAATCTTGCAACCAGGGTAGTTTCCCCTGGCAATCTGGTGAACAGGGTAGTTTCCCCTGAGAATGTTGAAACTTAGGGTAGTATCCCCTAAGAACACTGAAACATAGGGTGGTATCCACTGACAAGAAAAATAAAGCAACTTTTGGCTTAAGATTATAACAAAAGGGAGTTTTATCCCTATAAGGAAGTATACTGAAATAATCACTGTAAAAATATGTTTCTAAGTTATTATGATAAATAAAATCATAACTAGAAAACTGAATGTTTCTAGGAATCAATTGTGGAGTATTCTGATTCACTTTTGGCATATCAAAGAACTTTTGTGCACTATTATTTGTGCTAGAAGAAACGACTTGTGCAAAGCAACAAAAAATCAAAAAAGGATACATATAATTCCTAAAATAGTAATTAGAATTGTATTTCCTAGGGACATTAGAATCAATTACATTTGTTGACTGTTGGTTCACAGATTTAAATATCTTCTTAGGTTTTGACTTTCTAGCATTTGAAAAATTAGGTCTTATCACATCTTGAACATTTATATTGTGAAAGTCTATGTGATTAACATTAAAATCAATCTTAGATTTGTTAACCTGATGGAGCTGAACATAGCTACCAGGTTTATAACCAGAAATATAATCTAACTTAGATAAAATGCCCTTTACATCCTTCTTGTGGTCAGAACAAACTAAAACATTCTTAGGTTTGGTTGGACAAGATTCTTTGCAATTAGAGCAAATAAGATTCGAAGGTACATTAGACATATTATTACAAACATTTTCTGTCCCATTACATCTATCACTAAGACAGGTAATACAAAGAGAATATTTCATAACATTATTAAATCTTTCTTGTGGCATTGCCTGACAGAAAACTTTACATTTACCAATTGAATGAGAATAAGGATCAGCCAAAACTTCATGCATAAAACATTTAATCCTAATGTTACAATTAGTGTTTTTATCAACAAAGTTCTTTTGCCTTTGACTTGAAGCATAAGCTGTTTCAGACTGAACATAGTTAATTTCACTATGACCTTTTTTCCCATCTGTCAAAGATGGACACTTAGCAATAGCATATTCTAGATCACTAAGTTCAACAAAGATGTAATGTTTAACAATTTCAAACTCATCTTTATCGCAAAGCTGACCATGATTATCGCGCTCTGCCTTAGATAATTCTTTCAGAACCCTTCTTTTATGATAATCAGGTAAAATCATTGTCAAATGCTGAAGAAAACTTTGGTTATATATTTCATTGCCTAGATCATTTACTTTATCACTATGTGCTTTAACTAAAGTTTCAAGACCAATTAAGCATTGATAGTAAGATCTCAAATATAAAGATTGAACCTCTACATCTTTTAGGCTATACTTGAGTTCAGTAAGCTGAGCTTTTTTAGCATTAACTATTCTACCAGCATTGCCATATTTTGACAAAAGATAAGATATTATGCCATTGTAATCAGTATTGGCATAATAATGAGACACTTCACTTGCAATATTTGAAGATAAACAGTTTTTGAATAATGCAGCTAATTTAGTGGATTGTTTTGCTGTACAATACACTCTTTCAAACTCACTAATAAAATCAAAAATATTTGAGTCTGATTTCCAACCATCAAAAGGTTTGATTTTGATGGGTTCTGTAAATGTTTGGCTATCATCTACCAAATCAATTTTCATAAATTTAATTATGATCATAGACTCAATAATCCAATTATCAGCTTTTACTATAGCATGAGATAATTTACAAATAATATTGGCATAACGCAACTCATCACTAGAAAGATCATTACAAAGTTTATTCATACTTTCAACCTTTTTCTCTAAATAAGGTATATCAGTCACAAGAAGAGACTTTAGCCTAGATTCTGAACATGTATTATCAATAACTTCTCTTGTTATAAGAGCAATATGATTTATATAAGATTCGGCTAATGCTACATTTGCATTAGTTACTGCATTATTGTCATCACAAATAAAGTTCTTAGAATTTGCTTCAAAAGACAACGAAGATCTGATTTCCTTCATTTTTTCAACTAAAGTTTGGACCTTATCTAAATATTCAGCTGATAATTCTTGAAGATTTTCATCCCCATTTAAAAAAGCAAAATCTAAAACATCACTTAAATAGTTTACTTGATGTTGCATAAATTTAAATCTTTTTTCATAATCAGATTCAGTAAGCTGCATAATAAAGTTTTTATCACATTTATCAAGATACTTATCAATAAGCTGGATTTTTGCATTTAACTTAAGTTCAGCGGTTTTTAAATCATAGTAATCATGAAAATCACTTGGATTTGACAAAATACTTTGGTTGTCTCCATGTATTAAGGGAGAAACAAAATGTTTGTTAGCACTTGAATTAGGCATTTTAAAATTATGTTAATGCCTTTCATCAATAAAAAAAACTATTTAGGGATGCTTTATATTTCCCCCAATATATTTATCTAAAAGGGTTGATTATAATTCCCCTCTAAAATTTGAATTTCATAAAAACCACTTTCAGGTTATCAACTGTGAAAATATTTTACATTTCCCTAACTGTTTAATAAAACTAAACGTTGCTCTGGCAGTTGCTATTCAACAATTTTATGAATGTTGTGGAACTTATAAAGTGGCTAACAACTAAAAAATATAACACCAGACATCTTCTTATTTTACAACGTTTATTTACAGTTAGGGAATTAAAAGAGACACTCGATTGTATGTAACAGCAGATACATTATTGCACGTTCATAAAACTACAACATATTATAATATTAGCATTATGAAAAAGATATTAAATAAAAGAATGAAAATAAAGAAATAAAAACCTTACTTGTTGGTGCCTTTAATTAAGTATACAGAATTAACCTATTGTGATGGTTGTGTCAGGTTGTGTCCCTGAAACACGCCTTAGGCCCTATATAGTAAAGTGTTCTGCTGGGTAGTTATCCCCAAGCATACTGACTATAGAAAACAACCGGCTACATCATTGAAGCGTACGAGCTTATATACCCGCTAATGTTTACATTAGGAACTGGTTTTCAAATATGTACTTAAGAAAATGTACATAAATATTTCTATTACACAAAATGGTATCACTACTTTTTAAGCAATATCATAATAAAATATCATTAAAAACATAAATATAGGTATTTAAATAAATATAAAAATATTAATTAAAATATGTTTTGTGTGCATACAAAACGACGGATAAATTATACAACAGATGCTACGTTTTGAATTTGTACCTATAACTGTTATAGGAAATTAGGAATTATCATGAAAAGTTTGAAATCTTAAGGTCAATTCTGACATGCCTATATAAAAGAAATCCTAATCATAGAAAAACTAGGATTAAAAAATACGTGTATTTTTGCATGTTTACATGAACATTAGCAAGATTGCTTATTGAGTATGACATGCTCAGATAAGAAAATTAATTTTCTCACTTGTTCAATGATCTATTCAGCATTGCTCTAGCATTAAGTTCTTCTACATTCATTCTATTTTTTTCTAATTTATTTTACTTAATTTTACTGGTACCCAAAGTTTTAAAACGTTTTCTTCCATTTATTGCCACACAAGGTTTGGGTACTTCTATCAATCTTGATAGAATCGGTAATTATAGGATTGCTTCAACTTTTAAACCAATAATTTGTTCTGAAGGTATAACTTTGTTTATAACTATTGGGGATGTGCATCAATTTATTGCCCATGGTCTTATCCTTTATAAACCCTGACTTTTAACTAAATTATATATATAACAAGGATGACAACATCCATAAGTAGCGAAGCACAAAAAATCGTAGATGGGAATACGTACAGGTAGATTTAAAAGGTTTTTACTAAAATCAAGAATAGATTTGTTGGTTAAATAAATATGAAACCTTGTTTTATTTTGTATGATGACGATAGTCAAAGTAAATTATATTAAAGATGCTCATAACAATGGGAAAAATTATTTTGATACTGATATCCCATAAAAGTTTAAAAATTGGATCAAAATAAACAAAGATCTTGGGAAATATGTAAAACATATAAAAATAGCCCAAAACCTGATAAAAGGCAGTCTGGCCGCCATGGTTGTTTTCTTAAAACGACAAAAAATTTAATTTTTAAATCCTTAAAAACTTTAAAAATTTGGAAAATCGGACCATATACACTGAAGATATGGAAAAAAGTGTTAAATATATTTATAAATAGCCTAAAACCTGCCAAAAAGGCAGTCTGGCCCTCATGGTTATTTCCTTTAAAGGCGGGAAATTTAATTTTAATATCTACAACTGAAAAAATTTTGAAAATCGGACTATAAACACTGAAGATATGGAGAAAAATGTTAAAAATATAAAAAAAACAGCCTAAAACCTGCTTAAAAGGCAGTCTGGCCGTCATGGTTGTCTTCTTTAAAAGACGGGAAATTTAATTTTGATATCTATAACTGAAAAAATTTTGAAAATCGGACCATACACTGAAGATATGAAGAAAAATGTGAAAAGTATAAAAATAGCCTAAAACCTGCTAAAAAGGCAGTCTGGCCTTCATGATTGTTTCTTTAAACGACAGGAAATTTAATTTTGATATCTGTAACTGAAAAAATTTTGAAAATCGGACCATAAACACTGAAGATATGGAGAAAAATGTGAAAAATATAAAAATAGCCTAAAACCTGCTAAAAAATCGGTCCGACCGCAAATGATGTTTTATAGTCAATTGTGCTCCTTAATAATGGGAATGTTGTCAGCATTCTATCTTTTATAGGAGCTGAGTAAATCCCATTTCCCCCATAGCGTTACGGACTGACGGACTGACTGACGGACGGACAAAGTGAATTATAGAGTAGCTTCGCTACTAAAAATGTTTAGATTTTGTACAGGGATAGGAAAAAAAACACTCTTGATTATTCTATTAAGCTAGCTCTAATATGTATTCTTATTTAATAGAAGCTATCTTAATCTATCAGTTACAGTCTATTCAGAAAAAATAACATTGATTATTCTATTATAACTTGCTTTAATATGTATTCTTATTTAATAGAAGCTATCTTAATCTATCAGTTACAGTCTATTCAGGGGAATAATCTTACTTTAATCTTGTGGAAAGAATCCTCTACTATGTGTATTTAACTAAAAATGCTTTTTTTTAAATACATTTTTTTTGACTCGCAGATCTTTTACCGAAATTTGTAAAACAATCGTTTTTCACACAAGTAAAATGTTTAAAATTCAACCTCCATTGTCTGTCTGTCTTTATAAAACAAAATTTGTCAGCTCTCAATTGAGTTATGGAATTAAATTTTTACCCAACATAAATTTTGCTTTTTATGGTTGCTAAATCATAAGTTTTTATGAAGCGTGTAGGTTAGACTTTTGAAAAGCCTTTAATATACAAAAAAATATTTAAAAATTTTATATTAAGATTGTGATGAGTTCCCAATTTATGGAAGCATTACATAGGTCCCAGTATATATATTTTTTAATTATTTTTAATTTAAGTCAATATATGGTTTTAGGCTGTTTTTGTTTTTGTTTGCTTTACCTTTCTAACGCAGAGCTCCTAGATGCTGGGGGCACATCTGCTGTTTCACAAAGCAACAATACCTCAAAAACTTTCCCAAGAAATAAAAAGAACGCATAAAAGTATAATAATATGGATGATAAAAGTTCACAAAGTATCTGCAACATACTTTTTCTTTCATATTTTCCATTTAGGGTGGTTTTGATTGTAGTTTTTAGTAGATTGGTAAATACAATTTTGTAAATAGTTAGACGGATGAAGGTATGAGGGGTTAGGTTTTATTTGGCACTGGGAAGTCCCGCTGGATTGATACACCGCAGGTATAGGCCCTGCAGGGTTATGACCTCCAACAGGGAATAGGTATAGCAAAAAGTTTACTTTGTGCATTTAATTATAAATACGTTTTTTTTTAGTAAGAGGTACCAGCTCAATATAGTTGTATGAGATATTGCATATTTTTTCTTTGTTGTTTAGAGAATAATAATCTATCATATACAATTGATTTCCAGAAACTTTTATGACAAAGAAAATAAAACTTATTTACTTTTAAGATAGATCATGCATATCATTGAAAGTTATGGTAATATACTTTTTACTAGGGTTATTTGAGCAGAGGGGGGGGGGTGGTAGTGATTTAGTCGTCCCTCACACTTTTTTTCTATGGGCGACCTCTCTTGGAATGGTGGTGGTACACTCTTTCCCACAAAATAGTTATAAACCTTCACAGGACCTATGAAAAGCTACACCGTAAAGAAGAATGACAACGGTTCAGTGGTTAGCAATATCCTTCTGTACAAATACAGACAGAAATCCTGTATAAAAGGGTATGGAATTATAGAATTAGGGTTTGAACAACATTATGACGTGAGGGAAGCTTCTTAGTAAAGTATAGCTTTCCTCTAAGAGTTAGAATCTAGACCAAACTGCATTCGGGTCATCTCAAAAAACGCCTATCTCAGAAAACGCCTATCTCAAAAAACGCCTATCTCAAAAAACGCCCATCTCAGAAAACGCCTATCTCAAAAACCGCCCTTTTCATAAAATGCCCACTACATTTTTAAAAATAAAGCCTAATTTATTAATAGTATTCAAAAGAATAATACAATACTTGTCATTCATGATCTCTTATTTAAAACACAAATAAATAGTTACCAAATCAACCATTTTATAAACTATGTACAAAGATGGATAAAATGGTAAACTAAAGAGTAGCTGCTATATTTAGAGAAAAGGGGTAGTTTAAATAAATGGGAGAAATTTATTGGAGGGAGAACTCATTGAAAGAAAGAGTTTAATTATTGAAGCTCATTTAAAAGTACATCATTTTTTAATCTAGAAAGAATAAGAAGGAATATAGGGATAAGACATTAAAATAACCTCACCCTATTTTTCCCCCAAAATTCATCAACTATGGAAAGTAGAATCTAAAAAAATGTTAAATTGCTTTATAATTTATAATAATTAGGTATTCTAAACTATTTTTTTTATTTTGAGGAACAGCTATCTAATTC
This sequence comes from Acartia tonsa, assembly GCF_053477335.1. Classification (NCBI taxonomy): domain Eukaryota; kingdom Metazoa; phylum Arthropoda; class Copepoda; order Calanoida; family Acartiidae; genus Acartia; species Acartia tonsa. The sequence continues at coordinate 7,537,998 of NC_137266.1, read as the reverse complement.
TGATAAGTTTAAAGCATATCATTATCAATAAATATTTTGTATATTATTTGTGTATTTTAATAATTATCTCTTAACAAATTTACTAGGTTTAGTCAAATTTACAACATTTTAACCTGATATTCTGTTAATTCAAGATATTAGGTCAAACAATAGAGAAAATAAATAAAAAGTATGTTTTAATACAGCTCATAGTTGTTCATCTTATTGTAATAACTGAAAAGTAAACTGGGTTGTTTGCAGTAGATATATGAAAAAAATAAAAATAAAAGATGAATTAACTAGGTAAAAGTTTTTGATATTCAATTGTGATCAATTTTCAAAAAGCAACCCTTTAGTATGTTGTTACTCAAAAGGCTTACAAAAATAAAAAGTGCCTAAGGAATGTACAGGAGTGACATTATACTTCAGGGATAGATATTTCAATAAGAAGATTTATAATGTACATATTGTATAATATTCACAATACCTTCTTAGACTTACATGTTTCACTACAAGATAATTTTTAAAAATGTAGTAGGCATTTTATGAAAAAGGCGTTTTTTGAGATAGGCGAATTCTGAGATGGGCGTTTTTTGAGATAGGCGTTTTTTGAGATAGGCGTTTTCTGAGATAGGCGTTTTTGGAGTATAGCCCTGCATTCTTATAATGCGTGATTGGTACAAACTGGTGAAATGTCAGGCGTGGGATAATTATGTTTAGGATTCCAATACGAAAATCGTGCAATCAACGGGTTTGTTGTCTGTAGTATGTTACTTTACCTAATTCCTAGAAATTAAAGTAGACATTGTTCCCTTTAGTTATCCTTGGTTGTTGGAACGAATAACCAAGTGAATTAATGCTCATTTTGCGATGTAGTTGACAATATTTTGGATTTTCAACTACACTTATGTGAATTATGGATGAAAATCAACTACATTTGAACAGAAATATATTAAAAATAGTGTAAGATATCAGAGAGAAAGAGAAAGGGGACAAAGGGCTGTTTATTACACAAGTCCCCAAAGTTTTTTAATAGCATTTTCTTATTCGATGGCTTAACAACTTTGGGTACTTTTACTGAATTTGGATTGGCTGGTTTATTAAATAGAGTGTTCAAACGTTTCAACTACTAATTTTAATCTAATTTTGTTGGTCATCCTTAGGGATGTACATCAATTTATCGGCCATTGTCTTATCCCTTTAGATCCCTGTTAAAATAATCATTTGACCCACTTGAACTATAAGAATAAATAAAGAGAATGGATAATTTGAGTGTAAACTAAACAGTTGTGTTTCCCTTACAGTACAGGAATCTAAAGGGATAAGACACTCGACTTTAAATTGATATGCATACCCATTGTTTATAACTAAAATTACCCTTTTGTAGATAAGGTTGAAAGTTTGACTCTACTAGTTTCGAACCAAACTTCTGTAAAAGTGCTCAGCGTCAGCCTACTTTAATTTTGTAAAACATTGGGTACTATTGGAATTCACAACCCGATGTCCCCTCCCTCCATTCTTTCATATAATAGCATTCTCTATTATTCCCTTCCTAAATTAGTTACAACCTATTGTATATATGTGAATGTACTCTTTAATTTAGGTAATGGATTTTTTTCAAGCATCTCCCAGCCATGTATTTGAAGAAAAAAAGAAAAGCATAAAAATAGCCTGGAACCATTCCGAACCTTTTAAAGGGTAAGAAAGGCTTCACGGACCTATTAGGAACTCCCCTAAATAGACGACTCAATAGGTTCAGTGGTATATGAGATCTTAAACTAGCTTATCTATAATACAAAGTAGAACGATGTCTGTCTGTCCGTCTGAAGCTTAAGATCTCAGTAACCGCTGAACCGATTGGGCTATACTTTTCAGGGATTATACCTACTGGTCCTGTGATGGTTTTAAGCTATTTTCTTGATGGGTGGGACACCCCCAACCCCCCAAAAAAACTAAAAAAAACACCCCCCAATATTTTTTTTTAGGAGATATCCTTGGTCCTTTTCTTTGCAGGAGATTTTCTTGGTCCTTCTTATTTTTTTTACGAATTTCACCTTAACTTTTTTTTTTATCATCTCTTGGGGCAAAGCCCCTAGAGGCTAGGGGCGAAGCCGCTAGTCTATAATACAGAGTAGAACGATGGCTGTCTGCTTGTTTGTAGCGAAGGATCTCGCTAACCGCTTAACCGATCGGGTTCTCCTTTACAGAGTAGCTTCTCATAGGTCCCGGGAAGGTTTATAACTATTTTCTTGGGGGGTGGGACACCCCCAACCCCCTCAAAAAAATAAAAATACACCCACCCCCCAAAAAAATTATCTTTTTTAAAATAAAATTTAAATAGTGGGGTCGACTAACCCCCCCCCCCAAAAAAAAAATGTCTCCCCCGATGCTGTTAGTATTGGTGCAAAAAATGGGGACATGATTCCAGTGACGTCATATTTTTCTTTCCCGAAAAAGGGAAGGGGGAAAGAAAAAAAGAGATGGGAGAAAAGGGGGTTTTCCCCATCTCTTTTGAAGAGATTTTCTTCCCCCCTTCCTTTTTTCGGGAAAGAAAAATATGACGTCACTGGAATCATGTCCCCATTTTTTGCACCAATACTCACAGCATCGTCTCCCCCCCCAAAAAAAATTTTTTTTTTTAATTTTCCTTTGAATCTAAAATACGAAAAATTGGTTTGATCAAACCTCTTGGGGCGAAGCCACTAGTTTTTATAATAGTATTAAAAATAGTATTAAAAAAAGTATCCTCAATTTTCAAGCACAAAATCACTAAGATCCATTTATGGTCCAAAATTCTATATAAGATAGTAGTAACATATTTACTAGTTTTATGGAGATTAACAATTGTAAATCTAAATTAATAGTAAAAAGGGGAAAATAAGTTTTTCATCTAACAAAAACAAAATTAGGGAAGATTTACGTTTTTCATCTATAATAGAATTAAATGTTTAAATCGCCTCATAACTAAAGACGTTGAAAGTGTTACCTACTTCTGTTATGTAAGATAAGCGACACTAATAGTAAAAGTAGGGAAAGACTCATTTTCTCTCATAGATAGGACTTCTAAACAAAGGTCATTGGTTTAGATGTAAATACCTTGGGACTTGCTTTGCGTTATTGTTTGTCCACAGAGGTAAGAGTCTGTTCAGGAAGATCAATATAACGGCTAGATTATAAAGTTTTATATTTCAATGTGGTATTTTCAAAGCATTTTACTAGAAAATTCATTGAAATCTTAAATTTAAATCATTTAAAACTATCTAGAAAATATTTTTTTTTTCTGATTTAAGTTAGGGATCTAAAGGGATAGGACAATGGCTGATAAATTGATATATATCCCCCAAAACAGATTCTGTAGATTACAATTTGTAGTTGAAACGTTTTGGCGCTAATCTTAATGAACGTTAATCAATAAAAATGTAAGGAGACCTTAAAGTTGTTAATCCAACGAATAAGAATATGTTATTATAAAACTTTGGGGACTAGTGTAATAAACAACCCATTGTGTACGGCGCTCCTTGATTTAAGTACTGTTTCATTATAATATTCCCCCAGAGTGGCTAAAAATAATAGTTAAACCTCTTTAATGATCCTTTTACAGTCGGGCATTTGAATAGTTCAACTAGTTAATTGAATTAGTGAATGCAAAGAAAGATCGAGAGATAGGGGAGAGAGTGAGAGAGAGAGAGAGAGAGAGAGAGAGAGAGAGAGAGAGAGAGAGAGAGAGAGAGAGAGAGAGAGAGAGAGAGATAAAGAAAGGTAGCATTGAACACTAAACTCATTCTCATCCTTTGCATGGTTAGGTATCAGCCCTGCAACGTTATGGCCCACCGCATAGGTAAAAACCCCCTCTTTATTTTCAATCTATTTTAAAAATAAGGGAGGTGTTCTATTGCTCAACAATCATTTTGAGAAAAAAGTTTTACTTTACATACAAACTTACACTGTCACCTTTAGATTTCTTTTGATACTAAAATTAATTTTAACATAATCATTAGATCTTTTCATGAAAATACCCTTTTTCGAATTTCATTCTTCTGCTAACCTAAAAAGATACTTTAGGGGCCTAGAAATACATGTACAAAATTTCAGCTCTCTATCTCTACTGGTGACCTAGCGCCAGGCATGTAAAATATCAACAGATAACGGTAGCACGGTGGTTTTAATAATATCTCAGTAATGTGCAGGTTTTAAGCTCTTATGCATATTTCAATTTAAACACATAAGGCCAAAGATATTATATCCAAAAAATCTTTTGTCAAAGTCTACTCTACACCTAGCGCCAGTCAGTTTTCTAAAATCATGCATTTTATACCTGTGAAAAATGAAATCGCCAGCGCTAGGTGTAGAGTAGACTTTGACAAAAGATTTTTGGGATATCATATCTTAGGCCTTATGTGTTTAAGTTGAAATATGCAGAACACCTAAATTCACCTTCCAAGCCATTCTCTAAGCATTTTAAAAAATTTTATGAAATAACGGGATTTCAAAACTGCCTTTTGAAAAGGCCTAAAAAATATCTTTTTTTGTTCCTTTTTTCACTTTTTATAGTTACAACTTATTAAGATATTATTCTCAGTTAAAAAAAAATTGGCGCTTCAAGCACCAAAACCGGCAAAAACAGGCAGTTAAACTTCTGTACCCCTACTTAACCCCCTAACAGACCCCCCCTCTATCTCGGCTCCTGTTACAGATAGAGACGTAAAACTTTTTTTTGGTGGTTCATATAATTAGAGAAAATTACTTTTTCTAGTCATAGCAGTCAGACCGCTCCTTATCCGCTTTTTTTGGGCCAGCCGCTAAATATTAAAACTGCTGTAGAGCAGCCAATTTTAAAGATAAGAAAACCCAATTTTATGACGAACTATTATTTTTTATAACAAAAAAATACCTTTTCTGACCATCGCTGAAAAACGAAAAATAACAGAAACCACCAATTTTGGTGGTAAAACGGCAGTTGGCGGCGCTAAATAATATTTTATCTGTTTATAGTTACAACTTATTAAGATATTATTCTCAGTTAAAAAAAAATTGGCGCTTCAAGCACCACAACCGGCAAAAACAGGCAGTTCTGTACCCCTACTTAACCCCCTAACAGACGCCCCCTCTATCTCGGCTCCTGTTACAGATAGAGACGTAAAACTTTTTTCTGGTGGTTCATGTGTAATTTTAGATAAAATTACTTTTTCTAGTCATAGAAGTCAGACTGCTCCTTATCCGCTTTTTAGCGGCCAGCCGATAAATATTTAAACAGCTGTAGAGTGGCCAATTTTAAAGCTAAGAAAACCAAATTTTAGGACAAACTATTATTTTTTATAACAAAAAAATACCTTTTCTGACCATCGCCAAAAAACGACAAATAACAGAAACCGCCAAAATTGGCGGTAAAACGGCGGTTTGCGGCGCTAAATAATATTTTTATCTGTTTATAGTTACAACTTTTTAAGATATTATTCTCAGTTTTAAAAAAATTGGCGCCTCCAGCACCAAAACCGGCAAAAACAGGCAGTTAAACTTCTGTACCCCTACTTAACCCCCTAACAGACCTCCCTCTATCTCGGCTCCTGTTACAGTTAAACTTCTGTACCCCTACTTAACCCCCCCTCTATCTCGGCTCCTGTTACAGATAGAGACGTAAAACTTATTTCTGGTGGTTCATGTGTATTTTTAGAGAAAATTACTTTTTCTAGTCATAGAAGTCAGACCGCTCCTTATCTGCTTTTTAGCGGCCAGCCGCTAAATATTTAAACTGCTGTAGAGCGGCCAATTTTAAAGCTAAGAAAACCAAATTTTATGACGAACTATTATTTTTTATAACAAAAAAATACCTTCTCTGACCATCGCCAAAAAAACAAAAAATAACAGAAACCGCCAATTTTGGCGGTAAAACGGCGGTTGGCGGCGCTAAATAATATTTTTATCTGTTTATAATTACATCTTATTAAGATATTTTTATTCTCAGTTAAAAAAAAATTGGCCCTTCCAGCACCAAACCCAGCAAAAAAAGGCAGTTAAACTTCTGTACCCCTACTTAACCCCCTAACAGACCCCCCCCCCCTCTATCTTGTCTCCTGTTATAGATATAGACGTAAAACTTGTTCATGAGTATTTTTAGAGAAAATTACTTTTTCTAGTCATAGCGGTCAGACCGCTCCTTATCCGCTTTTTAGCCGCCAGCCGCTAAATATTAAAACTGCTGTAGAGCAGCCAATTTTAAAGCTAAGAAAACCAAATTTTATAACAAAAAAAATACCTTTTCTGACCATCGCTGAAAAAATGACAAATAATGGAATCCGCCAATTTTGGCGGTAAAACTGCGGTTGGCGGCGCTAATTAATATTTTTATCTGTTTATGATCACAATAAAAGACTTCATACAAAAATTGGCTGATTAAGGTATGGAAAGGGGCAACACAATTAATTGTTGAAACTAATGTAAGAGATTTTTATTTTAGTCAGATGCCAGACGCAGACAATTAAAAAAATTAACATTTAGAAATATTATCAATTTGTCTACAAAGGGTTAAAAACAAAATCAAAATATACAAATCTAATTATTAAAAACATTAAGATGATCTTTTCCATCCTATTACATATTATCTTTCTTATTTTCCTTTTCAAATGCAAGATGTATTTTAAAAATTTAGCTGTTGATAGAAAGATTCTGGATCATGGAAAGAAAATGAAGTATGCAAAAAATGACTTCTGATTTTTGTTGAAAGGTGGATACAATAAGTGAAGGACCTATTTTTATAGTATCTAACAAAAAAAAATTATAATCAGTGACATAGGCGTCCAAGGGGGGGGGTAATGGGCCATTTGGCACCCCCAAACGATTTTGGGGGTGCCGTAGGCACCCCCAAAATTTTGTGAACAATACCCCCCCCAAAAAAAAATTACCCCTACCTTGGGGGTGCCGTAGGCACCCCCAACGATTTTGGGGGGGGGTATTTACCCCCCCCAAACCATTTTGGGGGGGTAATTACCCCCCCCAAAATAAATGTTCTTTAAAAAAAAATTTTTGGGGGGGGTATTTACCCCCCCCAAATTGAATGTTCTTAAAAAAAAATTTTACTGAAAATTTTTTTTTGGGGGGGAGGGAGTAATCCCCGCCCCCCCCCCCCTAAAAAAAGTCATAGTGTGACTCGAGCCTTGAGGTGTAATATATTTTATGTTCCTCGTTTGGTCTCCTAATAGTTAATGAAAAGTATATCCTAAATGGCTTTTGATAGTTTATTTTAGGATAGGTTATATTGGTTTAGGTGATTGCCCCACATGGTTAAGCAATTGGCCCCCCGCAGGGGCTAGAAATAGGAGAGAAGCTTGTGTGAAAAAAACAAAGAAACGCCCCTTAAAGAGCGTTGCCACAAAAGGGACTATACCCCAATATAGTCCAACCAGTTAAAACAGTTCTTAACCATGATAACAAAAAATTTAATAGTTTGATCATGTTTTATTTGCTTGGGCCTTTATAAGGGCTAAAACCATCCCGGGGATCTATGATGTAATTGTAAAGCACTGAAGATTCCATAAAATAGATACCTAACTAAATTAAATATTTCATTAAATAATGAAAAAGAATTTCTATAGGCGATTTCTTTTGGGAGGATGTCAGGGTGTCTCAAAACTAGTTATAAAACTTACCAGGACCTATAAGACGCTTCACTTTAAAGTATAATCATATTAGTTCATTGGTTAGTGAGTTAATTATTGTATTTTTATGTTCTAAAGAATGAGATACTACTATATATTTGAATAGTAGTGGCGCCCTTAGCATCTAAGAACTCGTGTTTTCTAAAGGGTAAAAAGGGAGGAGAAAAATAGCCTAAAACCACTCAAAGGATTGACCTATAATAGTGTGGAACCATCATGGGATCTATGTGAAGCTTTCCTAAAAAGGAGAACTCAGTATTAAAAGTAATGAAATCTGAAGCTATAGTCAAATAAACCTTACTTACTACTTTATGTTATAGGATAGTACTTATTAACTTAATAGATTAGGTAGGTGCTTTTTTTACATAATTAAATTACCCCCCCCAAAAATTTTACCCCCGGGGTAAATTAGTTTGGGGGGGGTAATTACCCCCCCCAACAGATTTGGGGGGAGTATTTACCCCCCCCAACAGACTTTAGGGGGGGTAATTACCCCCCCCAATCAAATTTTACCCCCGGGGTGAAAATTTTGGGGGGGGTAAAAAAAATTTCGGCGCGCTTCGCGCGCCATTTTACCCCCCCCAAACATGAATTACCCCCCCCCTAAAATTTTTTACCCCCCCCAAAAAAAAAAGCTTGGACGCCCCTGATCAGTGATAGTGAGAAAAATTGTGTCTATGGTTGTCTTTATAAAAACTTTTGTAAAATATTTAATATTGATATAGTGTAAAAAATAATTGTAGTAATATTACCATTCTCCCCTTCAAGGGCGTCCAATGTGTTTATAAGGCGGGGGGGGGGGGAGGATATTTTCATTTAGGGGGGATAACAGGATGTCTGTTTTTATGTCTCTCTGTTTGTACTGAAGGATCTCACTAACTGCTGAACTGATATGGTTCCCCATAACAGGGTAGCTTCTCTTAGCGCCGCCAACCATTTTACCACCTAAATTGGCGTTTTTTGTTATTTGTCGTTTTTTGGCGATGGTCAGAAAAAGTATTTTTTTTGTTATGAAAAATAATAGCTCGTCATAAAATTTGGTTTTCCTAGCTTTAAAATTGGCCACTCTACAGTTTTTTTAATATTTAGCGGCTGGCTGCTAAAAAGCAGATAAGGAGCAGTCTGACCAGCTATGACTAGAAAAAGTAAATTTCTCTAAAAATACACATAAACCAACAGAAAAAAGTTTTACGTCTCTATCTGTAACAGGAGCCGAGATAGAGGGAGGTCTGTTAGGGGGTTAAGTAGGGGTACAGAAGTTTAACTGCCTGTTTTTGCCGGTTTCGGTGCTGGAGGCGCCAATTTTTTTTTAACTGAGAATAATATGTTAAAAAGTTGTAACTATAAACAGATAAAAATATTATTTAGCGCCGCAAACCGCCGTTTTACCGCCAATTTTGGCGGTTTCCGTTATTTGTCGTTTTTTGGCGATGGTCAGAAAAGGTATTTTTTTGTTATAAAAAATAATAGTTTGTCCTAAAATTTGATTTTCTTAGCTTTAAAATTGGCCGCTCTACAGCTGTTTAAATATTTATCAACTGGCCGCTAAAAAGCGGATAAGGAGGGGTCTGACTTCTATGACTAGAAAAAGTAATTTTTCTCTAAAAATACACATGAACCACTAGAAATAAGTTTTACGTCTCTATCTGTAACAGGAGCCGAGATAGAGGGGGCGTCTGTGCCGGTTTTGGTGCTTGAAGCGCCAATTTTTTTTTAACTGAGAATAATATCTTAATAAGTTGTAACTATAAAAAGTGAAAAAAGGAACAAAAAAAGATATTTTTTAGGCCTTTTCTAAAGGCAGTTTTGAAATCCCGTTATTTCATAAAAAATTTTTAAATGCTTAGAGAATGGCTTGGAAGGTGAATTTAGGTGTTCTGCATATTTCAACTTAAACACATAAGGCCTAAGATATGATATCCCAAAAATCTTTTGTCAAAGTCTACTCTACACCTAGCGCTGGCGATTTCATTTTTCACAGGTATAAAATGCATGATTTTAGAAAACTGACTGGCGCTAGGTGTAGAGTAGACTTTGACAAAAGATTTTTTGGATATAATATCTTTGGCCTTATGTGTTTAAATTGAAATATGCAGAAGAGCTTAAAACCTGCACATTACTGAGATATTATTAAAACCGCCGTGCTGCCGTTATCTGTTGATATTTTACATGCCTGGCGCTAGATCGCCAGTAGAGATAGAGAGCTTAAATTTTGTACATGTATTTCTAGGCCCCTAAAGTAACTTTTTAGGTTAGCAGAAGAATGAAATTCGAGAAAGGGTATTTTCATGAAAAGATCTAATAATCATAGTTTAGCCGCTAAAGTAGACATAAGTTAATTCAAATGCCACAACGTTTTATTAGCGGTTAAGGATTAATTCTATGGATTGTGAAATTAAGTTTATAGGCCCCTTCTTTCACTTCTTTTTCATCTTATTTGCACATCTTTCTTCCCTATTTTATAGATTTACAATTCTTGTAAAATTAAAAGATTTTTAAGAGCAAAGCTTTTTTGTAATTAGGGTCCGAACGCAACTGGTAGCTCTTTTGATTGTTTGATTTTTTTTTATGTTAGAATTGTCTTATCGATTGCAAACTTAACAAGATGATTTCTGTAAATGTTAGGTACTAGAAAGCATAGCAACTATATATTCAACACCTGAAAGTCCGTAGGTCCATTTAATTTAAACTGTTGGTTATTTAAATTTTTTGACAACAATATCTTTTTATGTACAATATCTATTCATCTACTTGGAATACTGATTCATTCCAAGGACAACAAGGTACAATGTTATAAGCGAAGCATTCCTACAAATGTAATTATGTTTAAAAACAGTAACAGGCAATTCTACAGGTGTTAATGTCTATTTTTCTACCGTCAGATTTTAGAGCTTTGTTTCATGGGTGTTGTCATCCTTGTTCATTTTATCACTCCGTTGGGCACTTTTGAGAGAATCATGTCATGAATCATATCCTATGATTTTCTTGTACATTTAAATATCGCTACAAAACCAATTGTATTCTCTACTTTAAGCATAAGGAAAAAGAATAAGAGGATGAATACTCACCCCCTTTTCATGGTAAAATACTAATTCCCCATCCCTAAATTTTTAAAGAAAATTTAGCAGAAGAAAATCAAAAGCCGCCCAGGGCTTTTTGTAAGTCAATCATAAATAATAATGTGAATAAAAAGAAAAGCGATATTTAGCAAACAGCCGTGGGCGGTCAGAATCAGCTGAATGTTTATTATGAAAAAAAATTACCCCTTTTAGAAATGAAAGGATTCATCTTTCATGCACAATTTTTTTTAAATAAAAATAAATTCTTTGTAATTTTTAATTAAAACATTAAAACGACAATATCTAAAAGTAAAAAGTAAAAAAAAAATACAGTACAGTAAAATAAAAAATTCAAAACCTGGGTGTTAACATCTAAAAATGATTTTAGCGCATTTTTCTCATGCTCAAATCTTCTACCCTTTGCAAGAATGGCTGCAAAACGCTTCAAAGTTGAGATACAGAGTTAAAAATTGATACAGATACTTTTAGGGACATGTACTAGAATATATCAAAGTTTGAAGGCCATATCTTAACCAGGGAGGGAGTACTGGCCCCCCAAAGTGGACTACTGAAAATCCAATTTTTTTCTTGCAAAGGGTAGAAGATTTGGGCTTAAGAAAAATGCGCTAAAACCTTTTTTAGATGTTGACACCTAAGTTTTGAATTTTTGATTTTACTGTACTTTTTTAATAAAAACTGAAATATTTTTTTGATGTTCTATAAATGGTTATAAAAAAAGAAGAAAATAAGCCGTTAATCATTAAATTCTGATAACTATAAGTGGGGTAAAATTGCTTTCAAAAAGTTCTCATAAAAAAAAACACTATGTAATTTACTTAGCCCGTTGGTCTGTCGATATTGTAACAGATCTATAGTATAGATGTATATACAGACATTTACCTCCCTTAATTTTTCAAAGACCTCTTTTTTTTCTGCTTCTAAAATATTTTCTGCTACTTGGCTGTGTTAATATAAGCGATAGCATTGGTTGATTTTCAATGACCCAATAGAAAGATTGCACAAGACGGTTGCGATGGGGAGATACAGTTATTTAACCCTTTCTCCCTCTAGTGTTATACTCTAATGGTATTGTTATGATTTATTTTTTGTGATTTTACGATCTAGATATTTCACTGTATTCATTTATCAATTAATTTTTTTTGTGCTTTGCTACCAAAGAGAAAAAAAATGAAGCTAAAACTAAGATAATCAGATAACTTAAATGGATTTATTGCCTAAGATGGTCAATCAGAAACAAAAATATGTCCAACTTGAAAAGGAATTTCTAGCATACCAAGATGTTTGTTTAAATTTAATCACATATACATATAACTACCAATGAAATGGATTCAATGAAAGAAGCTGATATTTTGTACCAATTAGGTGGTTGGATTGTACCTACATATTTATAGAGCAGCTTCGCTCCTAAAGGTAAAGGGCTGAACATACGGCAGTAAAACTAGTAACAATATATTTATGAAAGATATAAACTATAAACCTTCACTTATATTGGTAACATAAAGATAGGAAGGTTGGTACGAGCTATTTGGTTAAGTAGAATATTCGAAGATTTAGAATTAATATTTTTTATGAGAATATTATTATATATGATTGACTAGCGGCTGCATCACTTGCATCTAGGGTCTCTATATCGAAGGATTATGGAAGGGCGGAAAAATAGTCTAAAACCATACCTACCCGGACTTTTTATTAAAAAAATGCCTAAAATAACCCGAGACCTGTAAGTAGCTTCATTGTAAAGGAGAACCATATCGGTTATGCGGTTAGCGAGATCCTTTGCTGCAGACAAGCTTACTACTTTATATATTGGGATATATAGATGATTGAATAGATGGGAAAATAGAAGAAAATAGAGAGATGGATAGATAAATGGATAGATATTTAGATTGATTGATCTTTGTACATATACATATGAATTTAAGCAGTTAGATGGCTGGATATTTAGATAGATAGATTGAACTTTAAAAAGATTGATAATTGATAGGTTGATAGAAGGATGCTGCAAGATGAATAGATAGATAAAATAAATGAATAGATAATAGTGTGGTAATACGACAACCAGACGGACGGGCAGTTTACAGAATTGCTACGCTGTGACTTATCATAACAAGCCCTCTGCACTAATCCCATTATATCACCATTTATCTCATGACCGACGGTGACCCCGCTATCCAGCGGTCAAACTGGCCTGCCTAAATGTGGGGAGGGGCACAAACACGCAGCTATCACGCGCCCCTCACGCAATTATACAACCGGGAGGCGCTGCCTCCCCTTTTACCACAGCTGCCCCCGCAGCCTGTCTACCGCCGGGGGCTAAGCCCTTGTGTCCCACACCCCCTTCAAACCTAACCATTGTTATAATCTGTTGTATATATATAGTAAACATTCATTGTAAATATTATTCAGTTAAATATATAATTTCTGTATGACTAAATCCTGCTAGTTTGTTTTGGTAGAATAATTCAAGGCTAAGGCTCGTTGGACTCGAACTCGCAACCCTGTGAGCTGAAACGTTCGGCTTACCACATCTTGGTGTCAGCGTGTTTCAATCGAGCCTTACAGAAATTAGCCTATTCTACCTCTGATTGGACCCTTTGGCAAGTAAGGGGACAATCAGCCGCCAACTGAGAAGCCAACTGACCCGTGAGACGGCCTTTTTAGGTCGAATTTCCATCATTTTGAACGCAATGTGTGGGCCTTTGGCCTACGGCAAGCAGATTTAGCCTGCTAAAAGCGCCAGTTAAGACGCTTTTCCGTACCGTGTAGGAGTAGCGCTAGGTGCGCAGCCACGATAATCGGATAATTTAGCTCAAACGGCTACAGAACTGAGTCTAAATTGGCAAGTGTAGCTGGGACAAGCCCCAGGACACCCAGGCCAAACCTACGAGACGGACAGCTAGGTGCTGGTCTCCCTGAGAAGGCAATGTGGGGCTGCGAAGCTTCAGCACACAAGTAAGGCCTACCACTGCGACGGATAGCAGAATTTGAGCCACAGGCACGGCAGGACGGGACATTCCCTGCCGCTGCCTTCCAGGATTCGAACCCGAGGCGCTGTAGGACGGGCCATTCCCTGCCGCCATCTTTCGGGATTCGAACCAGCGGCGCTGCAGGACGGGACATTCCCTGCCGCCGTCACCCCTCTGAACCTTGCAGGACGGACATTCCCTGCTGCCAGTGCTTCCAGAATCACACCTAGAGCTCCTAGTGATAACAACACACAAGTGTGTATAAATGTCAACCAAGTGATAAAAAGAAATATAAAATTGTTGACCCAGTGATAATTGATAAGCTCTAGTGATTCGAAGCTACAGTCTAAGCCACCATGGTAAGCGATACTACCATAGCTGCGGTTCGGCCACCACCGAAGTTTCTGCCAACCCCAGCCGAACGGGAGGCCCCCTTGTCTCAAGGGCAGGACCTCCACTTCCCCTGCCATATCAGGGTGAGGTTTCCCACTCCTGACCCTGCCCAGCACGTACAGGTTGATGCCATGGTCGATTCTGGCAACCGTGTACCAGGGTCTGCTGTAATTTCTGAACACCTCATGCACGCAATGGGCGTGCAACACATGTTGATTCCAGACAACACCCAAATCCTGACTGCTAACGAGGAAGGCCAGCCCCTCCAGGTAATAGGAAAATTGAAAGAATTATATATGGCAGTTTCACACACCCTTATACTCCATCTGTACCACGTGACTGTGGTACGGAATCTCTCACACCCTCTGAACCTAGGAGGGTATTTTCTCAAGGAGTTCGGAACTAGGCTCTGTTTCGACATGCAACCCCCCTGCTTGTGGGTGCGTGGGGAGTTCATCCCACTCCGTGGCGTCCCCATCGACCGGGAGACAGCCGAGAGAGAGTTGAGTTACGAGGGGCCTCTGCCAGGCCCACTGCCAGAGCAGCCGCGTGTGGTCGAGAAAGGCACGCACTGGGTGGATACTGCACTAAACGCCCATAGGGGGACCAACCTGCTAGCCATGGGGTTGCCCCCAGTGCCCAAGGTGCCGCTGGAGAACCTGCCAACGACGTTTCCTGAGATTGCCAGCCCTCCAGAACCGATCTTCTCCGCCGACACCTTCATCAACGGCCAGCCGTGTCCACCTGGCCCCCTCTACCTGGGACCCCCAGCCATTCAGCCAGCCGAGTCCGAGTCCAGACCCGTCAAGTCGCGGTCTGATGCACCCGGAGCCACCCTCAACTCCCAGGAATCAGCCTCTCCCGGCGCCGTGCCCGTCAAGTCGTGGCAGGCCGCCTCCGGAGCCATGCATGGCTCCGCTGCCTCAGCCTCTCCTAGCGCCGAGCCCGTCAAGTCGCGGCCGGACGCCCACGGAGCCCAGGCTGGTCCCAGCGCCCCGGCCTCTCCCAGCGCCGAGCCCGTCAAATCGTGGCCGGACGCCCTCGGAGCCACACCTGGCTCCGACACACTAGCCCCTCCCGAGGCCGAGCCCGTCAAGTCGCGGCCGGTGGGTCCCGGAGCCGAAGCTGACCCCGCGCCAGCCACGTATAGGCTAAGCGCTGTCACTCCAACTGATGGCCAACCACCCCAACTCCGCATGGCCAAGCGGGTGGTCTTGCCTGGCCGCGGCGTCATGGCTGTCCCTGTTGAATTAGTGGGGCACCGTACTAAGGATGCCATCCAACTAGCTGCCCCAGAACAGAGGTTTGGGGAGGATCTTGTCATCCCAGAAGGCCTGTATGCCCACAGGCCTGGCTCCACCAGCGTGTTCCGAGTGCTGGTGGTAAATGAAGGGGAGACGCCCCTCCTGCTGGACGCTGGCCTCCCCGTGGCTGGGGAGCTGGTCAAGCCTGACATTTTAGAGGTTTCTGATAAGCCTCCCCCTCGTATCCACTCGTTCCAAGAGCCTGTTGAGCCCCCAGATATGCAGGAGCTGTGGGAGGCCCTTGAGATGGAGGAGAACGAGTTCCTGCGCAAGGACCCCCTGCTCAAGAAGGAGGTCTGGACCATGTTATCAGAGTACAGGGACGTCTTCTCCAACTCTACCCCCGGCTGCACTGACGTAGTAGAGCTGCAGCTGCGCCTCAAACCAGGGACCCAGCCGATCCGCCAGAGATTTAGGGATCTGAACCCGCGGCAGGAGGCTGAGCTGTAGAAGCAACTGGACACCTGGCTACAAGAAGGAGTCATAGAGCCTTCAGACTCCGCCTGGAGTAGCCCCCTGGTGCCCATCAAGAAGAAGGACGGGAGCACCCGCTGGGCCGTCGACTACAGAGCCCTCAACAAGTGCCTGGAACTGGATAGCTACCCTTTGCCCAGGATCCAGCAGTTGGTAGAACGAGCGGGAGGACACCGCGTCTATAGTGCCTTAGACGCGGTGGCCACATACTACACCATCCGTGTGTCCGAGGACAGCCGGCCCTGCACCGCCTTCACCACCCCCAGGGGCTTGTACCAATGGAAAAGGATGCCCTTTGGCCTTGCTACGGCACCATCTGTCTACTCCAGATTTATTGCAGGGGTCCTAAACCCATTAGGTACGGCCAACCTCCAGTCATATCTTGACGACGTCCTGACCTTTCACCAGGATACCTGGGCCCACCTGGCTAGGCTCCGCAGGGGAGGAATCCGCCTCAAGCCAGCCAAGACCAAGCTGTTTCGAGCCAAGGTGGATTATCTGGGCCACACCCTCAGCCGTGAGGGGATAGCCATGCAAGAGGATTATATTGACCGTATCCTGGACTGGCCGGCCCCCAGCACCCCCAAGGATTTGCTGGCGCTCCTGGGGTTCTTTGGATACTACCGCCTGTTCATCCCAGAGTATGCCGACCTCACCTACGAGATGAATCGGCAGAAAACGGCCAAGACCCTGGCCTGGACGCCTGAGATGGAAGCCCAGCTGCTACAGCTCAAGGACAAGTTCCGCCAAGCCCCCATCCGAGCGCCGCCTAGGTTTGACTTGCCGGCGGTGTTCCAGCTCACCACAGACTTCAGCAGCCGCGCCATCTCTGCCATCCTGAGTCAATGCCAGGACGGCAAGGAGAGGCTGATTGCCGCCGTGGGGCGCAAGACAACCGACCCCGAGACTCGCTACCCGTCCTGGAAGGGAGAGATGGCCGCCATTATGTATGGAATTCGGAAATTTCACGGCATCTTGTCCTACCGCAGCTTCCAGATCAACACTGACTCCTCAGCCTTGCTACAGATGAAGTCGCTGAACACATCCACAGGGATGGTGGCCCGCTGGCAGGAGGAGCTAGCGGCCCTAGATTTCACTGTCTGCCACCGTCCTGGCACCCAGAACACCAACGCCGACGCCCTCAGCCGCCGGGAGGACGACAACATGCCGACAGCTACCGCTGAAGAATTAGCAGAGCAAGCTGAGTACATCCACACCCTCTGCCAGCTAGGGGAGTCCGCAGCTGGCCGGCTCCCTGCCGCACGACTGGACCCGGCTAGAGTGTTAGAAGCACAGACACAGGACCCTCTCCTGCTCCGTGTCCGCCAGTGGGTGGCCGATGGCAAAGCCCCAACTAAGGCTGAGCTGCGCGGCAAGAAACGAGACGAGCAGCAGTACGCCAGCCGCTTCGCAGCCCTGGGACTTGACGAGCATGGCTGCCTCACCACCACTGACCAGACCCTGACAGGAGAAAGAACAAGATACCTGCTGCCTTCGGCCCTCCAGCAGGACGCGTTCTTTTTAGCCCATGGGACCCCCATGGCCGGGCACTTTGGAATGGACGCTACTATTGCCCGCGTCGCCATGCATTTCTGGTGGCCCAACCTGTCCCGTGACGTCCGCCTGATGGTTCAGACTTGCCCTGAGTGTGTCCAGAAGGTTACCAAGGAAAGGTTGAAGTTAGGAATACATGTGCCCTCCCGCCAGGGGTATCCACAGCAAGTCCTGTTTATTGACCTGGTGGGGCCGCTGCCAGAGACCCCAGCTGGAAACCGCTATATCCTCACCTGTCAGGATGGGTTCAGCCGGTTTGTCAGCCTCTACGCCATCCCCAACAAGCGCACCCTCACGGTGGCTGAAGCCCTGCTGCACCGCCACCTGGCCACGTTCGGATGCCCCCTGAAGATCCACTCCGACAACGGGATGGAGTTTACCGGCCAGGTATTCAAGGAGCTGGCCTCCAAGCTTGAGATTGGCCTGACACATCCACCGCCCTACAACCCGCAGTCCAACCAAGTGGAGAGGTTCCATCAGACGCTCAACACAGGCATGCGTCTGTTCCTAGACAGAGACGACAACAACTGGGAGCCACACTTGCCTGCCATTGCCTTCGCCTACAACACCAAGGCCTGCAGATCCACGGGCGTGACCCCGTTCCTGGCCTACTTTGGGAGAGAGGCCAAACTTCCAGTGGACATGGTGCTCCGGCTGCCAGACACAGAGTATGCCTCGGTTCCAGCCAACGTCCAAGCTCTCCTGCAACGCTACCATGCCGTGTATGACGCCATCCAGCAGCGAGAGGAGGGAACCATCCGGAGGAGCGCAGCCGCCTACGAAGGCACGGCCAAGTACGAGGTTGGAGACTTGGTCTGGTACCTGGCCCCCCGCCTGGTGCCAGGGAAGGCAGCCAAGATTACCAAGAGATGGACTGGCCCCTGGAAGATAGTGCGGCAAGCTACAGACGTCCATTATGTCATCAAACCTGCCTCTCCAACAGCCAGGATCTCGGAAGTCACCGCGCATGTAGGCCGACTGCGCAAATACACTGGAGATGTAACTGCCCATCAGATTCCAACAGACATTCAAGGCGACCTGGACGGCGACGAGGATGCCACCGAGCTGCCTGCCGGAGCTGCGGCGCCGCCAGCTAGTGACCCAGGACAGTTCCCAGTGTACCAGCCAGCCGCAGCCGCCCCACAGCCTAGCGGCCAGGATCGTGACTCGGTAGAAGAGAACCTGCAGCATCAACCCAACGAACCACCGCCGCCGCCGCCAGCTCCAGAGCCACCCAGAGATGCCATCTGGAACCCTGATACTGACATGGAGAACCTGCCGGCCAGCAGCGAGCCTGTAGGAGGAGAGGCGGCCACTGCGATGGAAGAGGCGGCCCCAGAGGACGAAGCTGAAGCAATGTGCCCCCTGTTGATGACAGCCATTCCCATCCGAGTAGGAGCTAGGAGGCCCAGTAACCTGGACCAAGCAGGCGCCCCCATGGAATTCTATGCGCCTTCCTCCATCGTTATTCCCCCCTTGGAAGCCTCCAGAGTTAGCCTAGGCTTCCGTGTCCAGTTACCCGCCGAGACAGAGTTAGTTCTGCAGACGAGGCAAAATTTCCAACGACGGGGCTTGGCCGTCGCTAACCCACGGCTGGAAGCCAACCGGGAGTTGACAATGCTGATATCCAACCACAGCCAGACAGAGCAGCGAGTGTCCCGCGGAGCCTGTATAGCCAGAGCTGTCCTCCACCGAGCTGTGCCCCAGGAAGAGCCTGTCCTGCGCAGACATAGGTTGTCGTATCCCCAGGTTCAAGGCCTGGTGGCTCAAGAGCCCCGCAACCCTTGAAGGGGAGGTTGTGGTAATACGACAACCAGACGGACGGGCAGTTTACAGAATTGCTACGCTGTGACTTATCATAACAAGCCCTCTGCACTAATCCCATTATATCACCATTTATCTCATGACCGACGGTGACCCCGCTATCCAGCGGTCAAACTGGCCTGCCTAAATGTGGGGAGGGGCACAAACACGCAGCTATCACGCGCCCCTCACGCAATTATACAACCGGGAGGCGCTGCCTCCCCTTTTACCACAGCTGCCCCCGCAGCCTGTCTACCGCCGGGGGCTAAGCCCTTGTGTCCCACACCCCCTTCAAACCTAACCATTGTTATAATCTGTTGTATATATATAGTAAACATTCATTGTAAATATTATTCAGTTAAATATATAATTTCTGTATGACTAAATCCTGCTAGTTTGTTTTGGTAGAATAATTCAAGGCTAAGGCTCGTTGGACTCGAACTCGCAACCCTGTGAGCTGAAACGTTCGGCTTACCACAATAGTAGGGATAAAAATGAAACATTCTAAAAAGTATTTCTCCAATGAGATAAATGTAATCGATAAAGGTTTAGTGATTATTTATTTAATAATAATTATTTTTCTCGTATTCATTCGAATCCGGTGGATAGGAACCGGTTCTCATCCATACGAAAAAACTATGTCTAGCATCGTATTATATCCAGTTTTCTACGAATATAGAAATGTACAATCATAAGATTAAAACCAGTTTTTTTAGCCGGTGCCTCCGGCACCTCGGGGCTAAAAAAACTAGTTTTAATCTTATAATTGTACATTCTATATCCGCGGAAAGCCGTTTATAATACGATACGAGAAATAACTATTACAATACTAAATAATCA
Organism: Acartia tonsa; assembly: GCF_053477335.1. Lineage (NCBI taxonomy): Eukaryota > Metazoa > Arthropoda > Copepoda > Calanoida > Acartiidae > Acartia > Acartia tonsa. The sequence goes on along the minus strand of NC_137266.1, from coordinate 7,517,953 downwards.
GTCAAACTATTAGATATGGAATGGTTCTGTGCCATTTTTCACACATTTATTGACTGTTCCCTAGCATATAGGGGCTCTGTATTTAAAGGGAGAGGAAGCTTCTAATCCTAATTCTAATAAACTTGTCCTAAAAACTTGAGCAAATTCCTATATCAAATGTAGTAGATATTTTAAAGCAAATCTTCATATATTGCCTTTTTCCTTTTAAAATGCCTTGTGATTAATTGTGAACCATCTTAATTTTAGGTAAAACAAAGTGCATTTTCAGATTCACATAAATACATACATTTGTTTACATCTATACAGGGGGCAACTTAAAATCAACACAGATCTATTTTGTGTATATATTTTACTACATTTATGATTTGTCGTATCCCCTATCTCAATTTTACTTTTATTGTTCATTATTATTCATTGCTTATTCTTTTTTTTCATTATAATATATATTTTATTCATTGTAAATTCATGTTGTAATAGAACTTTCTAATTTTCTATGGGGAAATTTCATGTGTCACCCTGTATCTGAATTAACTAATTATCTGTAGATATCTTTGTACAACACCCTGTATATGAACTTTCCACTTGTCTAATTTTTAAAAGCGAAGCTTTTCTATAATTAGGGTCGGTCCGTACGTCCGTCCGTCCGTCCGAGATAGATAGCTTTTATTCGTTAATTTAGGCATGTTAGAATTGTCCTATCGATTTCAAACTTTGCATGATGATTCCTGTAGTAGAAAGGTACGATTTAGAAAGCGTAGCAACTCTATAATCATTACCAGAATGTCCGTACGTCCATTTTAAACATGTTGATTTTTTTTACTTTTTTAACAACAAATTTTTATGTGATCTTATTATCCGTTTGATCTGGTATATTGATTCCTGGGACAACAAAGAACAATATTTAAGCGAAGCAACTCTATAATCAAGTCCTAAAAATGTAAGTATGTCCATAAACATTATCCTGTATCAAGCAGTTTTCCAACAAATTTACTTAAATTTTGCTTCGACTCTTTCGATACTTTTATATTCTGATTATTCAGTTCAGACACTATACAAGTGTTAATGTCTGTTTGTCCTACCGTTTAAGTGCTTCGCTTTTATGGATGTTGTCATCCTTGTTTTTGTAAGAACCTATAAAAGAACTCTTTAAAAAATGTTGCTTTCTTTCGGACCTTACCTTTGGCATACTAAACAATAGCCTGCATCAAAATTGATCAGAATTCTTAGATTTTGTAAACTTAAATAGGAAACTGGAACCTTTACTTTGACACCCTGTAATTTTCCGTAGTTTTCTATAATGCCTTTGTCTATGGCACCCTGTATCTGAACAATAGCCTGCATCAAAATTAATCAGGATTCTCAGATTTTGTAAACTTAAATAGGAAACTGGAACCTTTACTTTGACACCCTATTATTTTCCGTAGTTTTCTTTAATGCCTTTGTCTATGGTACCCTGTATCTGAACAATAGCCTGCATCAAAATTAATCAGAATTCTTAGATTTTGTAAACTCAAACAGAAATCTGGGAGGAGCATTAATTACAAAGTAAGCAAAGGCACACATTAATCACAATACTCCCCAAATGTTTATAAATTTTTCTTGTTCAAATGATCAAAACTAGGTTAGATATGTCTAAAGTAAGTGTAGCAAAAATAAGGTTGGCACATAAAAATGCAATGATAATAATGCTGAAATTTACTTTCAATGACAATAAGTATAGAGCAGCTTTGCATATAAAATTTGTGTCCTTTATGCCTCTCATAATTGATTTAATTATAAGCCATACTGTAATAGACTTGGTAATTCTTGTTAAGAGAGTTTATTATATTTCCAGAAGAGTAAAGATAGAAATAATCATTATGTAAAGTATAATTCTGTCATAAAAGACAGGTGCAGTTTTCTGCATATAACATTTTTATAAATTATCTTTCTTGACCTTATAATATTTAGAAAACAAGAATGAGAACATTCATAATTACAAAGCTTAAAAAATCAAACATATAATAGTTATTTCTCGCATCGTATTATAAACGGCTTTCCGCGGATATAGAATGTACAATTATAAGATTAAAACCAGTTTTTTTAGCCCCTAGGTGCCCTAGGCACGGGCTAAAAAAACTGGTTTTAATCTTATGATTGTACATTTTTATATTCGTAGAAAGCTGGATATAATACGATGGTAGACATAGTTTTTTCGTATGGATGAGAACCGGTTCCTATCCACCGGATTCGAATGAATACGAAAAAGGATATTAATAAATAACTCATTTAATATTTAACAATATTTAGAAACTTAAATGGAAATAATTCTTGTAAATCTGTGACCAAAATGACTTGAATACTAAGTGCTTGATACAGACATTTTAACACTTTATTTTAGAGATACTTTGCTAGTAACGTAGTGCCTAATCGTCCTTGAAATGGTACTTCACAATTTTATAATCCTTTAAGGCTAGGTGTGTTATTGCATGGTAATTGAAGTCCAATGTTGATGCATCTAAAGTTGCTCTCCACTCTCTGCATTAGGTTTCTACAGGGATGAGGTTATGGGTAAAAAGAAAATATTTATACTCAAGTTGCCCCCCTCGCCTCCTTATTTCTTTGATTTTTTTAAATTTATGATATCATATAAAAAATATTAAAAGTTATTTTTACCATTTGGGCTTCCTGGTGAAGATGATTAAAGTCCCACAACAGATCATGACGTCATACGATAAAATAGCCAATGTGAGGCCAGCATAAATTCGACCATTTCGTCAATTACAGTGTATACTGGACTTTAATTGGGTATTCTATAATCTGTTGAGGGACTTAAAACATCTTCCCACATGGGTCATTCAGGTATAAAGATAATAACATATGTCCCAGCAAAATTTTGATGCTTTTACATATGATCCTTAATTTTTATAAAACTTTTTTAAAAAAATAATTGATGTATATAACAATGCAAATAGTCATTTTAAATTTCAGGATATTTTTAAACAAAACACTAAAAACCATAAAAAAGTATTTTAGTTACTCCCATTTCCCTGCCCAAATTATCGAGAAATTAAATTAAATATTTTTCTCTGGTAATGAAGCTTTATTTAGTAGCGAAGCTGATGTATCAGTTTTTTTTCGTAAGTTTGTAACGGCATGGATGAGATGTAATTTGCTTGGCTGTTTTTATAGGCGGCTGAAATTTTACCCAGTACCAAAAAGCATACAGTATATGATTTATTTAGTTCGTCAGTTTGTTGGTCATGCTAAAAAAGACTTGTAAATATGTTATTTAAAAGGTTTTGTGATTTTTAACTTTCTATCTCTAACTTATTTCCATTTGTTCGTTTGTCCATCCATGATTTTTGTGTTTCGCTACTTATGGATATTGCCATCCTTTTTTTACATAACCTCTATTATCGAGTAAATTTAGTTAGTAAATGAAATTAAGAATCAAGGAAAATTATTTCAATAATGGGAGGGTCAAAGTGAGCTCAAGATTATTGGGTGTTTTGGGTAGGAAATTAAGGGTATGGTTGAATGTGGGTTTTCTAAGGTTTTTTTTGGGGGGGTATTGGGTTAATCTTATGTATTTCCAAAACTAGAGCTATATAAGAACGAGAGCAAGTAATGCTAAGCACCTTCTAGCAGTGATTTAAAGTATTTTTTTGGCTGATTTACCTGAGCTGGATCTTTAAATCATTTTAGTGGTGAGCCAGATCGGGGTGAGCCAACTTTCCACCAATGAGAGCACAGCATTTTATGAAATGCCGCGCTGTGATTGGCTGAAATTCGGCGCACCCCGATCTGGCTCACCACTAAAATGATTTAAAGATCCAGCTTCTTATAAAGGGCTAAATGAAGTTTCAGGTCCAAATGGCCTTGGTATATAAATTTTACAATTGTAATAATGTAAAAAGGTTCATATTCATGTACATTTTTAATATACAGCAATTGATGATGTTTCGTAGTGTTATCTTATTTTGCACTTTGAACTCAACAAAACATTTGATGAATTTCGTCACGAAATGCTTAAAATTTCAATGTCTTTTTCATACAAAAACATGGTAATTTTTTTTATTTATATAACTATATTAATCCTAGCTCATTCACCAATAAAGTACTCAAAATGAAAGATTCACTTACCTCCTCCTTGACTGAGGTTTAGATTAATTTATCTCGCATTGATCTTTCTCTCCCTGTTTGATACAAATGTAAAAGAACAGATGTTAATTTGTAAGCAAAATGGATTTACTATATGTGGGTATTGCGACACTAGAATTTGTGTCGTCAATTTAGGTTACTAATATAGTCCAAAGATATTGGTCAATACTTTCCTCCATGGTCATGGGAGTGGATGGGATAAAGTCAAAAAAGGGAGGGATATCGATATATATTAGCCTGCTGGGAGAAACATTTTAACAGTTTATTCGAGAATCTTTTACAATATCCACGTATTGTATATCCATTGTGTGCAGTTATTAGAAGGATGAATAATCATGATTGAATATGAATGGATAGGCTTTTAGGTAGCTATCAGGGGTACAGGAATGCACCAATAGATGATAAATTTATCTTCCCCTAATTTTACTTTGTAATTATTTTTTATCGCATTGTATTAAAGAAAATTAAAGATTTTTAAAATGATTACCCCTTGTCCAACAAAACTGGTAGAAATTTCATGATTTGTATTTTATTATTCGTGGAAAATTGTTTATAACACGATAGGATACATGATTTTTTAGCATGGCTCAGAACTGGTTTCAATCCATCAGATATTAATAGGGTTTCATACTGGAAAGGAGTTTAGCAGCAAATTTTCACAGCCATTTTCCTTTACAACAGGACAAAATGTAAAAAAAAATAAGGAAACCCATTTTTTTCCATTTTTACTCTATGGTTATTGAATCTATATAACTGAAAGGGGTAAGATATAGAGTGAATACAACTAGAGGAAAATAGAAAATAAAATATGACAGTTAGATACATGTATAGATATCAGTGTTTTGTTATTCGTGATTTACTGAACTTTGACATTGTAATAGATCATAGGTGATATTAAAAGAGAAAAAACATTTCAATACACATTAATATTAGTGTATCTAACTATATTGAGCATAATAAATATTGTAAATTGAGTATCAGTCCCAATCTACAGTAATCTATTTATGTATGTAACTATATTGAGCTTGTTATGTATAGCATAGGAAATAGAAATGCAATATTTATTCATGAATCACTCAATATTCTGTCATGGCACTTTCTACACTTATCTTTGGTGTACTCTTACTTTGAAATGTGCTGAATTTTAATTTCCAATTGTGTACGCAGTTTCCGCGGTGTTTCCTCATCTTATCTCAATGTTTACTAATACCTAAAAATGCTTCAAACTTACAAAAAAAAATTTCAAAATTAAAGTTTTGAATGTAAAAATTGTTTATACGTTCAAAATTTTGAAAGTTTGGAAGTTGAAGCTTTTTTGCTAGTAGTAAATATTGAGATAGGATGAGGAAACACCGCGGAAACTGAGTACACATTTGGAAATTAAAATTCAGCACATCTACTTTAAGGTTGGTTATAGAGAAATTGGATCTAATGCAGTTCACGGTAAAATGTTTCTGGTAACGATTATCTCTAAAAATCAAATACCTACGAAGGCTGCTAACGGCCAAATAGAAATGTAGAGTATTACTGAAATCGGAGAGGTAGTGCAGAAAAGTGATTCACTTGGCAAATAATGCACCATATGGATAAAATGAAAAATTGTCTGTTTTTTAGTTACAAATGTGTAAATGTTCTAACCAATAATATAGCCGGATTTTTACTATACTGTGTTCTTATTGACAAAGGGTCTTCTATATATATTTACTTGAATATATAAATCTGAATAACTATTTTGCATTTAAGCAAATAAGAGAGCTACAACTATTGAGAACAGCTTTGCTGCTATATATATCCAAAGACTACCTGTTACTTTATTATCAGGATTGTACCTAACCGTTACTGGATCATTTACTGGAATATTAACAATTCTAACGTGCCTAAATCTATGATCAATGATCATATCTATTCATTACGGATATACGAACGATTGGATGTTCAGAATGACCCTAATTATTGAAAAGCTTAGCTTTAAAAAATAAAAACTACTATATAATTTTAATCTCATGAGATTACTAAATTGAACGAGTATTAGAATAACAAGGATGAACATAACAAATGCAAGGACTCTTAGCTATTCGAGCTTGTAAAGTTTTAGGTTATCTATACAACTAGCTCAAAAATTAAATGTTATTTGATCTTGCTTTTAGTGATTTAATTATCCTATTCATCTGATATTTGGAATATCCGATTTCTATAAAAAAAAAAACAAGCTCAATGTTATAAGAGAAGCATCTCATAATCAAGTCATAAAAATGTAAGAATGTTCTCAAACAGTAACCTGTATTTAACAGTAGTTTTGCAGCAAATTTAATTACAATTTTGTTTAGATTTCGCTTTTGTGGATGTTTTTCCTTGTTTACTACAGAAATAGCCATAAGATAATATCACCAAATTAAAAAGCTTCAGATTGTTTTCATTAGTTTTTTATAAGGTTGAAATGTTGTTGATTCGACCTATGGTTTTGATTATAGAAAAGATGTGCAACGTTGAAAAAAAAGATTCGAAAGATTAAGGCATCTCTTTAATTTTCAAGAATGGAATTTTTCTGATTTGATTGTTTGAACAAACAGAATTAGCCCAATCAATTTTCTGCAACATAAATTTCTTCTGTCAACAACAGGGGTGCAGAATTTTTTCTCAACTTTTTTGGCTCATGGTTGTCAAAATTGATTAATATTTTTTACAATTTAAGATGTATTATTTATATTTTCTATCATACCTTTAGATTAATCATTAAGTATCAAAAACAAACATTTTTTGTTAATTTAAAGCTGCAGCTGTAAATGTTGCAGCTAAAAATCTAAACTCAGCTGCTTTGGTTTTTTAACCTTCTTGATTCCATAGATTTTTATTAATCACCATTTTGTCTTGAGATTCCTTGTTTTTGTTCGATAAAATCTGAATAAACATTGTCAAATGCCTTTCCTAAATCAAACTACATAGAAGTTCATAAATTATTTCTTTAAAAACTTTCATTTTTGTGGAAAAATAGAGATTTCATATAAGATATATAGTGGTTTTATACTTTTCATTTTTTATTTTTCCATATGAATATTATGAACTAAAAAAACCTAAAATTATTCATGATGGAGATGTTATTTACTTCTTGAACGTGTAACCAAACACTACTTGTTTATAGGAATATACTTTTTATCTAACAAGAATACCAAAATCTAAATGATCTTAAACACAAATATCAGACCTTCAGCCGGTCTTCAATAGATCAGGGAAAAAAATGCTGCTTTGTTTTGCGGATTTTTTGACAAGACCATACAGCAGTCAAATTATGTTTTTCTTTTATTAGCCCCTTAATTTAGCAACCTTTGGTTTTAGGTCCCTTTTTAGTTCTTGGACTGATTGACTGTAAGCATTTCAAATGACCAATGGAATTTAATTTAGTTTTGAGAATCTTAGTCTTGAAGAACACAAACTGCATGTTAAAAACAAAAACTGTGATGATCTCAGATTTCAAGAAGCTCTCTCTTACTCTCTCTCTAGCTAAGAGATAAAAGCAAACACGGGGGTTAAGTGTTTTATTCAATTTGTGGAACTTGGATTCTGTCATAGATACAAGGGATAGAATTTTTTTTAAAACTTTGGGTACTGATTAAACTATCAAAGAAAGGAAATATGTAAAGCATCCTTAAATTTTCCCTGAAAAGTTTTTTGTATAGGACAAAAGAATAGACTAACAGAAAGAAAAGGTTTCACTTTGTAATATACTAGTGACTGTAACCCTTAGCATCTAAGGAAACTGTGTTTTAAAACAAAGAGAGAGGGAGAGGTGAAGAAAGAAGAATAAAACCATCCCCAAATATTTGAGGGTTAGTCATTTTTTCAGGGGTGAATTTTCTAGGAGGGTTAGAAGTGCCTTGAACAATGAAAGGAGAACCATAACGGTCGATCGGACAGCGATATATTTCCGTAGGAACACACAGACATACATACAGACATGCTTTTAATTATAAAGTTTGAATTTCCAAAATTATATTGGCGCATACTGTACTAGAGTCAGTTTTTTTTAGGTAATATTCTCAAGATCCCTGCAATTTTAGATTCTAGTCTTAAAAGCTTTACAGAATAATATTTACCACCATTTTATTCTCAAATACGCAGAAGAAAAAATATGTTTTCTTTAGAATTTTATGTTCAACTCTTTACAATTTATTATTTTAAATAGATTTTACATTTAAAAATATTCTTTTAAAAAACTAGAAAAAGGACTATATCCTTTAATTAATGATTATAAAATATATTAGTAGTGTTAGTAGAATGGACAAAATTTCAAATTAGTTATTCCATTTATTAAAACGGGTGAATACCTTGACCTTAAACAGGCGCAACTTTTTATTATGCAAAGATAGGACCTTCATGTAAGGGTCATGACTTTTAGAGGATTAATTCAAAAGTGAGAAAAATTACTAAAACTAAGAAATTTAAATATTTTTTCTTATATATATTATGTAAATCTTTTTAGTATAAGCATTTTTGTTAGAGTTAAGGTACCATTATAAATAATTTGGTTTCTTTTGTCGAACTTTTATAAATTACTATGGATGATTTTTAATTTTGATGTTGATTGTGTATGAAGTTATCTCAGTTGCACAAAAGTTTCATATTGCTCAACAGAATATTAATTTCATTATATTCTCTATATACAGGGATCTAAAGGGATAAGACAATGGCTGATAAATTGATATACATCCTCAATTATGATACACAAAGTTACCCTTTCTGTAGATTACAATTAGTTGTTTATACGTTTGGACACTTAACTTATTGAATCAGCAAATCAAAGTTCCAGAAGTTTTTAAGCCAACGAATAAGAAAATGTTATTATAAAACTAAAGTAATAAACAGTCCAATGTTCCCCCTCCTTCCTGTCTTTATATATAACTATTATTTGGTGTTGGTTACAGGTAAATTAATAAATTTATAAAAAAAAACTGAAAAAAGAATCTATATCTATATGTCTATCTATCTCTCTATATATCTAATTTTTTAATAGGTAATCATATCAAATTTTTATAAAGTAAAATTTCCATTTGGATCGAAAAGTTTAAAATTTGTTGTAAAGATACATAATGCCGTCAAAAGCTGTAAGGAATATTTAAGCCAATTTTTTGTGAATGAAAATCAAGGATGATAAAATCCGTGCATGTGATCTTTAAAATTATTGTTATTTTGCCTAGTCGTCATAAGAATAAGAATAAGTTATATATTCACATGATGATACAGAAACTTCAAACTATAGTGTTTAAAAAATAGTTTTAAAAATGCTTTCTTAAGGATTGTAGGACGATAAATTGATTAATTATGATAAATAGTATTACCCCTTCTTTAGCTAAAAAGCATTGGTTTTAATGCTTTGTAACCAACCTATGAAAGTTCAATAAAAGTTCCCAAAGTTTTTGAGACAACGAATAAGATAACATGTTTATAAAATGTTAGGTACCATTAAAATTTACAGTCTTGTTGTCTCAGGAATTTTTAAAAGTTCAAATGGAGAGCAAATTTAAGGAAAATGACAATACTGATATCAATGTATAGTGGAGCTGCGCTGCTACTAGTTGTATAATCCATGCGAAATGTTCACAGTTTAGAATATTTTCCATTATTACATTATGTCTGCAGATTTCACGGAGAGGAAATGGATTTCTAGAATTAAATTGCAAAAAAGCAAAAAAAATAAATAATATAAGATTAATTAATCTGTGTTAAAGCGCAGTTGCACCTATTTTAGGACGAATGCATTATCTGCCCCATTTCGCAATGGCCCCTGGTGTAGCAGACAAAAAAAATTCACGAAATTGCTTTGATAGTAGGAACTCGTTCGTTGAGTTAAAAACGTTAGATTTAGATCATGTATTGTTAATGTTTGGTAAAAACAGCAGTGTTCAAACTTTTAAACCAATAATTACAAAATAAGTTATAATCTAGTTACTATACTTGTTAGGTAACTTCGTTTAATAACTCACACGTTTCAAAAAGTTTTGATTTTTTTCTTTCTGTTCAACATTTTGTTTATTGTAAGTCTTGTTACTGCGTTTGTAGACTTAAATTCTAGTACATACTGCAAAGAAATCATAAAATTTTGTCATGCTATTCTTAGTGGGATAATTATCTATAATACAAAGTAGCTGTCTGTCTGTCCATCCGTCCGTCCGTCCGTCTGTCCCTTAAGATCTTGGTAACCGCTGAACCGATCGGATTCTACTCTTCAGGGTATATACCTATTGGTCCTATGGTGGTTTTAAGCTATTTTCTTGGAGGGTGGGACACCCCTAACCCGCTAGTTTCTGATAATCTATAAACATTCTATTAATTTGGCAACTTGGGATACAATCCCTTCTGGATACTATCTTAATTAAACATAACCTCACCAAAAATAAGCATCGAAAGTTTAAGATTTCGATAACTAAAGAACTGATTTATTTCTCTAATATACGGAAGCTTAAATTGGTCCCAGGTTGGTTTTATATTTTTATTTTTAGATTTAAGACTTAGGATGGTTTTTGGATATTCAATCATTGAATGGATATTTAGTAGGTGCTAGGGGCACAGATACTAGTGCAATATAAGGAAAAACGACAGTTCATTATATAGTTAAATTTTCCCAACAAAAAAAGGCGGTTATGAATTTAAACATTCCTAATCTGCCTTTCTATGCCTCATATGGGTGTATTTTCACTTCCACACACATAATTCTCATTGCTTTACTCTCATCACTAATCACTCTCTATCCCATATCTATTTAATTGTTCTAATTAAGATGTTTTATTATTCACTTTTCATTTATGGCCGTTCTGCAATTAGTCTGTTAGGCTTTCGGAGGAATTTGATTTTCTTAGCTGATATTTAAGATAAACAGATGAAACTTTTAGTGAAGTTTTCTTCATCAATGAGTATCAATTATATATTATTGACTTGGTCCGTCAGGCTGTCGATCTTGCTTCAAGAAGTATAAGTACTTTTTTTATGGTTTAGTGATTTATCGCAAATATTTCTCTTTCTTTTTATGACAACTGAACATCTACTCTATGAAACACTTTATCCGTTTGCTCGTCAATGATTTTGTTGAGCTTTGCTACTCATAGATGTTCTCATATGGGATCTTACGGGATAAGATTATTGTGGATAAATTAATATACATCCTCCATGATAATACACAAAATTACCCCTTCTGTAGATCACAATTAGATGTTAAAACGGTTGGGCATTCAACTAAATGAAACAATCAAAATTCAATAAAAGTCGTCAGATTTGTTGAGTCATCAAATAAGAACAGTCATTATAAAACTTGGAACTTGTGCAATAAACAGCTCAATGTATCCTTCCTCCCTGTGTTGTCATCCTTGTTGCAAATATGAATAATTAAGCGTATGTGAGAATATGCAGAAGTGAGTGGACACCTGTGTATGTTATATAGCTTTAACTTGATTAAAGTCAGAGAAACAATTCAATTTTGTAAAAGCTGTATGAAGACTACGTCAACTGAATGAAAATGGCCGTTTTTAGAAGCGAAGCTTCTTTATAAATTTGTTTATGTACGAACGTCCGTCCGCTTAAATTTCTTTTGATGATTCATGTAACATTTAGGGTATAATTTTGAAATTGGAGCAACTCAATAATCATGACAGGATATTTGAATTTTGAAACATGAAACTATTAATATGATTTAAGAAATGATGATTTCTACAACGATAAGAAACACTATTACAAATATGTACATATACCATCTGTAAGACTTGTCATAGAGTATATATGATATTATGCATCTTCTTAATATTAAAGTCATTAGATTTTTCTGCAATTGTTTGATTTGTTAGGCTTCGCCTTAGATGAATGTTATCATCCTTATTCTTATTTGATATTGTCCATATGTATGCACACATTTTCATGTAAATATGAATATATTGCATATTATTTTACTCATTTCTTTCAATTTCAAGTTTAATCAGATTAATATATTTTCAACCAGAGAGGCGTGTAACAACTAGCGGTCACTCCCCAGGAGGCCTCTAGAGGCACTTTAGGTCGAAGGTCGATCAACCCCCTAACACCCCAATTTAAATTTTAATTTTAAAAAGAAAAGGGGAAAAATCGGAGGAATATTATTTTTCTAAGGGCTATTTCTCTTTAGAGGGTGATGGCACCCTCCCCAAAATTAATATGAGAAGCTACACTGTACAGGATAATAATATCGGTTCAGTGGTTACAACGGTCCTTCGGTACAAACAGACAGACAGTGAGACATCATGTTACTTTTAGATTTCAATTTAATAGTGGTTTTGCTGTCAACAAATAAAGGAAAAATTGTAATGTTGCCATAAAAATGTAACTACCAAAATAAATTTCCTTCACGATATGAAGCGATATCAATTTTGAAATTCACTCACAATTTAACTGGTTTCCCTGGTTGCTTTTTATTATAATATTACAGCAGAGTTTGAGTCTCAGTTTGGTCTTTATTATGCTGTGACAATACCAAATGTTTGGGAACTTTGCAACTCTAATTTTGAAACTAACAGACACTTACACAAATAGAGGTGTAACCTATGAAACTCAACTAATATAAAAAGGTGCATTAATCTACTAAATATTCTTTTTACTTGTGGCTACGGTCTACAGCCATGCCTCTAGGGGCACTTGAGGAAAGTGGAGAAGGGGGGGGGGGAGGAAGTAGACCCTTCGTTTGCCACTTCAGTTTTAAAAAGAAAAGGTAAAAACTATTTTTTTGAACGGTTAATTTTTTCTGAGGCTAAAAGCCCCCAACATATTAAGTCATAAACCATCCTTGAAACTTGAGAGGCATCACTTTTAAAGATGCACCATATCTTTTCGGACGCACACAGACAATCATACAGTTATCACACAGGTATATTTAAGTACAAAGTAAAGTAGATTTCTGACTTTAACAAAGCATATAAAGATTAGGTAAGACAACAATAATTCAAAGCTAAAAAAAAGTTTTAAATCATCAACATTATTATAAGACACAGGGCGTTTAAAAAAACTGCGTTTTCCAAATTTGGGAAACAACCGTTAGGAGTACAAAAAAAATAATTATATGTCAATATTCTCTTTAAAAATATGCATCAAAATTGTTACAGGTGTTTTTTAGTATCTCTGAAAATAACGTTGCATTTTAAAGCATAAATATTTCAAAAGATGCGTATGATGCTTTTTTTCTGGTAGAATTTTGTGCCTTAAGGTTGGTTTTCAAAAATTTATTCACTTAAAAACAACATCTTAATAAGGCCAATACAATTTTCTACCAATTACACTAAAAATTTCATATAAAATTCCCTCACTGAAAACAAATATTCAGTTTTTATTTTTGTATACTTAAGAAACATGACCTTAAAAATTGCTCATGTTTGTAAATCCCCACCCCTCATTTATTCCTATAATCCTTTAATTTGATTGACAGGTTAAGATATAAACTCATAATTTATTCATAATTTGTAATTAAATGCTTTAATAAAAAAAATTCAAACTTCAATAACTTTTTTGTCTTTAGAGATTTTTTTTCAAATAAAAAGGAGTTTTTTTCTTTTTACTACAACCTACGTTATTAAAGAAGATTCTTTTACTGCAAATGCATCACAATCAAGAAATGTGAAAAAATGACAAATTGCAGTTTCTTAAAAATGCTTTTGTGAGGAGCTAAAAAGCATTTCACCTTTAAAACTCATTGAGGTACTTTTCTTATACCTTTTTCTAAATTAATATTGAAATTCTACGATTTTTATATACATAATAAAAGAGTTATTTTAATTTTTCTTGCACAACATTTTTCACATAAAGCATTTTTGGAAACTATGTACCTATCATAGAGGACGTATTTTTAGAGATAATGAAAAACACCTGTTATAAATTTGATGTACTTTTTTACAGAGAATAAAGACAAATATAATCGTTTTTTCTGTATTCCTTCTGGTTGTGTCAGAAAAACGGAAAACGCTGTTTTTCTGAAACACTGTGTATATCTATAATACAAAGTAGAACGATGTCTGTCTGTCCGTCTGACCGTCTGTCCGTCCGTCTGTCTGTCTGTCCCTTAAGATCTCGGTAACCACTGAACCGATCGGATTCTACTCTTCAGGGTATCTACCTATTGGTCCTGTGGTGGTTTTAAGCTATTTTCTCGGGGGGTGGGACACCCCCAACCCCCCCAAAAACCAAAAAATCCCCCCCCATTTTTTTTTTTTTTTTTTTTTTTTTTTTTTTGAAGGAGTTTCCATGGTCCTGTATGGTCTCTCGCAATAATTTTTTTTTATCACCTCTTGGGCAAAGCCCCTAGAGGCTAGGGGCGAAGCCGCTAGTTTAACATAAACAAATTGTCCATTACATAAAGCCATACAAACAGACAAATAAAAGGGAATAAAATTCATATAAAACTTTATGCTCAAAAGATAATAGTTTCATATGCCACACTGCAAAGTGTCGAGTTTTCAATTTTCTACCCACTTTCTTTTTATGCCTGGTAAAATTTTCCAATATCTGTTCTTTTATGAAAGTATTATCCACTTTATATGCAAATCCTGACCTAACTTTATCTTATTTTACATTATGTTCTTCCAGGGATCTAAAGGGATAAGACAATGGCCGATAAATTGATGTTCATTCCCAAAGATGATACACAAAATTGCCCCTTCTGTAGAATACATTTAGTGTAACGTTTGGACACTCAACTTGATGAACCAACCATTCAAAATTCATTAAAAGTACCCAAAGTTGTTAAAAACTTTTGGGACTTGTGTAATTAACAGCCCAATATTCCCTCCCTCTCTTTATTTTTCTGTTCAAAATTTTCGGTGTAAAAATAACATGTACATAAAATAACCTAAGTTAGCTGGGGTGGGGAGTAGATGGTATGTTTTTTTTAAAAATGCTAAGTTAGTGATTATTGAATAAAATTTTTGCTTATGTGATTGTACACCCTTGAATTGTGAATGTGATTTTACATCCCTGAATTGTGGATGTAATTGTACATCCCTGAATTGTGGATGTGATTGTACACCCCTGAATTGTGGATGTGATTGCACACCCCTTAATTGTGGATGTAATTGTACATCCCTGAATTGTGCATGTGATTGTACATCCCTGAATTGTGAATGTGATTGTACACCCCTGAACTGTGGATGTAATTGTACACTCCTGAATTGTGCATCTCTCTAGAGACTACTCAACATTATTTAGACAAGGTCAATTATATCCATAAGAAGCGCAGCAATAACAAGCTAACCTGCATTATACATGAAAATTGTATTATATACAAACACAAAAATCAAATGTTTTAGGCAAGAGATGTTTTAAAGTTGTTAAATATTACATATCATTAAATTTTAAGCAATCCATCTTTCTTAATTTTGAAAAACCTTCAGATTTTGCTTGGACATTGATAGTTTGTTTAAGAAACGTCCCAAAAGTCAACGAATGAGAAAACTTGTTTATACTTAACTTTTGGTACAAGAATAATTACAGACCAACGCCACTCCCTCCCTGAAAATCCATCAATGCAATAGGAATATCCTAAACCTAACTCTGACATTACTATTATAGCTGACAACAAACAGACAAACCTCATAGAAGTAGAATGCTGACTTTAATAAAGTGGGATGGGAGGGTAGGTATTATCTCTAAATCTCAAGGAAAGTAAATATATTTGTACAAGCTAATAATAGCAAGATAGATATAATACAGTTCATCAAATACAAGAGACTCAATATAATTGTATTCCTTTGAGTATAATTAGGGTTTATTTGGTAAAATTGATTAGCTATCTAACTATCTTTTTACTTAGAAGAGAGGGATGGGGGGGGGGGGTAGAGGTTAGGGCAATTAATCTCTGATATTTTTAAAGATTCATGTCAGGTGCATGAAATATCTCAAATTTAACTGAATTGTATTAACCAAGGGCTTTGAACCATGGTTGTAAGTGCCAAAAAATGTTGATGGTGATCCTGAATTTTTGAGGTGAATTGGGGATAGGGGGTTGGGGGGGGGGGGGGTGGTTAATAAAACTATTATCAAACCCTCCTTGGACGTCCTTAAGTACTTTCTGAAAAATTATGTGCATTTAAATACTAATTTGTTTAAAAATATGTATGAAATGAGGCATTTTGTCACTTAATTTATGTTACACACGACGAATGCAACATAAGTTAACAGTAGGGTTGGGCCGGATAGTTTTTTGGCCAGATACCGGATATCCGGCTTATTTCAAATGCCGGATCTCCGGTATCCTGCCGGATATCCGGCAAACTACCGGATATCCGGCCAAATTGCCGGATATCCGGCCAAATTAATTGCGTATTATTATAAAAACATGCGGCTACGCCCTTAGAGGCCTCTAGGGGCACTTGGGGGGGGGGGGGTATTTGAATTTGATAACCATTTTTATTTCAGATTTATGAAAAGAAAAAAAATTGGGGGGTGGAATTTTTTTTAGGGGGGGCTGATGCCCGCTTATTTTTATATCTAGTTGAAAAATTAAATAAAAATATTTTTTTTTAGGGGGGGGGGGGGTTTTCTAGTGGTGATTTCTCTTGAGGGAGTGGTGGTACCCTCCCCCAAAAAAGTCATAAACCTATGAGAAGCTACCCTGTAAAGGAGAACCCAATCGGTTTGGCGGTTAGCAAGATCCTTCAGTACAGACAAACAGATAGACATCCTGTTACTATTATAAAGATTCGGGTTAAAACTTAAAAATTATGTAACTATTAAATGATCTTTCTTCTAAGCAATTAACCCATTAGTGCCGAGCGCCACTTTTATGGGCCGATCGAGCTGAAAAATTCAGGGAAGCTTTATAATGGTCAAAACGGAATTCGTATTTTTTTGTTTTGCTCTAGTGGCGTGCAGAGGAAAGTTGCAAAAAAAACCGGTTCGGCTCGGCCATAAATACCAACCAGGCATTATTACCAGTTTTGGGCGGTTTCCGCCAGCGTTAAAACCCGGTTTTGCTGTAAAAAACCGGTTATTTCGACCAAAAATCGAAAAAATGTAATTTTTGATCGTCAAAAGTGAGATGAACCCTTTTTAGAACTTTGATACGATCCGAAATTGAAAACTACACAACCTCATGTAATCTATAGAGCTACAAGTATAATACGAAGCGATTTATTTCAAATTTAGTGTTTCGGCTATAGGTGCCGCCGTTTTCGGGTAAAAAAACCCGTTGCTCGAAGTTTTAAAAGACACACACTACAAAAAAAGAACATATAAAATTTGGGTGTTACATATCAGAAAACGAGAATAAAACTATTGGGTGACACCTATAGAGATTACTAGGGTTATTAGGGTGGCTCAAACCCTTACTAATGACGTAAACTGTTATTTTTATTGGTTGAAAAGTTAAAACCGGGTAATAAAAACCGAAACCGAGCCGGGTTTTAAAACTGTCGGGTATTTATGGCCAAGCCGAACCGGGTCATAATAGGGCGTAAAATAACGATAAAAAAATCATATAAAAAATAATAATTTGAATAAATCGAATTCACAAATAGATGTACTTGTCAATAAACATTAGATTTCACGAAAAAAATCAGCGACTTTACTATAAAAACAAAAAAGTTAGAAGGGGTATTTTGAATTTTCATGATTTTCAAATTTTGTTGAGCTATACCGGAAAACGGAAGTAAGCTAAACTGCCTGCTCCAGGGGGAAATGAAAGCCAGGGTAGTAGAGGGGGGATTCCTACTGAGAATAATGCAATTATGAAGCCGGAAACCATTTTTCGGAACCGGGTTTTAATGCCCGGTACGGCACTAATGGGTTAATCTAATAAACTAATACTACCCACAATCTGTAATATTAACCCCTGTTGGAGGATGGGCGGGGAGGTGGCATTGAACGCATGACCCCCCCCCCCTCCCGTGCATTTTCTATGTATAAGAGGTAGAGGGCTATAACTAAGTGACCTTTGAAATATGGGTATGACACATAACTGAGAGTTGGAATTTTTTTAATACCTCCTTCCTGGCGGGCACAGGATGCCAGCAAACCTGGTAAGGTCATTCAGATAAAAGTAAGTAAAAACATTTTTTTTTTACTTTAACAAAGCATTTCATGTTATCAAATACTTAAATATTTAGTCGTACATCCTTATATGAAATATAGGTGTTCAAGTCAATTTAAGGTTCCAGGTATAGTCCTGCAAGTCCTGAACCTCCAGGTCTTCAAAAATCTTTAAACGGTTCCTGTGACAGCAATTTTTTACTTCAAATTTTAAACCTAGGCTTTGTATATGTCTTCATGACATATTACAATTCCATAAAATCTGTTGCTGTTTACCTGCCGACCGCCAGTTTGCGGCTGGCAGCTGCCAAGAACTGCTGCCCCTGCCAAAATTTATGTTTTGAGATTTCTAATATAAAATTTACATCATAAAGATAAACATATTCAAAAAAAATTGTTCTTCTAGCTTCAATAATAAGAAAATTACAGCCATTTATAATTAAAAAAGCAGAAATTTTTGTTGTAAAATATAAAATACTAGCGGCTACGCCCCTATAGGCCTCTAGGGTCACTTAAGTTAGGAGGGGGAAAAGTCGACCTCATTCCATATTAAATTTGAGTTTCAAAAGAATAAAAAAAAAATATTTTGGGGGGGGAAGGGAGGGTAAAGACACCCTACCCAAAAATAGTTTAAAACCTTCCTAGGACCTATAAGAAGGTACACTGTAAAGGAGAACAATATCGGTTTAGCGGTTAGCGAGATACTTTGGGATAGACAAAAAACGCTTACTGCTTTATATAATAGGATTATATTGCCGGATATCCGGCCTCACCGGATATCCGGCCCAACCCTAGTTAACAGGTAAGCTAAAATGATGCTCATGCCGCTCCTACACATTAAAGAAAGCATATTATCCCCATAAAGAAAGATATTGGACCCATTTTATCATTTTAACATTCCTGAGATTAAGGTTTAATGCATTTAGATCAAGTCGAAAAAATCCCAATCGATGATGCATACAAATACCCCTTCAGTAGATTAAATTATTGGTTGTAACGTTTGGACACTCAACTTAATGAAACAACCAATAAAATTTCGATTAAAGTTCCAAAAAGGAGGTAATTATAAAACTTTGAGGACTAGTGTAATAAACAGCCAATTGTCCCTCTGGGTTTTAGGGCTCGAACCCAACATTCATGGCATAGAAAAGCTAAGAATCTAAAGCTAAGAATCTTTCCGTCTGTCTGTCTAAAGCTTAAGATCTCAGTAACCGCTGAACCGATTGGGCTCTACTCTTCAGGGAATATACCTACTGGTCCTGTGATGGTTTTAATCTATTTTCTGGGGGGTTGGACAATGTTGATACAATTTAGTGCTGAGATAACTTCCAAATAACAATCTATGCTTTACGTGTTATGCTGATAATGTTTAAGACAGTCTAACAAATTGCTGCATCAAAAAAAGCCTTTCATATCATATGCGACTCGATCCATGCATTTTTCTAATTTGCCCTTCATCACCAACAAAGTTTTATGGATGTAATTACTGACAGGGAGGGAGGGAGGGGACATTGGACTGTTTATAACACTAGTACCCAAAGTTTTATAGTCACGATTTCTTATTCGTTGGAACTATTAAAATACATAGCTTGCTAGCAAACTTGAAAAATACACAATATTATTTTAATAATAGTAAAATTGTAGAGGGACAAAGTGACTCAAAAATCACCTATGTGACGTCATAAAAAATGAACTAGATGAGAGGAGTAGTGGAAAAGAGAACTCCTAAAAAAGAGATTGATATAACTCATTTTTATGACGTCACATGGCTGATTTTTGAGTCAATTTGTCTCTCTACATAAAATTCATATTATACTTTACTTACTTACATACTATGATATATTTGGAATTATAAATCTTATAGACTATTCTTCATTGTTTAAAAGAATAAATCTAAAAATGTGAATCCTCTAGGTAAGGGTTCGGCAACCGCAATGCAAATCTAATGATTGGGACTGCAACGTGTTAGGAAAAAAGCAACTTGTAACTGAAATATGTGCAGAAAAGTATAAGGCATTACAGCAGGGATCTAAAGAGATAAGACAATGTCCGATTAATTGATGTACAATGTACATCTCCAATGATCAAATACAAAATTACCTCCTCTGTAGATTAAAATTAGTAGTTGAAACGTTTGAACACTCAACTTACTAAACCAACCAATCAAAATTCAAGATTCTCCAAAGTTCTTAAGCCAACGAATAAGAAAATATCATAATAAAACTTTTGGGACTAGTGTAATAAGCAGTCCATTGTTCCCTCTCCTAGCTCTCTGACTTTATTGGGCTGATATTTGGCTGTTGAATTAGTATTAGGCGGCTGGCTGTTTTATATTTTGGTGGCTGATAAACTTTATTCAGCTGTCATGCCTAAATTGGCCAGCTCTGACTAAGATTATGATAAAAATGTTTTTTTTTAGCTGCGGTTATCACGCTCTTCTTTAGTTTAAGCCAAGAAAAGAATGATGACCAAAAACTTTGGACATTTGATTTAAATTTCATTTAAACTTTTATATTGCAATCTTTTCCATATAAAAGGTTCTCTATCTCTCTTACAAATAATATATCCTGCCAAATTTATTATCATTTGTTTCACCTTTTAAAAATTGGGAAATAGGTAGTAAAATGGTAACGATGCTACTCTATACCTTATTTTGTCTATATGTCCGTACGTTCATTAACATTATTTCCTTATATCTTTATATAAAAGTAACAGGATGTGTGTGTATGTCTGTCTTTTTGGCTGTGTATTATACCGAAGGGTCTTGCTAACCGCTGGACCGATATTCAGTTCTCCTTTACAAAAAAACATAAACATAAACATAAACATATTTATTTGGGCATAAAAATTAAACATAGTCATAAAATTAAAAAAAAAACATAAAAAACACAATTAAATTACTATAACAATAAACAACCTAAATCCTAATCAGTTCTGCCCGGGTAGCCATGAATAGACCACTAAGGATCTGTCTACTTTGCCCAAAATATATTAAACAAATGTAGCATAGGTCCTGGTAAAGTTCATAATTATTTGATTGGAGGGTGTAACACCACCTCCGCTTCATATACCCTTATATATCTCCCAAACGGCCTCTATTAGATTAATATAAAACGACTTATTTTTTTTAATTTATACAATTAAAGATTTGAGAAACCTTTTATTTTCTTGGCTTCTTATTAAATTACTTAGAAATTATATTTTGCTATCACTACACTATGCTTTTAAGTTGTTTGATAAACTTTCATTAATATTTTAACATTTAAGATTGAATCTCTTTAAATTTCTGTTTAAAACATATTTTTCTTCTTTCATGAGAATATGAATTTGTTTAAGAAAAACATTAAATATTTATTTTCATAAACTGGTGAATTTTCCCTACAAGCTTCTTGTGGAACACACCAACACTCCCTCCATATCCGATGACGTTAAAGAGTATAAGTTGGTTAGTTAATTATTTTTAATGGTTATAAAAACAAGAATGACAATATCCATAAAAGCGAGCACTAAAAAGGAAGGACAAACGGATATTAACACTTTTATAGTGCCAGAACTGAATAATCAGAATAAATGTATAAGAGTCGAAGCAAAATTGAAACGAAATTTGTTGAAAAACTGCTTGATACAGGATAATGTTTATGGACATACTTACATTTTTAGGACTTGATTATATAATTGCTTCGCTTATAACATTATACTTTGTTGTCCCAGGAATCAATATACCAAAAATCAGATCAATCGAATGATTACATCAAATTAAAATTTGTTGACAAAAAAGTAAAAAGATCTACATGTTTAAAATGTACGTACGGACATTCTGGTAATGATTATAGAGTTGCCAAGCTTTCTAAATCGTACCTAACTACTAAAGGAATCACCATGCAAAGTTTTTAACAAAAGGACAATTCTTACATGCCTAAATCAACGAAAAAAGCTAGTCGTCGCAGACGGACGGACGTACGGACTAACTCTAATTATAGAAAAGCTTTGCTTTTAAAAGTGGGTACTTTTATTAAATAGTGATTTGTTGTTTCAACACTGTTTGTGCCAAAACTTTTCGGCCAATAATATAGAGGCACTTGGGGTGTTTGATCTCCCCCCCCCCGTTTTTTTTAATTTAAGTTTTGAAAAGAAAAAAATCTACCCTCCCAAAAAATAGTTGTAAACCCTTTACGGACCTATGAGAAGCTATACTGAAAACCATATTGGTTCAGCGAGATCCTTCGGTACATATAGACATCCTCTTACTTTTGATTTTGGATAACTCCTACTTATTATTTTTTTTTCAAAAATAAACCAAGTGGTTGGGGGGGAGGGGGAGCTAATGGTCCACTGGAGTTTTATGGGATCATACTCATAAACTTTGCTATTCCTTTTAATTCATAAAAAGCAAACTAGACATATTTTATGTTTCAAACATTTAAGATGAAAGAGAAATTTTAGTAAAAGATTGTTTTTACAAACAGATTTTTAATAACATGTAAATTTTGCTCATAAAGAAAAGTTTTACTTCTTTTAATGTTTTACTTAAAAAATTGGCTTTGAATTGTTTCTAAAAAGCAAATGTTAGAGTTTTGGAATAAGGTATGTAACCTTTTTAATCCACTGAACAAATAGAGGTATTTTTGTGAATCTTCACTATTATAGGCTATTTTATTTCAAATTTTATTTGATGATTTATTAGGGCCCCCAAACTCCCCAAAATAACAAAGTGCCTTAATGCTGGGGGCGCAGCTGCTATTATTTTCCCAAAGAGTAAAACTTTACAAATACAATACATCATGAGAAAGGACGGACGGACAGACATCTTATTCTAGATTCAGAAAAAAACTTGATATTTATCAAGCTTTCCTGCAAAGTACAACCAATTAGGACCTGTAATTTCGAAACGTATTTCTATATATATTACGTGTGGTTTCACCTCTAGAATCTATGGGTTCTTTTAGTTTTAGAAGGGTCAGAGGGGGGCTATAAAGAAAGCTAATACCATCCCAAGACTTAAATGAAATAACTTAAAAACTTCCCAGATCCAATAAGAAGGTACTTTGTATAATTAAATCATCACTGATAAGAGAGATCTTTTGATACAGCAGACAGGCACAAAGACACCCTGTTACTTTTATAAAAAGGATTTTGTTTATTAATCCTTACTCAAATAAGGTAAAAAAATCACGAAACCTTTTCCCTATAATAAATGTCGTATTTGTTACATGTAAAATTTTCAGGGGTAAATATAAATAATTTGCTCTATGAATTAAAATACATTTTTTAGTTTTAAAAAAAGCAAAAAAACCGTATATTAAAACTACTTTAATTTTTTTCAAGGAAATATATTTGTCTATGTCAGATGATTTGTAATTGTTTTTAGTCTGCTGTTTTAGTCATTTTAAGGAAGAATTTTAGTTAATTTAATATTTTATTTGATCATTTAATCATGTGATTCTCATATGTAGGAATAGTGATAAGAAATTGTAGTTTTCTATGTTATTTTATAAAATATGTTTTATTTAGTATCGTAGCTACTTCATAAATTGAATTTGTCCCCATACTTTACTTTTTATAAGTTTACTTTTAAAATATAGAATACTCTCTGTTTATTACTAACTGCTATATATACTGTTCTATTTTCAATCCGATTGATGTTTGCTTCTATAGCTGCGTTACCTTTCAAACAAGGATGACAACATCCATAAGTAGCGAAGCACAAAAAATCGTAGATGGGAATACGTACAGGTAGATTTATAAGGTTTTTACTAAAATCAAGAATAGATTTATTGGATAAGATAAATATGAAACCTTGTTTTCTGGCCGTCGTGGTTATTTCCTTTAAAGACGGGAAATTTAATTTTGATATCTACAACTGAAAAAATTTTGAAAATCGGACTATAAACACTGAAGATATGGAGAAAAATGTTAAAAATATAAAAAAAAACAGCCTAAAACCTGCTGAAAAGGCAGTCTGGCCGTCATGGTTGTCTTCTTTAAAAGACGGGAAATTTAATTTTGATATCTATAACTGAAAAATTTTTGAAAATCGGACCATACACTGAAGATATGGAAAAAAAATGTGAAAAATATAAAAATAGCCTAAAACCTGCTAAAAAGGCAGTCTGGCCTTCATGATTGTTTCTTTAAACGACAGGAAATTTAATTTTGATATCTGTAACTGAAAAAAATTTGAAAATCGGACCATAAACACTGAAGATATAGAGAAAAATGTGAAAAATATAAAAATAGCCTAAAACCTGCTAAAAATCGGTCCGACCGCAAATGATGTTTTATAGTCAATTGTGCTCCTTAATAATGGGAATGTTGTCAAAAAATTTCAGCATTCTATCTTTTATAGGAGCTGAGTAAATCCCATTTCCCCCATAGCGTTACGGACTGACGGACTGACGGACTGACTGACTGACTGACGGACGGACAAAGTGAATTATAGAGTAGCTTCGCTGCTAAAAAGTTTGTTTGGGAGGGAGATTATATTGTGGCACCAAACGTTTTATAACCTCAATACCTTATTTGTTAGCAAAAAAATCTTTGTTATTTTATCAAATTTTTGTTGGTTATTTACAAACTAGGAGTGTCCAAATTTTTAGTAGCGAAGCTACTCTATAATTCACTATGTCCGTCCGTCAGTCCGTCAGTCCGTCAGTCCGTAACGCTATGGGGGAAATGGGATTTACTCAGCTCCTATAAAAGATAGGATTCTGAAATTTTTTGACAACATTCCCATCATTAAGGAGCACAATTAACTATAAAACATCAATGGCGGTCGGACGGCTTTTTAGCAGGTTTTAGGCTATTTTTTAATTTTGCACATTTTCCTCCATATCTTTGGTGTTTATGGTCCGATTTTCAAAATTTTTTCAGTTAAAGATATCAAAATCAAATTTTCCGTCGTTTGGAGATAACAATAATGACGGTCAGACTGCCTTTTTGCAGGTTTTTGGCTATTTTTATATTTTTTACATTTTCTCCCATATCTTTGGCGTTTATGATCTGATTTTCAAAATTTTTTTAGTTTACATATCAAAATCAAATTTCACATCGTTTGAAGAAAACAACTATGACAGTCAGACTGCCTTTTTGCAGGTTTTTGGCTATTTTATATTTTTTACATTTTCTCCCATATCTTTGGTGTTTTTAGTCCGATTTTCAAAATTTTTTCAGTTAAAAATATCAAAATTAAATTTTCCGTCGTTTGGAGAAAACAATAATGACGGTCAGACTGCCTTTTTGCAGGTTTCTGGCTATTTTTATATTTTTTACATTTTCCCACATATCTTTTGTGTTTTTAGTCCGATTTTCAAAATTTTTTCAGTTAAAGATATCAAAATTAAATTTCACGTTGTTTGAAGAAAACAACCATGACGGTCAGTCCCATCCACAAAATTTTGTGCTTCGCTACTTATGGATGTTGTCATCCTTGTTTTACTAACAAAAGGTATAACTTTGTTACCCTTAAGATTTCTAATTACTTATATAATTTTTTTCAGAAATTAGACATGAAGCAACTTTTATTAATTTGTAGCATATTTGTAAGCTACACAGTAGCTCAACAACATATACAACAATATTTACCTACTGGAGTTGAAAAGAGGTAAGTACATATTTAGTAAATGTATTTATATTAATATATAGTTTATTTGTAAGCTACGCAGTAGCACAACAACATATACAACAATATTTACCTACTGGAGTTGAAAAGAGGTTAGTTCATATTTAGTAAATGTATTTATTTTAATAAATAGTTTATTTGTAAGCTACGCAGTAGCACAACAACATATACAACAATATTTACCTACTGGAGTTGAAAAGAGGTTAGTACATGTTTAGTAAATGTATTTATATTAATATATAGTTTATTTGTAAGCAACACAGTAGCACAACAACATATTCAACAATATTTACCTACTGGAGTTGAAAAGAGGTTAGTATATGTTTAGTAAATGTATTTATATTAATAAATAGTTTATTTGTAAGCTACGCAGTAGCACAACAACATATACAACAATATTTACCTACTGGTGTTGAAAAGAGGTTAGTTCATATTTAGTAGATGTATTATTAAAGGGGGGGTTTTAATGCAACCATCTCGTAATCAGTGAGCAAATGGCACTTAGAATTCGAATTTCCATCTATAATTTTGCATGAGTAATCCTTGGTAGGTCTATTTTCCCTAAATCGAACAAAAAGTTGGAAAAGTAACGGCTAATGGCTGGCGGCTCAGCTATTTTGCCAATTTTTTTATATTTATACTGCAAATTAGTCACGAAACCTCTCTCAACATACTTCTTTTCTACTCCAAAACGCTATCAAACGGTTCTAGACGGTAGCTGTTGGTAATGGAAGTTTTAAAATTGGTTATTGCTATCATTTAACATGAATTAAACCAAAAATATGTTTCAAATAGTCGATTCCTACGTAATTGATGATGGATTTACCCTGAAAATAGGCAAAAAACGGCTGAACGGCTGAGCCGCTAGCCGTTACTTTTCCAACTTTTTGTTCGATTTAGGGAAAATAGACCTACCAAGGATTACTCATGCAAAAGTTCAGATCGAAATTCGAATTCTAAGTGTCATTTGCTCACTGATTACGAGATGGTTGCATTAAAACCCCCCCCCCCCTTTAAATACCTTTATTTTTTAGATTTTTAGAAGATAAAAAAATTGGGGGATATTTTTACCTAAGGGCGATTTCTCTATGGAGAGTGGTGGTACCCTCCCTCAAAATAGTTAACCTTCCTCGGACCTTTGAGAAGCTACATTGTAAAGAAGGACCATATGGGTTCAGCGGTTCCAAGATCCTTCGGTACTTACTGACATCCTGTTGCTTTTTTATATTTTGCATTATTTTTTTTAGTAATGGAGCATTCAATATTACAAATGGTGGCGATTTTCTGGCTCTGCTTCAATACTCAGGTATTGTTCTAGTTAGAAGCGTAGCAAAGCTATTCTATATATAGGATATATCTGTACGTCGTTCCTCTTTCAACAGTTTTCTCTATATACCATTTAGAAATATTTTTTCTTAATTGTTGTTAAATCTAGGTAATTTTATAAAATCTTAAAATTAAAAATGAAATCAAATCTTCTTTTATGATGTTTATCCTTGTTAAAATGAATAGATATAATCAGAAATCTAAAGGGATAAGACAATGGCCAATAAATTGATGATGATGCAAAAATTAGACCTCTTATAGATGTTGTTGTATTGGCTGCTCATAGTCCATATTCGTGTCCAGGTTGTCATCAGTAGGTGGGGGAGGGGAGGCTTATGGAGGGGGCTCTGGAGGGGGGCGTTGAAGAGGAGGGAGGCTGGTGAAACTGGGGTGTGATGATAGGAAGGCAGCTACGAGGGTGGGATTTTGCCAGAGGTCAATGGGATTTAGGTTGGTGGGGTTATTAGGGCAGGAAAAGAGGTGTTGGACTGTTTCAGGGGTAGGATTGTTGGGGCAGGATGGGCAGTTGGGTGAAAGAGAAGCGTTGATGGAATGCAGGTAACTTTGGAGCTTAGGACAATAATTGGATCTTAATTGGGAGAGGATGGTTCTGTAGTGCCTAGGAAGTTGGATCTCAGAGGGGTTGATGTTGGGAGGGGCATGATTAAGGACAGGATTAGGGGGGTAGGAGTTGATGGCTTGGGTAACTGCAGAGGTGTGGAGTCGGGAGATGGTGGATTTGTAATTTGCAGGGAGGAGAGTGTTGTCAGGGGTGAGAAAAGGTTGGAGATTCGGGAGGAACATGGATTGGAGGGTGGATTTCTTGGATCTAGGACCAGGAGGGGTTGTGACATTGGGGAAGGATGGGTGGGAAGGACGGAGGGAGGAGGCCAGGTACTGGGAGCATAAAAGGGAGAGGTGGTTCCGTACTGGTAGGATTTTAGTTTCTTGGTGGAGGTGGCTGATGGGGGATTTTTTGGTGGAACCAGTACAGATGCGGAGGGCTTGGTTTTGGAGGACTTGGAGTTTGTCAATGTTGTTTTTGGAGGTGTTAGGAAACCAGACAGGACAGGCATAGGTGGTGATGGGGCGGAGGAGGGTGTTGTAAGTGGTGAGGAGGGTCTCCTTCTGGTGGCCCCATTTGGTGCCAGCCAGACATTTAAGGATTCTGAGGCGGGAGGAAATTTTAGAGGAAATGGTGGAGACATGGGAACTGAAATTGAAAAAGGTGTCAAAGGTAACTCCAAGGATCTTAGGGGTTTTCTCAAGGGGGAGGATGGAGCCGTTAATTTGGACTTGAGGATGGAGGTTGGATTGGTGCTTACGGTCAGGAGTGAAAAGGGTGACAGTGGATTTGTTGGGGGCGATGGAGAGGCCATTGGTGGAGGCCCAGTCAGCGATTGAGGAGAGGTGGGAGTTGATGGATTCAACTGACTGGGGGATGTCAGGAGAGGAGTGGAAGGAGTTGAGGTCGTCGGCATAGGAGGAGGTGGTGGCAGGGGGGATGTGGGGGGCATCTGCTATGTAGAAGTTGAAAAGGACGGGGGAAATAACAGAGCCTTGGGGGACACCAGTGTGGACAATTCTGGGGGAGGAGTTGGTATTTTGGTAGGAGCAGAAGGCCATTCTGCCACGCAGGTAGCAGGACAGCCATCTGATGATGTTTGGATGGAGGTTTGAAGAGGAGATTTTTTGGAGAAGGAGATGGATTGGGATGCAGTCGAAGGCTTTGGAAAGGTCAATGGAGGCTACGGTTGTGCGGCTGGGGGGGAGGTTTTGGTTGAAACCGTTAGCAATGGAGGTGGAAAGATTAAGGAGTGAGGATGTGGTGGAGTGGAGGGGTTTGAAGCCATGTTGAGAGGGGTGGGTGGAGAGGGATTGTTTAAGGTATGGGAGAAGGAGGCGTTCAAGGACTTTAGCTGCAGGACAGAGGAGGGAGATTGGGCGGTAGGAGGTGGAAAGGTCAGGGGGTTTACCAGGTTTGAGGAGGGCAATAATTTTGGAGAGCTTCCAAATGGCAGGGATATTAGCAGCGGAAATGGAGAGGTTGAAGAGTTTGGTAAGGTAGGAGATGCCATTTGGACCAAGGTGTTTGAGGTGGAGGATGTTGAGGTGATCAGGGCCAAGTGCAGATGAATTTGAGGAATTTTTAATAGCTTCAAGGACAAGGGCAGGTGTGAAAGGTTGGAAATCTCTGTTGAGGCGGTGGCGGTGTCTAATTTTGCGGATAATTTTTCTGGAGAAAGGGTTGGAGGTGTGGCGGGAGACAGAGGTGAATTGTTTGGTGAAGGATTCAGCAATGTGGGCGTGGGAGGTGTGAACTTTGTTGTTGAAGGAAATGGGTTGGTTGGAAGGAGGGGAATTGTTTTTGCCAGAAAGGGATTTGAGGAGGGACCAGAATTTGGAAGGGTTGGTTCTATGGTCGGATTTGGAAAGGGTTTCTTGCCATTTTTTGTTGGAGTGTTGGTTTACTATTGAGGAAATTTGTTCATTGAGGATTTGGATTTGAGGATCATGGGGGTTAATTTCTCTTAAGGAGTCTCTTTGCTGGATAAGGGGCTTAGCAGACTGGGGGAGGGAGGGATTGGAGTTTTTGATGAAGCCAGCAGGGACTGTGTGTTTGGAGGCAGTTTGGAGGATTTGGCAGAAGGTGGCTTCACCTTGGGAGCAGGAGGAGGGTTCAGGAAGATCTTCAAAGAGGGTTTCAGTTTCAAGGGTGAAGGTGTCCCAATCTGCTTTACGGAAGTTGTGGAAAGTTTTGACAGGGCGGGGGTTTCTGTTGATTTCAGGAAGGGAGAGGAGGATGGGGAGATGATCAGAACGGAGGGTGGTGAGGGTGTGCCAGGAAAAGTCAAGGGCAAGGTGGGCAGAGCAAAGGGAAAGGTCGGGGGAGGTGGGTTGGCTGTTGGGGGGGAGGCGGGTGGGGGAGTCCTCGTTGAGGAGGCAGAGGCTGCTCTCATTGAGAGCTTCCAGCAGAGCCTCCCCACGATTCATGGCAGATTGGTCAAGGGTGATGGAGTTCCAGGCAGGGTTGTGGGCATTGAAATCACCGACTAGGATAAGGTCATTTGGGTTGTCAAAGAGGAGGTTAAAGTCAGGGGTGTATTGGGGGGGACAGGAAGAATGTGGAGGAAGGTAAAGGTTGATGATTTGTGTAGGAGAGCCATTGCGGGAAATTTGGATACCATCGATCTCAAGGGGGCCATTGGAAAGGTGATTGAGGTCAAGGTGGGTGAAGGGGATGTCATCGGCAATAAGGAAGGCTATTCCTCCACCAGGTCGGTCTTGACGATCCTTCCTGAGAAAGTTATAGCCAGGGAGGGGTTTGGGATTGGATTTGCTGGAGAGTTTGGTTTCTTGGAGGCAGGTGATGGGGATGTTATGGGTAGAAATAAGGTTGTGGAGTTCATCTTGGGTGGTAAGGAGGCCATTACAATTGAATTGAAGGACAAAAGGTTTACCAGGAGGTTTTCGGGGGGCAGGGGTGGGTGGAGGAGGGGGCGGGGGTGAAGGAGGAGCTGCAGGGGAAGGAGGGGTAGACGGGGAGCTAGGTGATGGGAGGGGTGTAGGGGGAGATAAGTTAGGAGAGGGAGGGGGTGAGGTTGGGGGGGAGCAGGAAGGGCAAAGCCAGAAAGGGGAGTAGTGGGTGGCAGATGGGAGGAGGGAGCATTTAGGGTGGATCCATTGGAGGCAGGAGTTACATTGGAAGGAGCCAGTGGATTTTGTAACACCTAAGGAACAGACTGTACATGGGAATTTAGGACCGCGGGGTTTGGATGGGGGTGTTGGTGGTTGGGGGGAGATAGGTGAAAAGGGAGTTGTTGAGGCAGAAATGCAGGGTGGGCAGGACCAGTTGGAATTGTAATCGGATTTGGATGGAAGGAGGGAACATTTAGGATGAACCCAAAGTTGGCAGGAGTTGCAGAGGAAGGCACCAGTGGAGCGGGTAATATTGCGGGAGCAGGTAGAACAGGGGTATTTGGGGCCAGGATTCGGGTGGATGTCGCCAGAGAGGATGAGGGGAGGAGGGGGAGGGATGTTGGATGTGGTTATGGAGGGTTGGAGTTGAAAGGCCTCCAAGGCCTCCAGAGCTGACAGGGGCTGACTTAAAAGCCTATTAGGCCAGCCCCTTGGTGGAAACCCGGACAGGGTGAATGGTCAAGCAGGTGTGTTTGATGCAGGTTTGCCCGGGGACTTCTTCTCCATCTCCCCGGATAGGACCACTCCGGAAAAGCTTGCATCCTCGGTCCTATAGATTACAATAAGTGGTTGAAACGTTTGGACACTAAACTTGATGAACCACTAAATCAAAATTAAATAAAAGTCTCCAAAGTTGTGGAGCCAGCGAATAAGAAATCGTTATTATAAAACTTTGGGGACTTGTGTGTAATGAACAGCCCAATGTCCCCTCCCTCCGCTAGTTATAATAAAAGACAAATACAACTATACAAATAATGAAATATTATAATACCTAACAAGCACATATCATTTTTGGAAAGTAAATACTTTCTTGAAGCCAATCTTAACGAGGAAGGTATTTTTGGAAAGGGGAAAATGTGCAGAAAACACCTATGTAAATTAGAAAATCCGCAGAAACCATTTTCAAAAGTTATTTGCAAACATTTGCAATGTTAATTTGCAAAATTAATTTCATGCCTTAAATGACATATTTTGAAATAAATGTTCTTATGAAAGTTTTTATCTATGAGTTTAGGACATGTTCAAGACATACATTTTATTTTTAGTGTTAGTTTTTTCGCCCTACGTGTGAAAAAAGGCATTTCTCACATTTTATTATAGAAAATTGCATATAAACACAAAAATAATTTTTTTCTGCAGTAAACATGTTAATTGGTATAAAATCTATCATTTCAAATGCAAAAGTCAGATTCTGAATCCTTTTTAGAGCGAATATATTGCAAAAAGT
This sequence comes from Acartia tonsa, assembly GCF_053477335.1. Lineage (NCBI taxonomy): Eukaryota > Metazoa > Arthropoda > Copepoda > Calanoida > Acartiidae > Acartia > Acartia tonsa. The sequence goes on along the minus strand of NC_137266.1, from coordinate 7,485,914 downwards.
TACCAGGGCATTTTAGCAAAGTATGAATATTTAAAGAAATAAATACTTTTTATTCTTAATATACATATTATATAAATGAATAAAAAGAGAGAGAAAAAAAACTATAAAACAAGGTATATGTTTTTTTCACTCTATCATTGAATAAAATGCACTTTTAGGTTTGATTATAAGCAACGCATCACATAAAAACTCATTTTTTACAGTTATTAAACAAAATCAATGCAATTCTACAATCAAGGTAGTTTTATAAAGCAGTAATCCTTTTTGTAGCTATATTTTTTGCCAAATTTATTCTTTATTTTTATAAATAAACTTAATTAAAATCTAATGATTTGAGATTTCGTAATAAAGAACTTCATATTTTTACTGTTTAGACATATAAATTTCAAAGAAAAAGATTAAATCCTTTAAGTTTGAATAAAACTTTATTCATTTACATAATAAAAACGTTAAAATCATTAAAGAATCTAAAAAAGAAAAAAATAAGAAATTTTTATAAATATTTTTGTGTCGTCTTTATAAACTCTTTCCGCTTTTATTATTAGACTGATAGAATTTAAAATTATAAATAATACTTGTTGGGCCTATCCTATTATATTTTGTCAGTATCTTAAGGTTTGATACTGCTAAACTGATTGAGTTCTCCATTTTAGGGAAACTTTACATTGGTCCCGGTATGGGTTTAAGCTATTTTACGTTCCCTTCTTAACCCTTCAGAAAACAGAGCCCCTAGAGATAAATAAATTGAAATTATTTTAACCTAAACAGTCGGACCCCTTCCAAAGCTTAACCCTTAACAGTTGGGCCTCTTGCCGCACCTTTATCGGCCAGGGGGAGGGGGGGGGGGCGTTCAATGCCTCCCCCCCCCCTATTATCTCACTTCCTATTAGAGCTAAAAGGCTTAAAATTTTTGTCCATGCCCTCTGTTTGATAATGAATTTCCGACTATAAGTGAGTGAAAGTCAATTTTTGCTTCCTTCGCCCTTTTAATTAATAACCTTTGTTTGTAGGTCCTTTTTTACTAAAAAATTTAAAACAGCTGTCATTTTCTTATTTTATCTTTTTCATACAATGTTTATTTTTATGTAAATTTTATAATAGAAATCTTGTTTTTATCAGGTGGAACTATATTGTATTCAGAGCCATGATCATGGACATCAAAGCTTTTTTATTTGGGTGGGGGAGATAAAAAGACGAAATTCTTTAAAATCCTATTCTATTTGGGGAAGGGAGGGTAAATACTTCCACCAAAATGGTTGTTGGTAAATTTTTTGGTTGGGGGGGGGGGGGATGAGTAAAATAACATTTTTTTCTTCTTAAATATACATGGTGCCTGTGACATCCCCAAATGTGTTTTGGGTGTGTATGTGGGGAGGGGGGTAAACAATAAACACACCCTTGGACATACCTGACAAAACAAAGTATTTTCATTTTTAACCTTTTTAGGGTGTCCCAAAGTAAAAAAAATTATGCATAAATAAGACACAGTTTTAATCAGTAATTAAAGGCCTGTTTTATGTCACTTGGAAACAAAGTAATCAAAAATTAAAAATTCTCAGTACAGAAAAAAAGTTTATCTAACAAGATTTAATACCAAGAAGAATTGGAGAGAGCATACAGACATAGTATACAGTATTGGAGCCATTACAAATAAGCTGCTGAAAAAAATTAAAGGCATTTAATTTTCATAACAATGCTTCGCTACTAAATGAATGACTGTCCCACAAAAAAAACATATTTAATTATTTGGGAATCGTCCTTTTCGTAACATGGCCCCATAAGGGGTGATTCGTCGCATTTTTAAAATGGCTTTTTATAGGTTATTTTAGGCTAGGTTAGGTTATATTTGGTTAGGTGATTTCCCCACAGGGTTAGGTAATTGGCTCCGCAGGGTTAGAGCCCCCCCGCAAGGACTAGAAATAGGAGATAAGCTACTGTTTTAAATACAAAGAATCGCCCTATAAGGTGCGATGTTACGAAAAGGACTACACCCGATTATTTTTATATTACTATGTCACCTCACTTTTTAATAATTCACTATATTTTTCAAAAACCTTTTTTTCACCCTTATAATTAAAAATTTCTTTTGCCCACTGGGAGAAAATATTCTTTTTATTCTTTCTAGGTATATCAAATGGCTGGATTTTTTAATCATTACGACATGCATGTTTAAATATAAAATAGAGACAATGCAGGTTTTTTTAGTAGCGAAGCTACTCTATAATTCACTTTGTCCGTCCGTCCGTCAGTCCGTCCGTCCGTCAGTCCGTCCGTCCGTCAGTCCGTAACGCTATGGGGGAAATTGGATTTACTCAGCTCCTATAAAAGATAGAATGCTGAATTTTTTTGACAACATTCCCATCATTAAGGAGCACAATTAAGTATAAAACATCAATGGCGGTAGGACCGCTTTTTTGCAGGTTTTAGGCTATTTTTGTATTTTTCACATTTTTCTCCATATCTTCAGTGTTTATGGTGCGATTTTCAAAATTTTTTCAGTTATAGATTTATAAATTAAATTTCCAGACGTTTCAAGAAAACATCTATGACGGTTAGACTGCCTTTAAGCAGGTTTTAGGCTATTTTTGTATTTTTCACATTTTTCTCCATATCTTTGCTGTTTATGGTCCAATTTTCAAAAATTTGTTAGTTGTAGTTATCAAAATTAAATTTCCTGTCCTTTAAACAAAACAACTATGAACGTCAGACTGCCTTTCAGCAGGTTTTAGGCTATTTTTGTATTTTTCACATTTTTCTCCATATCTTTGATGTTTATGGTACGATTTCCAAAATTTTTTCAGTTATACATATCAAAATAAAATTTCCTGTTGTTTAAAGAAAACAACCATGACTGTCAGACTTCCTTTTTGCAGGTTTTTGGCTATTTTTATATTTATACATTTTCCCCCATATCTTTGGTGTTTTTGGTCCAATTTTAAAACTTTTTTGGGATATCAGTATCAAAATATTTTTTCCCATTGTTATGAGCATCTTTTATGTGATTTACTTTGACCGTCATCATTTACAAAATAAAACAGAGTTTCGTGTTTATTTTCTCCAATAAATCAATTAATAAATACACTTCAAATCTACTCGTACATATTACCATTAATGATTTTATTTTTTGTGCTTCGCTACTTATGGATGTTGTCATCCTTGTTAATGTACAAAAGTAATTTTATTACAAGAAAAAAAGAGTATCTTTCATTTGAACTAAAAGTAGCTTTTTGTTCATGTTAAAAATCCTTTTTATGTATCTCAGAAAAGAATATTATAAAATACATGCATGCCTGAAAATTAGTTTAAAAAATTCGTATTAAACAGGAAAAAGAAACTAAGTCGTCATTATATTTATTGTTTGTTCTTTTTGGTGTAAGGTTTTTTTTAATGAAACTTTTTTGGATCTCGTTAATTCGATTTCTGCGGATTTTCTGGTTGCCAGAAATAAAATCTACGCATCTTTTTTAGCTAGATGGCATTTGTCTGGTTAAGATTGGTTAAAAAATTCTTTGGTTGGTTAAATTTAATAAGTGTGCAAGACAACTTGTAAATAACTTTTGACAAAGAAACATTTTTGTTAACTTGAGAATCCTCAAAAAAGATGTGAAGTTGTTAACTCTTTTCTCAACTTACAACTTTATTTTTATCATAAATAAAAGAAAATGTAACTTGCTTTTGAATGTTATTTTTAAGATTTTATTGAAAAGTTGAATAATACCTTGTAAAATATTAGTAAGCTATCGATAATAAACAAAATTACCCCATCATGTTGAGAAGTTTAAAACCATCCAATCGCAATTTATCTAAGTGCTGAAAGTTTTTGAGCTAACGAATAAGATAATTTGGTTAGGTATAAAACTCTGGATGCCATTGTAGGTACATACCTATTCCTTTTTTATAGAATTTGCTATTAGTAGTGTGTTATATCATAAAAAGTTTGCTCTTTTAACACTTTTCTTATTACCTTTAAGAGTGCTTTCCCTCAAATCGCTTATCAAGCATTGGATGAAACCCCCACCCCTCCATCTGATTTTAAAAAGATTAAAAATATTAAAATATAGGGGGACTTGGGCACGGATGATTTCCTGAGCCTAACTTCTGCTTGGCGTCTCTAACCCTGCGGTGCCTAAACTTTATCTGCGGTGCTCTAACCCAGCTGGGCTATCTTTGTCCTTTACCCAAATATAACCTAACCTTACTAACTAGACATAAGGTAATAAACAAACAAACTAAAAACCACCTACCCCTTCCTGTAATTTTATTTTCAATATATCAAAATACGTAGTTTAGGTTTCATTGTTCGACAAGGCACTTTTACGGAAATTACCTTTTTTTCTGTTTTGAAGGGCCCAACTTTCAGCATTGTTGTTTATGTAAGGTTTTACATTTGCAATATTTTAAAATGAAAACTTTATTTTAATTTGAAAATAAGATTTGTTAAACATTCATGCTTAAAAATCATGTACAGCATCGCATTACAAACAGTTTTCCACCAATATTTGATTACAATAACATCATAAACATTAATACCAATTTTGTTAGTTCAGGCCTCCAGCCCCTTTAAGCCAACAAAGCTTAATCTTGTGATTTTCCATTTGAATGCTGCCTATGATACGATGCGATAAATAACTATTTCTGTTATAGGAGCCACGATTGAGTTGGTTGAAGTAGATAAGAATGGAAAAATTGACCATTCCAAGGTATAATTGTCTTTTTTTATTGACATCCATAGGTAGCGAAACACAAAAAAGGCATGAATTGACAAACGGAAAATTTGAATTTAGATAGCAGAGTTTTAGTGTTCATAAAAAAAAGAATTTGCGATTACCTATCTTACATAAAAAATCACGATACTACTAAAAAAATATATACATAATATGTCTTTTGACTGACGGAATGAGTAGATTGTATAGTATATAAACACAGGATATTTCTTTAAATTTTTATTGATGGAAGACAAGAGGGGGGGGGGCAAGTTTTGACACATTTGCGTAAACCTGGCACGTAGGTTTTATCTTTGGACTGAGAGGATAGGTTATTAATGATAAAATCATTCTTATGTGATGAATTTCACGAAGTTTTGAGATTTTATTATGAAGAATGATTTTATCATTAATAACTTATCCTCTAAGTCCAAATATAAAGCATAAGTGCCAGGTTTACGCAAATGTGTCAAAACTCCCCCCCACCCTTGTTTCACTATTAAATAGATCATCAGTTCCAATTAAAATGTATAAATTAGAGTTAAAAATATATGTCCTTGCATTTTGAATCCTTGTTTTTTTTGTAATATATCATTATCCATTACCAAAGAGTTACTTACAGTATAATATATAATATGTATTCTAGATAATCACATTTCCTCAACAGCGTTATGGAAAGACTGACGGACAGTTAAAATTAATAATAGAGTAGCTTTGCTACTAAAAATAATTACCTTGGTTAGGTAGGTATGGCTAATAAATTACCTACTGACTTGTTGTTGCCGAATACCTAGCTCTTTTATTCATTAATTTAACAAGATTATTTTTACAATATAATCAGCTTACATACTCATTTGTACTGTTATAGAGTAATTACTGCTCGGAAAACCAGTTTTTGAAGTATAATACTAGGATATTTATTTATAGGACTTGATTATTTAAAGATACCTAAATAAATAATAGTTATTTCTTTCATTGTATTATAAACGGATTTCCGCGGATATAGAATATACAATTATACAGTTTTTTTAGCCCCGAGATGCCGAAGGCACGGGCCAAAAAAACTGGTTTTAATCTTATGATTGTACATTTCTATATTCGTAGAAAACTGGATATAATACGATGCTAGACATAGTTTTTTCGTATGGATGAGAACCGGTTCCTATCCACCGGATTCGAATGAATACGAGAAAATTTATTATACATTTTAAAACCAATACATCAAGATTTATTTCCTGTAAAAATCAACAAAACCTAATAACTAACATTGAAATTAGATAAATTATTTGTTTAGAAACTGATTGAAAATCTGACTGGTAAAATGGAGGTTTCGGGAACCAGGAATGGAGATAAGATCAACATTGTTATGAATTATACAGGTCAATAACAGTCATAGTCATATTTTTCAGGGATCTAAAGGGATAAGACAACGATCGATATATTGTTGTACATCCCGAATGATGATGATACCCATAATTACCCCTTCTATAGATTACAATTAGCGTGGTTGAAATGTTTGGACACTCAACTTACTGAACCAGCCAATCAAATTTCAATAGGGGTCACCAAAGTTGTTAAGCCAACGAATAAGAAACGTTATTAAGACTTTGGGGACTAGTGTAATAAGCAGACCAATGTACCCTTCCTCCCTGATTTGGACCCAAGTCGTCATGAAGTAGGACGAGACTCTTTGTGTACAGCCACTAAGGCCAGTTCAAGCTCCACGTAAAAGCACATTTGACTCTTTATTACCTCACCTTCGTCGACTATGGCAGGTTTCCCAATATTATATCATAAACTAGCGGCTACGCCCCTAGAGGCCTCTAGTGGCACTTTAAATGTTTGGTTTTTAAAAATATTTATACGATACTTTGCAATGTTTCGAAGGAGTGTCTATCAATATTCTACGATACTTTGCAGTGTTACGTAGGAGTCTATATTAGAGAGAATTTTTTTTTGATTTATTATGCTTTCTCTTGGGAGGGTGGTGGTACGGTACCCTCCCCTAAAATAGTTATAAACCTATAAACCGGGAACTATGAGAAGGTACCCTGTTAAGGAGAACCCGATCGGTTCAGCAGTTAGCGAGATCCTTCGGTACAGACACACAAACACACAGACATCCTGTTACTTTAGTATAAGGATTAAGTATGTATCCAAACTAATATGTCCCATATTAAACAACCAAAGGGAAGTTTAGTGAATATATACCGAGAAATTCGAGTTACCACATTGGGACTTGAAATCGAACTTTCACCACCGTAAATAAACGCGTTACCACTGTTTGCAATAATGCTATCAATATAGATACCTACCTATCTTGTTTGACAGATAGTTCAAAATATATTTCATGTTAAAATAATTTCTTTAACCTCTTTGAAAAGATTTATTTTAATAAGATATATTTTCAAGGAAGCCTTTAAAGAAACCTTCAAATTGCGTTTCTTGATATATGAGTAGAAACTAGATTAATTTTCATTAAAGCAGTTGCTCTTAACATTACAAATCAAGTCTTTTCAGTTTTGGTTTTTATTACATTTTAAAGGCAAACCTTTTCTATGAACATGACATGCCGTTATGGGATTCAATCTAAGTATTCACGAAAGTATAATCAAAATCAACTTTCATTCGGAAAAAATAATAAGTTATAGAATAAAAAAGAGAGGGAATATTGTATTGGTACCCAAACTTAAAACTTTAGGTACTTTTTTGGACTTTTGATTAGTTGGTTTCGAACCAGAAATGTCCAAATATTTTAACCAATAATTATAATCTATATAAGGAGAAATCTTGTTTCTCATCATTGGGGTTAGGGTACCGCAGGTGTAGCCCTCCTCCCTTTTTTCAATTTATTTGAAAGTAAGGGGAGAGGTGTTTCAGTGCTCGATAGGCACTTATAGGAATATCACAAGTGATTTCATAAATGGCACAATAAAGTTGTACTAAATGAAACTTGATATGTCAACTTTTTTAGGTGGAAACAGCAAAGGATCATTTTCAGTGAAGGATGCCAAAATCAGCCTGGAAATTTCAACTACAGTCCCAATCTTCAGGTATGTTGTAAGCAGGGATAAGGGATAAATAAGTTAGGAATAAATTGTAATTATAGATCCTTATTCCTGACAAGTTACTGCACTTTTCTTCAAATATCTCTATTTATTTTGCAGAACACTACCTATTCTTAAAAAAATGTACAGTATGTTGCAAAAGCAAAGTATCTGTAAAGTTATTTTTTTTTAAACTTTAAAACAGGATTTGAACTCTAAAATAGAATTAGGCATTTCAGTTGCTTTCATGAGGCACAATGTGGAAATGTGAAGAAAATATTACAGAACCGTCGAAAAGCGCTTTCTTCCGCTTTTCTCGCTGAATTACAATTTTCAATTGTTTGAGACAATCTCATTTTTTTTTTAACACTAGCGGCTACGCCCCTAGCATCTAAGTCCTCTGTATACAAAGGGTTAAGACAAGGCAGAAAAATAGCCTTTATCCATCCTGGGACCTATGGGAACCTTACCTAAAATAGTAAACCCAATTGGTTCAGTAGTTATCGAGATTTTAAGCTATAGACATAAAAGCCTTATTACTTTGTATAATAGTATTAAAGTTCGCCCTAAATTGGCTCTTAACACTTAATACCTATACTTACATATTTTTCAGTGATTACTGGAGGCTAAGCAAAGCCAACCTGGTTATGAACTACAGCCTGGAGGGAGCTGCAGCCACTCTGCCTACCCTGGACATACTCCCGAGATTTGGTTACAGCAGCCAACCGTAAGTTCTTTTTACTTCATTGTATTCCATAAAAATAAATTTGGAACTATAAACAAAATTAAATGAAACAAAAGGCCCTGTAAAATATGAAGTTGTTACAAAATGCCTACAGAATACTGTTTAAGGACATTTTTAGGGTTTCATTAAAGAGATGCTTTGGTTACAATATAATTATCCTCTTTATCTAATTTTTGGAATAATGATTCATAGGACCAAGAGATATAATAATGTAACCAAAGCATCTCTATAATGAAATCCTTAAATTATCCTTAATTAGTATCCTGTATTTACCCAATTTTGTAATAATTTTATATAACATTTTGTTTAGACTTATAAATTGATATTTTGCCAACTAGGTTAGCTCTGTCACTCGACAAGTGTTAGTGTTAGATTGTCTTAACGTCTGCTTTTTAGAGCTTCTCTTTTTATGGATGTTGCCATCCTGTTTTAAATAATAATCTCACCTAATTTTGCATTAATATTTGTCTCTGGTGAAAAATAAAAAAAATGTGTGTTGATGTCTATTTTAATGTCTCTAGTTTGTAATTTGAATCAGAGAATCCAGACATAAAAATTATATTAAACTGTCCATCCACATTGACTAATGTCTCACTAAACTCAGGGATCTTAAGGGATAAGACAATGGACAATAAATTAATGTACAAGCCAAATGATGATACACAAAATTACCCTATCTATAGATAATATTACAATTGGTGGTTTAAACGTTTGGACACTCAATTTAATGAACCAACCAATCCAAATTTGATATAAGTCCCCAAAGTAAACTTGTTGATATAACGAATAACAAAACGTTAATAAAAAGTTGGGGACTGGTGTAATAAACAGACCATTGTCCCCTCCCTGCTAATGTCTCACTAAATTTCTATTTTATTTTATATCAAGATTTCAGTGATTATTGTGGGATTGCAACATATTTCTTGACCGTTTACCTTCCCTCCCCCCCTCCTCCCCTGATTATTAATCTTTAAAAAATATATATTACCACATTTTTATTTAACCTAATTTTATCCACAATAAGCAGGAAAATATTTTTAAACGTTTGTTTATCCAAATGCAAGCACAACATAGCTTTATAAAACTTTCTACATACTGTAAAACACTTAACATCTTAACTGACAGACATATTAAATTGTATTTTTTTAAGTGCTGATATGCAGTGTGGAACTGGTTTCAGTATGTGTGCTCCTAGGCTCTTATCTTGGACTTGTGGTAACAATGTTCTTCAGAAAGGTAACATTAAGTCATATTTTTATCGCTTGGCTGCCTTGTAAAACTGCACATTTCATTGTATTTTTAAAAAGTGAAGCTTTTTCATAATTAGGGTCAGGGTTTCGGATCTGCATTGATTGTATGCGGATCCGGATCCTCAAAATTTGGTCAGTGCGGATCCGGATCCTTGACAATAAAAATAAAATCACCAAATTTTTCAAAAAAATTTTATTCTTTAATTCGAAGTCAAAAATACTTTTAATTTTCAAGTCTGAACCTAAACCTTAAAGATTGGCTCTCATCAAGAGAATGTCTGAGATTTTATATAAATTTAGGTAGATTTTTCCATTTTTTCCGCATTTTTTTGAGTTAAATATCCGGATCCGCATTTTTTTGCGGATCCGGATCCGAAACCCTGATTAGGGTAGGTCTGTCTGTCGGTAATGTTTCAAAAGAAATAAACCTTCGTAATATCTTACAATTGTTGCATATTATCTATCTTTCTATTCTTTATAATGACAATTCAAGTATTAAATTCCATAGTTTTTAGCTTCTCTAGGTAGGTACTTATGGATGTTGTCATCCTTATTTGCAATATAGCTTTTTCTACTATTTTAGTGAATATGACTGATGTGACTGCTGGTACCAAGCTTGCCATCCTCTCATTCCAGGACATGGCTCTCCAACCTTTTGAGAAGGGAGCACAGAAAATCAGGTAAACCTCAAGGAGGGAGGGGACATTGGGCTGTTTATAACACTATTCCAAGCAACGTTTTCTTATTAGTTGGCTTAACAACTTTTGGGATTTTTAAAAAAATGTTGAATGGTTGATTACCTACTTGTGTTGAGTGCCCAAACGTTTCAACAACTAATAGTAATCTACTGAAGGATTAATTTTGTATATCATCATTGGGGATGTACATTAATTTTTCGGCCATTGTCTTATCCCTTTAGATCTCTGGGTTTTGCAAATATCAGTTGTCTGTTAGATGTAAATTACCTCTAACTACCTACATTGGGTATTATTTTGTTGTAATTTAGTGCCCGAATATGAAAAAAAAAACAGCGGTGGGGTATATTGAATAGTAAATTACTCTGGTTTTAAAAAGTTTATACATAGGCGTCCAAGGGGGGGGGTAATGGGCCATTTGGCACCCCCAAACGATTTTGGGGGTGCCGTAGGCACCCCCAAAATTTTGTGAACAATACCCCCCCCAAAAAAAAATTACCCCCTCCTTGGGGGTGCCGTAGGCACCCCCAACGATTTTGGGGGGGATATTTACCCCCCCCAAACCATTTTGGGGGGGGTAATTACCCCCCCCAAAATAAATGTTCTTTAAAAAAATTTTTTTTGGGGGGTATTTACCCCCCCCCAAGTTGAATGTTCTTAAAAAGAAAATTTTACTGTCCAACCAGTTAAAACAGTTGTTAACCATGATAACAAAAAATTTCATAGTTTGATCATGTTTTATTTGCTTGGGCCTTTATAAGGGCTAAAACCATCCCGGGGATCTATGATGTAATTGTAAAGCACTGAAGATTCCATAAAATAGATACCTAACTAAATTAAATATTTCATTAAATAATGAAAAAGAATTTCTATAGGCGATTTCTTTTGGGAGGATGTCAGGGTGTCTCAAAACTAGTTATAAAACTTACCAGGACCTATAAGACGCTTCACTTTAAAGTAAAATCATATTGGTTCATTGGTTAGTGAGTTAATTATTGTATTTTTATGTTCTAAAGAATGAGATACTACTATATATTTGAATAGTAGTGGCGCCCTTAGCATCTAAGAACTCGTGTTTTCTAAAGGGTAAAAAGGGAGGAGAAAAATAGCCTAAAACCACTCAAAGGATTGACCTATAATAGTGTGGAACCATCATGGGATCTATGTGAAGCTTTCCTAAAAAGGAGAACTCAGTATTAAAAGTAATGAAATCTGAAGCTATAGTCAAATAAACCTTACTTACTACTTTATGTTATAAGATAGTACTTATTACCTTAATAGATTAGGTAGGTGCTTTTTTTACATAATTAAATTACCCCCCCCAAAAATTTTACCCCCGGGGTAAATTAGTTTGGGGGGGGTAATTACCCCCCCCCCAACAGATTTGGGGGGAGTATTTACCCCCCCCAACAGACTTTAGGGGGGGTAATTACCCCCCCCAATCAAATTTTACCCCCGGGGTAAAAATTTTGGGGGGGGTAAAAAAAAATTTCGGCGCGCTTCGCGCGCCATTTTACCCCCCCCAAACACGAATTACCCCCCCCCCCTAAAATTTTTTACCCCCCCCAAAAAAAAAAGCTTGGACGCCCCTGAGTTTATACCTACTTTATTTATACTATTTTTTTTTAGATATGGAGCTAACTGGGATTGTGATCCTCTTATTCCTATTTCTGTATGTTCTAGTGTTCTTATCTTATACTATATTTATTTAGATATGGAGCTAACTGGGATTATGATCCTCTTATTCCTATTTCTCCATGGTCTAGTATTCTTATCTTATACTATATTTATTTAGATATGGAGCTAACTGGGATTGTGATCCTCTTATTCCTATTTCTCTATGGTCTAGTATTCTTATCTTATACTATATTTATTTAGATATGGAGCTAACTGGGATTGTGATCCTCTTATTACTATTTCTCTATGGTCTAGTATGCTTATCTTATATTATATTTATTTAGATATGGAGCTAACTGGGATTGTGATCCTCTTATTACTATTTCTCTATGGTCTAGTATGCTTATCTTATATTATATTTATTTAGATATGGAGGTAACTGGGATTGTGATCCTCTTATTACTATTTCTCTATGGCTAGTGTTCTTATCTTACACTATATTTATTTAGATATGAAGCTAACTGGGATTGTGATCCTCTTATTCCTATTTCTCTATGGTCCAGTATTCTTATCTTATACTATATTTATTTAGATATGGAGCTAACTGGGATTGTGATCCTCTTATTCTAATTTCTCTATGGTCTAGTGTTCCTATCTTATATTTATTTAGATATGGAGCTAACTGGGATTGTGATCCTCTTATCTCTATTTCTCTATGGTCTAGTGTTCTTATCTTATACTATACTATATTTATTTAGATATGGAGCTAACTGGGATTGTGATCCTCTTATTCCTATTTCTCTGTGGTCTAGTGTTCTGATCACCCTTGGTCTTGCTTCTATAGGAAAATATTACATAAATTGTCTTAATCTTTATCTAAATACTTTTTGAAAACTGTTTGTTAAAAACAAAATATTACAACATCCATAAAAGCGAAATTAGACTGTAATTTATTAGAATATATGTACCCAGTGTTTAAATTTTAAGCCTGTTTCTTAGAAGCTTTGATTTTTATGTTTTGTTTTGTATAGAATTAGCCTAAAATCTCATCATAACATACACGAACCTTCCCTGAAAATAACATAATATTTTCATAAAAATTTAGAACAAATTTTAAATTAATAAAATAGGTATATAGGTAAGCCATTTGCTACTGCCGAGTTCATTATTATTTAATGCTAAAAAAGTAACTTGCTAGAACAATATTTTTGTTTCATTCAATTTGTTGTTAATGTTACTAAAATAATTAACAAAAAAAGACAAATTATGTAAATTAATGTGCAGTTGTCTGGTCCCTGTCCATGGTTGGAGCAATTCTGGGTCCCTCCAAGTTTGATGATCCCAAGGGACCAGCCCTCATGATTGCACAGACAGATTAGATTGCCGCCACACACAGGAGTGGATTTCACTTTTTTATATAAACTGTTTATCAAATCATTTCATGGGTAGCCGGGGGACCCTGGAAGGGAGGGGACATTAAGCTGTTTATTACACTAGTCCCTAAAGTTTTTTAATAACCTTTTTATATTCGTTGGCTTAACAATTTTGGTGATTTTTATTGAATTTTGATTCATTGGTTCATCAAGTTGAGTGTCGTTTCTACCTTTATTTGTAATCTACAAAAATTGTAATTTTGTTTTATCATCATTGGGGATGTACATCGAGTTAGCTACCATTGTCTTGTCCCTTTAATTTCTTGCTGAGGACAACAAAATCATATCCATTTTTATATTATGCTATAGATAGAAACACAATTTATATTTTTTTTAATTTTATTAATATAATACAATTGTTAAAAACTTAGAGACATTATTCGTGGAGCAACAAACATTCAGAAATTTAGAAAAAATGTACCTACCTTATATAATTATTTTTAAAAAATGAAATCTAATTTTGAACAGGAAATAAATGAAATATAAATAGAAGATAAATAAGTAAATGTAAAGCATCGATCTGATTCTAAATTCAAGAAATTCATATTTTTAATTAAATCAATTAAATTAATTTTTTCTAAGAAATAAAGGGTAGGTATAATTTCAATAATAAGTAACCCTAATAGGTATACTAATTGTAAGTAGCATTTAAAATAAAGAGGACAAAATACATTTTTGGCTTTCATTCAAGTGCCTTTTTTTATAAATTGTAAAGTTTTTTTTCCAAAATAGTGATTTTATATTGTAGTTAATATATATTTATTGAAAAGTGCATATTATTATTATTTTAAATGATTTATCTGTGATTTTATTTGATATAGTAAATAATAAAATTATTAATATAAATTTGTTGTTATATGTTCATTTAAGAAAAATAAAAGAGAGGGGGCACTAGCTATTGCAACCCTATCCACGGGGTGAATAAAGGAGCAAAAGCACTTTCCTAGCAGACGAAAAAGGCCTCAATAAAGGGGCCATGTAGTTGTCTGGGTTATACATCTTTACCTTTTACATTTATTGTTTATTTTAAACACACAAATATAGGTTTTTCTACTTAATAGGTAGTGTATTCTTGAATGTCGTTGTAATTTGGATAAAATCTTTATAAATAATTGTCTTTTCTATTTGATTATAAAATTCACGAAACCTTTCTCATTGTTTTCAGAGTTAGGCACAGAAATTTGTATCATTTTATTAAAGAAACAAGATGTCTGTCTTTGTGATGTGAATGGTGTCGCTTATTTTCAATTCATTTTCAGTGAAGCTTCTCATAAATCCAGGGAAATTTGTATAGCTCCTTAGAGAAATCACAACTAAATAATGCCCGCCCTCTCCAATAAACATCTTATACATTAACATTTTAAGTTAGGGGTCGATTTCAAATCCCCTCCCCCCTGACTCAAAGTGCCCCAAGAGACTTATGGTGTAGCATCTTAAATCTCCTGTCTATAACATTCAATATGAAAATATCTTGCGAGGTTCTTATCCCTGTATCCTTAAAATTATGTAAATTATCCCATCTTCACCGAAGGTCAGAATTGTCAATAATTTTACCACGAAAGAATTTTTCATTGCCAGGGATATGTTAATGGAAGAAAATAAACGGTTATCAATATTTTTTTGTCAGTCAAATTCGTATTGGAATTCAACATTAAATGACAAAAAAAAATATAACTGACCCTTTCTTTGGAAAGAAAGGGTGCTTTTCACTAAATGCCCACCAAGCACAGAAACCCCCCGTCTCCACCAAATAAATTTAGATGGGGGGCATTTGTTATGCCTAAACCAACCTTTGATTTTAAATTTACTTAGATTTTACCAATCTATGATTTTTTTTTGTTTTTTCAACTTATGAATTTTATCATTCTTGTAAATTTCTAAATTGATTTCTATTTCTGAAGTAGAATATTAGTGATAATACAATTTCACAAAAAAATCAAACAGTAAAAGTTCTCTAGCTAGTGTTAGAGCATTATTTAAATATCTTCAGAAATCTACAAAAGCACTAAAGTAAATAAATATTTAGGTTTGACAAATAGCAGGGGAATTTACGAGCTGGCTGTAAGCAGGGAAAGAGGGGACATCGGGTTGTTTATTACACTTGTCCCCAAAGTTTTATTATAACGTCTTCTCATTTGTTGTTTTTTATTCAATTTTGATTGGTTGGTTCATTAAGTTGAGTGTCCAAAACTTTTAACTAATAAATCTAATCTACAGAAGGGTTAATTTTGTGTAAAATCCTTCAGGTTGAAAACTTAAACTAAATTAAATCAATGCAATCGTAATCTGCATCCAAAAGGACTTTTAAAATGACTAGCGGCTACGCCACTAGATGCCTCTAGAGGCACTTTGGGTGGTGGTGAATTGAATTTGACCCCACCCCTAGATTTTTTGCTAAAATATATTTTTTTTTTGGCGGGGGGGGGGGGGTGGATTTCTTTCAAAACTATCTGTATATAAAGTTTGGTAATGTTTTTGGCTATTACTGTCCTCCAGTCCATAGGTGCTTGGGGCACAACTGCTAGTTATTTCATATTTGTGCAGGTTTTATGCTATTTCCAAATATTTTCTGTAAAACAAAAAAAAGGAAGCGAAAAGGAATCTTAACCTACAAAAATAAAGAAAAAAAACTAATTTTTCTAATATATATAGTTTAGAATTTTGCCGCTAGATGTTCTCTTACTTTATTTTGTATTTGTTTTAGATCTAGAAAACATAATCAAATAGACAATTGTTAAAATTTCTCCCAATAAATTTTTAATTCAATTTGTTACTTTACTTCATGATAATGCTACAATTTTTTTTAATTTAAAGACAAAATAATTAACTGAATATTTATAATATAATTTGAAATTGTTAACCTAACAGTACAGTTTAAATTAATGTTATTTTTTAATTTTTATATGTTGCGATGTCAATTATTCGCAACACTAAAGAAATCAGTATTGTCTCACCAGCGATCGTGGCTAAACACGTTCCTCATCCGCTCAACGTTAGGGAGGTAATAGGTTCAAATATTGGCATAACACTGCGTCATAACTAAAGACGTTAAAAATGGTTCCTACTGCGACATTAATAGTAAGAGTATGGGGAAGTGCTTAGGCTATATACAGGCGCATCTCATTGACATGTACAGTTATTCAAACTAAAAGTTGGTTGTCTTGCGGGTGTTACTTAACCTAATACCCCAGGTGTTTGGACATAAAAGGAGACATTTGGCTCCCCTCAGTTATCCTTGGTTGTTAGACCTGGCGTTTGAGTAAGTGCCAAAATGTTTATAGCTATCAAATAAGTCAACATGGTTCTAAAACTATGGGTACCAGTGTAATATACTGTCTAATATCTACTCCCTCCCTGCATATTATAATTTCTATTAAGCCCAGAGTTAATATAGTAGCAGGTAAGTAATAATAAAATTGAGATTACAATGTGTATATGGGGTATTGGGTTAAGTAAGTTGAGTTAAATATTATTTGGGGGATTCCCGTAGTAGTTAGATATGAATTAATAAACGTAGCAACTCTATAGTAGTAAAACATGTTGATGTTTAACCCTTTTGACAAATTTTTTTATGTAATATAATTAGTCTATTCATCTGATTAATGGAATACTGATTCCTATAACAAGGTACAATGTTATCAGCTCAGCATCTCTATAATCAAGTCCTAGAAAAAAAAGAATCCTTTTAGCAGTTTTCCTTGCTTACTCTCTAAATACAAGTTCTCTCATTGGTTGAATTTATGTACTTAAATTAGATTTTTTTGTTTAGTTTGATTGGATGCGCACATCAAGTTCTTGTCCATTGTCTTATCTCTAAGATCCCAGTCAAGTTTAAAGAGTCAATTCCCTGACAACTACAGGATACATATCATTACTTCAATGTAATAATATTTTTGTGTATTTCATTATCTCTTTAGTGTTTAGTTTTCATCCTATTCGTTTATGTCTGATGTGTCCTTAAAATATTGCTTGCGGTTCTATAGTAGGTACTTGCTAGTAGGGTGTGTTTGTGTGTGTGTGTGTGTGTGTGTGTGTGTATGTTTAGGTGTGTGTGAGTATGAGTGGGTTTCAACACAAATACCCTACATAAGTGGTTTATTTGGTTGTGATATCATGTATATTAACACCTAAATACAAAGCTTATAATAAACAAAAATTACTGTAATACAACATTTTTAAAGGACTTAAAAAACCACCTGGAGTATTTCCCAAGAAAGTGGGCAGCCAATATGTGCGCATTCCAATCGAAAATTTCTCATTAATTTTGAGCCTGGTCAAATTTAAATACACAGAGATGGTTAGGAGATATTATTGTGCTTAATCTTATGCTAATTTGTAATCTGTAAAACTTGTTTATATAATCTTATTATAACTAGATTTGATAAAATGCCATTCATTTTTTTCATTAAATTAAAGGGAGGGACTATAAATCAAAACGGTTCCCAAGTTTTATAAGCATGTCAATTCTTTAGGATCTTTCCACAAATAATCTTTATCAACTACAAAGGGGTTATTTTGTTTATCAAATATTGGGATAATATACATGCTATGTTTATCAAATTTTGGGATAATATACATGCTATATTTATCGTTCATTGTCTTATCCCTTTAGATCCAATTAAAATATAGTTGACAAATGGTGAATAAGCATAATGTAAGTTATTTTACAGCAAAATTTACTAATAACTAAATGAAATTATATTTTCTTCAGAAAATCTATCCATGTCTTTATAGTATCCTTCGGGCAGGAGTGTCCTAACCACTTCCCCCTTTGTAGTAGGGGAGGGGGGGGGGGGTATAACCCAACCCTGCAGGAGTGCCCCTAACTAATTCCCTGTAAAGGGTAACCCTTACTTACCACCAGGGAGGGAGGGGGAGAGAACAATGGCTAAGAAATTCATCTTCCATTAATAATACTTACGTTGTCAAATTTTACACATAGATATTGGTGGCAAGATCATACTATTTCTAATGACCTGTCCCTCTGGCAACCACCCAACCCTGTTGTCCTTAGCTCTCTTCCTGTATTATGTTATAATGGATGTTTTTACAATATAGAGAAAAAATATAAATAAACAGAAAAAGTAACTTTTTTTTCAATATACAAATTTTTCAACTTTGTTTTTGTTTTTAGAATCAATACTGATCATTAAAGTAACTTATTTATGACAATATACGGGGTAAAATTTTTAAAATTGTTTTATTGGTTATTTTATAGGCACAACTTCAATGTATGGTTGGTTTTGGCCTGTCTGTCTTGTTTGTGTGCGTGCACGTAATTGTGTGAGCGCGTAGTTTTATGTGTGCGTGTGTATGTAAAATGTGAAATCATTACGCGCTCATGTCTTAAATTATATTTGTCTGCAAAAAAATCTTTTAAAATTAATATTTCAGTGATTTTCTTCTTGACTTTAGTTCTATAAAAAGATAGATTAATTTTAACACAGAAAATCTGAAGTTGTTTGTGTTTGTATGTGTGTGAGTGTGTATGTGTGTGTGTGTGTGTGTGTGCAGAGACGCCGGGAGGTTACGATGGAGGTAACAGGTTCTTTGGAATGCGATGGAGGCAATGGGTTTGTCATTGGAAGAAAATAGGCACATTCTTTTGGTATATTTAAATCAGGAAGGAAGGGGACATGGGGCTGTTTATTACACTAGTCCCCATAGTTTTATGATATAATTTTCTTATTCGTTGGCTTTACAATTTTGGGGACTTTTTTAAATTTTGATTGATCGGTTCATCAAGTTATGTGTTTAAACGTTTCCACCGCTAATTTAAATCTACAGAATAGGTAATTTTGTATATCGTCACTGGGGATGTACATAAATTTGTCGGCAAAGGTCTTATCCCTTTAGTTCCCTGCATTGAAGCATGGTTGATAAAAAGGGCAAACTTTTAAAAAGATGCAAAAATTAAAGCAGTTAATCATAAGTCTTAAAACATGAAGTAAGTTATGAATTTATAAATGAATTAGTAAGGTATTAATAGTACCCCAAAGAAAAGGGAATCTAAACAGAAAATAGAGGTCTTTTTTTATTGAGTGGAGATTTGTTAAGCAAACTTATAGAGTAGTTATTCTTCTATAAGGTTACTAGAGTTGGCTCGATATAATTATCTCCCTATTGGCTAGTTTTCTATATGCATATCTATTTCTCAATAAATCTATTTTCCTCACCCGGCATTACTATCTAAAAGAAAGTAAATATTTAATAATTTAAATGATTTTAAAAAGATTTTTTAAATTATATTTTTTTCTTTACATTACCATCACCAAAGGGTTAATAATGATGATTACAATTTTAGTTTAATATTTGAACACACAAAATGTCGCCACAATCGAATTCTTTTAAAACAGAGTTTTCTTAAATTTATTATATTATAAGTTAAAATTTTCTTTTTTATTATTAGAAATTAAATACATCAATAGAAGGTAAATAGCAACATGAAATTAAAAAAAGGAATTTATTTTTAATAAAGTAAAATAATGGGTCTTATCGTTCTGGGCAATGAGAGTTTATTATTGATTATTGGAGCACTATGAGTTTTAAACAAATATTCCTTGGAAAATTTGAGCTCGTTTATAGACATTTATTTCCTATAAAGATCTAACATGGATCTTGAAGCAATTAAGCAGGCCGTTTTGTACATGTTAAAAATTGGAAGATTTCATTAAATAAAAGTTATCGCAAATATACTTAGTAAATAATGTTGTATATATCCTTATACTAAAGTAACAGGAAGTTTGTCTGTGTGTCTGTACCGAAGGATCTCGCTAACCGCTGAACCGATCGGGTTCTTGTAAACAGGCTATATTCTCATAGGTCCCGGAAGGTTTTTAACTATTTTGGGGGAGGGTACCACCACCCTCCCAAGAGAAATCACAAAAATCTAAATTTTTTTGCGTTTCTTGATTTTAAAGGGAGAGTTCAACGCAAACATAAACGTCAAACGCAACATAGACATATTCTAAATGTAAAAAAAAACATTTTAAGTGCCACTAGAGGCCTCTAGGGGCGCCGTCGCTAGTATATAATATTTGTATAGTAATCAAAAGTAAATATAAGAATTGCCCATTCTAACAATGATACTATAACCTTATACGTACGTACAAATACAAGACATGGGTTTTAAAATTGAGGTGGGGGGGTTCCAAACAACAGGGAAAGTTTAAGGATGAAACCATTATTTCAGAATTGAATACATTTTAGCTAAATTTTTGTGCTGAAAAGGTTAATAATAGGTAGATAGTCTAGTTGTATATGTGTGTGTTCAGCAAGATTGCGTAAACGGCAGAACTGATATGTGTAAAATATGCGCCCAGGGAATATTTATTTTGGTCTTAGTTGGGTTTTACATCAGGAGAATATGTCATACTCACATGTACGTTACTCCTTCAAAAGAAAATTAGCCCTTAATTTAAGATTCTTTTTGTTTTGATTTTCTTAAAGCCCAGTGGCACCCTTATTGGATATATATAAAATTAGAAGGCTTTTTATTAAATTTTAATAAGGGTTTTTACTTTTGAAATTTAAATCAAAGTTAAATTGAATTATTTTTGTAGAAACAGCTTTCTTCATTCTTCAAGGGGATGGGGTGGAGGGAGAGGGAAGTTAATACATAAGAATTGCATTATAATGAGGGTGTGGGGTGGGGGTGAGGGGGGTTGAAATGGAAAGGGGGTGATCAGGCACTTGACTGACTGACGTACCACCAGGTAGAAGAAGGAATAGTTGCTTTTGCTCGTATATAATACCATTGGTTGTCGCTTAGCTTAGAGAGAGAGTAGAATACGGTGGAGTCACCTGTAGGCACACACACACACACCACTCTCTCACACACACACACATAACTACACTCCCCCACCCTTATGAAGTTGGTTATTGTAGCTTGGAGCGACTGTAACCACCTTAACTCGCCCCACTTTTTACAATTCTGAGACTGATCAGTGTGTGTTTATATTTCCCCCCCCCCCCTCCCCCCACACACACACATACATACACATATCAATTCTAGTGGTCAAGAAGTTAACTACTATACTATTTGTTATTATAATAAATATCATAAGCATGATATTTCAGTGAAAATAAAAGTATTTTTTTTATATTAAAGTGATTTAAAATTATCAACATATCCTTAAAAGGTTAAAGTGACTTGTAGAAAGTAAAATATTTATTATTTTTTTGGCCTTAAAAAGTGAGTTTAACGAAAATATAACAACGTCGAATTTTTTATTTCAGTGATATTGAAGAATGTGATTTTAGTGATATAGAGTTAAAATTAAATAATCAAGGTAATATTATTTTTTTTTATTGATATAGTATAAAATATATATTATTTGTGACATATTTGTTAAGAAGCAAATTATGAGTTTCAATTGAAAAAAAACACGTAAAATTGCCTGTGTAAAAAGGAAAAACACCCTAACATTAAGTGTAACACTCCCTTAAAATTAAAATTGAGAAGGCCCATCATTTTCACCCACCTTGACAAAATCCTGTTTACGCCACAGCAGATCCTTACCTAATGGCGCAGGTTTTCTGAAGCTGAGGTTTTGTATGACTAAATGACCGATATAATTATTCAAAATATGACTAGAATGATTATCTATCATATTATAAAAGTAACATATTGCTTATGTTTATGTCAGTCTCTGTGTGTATGTAGATTAAGATCTCGCTATCCGCTAAACCGAAACGGTTCTTTTTTATGTACAAGGTAGGTTTATAACATAAAATGTTACCTCTTTAAAATTAATTTTCCAATAAATGCAAAATTGTAAATCTAATCTACAATTGCAATGTCCAAAAATTTACAAAACATTTCCTTTAAATAAAACTCGCAAAAATGCTACAATTAAAATTTTTAATATCTACTGCAACATGCAACGACTAATTGGGTTAATTAGATCTGTCCAATTATAGAAAAATTTAAAAATCTTTTCATTCATTCAAATGTCTTGAACATTTTTCTGTGATTTTCATAATAATCAATTATATTTTTTTTATTTTAAAATAAAAGTAGAATATATATTAAAGCAAAATTTAAGTATAGTTTATGCATGTACTGTCAGTAAATTATTGGCATTTTTGTTGGATGAATCTTTACATGTGAAACCTTTTATGCTTTACAATATACTTGTTTAAATCAGTTAGTAAACAAAGTCACCGTCTTAAAAGTGTTATAGAGAAGCTGCGATTCAAGAAAAAGCCTTTTTAACATGGAGAAAGTTTTGAAGGCTGCTTAAGAATTTATATACAAAAATAAAAAAAAACTTTCCAAGAGATTAAAATTCTTGAAAAAGTCCATTCATTTAAATTGTTATTGGTGAATAAATATAGATAAAAACCTCCTTTAGTTAGATACATAAATGAAGTACTGTTTATTAGGAGAGATAATGTACTTTTTCTTTAAAAAATCTTTAAGGTATTTTAACGAGATTATTGTTTATAGTTTATATAAAGTATAAGACAATGGACGATTTTAATATACTTACATCACTAATAATGATAAACAAAATTACCCCTATTGTAGGTAATAATTATTCATTACTAGTTTGAAACCAACAATTCTTAATTCATCAAAAGTGCTTAAAGCTTTTAAACCAACACGTACATATAAGATAACGTTGTTGAAATGTACACATCAATATCCCTCCCAAGTCATAACTAATAATCAAATTAAAAAGTATAAAATCTTTTCTTAGATATACTAGCGGATGCCTCCCAGAGGCCTCAAGGGGCACAGTATTTTGTGAAGAATAAAAAGTTAAAAAAATATTTTAGGGAAATTTTTTCTAGGAGTGATTTCACTTAAGAGGATGTTGGTTGCCTCCTTTAAAATAGTTTAAATCTTCCCTGGACCTAGGAGAAGCTTCCCTGAAAAAAATAATCATAGCGAGATCCTTCAATATACACACAGACAGACAGACTGACATCATGTTACTTTCATTCACGTATCTAACCTTACTTAGAGAAATGATGCAAGTATAATCCTATTTGGCCCACCTAAAGATTAAAATCATCTCTTTAAAATTCAACTATCCTCTTACTATTTAGATAAGAGGCAAGCAAATCGTCTTAAAAATACTATAAACATGAATGACAACATCTATAAAAGCAAAGCTTAAAGTTAGACGGTAAGACAAACGAACATTGACATTTGTATACTGTCAGAACTTTAAAATCAGAATTCAAACTTGTAAGTCTAAACATAATTATTCTAAAAATTATATTTAAAAAACTGCTGAAAAAAAGTTGAAAACCAACATGTTTTAAAAATTGCTTTGAAATGCTTTTCTGTTCTTTTTATGCATCAAAGTTATATTAGATTGTTAATGCTGCGCTAATATAGGATATTATTAACTTTGTCCATGAGTGGTTAATGGGATTTAAGATAATATAACATTGCTATTATTTTGACAATAGAAAACATAATCTCTTAAAATTTTATTAATATCGTTTTTATTCCCAGGGAGTTACGGGTACAATCCTGGTTTAATTAATTTCCAATCCTTTTTTCTCTCTCAAAGTTATCAGCTACTAAAGGCGGATTTTGTTGCTATAAGTTAGGAGGATTCTTTGACCGTCCGTTGTCTATTTTCGCAGGAAAGGAGGGGAAATAGGGTTGTAGGTTATATTGGTTACCAACGATCCTAAAAATAATCTTTCATAAGTTTGGCTTCAACACTTTGGGGACTTATATTTCATCTTTATTGGTTGGACCAAACTTCCAGAATTCAATATTTTCTACAAATAATGCTACTCTATAAATAGAAAAGTCCGGCCGTCTTTCTATGTGGGGAAACGGGAATTTTCCCGCTTCTATTCATGATAGTAGGTTCTAATTTTTGTGTGAAATTTACGTTTATTATTTATTTATTTTTTATAACAATAAATATGTACTCTACACTTTACTTTTACTGTTTGATCAGCCACAATTTAGGTTTGCTTCGCTCCTTATGGGTGTGTGGTCATCCTTGTTTTCTGTTTCATCCCTACCCTTCTTCCAACTCTTGCTAATCTCGCCACGCCTAGAAATATTGCTAACATAAACACAGGGAAAAATAAATTGGTAAATTAATGCTAATTTTGTCAAATAAAAATCATTAATGGAAATGCGGGCATATATATTTTTATATATATTATATTTATATTTTGTTTCTATACTGACAGACCGACGGACCCAGTAAATTATATACTAAGGCAGACAAGGCTCATTGGTAAAGAGAATATTTACAAAAAATAAATAAAGCCCCATTTTCTTCACAGCGGTACGGACTGACGGACGGACACACAGACAAAGTTAACTATGGAATAGCTTTGATAGTAAAAATTAAATCTCTCAATGTCATGTAAAACATATTATTTGTAATAAAAAATAATTGACTAAAAAAAATAATATTCCACTTTAACTTTTTATGCTCTTCTAGAAATCTAATTAATTTCTCCGTTTTAAATTCTTTTTAAATTAGTTTTTATATTGATTTCTAAATCCCTGGATAAAATTTTGGGCACAAATTGTTGCAAAAAAAATATGTTTACCCTAAGCAATTTTATGCAAAACCAAGCAAGGATGATTATGCACATAAGTAGCACAGCAATGACTTTGTTGTAACTTCGTTTTAATTAATAATAGTATATTGGTATACAGTTATACTAATATTAAAGTAACAGAATATCTAACTGGCTGTCTGTTTGTACTAAACGATCTCGTCTACAGATAGACATGGTTCTCCTTTACAATGAAGATTTTCATAGGTCATGGACAATTTGCAACTATTTTGGGGGATGGTACCTCCACCCTGACAAGAGAAACGAGTGGCGAACGAACACACCCTTATCATAGAGAAGCTACGCTTCTTTGAAAGAAAAATAAGGCAGACATGAAATTTTTTGGCATTGCATTGTTTCTCATGTTTTGGTGAAGTTGCTATTTTAGGCAATTTGCCAATAAATTTGCCAATTATACCAAGCTTTATATTTTTTTTGTAGAATTTTGATTTTAGGGTGTTTAAATCCCAATCCCCCTTTTTGAAAAAAATGGTGATATTTTCTTAACTTTGGTCAGGTTATGTTATGGTAGGTTATATTGGGTTAGAGCCCTCCATAGGTCTTAAGCAAAGGAACCCCCCCCCCCCCCCCGGCCGCCCAATTTATGATACATTTTGCCCGTTCGTCTGTCTATTTATAATTTCTTTGTGCTTCGCTACTAATGGATGTTATCATCCTTAAATCTAGATATAGATATTAAATCTGTAGAGAAAAACATATAAAATCAAATATTGCATGCGTTCTGTGGTAGTATTTAGTAACATTTTATTAACCAAAATTACTAATAAAACATAAAATATGATTTTTAGAAAGGCGAAGATACTCTATTATTTGTGTATGTCCGTATGTCTGACGTTTAAACAGTCTTCTTATTTACTACAATGCAATAGGATAAATGATTTTTCAGTAAGGCTCAGAACCGATTCTTATCCAGTTGATATGAATTGGGTTCGAATCAAAACTGGAAACTGAATATATCCCAATATTTCATACATTTTTTATTGCATTATGACTATCGTAAGTATTCTTATTTATTCAGAATATTTTTCATTTGTTGTTGCACTAATTATGAAAATAATTGTCCTAGTTTATAAATGGGAAGAGGAAAGGATAAGTTAATGATGCTTGTCTTACATTAAAAGACAAAATTTTAAAGATATAATTTGGGATAATAATAACCTATATCTACATTTAGCCTTCATTCAATAGTGAAGCCTATAAAAGTAGATTTTATATTATCAAGATATTATTTTATAAAAAAAAAATTTTTTTTTAAATAAAATCAAGCTGTCTATCCCCCCCCCCTTTAAATTAATTATAATAAATTTCGGAGATTATTGCCATTTTAAATTTTTAAAGTTTTTATTCATATTCTAGAAGATGGTTGAAGTCCCTCAACAGATTATGACGTCATACGATAGAATAGCCAATGAGAGGCCAGTATACACTGGAATTGACCAATGGTAAAATTTATGCTGATCTCTCGTTAGTTATTTTATCGTATGACGTCATAATCTGTTGTGGGACTTTAATCATCTTCATATTCTAGGATAATCCAGATTTCTTGCTCGTCCGTAAAAGGTTCATTAGATCGTTTTTTTCAAACTTCCAACATTTCAAATGGTTGAATAAAAAAGTTATGTGGTTGTGGACATTTTGCTAATTTTTTATTAGTATTAGTGAATTTTTGAATCCATAAACATGTTTATAAAAGCGAAGCTTTTCTATAATTAGGGTCGGTCCGTCCGTACGTCCGTCCGTCCGTCCGTACGTCCGTAACGGATAGCTTTTTCCGGTAATTTAGGCATGTTAGAATTGTCCTATCGATTTCAAATTTTGCATGGTGATTCCTTTATTAGTTAGGTACGATTTAGAAAGCTAAGCAACTCTATAATCATTACCAAAATGTCCGTACGTCCATTTTAAACATGTTGATTTTTTTACTTTTTTAACAACAAATTTCTATGTGATCAAATCATCGGATTGATCTGATTTTTGGTATATTGATTCCTGGGACAACAAAGTATAATGTAATAAGCGAAGCAACTCTATAATCAAGTCCTAAAAATGTAAGTATGTCCATAAAAATTATCCTGTATCAAGCAGTTTTACAACAAATTTACTTACAATTTTGCTTTGACTCTTATAAATTTATATTATGATGATTAAGTTCTAACACTATACGTGTTAATGTCCGTTTGTCCTACCGTTTCAGTGCTTCGCTTTTATGGATGTTTTCATCCTTGTTTTAAATCGATTTCTCTTGAAAGACCTTATACTAAATTATTCTAGCTTTTGTATCAAATACGAGGTTCATTGACTTGACTATTTTAGCCCTTGAACTTGGATGTTTTTTAATAGTTTATTTCCTTTCCTTTGTCATCATTTTCTTAATTTAGGCCATATTTAAATAACTAGGATGTAGGAATAGTTATTTATCGCATCGTATTATAGACTGCTTTCCGTTGAAATTCTATTAAAAAGTTATGGCATTAATACCAAGTTTTTTATTAAGATCTAACAAAACTGGTATTTATTTTATTTTATTTTCTAGGAAAATTTTTTGTATGACGTACTAGCTAGACATAATTTTTCAGTATGGCTGAGAACAGGTTTTATTCCAGCGGATATTAATCAGGTTTCAGGCCATACTGGAAAAGTATTATAACATTTTTCATATCCCTTTACTATTTTTCTTCGGAGGGTGGTGTTACTCTCCCACAAATTTGTTATAAACCTTCCCTGGACCCATAAGAAGCTTCACTGTATGGGTTTAGCGGTTACCGAGATCCTTCGCTACACACACAGATAAACACATAGACATCATGTTGCTTTTATATATAAGGATTAGCCAAAGTTTCTTACAATACTGTTTTAGAAACCAAGGATCTAAAGGTATACGACAATGGCCGGTAAACTGTGATGTACATCACCAACAATGATGAAACTCAAAATTACCCCTTCTGTAGATTAAAATTGGTAGTCGAAACTTAATAAACCAACCAATCAAAATTCACAAAGTCCCCAAAGTTGTTAAGCCAACCAATAGCGTTATCATAAAACTTTGGGGACTAGTGTAATAAACCCTTTTCTCTCTCTCTCTGGTTAAAAACTATTTATTTTTTAAGGAAAAATATATGATTCATATAATTGTAAAATTGCTAACTTATCCTGGGGTCATTTATATCATAATTTGTCATGATTAAAAGAGAAGCTTTTCTGTAATACGGGTATGTAGTACGTCAGTATTTCAATTTGATGAATATATATATATATAATTCAGATAACAACCTGGATCCAGTGTTGAAGACCTTTACATTTTACCTTATGCTAGCAAATTGCTTTCTACTTTTTTTAGTGATTTGGCTGTGTTAATATTTGCGACACTAATGGCTTATATTCAAAAACCCAATAGAATTTCATCACAAGGTTCACGGAGTGGGGAAATCCCTCCCCCTTTCGTAATTCAACAATTATTTTTTTTGTGAAAGGAAAGTTTGGCTTGTGGAAGTTGTCATTCTTGTTATCCTACAGAAAAAGGCTATAAAATTACACAATTCATCTTAATATAGCTATGATCGAAAAGATTAATTTTCTAAATTTTACAATTACTTACTTTTATATAAGTAATAAAAAGTTAAATTGTTATTAAAGTAAATTTTTAAATTTATGACTTAAGGCAAAAACAACAATTATCAAACTAAAGTTTATTTAACCGTCAGAAAAATATTTAACATCAAATTGTTTAATGTCTTGACAGATAAATCAATTTCTTAAATTTA
This sequence comes from Acartia tonsa, assembly GCF_053477335.1. NCBI lineage: Eukaryota > Metazoa > Arthropoda > Copepoda > Calanoida > Acartiidae > Acartia > Acartia tonsa. Next base: position 7,457,092 of record NC_137266.1, on the reverse strand, counting down.
CGATTTTTTAAAAATTATAAAGTATAACGATGCCTGTCTGTCTGACCGTCCTTCCGCCCAAATGAAGCTTAAGATCACTTGAATTGCTAGACAGATTGCGGTCTGCTTTTCAAGGAATATACCAACTGTTCAACGAAGATTTTTGGGGAGTTGGGACACCCTCCCCCCTCCCCAAATAGGAATATTTAGTTATAATGTTATAGTTGCTTTTTCCAATTGGTTATTTATTCTAGTGTTTAAATATGGGATTTTCCTTCTTGAGATGAATTCCTTTGAGGCTAGATGACGAAGCCCCTGGTGTTTAATAAAAATTAGAGTAAAACACTAGATGGAAAAAAGGGTTAAATAACTCTATCTCCCCATCGCAACCGTCTTGTGCAACCTTTCTATTGGGTCATTGAAAATCAACCAATGGTGTCGCTTATATTAACAGTAGCAGAAAATAATTTAGAAGCAGACTAAAGAGGTCTTTGAAAAAGAAAGGGAGGTAGTTGTATGTATATACATCTATACTATATGTTTAATAAAATATAAAATTTAACAAGAACAATATTTTCAGATGATCGCGGAGTTTACAAGCGGTGATCTGGTCTGGTTTGACCCTGGCATAGGATATGTTCTACCTGGAGAGATTCTAGAGTATCATAGACCTGCTCAGGTAAGATAGGTGCTTTTCCTCAATATGCTGGACGAGCACAAAAACCCTCCCTTTATTTTATTAAATAGAAATTAATATAATGGGGGGGGGGGAGGATAATGACTAATCCTTGCGGTGGGCTCTAACCTCTGTTTGTAATACCACAAATGCAACCTAACCTTTCCTTAATCTTAAACTTTAAAATTTTCTTAAATCTTTTTTTAAAATGTCGAAAGTTCTCGGAAAATGCGGTCTAAAATTTCGTTTTTCAAGGAATCTTTAAAAATATCTAATAGTTGGTTAAGATTTTTCCCTCCCCTCCCCCACTCCCCCCCCCCTAGAGGCTAATGGCGAAGCAAATTGTTTTTAATAATTCTAACTCCCTCCAACCTCCCTAGAATTAGAATTTGTATGTCCTTGTATATCAAAATTAATAATTTGTTGTTTGTATCAATAAGATACAATAGTTGGCAAGACATCTTGGAGAGTTTTAACAATTGTTTTGCTCTACTTCAATCAAGGCTGTGCTATTATTACCGCAAAATATATCACCATTAACCTTTAAAAAAGGACCTAAAACGAAGGTCGCTAAATAAAGGGGCTAATATAGATCAACCTTATATTGGATTTCAAAGCAGTAACTCCTTTTGTTCTACTTCTATCATTCAGGGTAGGGAGGAGGGAACATTGAACTGTAAATTATACTGATACCCACGGTATCCTATTCATTAGCTTAAAAACTTTGGGTACTTATATTCAAATTTAATTGGTTGGTAATGGTATCTTACTTATATATAAATTTTAATCTAAAAAAGGGGTAATTAGTTTGTAATCATGATTGGAGATGTATATCAATGTATTGTCCATTGTCTTATCCCCTAAGATTCATAGATGATTCCAACAACTGCTTTGATCTAGCTCCTTGAATCAAACAAAATAAATCAAATTACCCTCCATAAAATAATCAGGAATAGGGGACTAGGATTTATTAATGGAATATTATTTCACATTATTCTTAAAGGAAATTTTCTAGTTTCTGTCGGTCAAATTGTATAACTTCTTTCTTTATCATATTATTGTCTTTGTTGATAACAATTACAGCATCGTTTTGAAGAACATGATATAATAGTGAATTTGTGAATATAAGAGGTAAATTTATTTTAAATTAACCATTAAATGTTATAGTATGCATAGATTTAGATCTTAATAATTAAATATTTGGTCTTAGTAGAGATGTCCTCTTTATGTTGGGGTTAAGTAAGGGATTTCCCCCCTCCTAAAAAAGCCAATGTTCCCAATTGAGGACGGGGGGGGGGGGGTTAAAAAAACCTTATTGAAAAATTCTTAATCAGTTCAGAAGTTTATAAGATCTTACGGTTTGAATATTCAATAGACAAGAAATACGGAGTTTAGTTTATGGATGATATTCCCTTCAAGCCTTGAGACTAATTGATTTGTTGAAATTATTTTACTGCTGTCATTGAAATTTGATTTTTCTGATTGATTTCAGTCCAATCATTTCCTTATACAATGCAATGTAAGGCTAATCTTTAACTTTTCAAGCTTCTATATAATTGAAAAAAGGGAAATTTCGTTTATCAACATTTGGGGTGAATATCAATTCATCGTCTTATAGTGTCTTATTCTTTAAGATCCCTACAAATCATGGCCTAAAACTTGCCTAAGTATTTTTTTTTCTTACATACAACTTGCTATGGATAAAATTAACCTGGAATATAAATTTATTGTCTTAAATAAAATGTCTTATCCCTTAAGATCCCTCCAAAAATGGCCTAAAACCTATAGTTAACTATATCAATTTTCTTACATTCAACTTGATGTGGAGTAAATTATTCTTGTTGTTATACTACAATATGTAGATCAGTCTAGCCAGTTCAACTAATTTGAATTTTATGTAGGAATCATGCAGGATTTTAAGGGATAAAACAATGTATGATGAATTTATGTCAATTCCCAATAATGATAAACAAAATTACGCTTTGTGTAGATTGAAATTAGTTGTTGAAAGGTTGGGACATTATCATGTTGGAATCAACCCACAAAAATCAATAGCAGTTCTCAGTGTTTTTGAGCTAACGAATACGATAACGTAGTACCAGTGTAATTAACAGTCCAATGCCCCCCTCCTCCCTCCTTGGAACTAAGTCAGGAGGAAAAGAATAGGAAAAAGGAAGATGAAAATTAATTGGAATATTTATTTAAAGCCACTGTCCTTTCTCTCCTTGGAATTAAGTATAGTCATTTGTTTTAAAATATATCTTGTATTTCCTTCATATGGACATGACAGTTAAAAAAAGAAATATATCCTATAATATAAATTAGTAAGGGTTTATTTGTCCGAAGCTAAGATCTTAATGAATACCAAACCGATTGGGTCCTCTAAATTAGTTCTGTTTTGGTTTTCTGCTATTTCATCAGATTAAGACTTAAGGGGTGGTTTTAGGCTAATTTTCTAGCCATTCGCTGTACCTTTGAATACAAAGTTCTTAGACTTTATGGGCAAAGCTGCTAGTATAAACTTACAGACTAAGAACATAGCATTATTTTCTTTGTTGATGACGATTATAGCAAGTGTTGTGGGGGGGGGGCTAATAGGGGTGTTTTGTATTAAAGCATTACATGACATAAATCTATTTAAAATTAGGAAGGGAAGGGACATTGTTCTTCATCATTGTGGATGTACTTACACCAATATATCAACTATTGTCTTATCCCTTAAGATCCCTGTATTGATTTATGTAAATGTATATCCTTGTATTTTTCTTATGTAGTTCCTAATGAGATAACATATCTAAACTATTAATCAAACCAAAAATTAACAGGAACAATTTTGTCCAAAGCAAAAAAAAAAGTTCACAAGGAACGCAAGTTTGTTTAGCAATAGAATGTTTTAAGAAGAGATGATAAGGTGTTTTTTAATAAAGTGCCCAGTAGATCATAGAAAATTCTGCCTTCCTCCCATCTCTTTATTAAAGGAGTTTTTCGTCTTTTGTATTTTTTTCAATGGGTATGATAGACAGAGAGACAAAGTAATATGATTATAAATAAAGGCAGCATAATAAGAAGACATCTATAAAAATGTATTTTAGTGTAAATGATTCAATTTTATTCAATTCAATCATTGTAGATATGTATATACCTTTTTTTAAAATCTTTTTTCTTCTTAAATGAAGAATATTATTTCTACATATATGTTTAATTTCTTTTTAAGTATTAAAGTATGTTACTTGCAAAATTCTTTGTAAATTTCATTGAAAAGTTTTAAATTTTGGTGTACATGCCAATCCCCACGGTGTTTCATATTCATAGAAACTTAAAAATAAACAACTGCAAAAAATAAAATGAATTGTCAAATGGTGAAAGTAAAGCAGCATGAAAGGGCAATTTGTCAGGGATCAAAAGGGATAGGATAATGGCTTATAAATTGATGTACATCTCCAATGATTATACACAAAATTACAATAATCTTCTAAAAATTACAATTTGTGGTTTTAACATTTGAACACTTAACTATATGAACCAACAAATCAAAATTTACTAAAAGTCTAAAAGGTTGTTAGGCCAACGATTAAGAAAACGTTATTGTAAGACTTTGGGGAATGATGTAAAACAGCTGAATGTCCCTACAAACCCCTGGCAATTTGTGCTGTAGTAATAATATTTGGTTTTAATTATTTGATAATCTAATACATGAGCGGAATTGATTACACACACTCAAATATTTTCACAACCTCATCTTTACTTTATCATGGAGAAAAGAATAAATCCTTATAATAAAGTAACAGGATGTCTAGTGTCTGTCTGTCTGTGTCTGTGTGTACCGAAGGATCTCGCTAACCGCTGAACCGATCGAGTTCTCCTTAATAGGGTAGCTTCTCACAGGTACCAGAAAGGTTACCAGTATGAATGCCAGTCTAATGACCCCTCCCTTCCTTTATTTTTTTCATCAGGCTTATTTAACAATACTTATTCTCTGTTACACAAGTCTCAAAATTTCCCCACATCCCCCCCCCCTACCCTAAACAAACAATTATCCTTATTTCAAAATCACTTGACTCAAGGTTTAATTGCAGGTGTTCATTGATTTCAACAAACTTGGGTGGTCCCTTCTCCCCATAAATAATTATAAACCTTCCAAGAACCTATGAAAAGCTACCCAGTGAAGGAAAACCATATCGGTTCAGCGGTTAGCGAGATCCTTCGGTACAGACAAACACACAGACAGAGATACTGTTACTTTTGTATAAGGATAAATAAATAATTTGGTTATTTTTGCTAATAAAAAATCGTTGTATTGTTGGTTTTCAATGAATCCCAATGGCATAGCTGACAAAAAGTGTGCCTAAGTAATTATCTCTAGCCAAAGTCAATCATTTATAAGAGCTATTTATCGCATGGTATTCTAGACATCTTTTCTTGGATATTAAAATGATAAAATATAAGATTAAGACCAGTTTGTATAGACCCGAGGGGCCGAAGGCCCGAGCTACGAAACTGGTATAAATCTTTTATTTTTTATTTAAATATTCGTGGAAATTTTTCTGTAATACTTGCTATGCATGATTTCTCAGTATGGCTGAGAACTAGTTCTTATCCAGCAGATATTAATCGGTTTCGAAGTCATTCTGGAAAGTCATAACAGAAAAGATTTTTTATTATCTTTTTATTTGTATACCAAAGTTTTATTTAAAAGTTCTTGAATAGAACACTAGCAGAGCTATCCGTTACGATTCTCAGAAAGACGTAACGATGGACAAATCCAAAAATAATGTGCGCTCTTTTTCATAAAAACTATGATATTTAGAATGTCTGTTGTCTAAGTATATTTTATGATTTGCTTTGATGACATTGAAAGTAATATGTTGACAAAAAGCAAACATGTCCTTGTGAAAAAAAGCAAAGTGGCGTCTATAATTTTTAGCGCTAAGAAAATACTAATACTAATTGATAGGTACATTGCTTTGATTCTAAGGCGGGTGGTTGTGTTATGAATCGATATATTATTACTTGGATATTGCTCTAAGTTTTCATGTACTCTAAATAATGGATACTTACAGCTGGCTGTAATAACGATACCCCTCCCATCCCACTGAATGAAAGAACTGACCAATAAAGGAGATCCATAAAAGCAACATTAATTGAGATAAAGTTTCCCCTATTCTATTCCACGTATTCTATATCTATTAATGTAGCTAACCCAAAAACCTTAATAACTTTACTAAAAATGTTTTATTTCTGGAAACTAGCTCAGAAGTTGCTATTCTTGACCAAATTGTACAATTTAGAATGTGTGGAAGTGAATGCACACTAAGTGATATATTGGTATAAGACAATAGCCGTTTGATTTATGTACATCCCCCAATGATGATACACAAAATTGCCCCTTCTGTATATTACAATTAATGGTTCAAGCGTTTTTACACTGGAAATTCAATTCAAGTCCCCAATGTTGTTAAGCCAGCCAATAAGAAAAGATTAACACAAAACTTTGGGAACTAATGTAATGAACAGCCCAATGTCCTCTCCCACCCTGATGAGCACCGCAGACGGCTGCCGAGCCCAGCCGTTAAGTATATTTTGCATGGATTCCACGAAGTCATTTTGTATGCAGAAAAAAAAACTGCAAGACTTAATTGCCATGGATAATTTCTTTACGCTTTCGTCACGGATTTATGATTGGATTGTATAAAAATAAATAGTAATGAGAAGTTTAAGATTAGTATTTTCTGCTAATGCGATGGGAGTTGGACAAACACTGATTAAATTATATTAGGGAAAGCATGTTCTTTGAAAAGGCAAAAAAGTGCTGATATCAAAAGTTTCATTTCGAATTTAAAAGTAGAGCTTTTATTAAATCAAGCGACTACGCCTCTAGAGGCCTCTTAAGGTGGGGGAGGGGGGGGGGGGGGAGGGGGGTACAAACATACAGATAGACAGACCGATAGACAAAAAGAAGACAAACATCCTGTTACTTATATAAAAGGATTATTATCTAAAATATCTATCCATGTCACTGGTAACGTTCTGCTGCCGTGCTAATGTCATTTTTTATTTACTCCAGAGTATAATTATCGTATTTCCACGGGTGTCCTACCAATTCAGCAAAATGTGTCATATTTTCGCAAAATACACAATAAGTATCTATAATACAAAGTAGAATGATGTCTGTCCGTCCGTCTGTCCCCTAAGATCTCGGTAACCACTGAACCGATCAAATTCTTATCTTCAGGGAATATACCTACTGGTTTTAGGCTATTTTCTTAGGGGGTGGGACACCCCCAATCCGCACCCCCCCCCCCAAAAAAAAACCACCCTTTTTCTTTTTACAAATTTTATATGTAGCAGTAGGTAGCCTGTAGCAGTCCAATATTTTTTAACAAATTCTATATAGGAGGGTTGACTTCCCCTTACCTCATAGAGCGAAGCCTCTGGAGGCTAGGGGCGAATCCGATAGTAATAATTTAAAGTGAATAATTATCTATTTCTTGAAATCATAGTGGAGATTTTGTCAAATATTTAATTTTTTCCCCGGCGCCGGCTCCGAAAAAACTGAAAAACATAATGTAATTTATTAAGTAAAGTTTACTTATAATACACTATGAATTTCAATTTTCGGAGCCGACTCCTCAATTTATGTTGTTTACCATAATATATTTCATTTAAGTAAAAGTCACAATTGCGAATAAGTGCAAGTTTTGATGTTATATGTAGCAGTAATTAATATGCGGATATTATAACTTTTGCTGAAATGATTTAACACCACTTTCATTAAATAAAAATAATAATGCACTTTGCTTTTTAAGCCTTTCCATCAATATTAAATTAATTTAGCTTCGTGATAATCTTACAAAACTTATTGTTTATTAAAGAATGTGTAACCAATTATTTTTTTGTCTTAATTATTGCTTTAAAGAGACCTTATTTTATTATTTTTATTTGTAAATCCATTTTAATCATATTGTTTTATTATAGGTTATAACAGTTCAAGCCATGATCAACAATGTTCCTAAAACATTCACCCTCAACAATCTCTCTTCGGTAAGTAGAGTTTTCACTCCTTTGATTAGCGATTGTTCTTGTTGTTTAAATATTTTGAACTACAGTGTGTTTGTTTTCTATGAAACATAAGTATTGCTTAATTTACCCCACTTACAATTTACAGAAATTGATAAGCAATATCTTTTTTTCTTAACTGTTTTTAGGAAGTTTTATAAATAAAAAAAATTCAACAAATTATGCCTTAAAAACCTGTTTTTCCATAACATATTATTTTGGAAATATTAGATTTTGTGATAATTAATAAGTATTTTTTTTAAATACTAAAATTTTATCGAGATTGAGATAAGTATACAACAATAAATAACAACCCCCTCAAAATAAAAAGCTTAAATATGGAATATGAAACTAAATACATTATTAATTTAGTTAGATATTTGTTATTTAAATTAACTATTAAACTACAATAAAAATAAAGTTTAATTACGTAATTTTAAATCTATTAGAAGAAAAATGAAATATAAAGTAAAATATTTAAGATTGTAACGTTTAAAAACAGTTTAAATGAGTCAACATAGGTTTATATATAGTAATTTAAAATATTTACAAAACATGTTATTACTGTACTTTAGATAGCGATTCTACTATTTTGTGTTTTGAATAGGTTGATCATATTATATCATGTTCCCTTTTAAAGCGACATTTTCTGCCTTTATTTTTTTTTACAAAGTGCTTTATTTGTGCTAGTCTTTTAAATATGCAAGGCAATGGCCAATTAATTTGATTTTGCCATTTAGACTGAAGAGGGTACAATGTTTTAAGTAATACATTTCTAAATAAATTCTATGAAGAAAATGACTTTATAAATTAGTTTGCCTTCTTTACATATTGGTTCTTTTTAACTGTTACTAGCTGCACCTCTTATTGGTACAATTGTCCTTGTTAAAGTTGCAAAGGTTAACCAAAAAGGGCGGAATCAAAATATAGATTCAACAAAAATATTCATTAGTTAGGCAACATTGTATAGATTATTATCTTATTTCATACATTTTTTTGTTTTTTTTTATTTCTTTTATTTAGCCTTAAAATGTCTAATATTAATAAAAATTATGAAAAGCTTTAAAATATCTCTTGAAAACTACTGTATAATCTTTCTGTCCGTTTGTCTCTCCCTTCATTTTCCCTTTTTCTTATGTTTTGTATAATCTTATTCTTCCTGTCCTATTAATTTTACAGTTAATAAGATATATTTATTGTTTGATTTAAAATATTTTACTCGACAGTATAGATAATCTTTATATAAAAATTCAGCCGTGTATCTTGAACAGCGGCCGAGCAAATCCCGTTTCCTCATTACCAAAGCTTTTTATAGTGCATTTAGAAATGTTGTCATACTAGCCTACCATTGGTCAATTAAAATATATACTGGCCTGCTATTGGTAATTTAGTCTGTGTTTTGGCCTATCATTGGTCATTTGTTTATAGGCACTATAAAGGGCTTTCTCATTACTGTTCCTTATTGACAGGTAGACGGACTTACAGACGGATTGGCGGATGGACGGACAGACTATGTAAGGAATCCCTTATTATAGAGTAGCTTTACTACTAAAACTAAAAGAAAAGACACTAGGAAGTAAGGAATGGCTATCTGTATTATATTTAATCAATGTTTAACAATGTATTGTTTTCTTATAATGTACATTACATGGCAATAATTATTTGATCATTGATATAATCTTTAGTAAAACTTTAAGGATATCTAAAACATTGAAGAAGTTTTTGGGTTCTTTTACACAGAGTGCGTGTTGAGCAATGATAATCCCTCGTGTTTTTGAATAAATTGAAAACAAAGAGGTTTTTCTTCTTCCTATGCTTAACCACTGCGGCGGTGGTTCTTAACCCTACATGGCCCTAACCTGCAATGCTTTGACCCTGCAGGGTTAACCAGTACCCTATTTTACTAATTTCCTTACTCCTTTAAATACAGAGCTCCTAGATGCTTGGAGCGCAGCTGCTAATAAAGTAATAAACAAACAAACGAAAAACTACACCCAAAAAGGGTTTCAGTGAATTATAAAAAAAGATAGGTGGTGAAAGAATAACAAAAACATATTTTATGCTTTTCAAGCCTCGCATACCTAATTCATTCAATTTACTTTGATTTTTAGCCCAAACTGAAAAAATATAAAATGTACAATCCCAAATTCTTATTGTCGGTCTTCGTTAATTTTTTACTTGATTGTCCTTGAACATTTCTGTGTAAATGATCAACATTTTTCCTTCATTTTCTTTACAACTTCTGTCATATTTCTCACGGAATCTTCAAAAACTTTTTTTTTCTTTTTTAAAGTAAAGCTTTTCTTTAGATGGGGCCTGTAAGAAATTTTAAGTAATTTTAGACGAAAAAGATGATCATGTAATTATATTTTTTTTGGCCTAATATCAAAATTGAATTATTACATCATTGATTAACCTAACAAATTAATTAAAAGATTTTGAGTTTGGAGATTGTTTTCAATTTCAACTGATAATAAAATTAACAAGGATGACAACATCCATAAAAGCGAAGCACTGAAACGGTAGGACAAACGGACATTGACACTTGTATAGTGTCAGAACTGAATAATCATAATATAAATGTATAAGAGTCAAAGCAAATTTGTAAGTAAAAATTGTTGAAAAACTGCTTGATTCAGGATAATGTTTATGGACATACTTACATTTTTAGGACTTGATTATAGAGTTACTTCGCTTTTTACATTATACTTTGTTGTCCCAGGAATCAATATACCAAAAATTAGATCAATTGGATGATTAGATCACATAAAAATTTGTTGTTAAAAGTAAAAAATCAACATGTGAAAAATGGACGTACGGACATTTTGGTGATGATTATAGAGTTGCTATGCTTTCTAAATCGTACCTAACTACTAAAGAAATCACCATGCAAAATTTGAAATCGATAGGACAATTCTAATATGCCTAAATTAACGAAAAAAGCTATCTATCTCGGACGGACGGACGTACGTATGGACGGAAGGACCGACCCTTATTATAGAAAAGCTTCGCTTTAAAAAGTATTTACATCTATTTCTTATTTAAAAGCTTTGCCTTGATGCATGTTACCATCCTTATATTTTTTCTCCATCTCCTAAGTTTCATATAATTCTATATTATATTGTATGTAACATGAGTTTAAATTGCAGGGAACTAATTTTAAAAGCGTTGGGAAATTTAAACGTATTTTTCTTTTCACGTAAGGGTCTTTTTAAATTAATTTATAAAAGGTTCTATCGAATTTTTTGATTGAATTCATAATGACTTCGAAACTGAAGGATTTGAACCAGTTCTCATGCAAACTGAAAAATCTTGTATTATATTACAATTTTTACGAATACTAAAAAAGTCATAATACAAATACAAGTTTTGTTACCACAGACCCTCGTCCCCTTGGTATTGCTAATATTTTATTTTATAGCTTCGATTTAATGATGCAGTCATCCTTGTTATATAATATTTTTTATGTACTAGTTGATTTGCCCATAGGAGAGGGTGGCGAAGGTTAGGAAAATAGCCAAAAACCTCTTAAAGATATTCTTCACTAAAAAGTATAACCAATTTAGACAGTTGTTTTCTGAGATCATAAGTTACAGACAAAAAAACCTATTTCATTTTTATAAATAAGTCTTGACAAGGTTTTAGGCTATTTTTAAGCCCGTCCATATCCTTTCGAATATACAGTCACTAGATGCTAGGTGCGCAGCCGCTATTTACTTTATTTTATAGGATATTTATTTATAGGTGCGGAAACGCGAGGATCTGGGTAAATCCGGGGTGGAGGATATGGTGACCCTGAATGACCTGAACGAGGCCAGTGTCCTCTGGAACCTGAGGCTCAGATATGATTCTAACCTGATCTATACCTATACTGGCAGCATTCTGGTCGCTGTTAATCCATACAGGTATTGTTCTTAAATCATAATTGTATTCTTATATAAAAGTAACAGGATGTGTGTCATTGAACCGATATGGTTCTACATTACAGAGAAGCTTTTCATATAATGGTTTATAACTTTTTTTAGGGAGGGTTTTACCACCCTTATAAAATATTTTTTTTTTAAATTGAAATTAAAAGTAACCGCCCTATCAGAGTGCTCCTAGAGGCCTCGATAAAGAGTTTTAAAATTCAGACTTGTACCTAAATATCTGATTCATTTATTATAATTTTTGGATTTTTATTTTAAAACAAATAAATTAATAAAAATTTTTAGTATAATTTTTGGTTTCATAGATAATTAATTTTATATATAACATACCAAATGCATTGTTAACCCTTAACGGTCGGGGGGGGGGGGGGCGTTGAACGCCCCCCCATCCGGTTTTTTCTATCTCATTTTCTGTGTGTGAAAGATAAAGAGCCCAAACTGCTTGACTTTTTAAGTATGGGTATGACACATAACTGAGAGTTGAAATTTTTTGAATATCTCCATCCTGGCGGGCACAGGATGCCAGCAAACCTGGCAGGGTCATCCAGGTAAAGAGCAAAAATATTTTTTTTTGACTAAAACAAAGCATTTTATCATACCAAAATATTAAAAAATCCTCTAGTAGTACATCCTTATATAAAATAAAGGTGTTCAAGTCACTTTCAGGTTCCAGGCATGATCCTGCAGGTCCTGATCCTCCAGGTCTCCAGAAATCTTTAAAAGGCTCCTGTGGCCGCAATTTTTGACTTAGAGACTTCAAATTTTAAACTTAAGCTTTTCTAACATGTCTACATAACGTATTACAATTTCATGAAGATCCGCCGTCGTTTTCCCGCCGACCGACGACTGCGGCGGCTAGCAGCTGCCAAGTACAGCTGCGGCCGCTGAAATTTATATTTTGATATTTCTAATGTAAAATTTACATAAAGATAAACATTTTCTGGAAAAAAAATTTTCTTCTAGCTTCAAAAATAAGAAAATTACAGCCGTTTGAAATTTTTAAGTAAAAAAAGACCTAAACACAAAGGTTGTTAAATAAAAGGGTGAAGGAAGCGAAAATTGACTTAGACTTATAAAAGGTCGGAAATTCATTATCAAACAGAGGACTTGCACAAAAAAATTTAGCCCTCTAGCTCTAATAGGAACTGAGATAATAAGGGGGGGCGTTGAACGCCCCCCCCCCCCCCGACCGATTAAGGTGCGGCAAGGGGCCCGACTGTAAAGGGTTAATAAATACTACATTACAACTGTATCATAATAAATGGTATTTAAAATGCAGTTTTGGTAGATTTTATTTTTATTATTGTTATTAAATGTGACTTATGTATTATGGATTATTTGCTAATTTTAGGGGTAAAGTAATAACTTTTTTAGTCATATGATTTTTCAATTGAAAAGTAATTTTCAGGGATCTTAAGGGATATGACAATTGATGAAAAATCTGTATGCAAATTCCCAATGATATAAAATAAAATTACCCTAAATAATAAATTATGGGTTGAAAATTTTGGACATTATTGAAGCAACCAATTAAAACAGTTTTTTTAACCAAAATATAAGATTAAGTGGTTTTAAAACTTTGGATACCAGCTTAAATCACAGTACAATTCAAAAGGTTTTAATATAGATATTCATTTAACCTCATATACCTAACCATTAACCCCACAGGGTTGATTAACCCGGGTTGCATGGTCTACAGATTTCCAACTTGAATAAAAAAGTAAATGCTCATTGGTGGTTGTAATGGTTTTGTACATTTTGATATTCTTCAAATAGCCTCATTAGTCAGTAAAGAATAATTATAATAGTAATGCTGTATATGCTCTACAGTAAAGGCAGTGAAAGGTGAAAACTTTCTTTTTTCATTTTAGATTCTTAATAATATTTTTAACAATACTACCCTCCAGTAGTACAACCTTATTGGTGGTAAATTGTAAACACTGTTATTATGAACTGGCCAATTGAGATTAAGTGACCATTCCCAAAAGTTTAAACCAACAAATGAGAGAAAGTATCTTTTTTACTTTGGAGACAGTATTATTTAGATCCCAATGTTTTCTTTCTTCCTTGATAAAAGCAATATTATGGTAAATAAGTTTCCTAAAAGAACCAATCAAACTGTACAAAAAGTTAGTTTCTATCATTGATCATGAAAAAGTATTAAATTTAGTGAAAATTAGGGATCTTAGGGGATAAAGCAATAGGTGAATATTATACCTTACCAATGATGATAAACAAAATCAAACCTTCTGTAGAAAAAAATTATTTATTGCAAAATTTTGACAGTGCTAATTTGGAACCAACCAATCAAAATTCAAAGTACCCAAAGTCTTACAATCTAGACTAAAATAACAGAGTTATGAAATTTTGGTTACCAATGTAATTTACAGTCCAATGTCCCCTCCCTCTCTGGTGAAAATTAAGTGTGTGGTATCGTGGTTTATATGTGTAAGTTTGTACTTTTTTTTATTGCATTTGTTCGAAAATTCTATATTTAAAATTATATTTAAACTAAATATTTAAGTTATATTTGAACTTTTAAGAGGTTGGGAGTTTTATATCTATATTTCCGTTAATATTTGACTCTAGAGAGACTTTATCTTCTTTTCAGAGAAGCCTTATCATTGTTAATTGTCCCTAAAGGCTAAGTGTCATGTGTGACGTCATACAAATAGTCCATTATACATAACTTTTTTATGGGTTTCCTTTCTCACTTCTCGACTCCTCTCATCCCTCCTATTTTTATGACGTCACACATAAAACTTTCAAGTTTCACCTAACGGTCTAGAATCCCGTGTGGGTCAACTTAAAAGGAAACCACATGCACAATATTATTCATGCCCCAATTTTTTTTGTGGATTTGCCCTTTTCAAAGGAATGTCACCATCTTAAAATTCCAGGGCTCGGCAACCGCGTGTGTCAGCCGCGTGTAAGCCTCAGTGAAATAGTCATATTACAACTTTAAAATTCAGCTAGATGTGCAAATCTTTTCATAATTTTATTATTTTCACACAAGCGGGATTAAATTTGAGGCTTATTCGCGGCTGAGGCGCGGCTGCCGAGCCCTGTAAAATTCCTTCCTTGCATTCCATATAAATTATAATCCTTGCATTTGATCAGGGAGGGAGAGGACATTAGAAGTGTAAATAATCATGGTACCCAAATAATTGAAATTACGTTAAGGCTTAAACTTTGGTAACTTTTATTAAAGCTTGAAACTAGCACAATCCAAAATCTATAACTGATAATTTTAATCTATAGAAGGGGTGATTTTGTTTACTTTCATCATTGGGGACATCAATTTATCGTCCATTGTATTATCCCTCAAGAATCCTGCATATTACTGTAGTTAAATGTCAACTAACAAATAAGCAAGTATGACATGATATATGGATGTTGTCATCCTTGTAACATTTGTCATAAAAATATTTGAATGAAACCCTAGAGGTTTAATAACTGTATCTCCCCATCGCACTGTCCTTGTGTCGACTTGTTATTGGATCATTGAAATTCAACCAATGGTGTGGTGTGTATTAACACAGCCAAGAAGCAGAAAACTATTTGGTAGCAGACGAATAAGGTCATTAAAAAGGAAAGGAGGTAGTTAGCTGTACATACATTTATACAATAGATCTGTTATAATAATAGTATCTGCCTATCTATCTATATTTTTCTCTTTAACCTATTAGATTAAAACAATTAAAAATGTTTGACATCTTTGGACTTGATCAAGTGTCTATGTACAAAAACAAAATATAGTTTCTGCCTATCTATTATCTAATAGATTATAATAATTTAGAATGTTTGAAATCTATGAATTAGATCAAGTGTGTATGTACAAAATATGAATATAGTTTTTGCCTATCTATCTATCTTTTTTTCTCTTTAACCTAATAGATTATAATAATTTAGAATGTTTAACATCTATGGATTAGATCAAGTGTCTATGTACAAAATATGAATATAGTATCTGCCTATCTATCTATTTTCACTTTAACCTAATAGATTATAACAACTAAGAATGTTTGAAATCTATGAATTAGATCAAGTGTCTATGTACAAAAACAAAATATAGTATCTGCCTATCTATCTATATTTTTCTCTTTAACCTAACAGATTAAAATAATTTAGAATGTTTGAAATCTATGAATTAGATCAAGTGTGTATGTACAAAATATGAATATAGTTTTTGCCTATCTGTCTATCTTTTTTCTCTTTAACCTAACAGATTAAAATAATTTAGAATGTTTGACATCTATGGACTGGATCAAGTGTCTATGTACGAGAATCAAATAATTGGAACTCTGCCCCCACATCTGTTTGCTGTTGGTAAGTGTGTTTACAAAGGGGGGAGGCGGATGTGCCACTTTTTGAAACCAAAACTAAAAGACAACAAAGGAACTCGACTAAAAAAGAGTTACAGGTCTGAGATTTTGCATGGCAGTTGCTTTATAGGGGTACAATATGGAACTGTGAAGAAACGGCGGCGCAACTGCCGAAAACCGCCGTTTCCCGCCGAATTTTTTTTTTGCAATTTCTCGGCGGTTTTCGGCGGTTGCACCGCCGTTTCTTCACTGTTCCATATTGTAACCCTATAAAGCAACTGCCATGCAAAATCTCAGACCTGTAACTCTTTTTTTAGTTGAGTTCCTTTGACTTTTAGTTTTGGTTTCAAAAAGTGGCACATCCGCCTCCCCCCTTATTGAAAAATAACAGGATGCCTGTTTCTTTGTCTGTCAAAGGATCTCGCTATCCGCCGCGCTGTAACAATATTTTTGTCTTTACAGCTTCTTATAGGTCCAGGTAAGTTATATTACTATTTTTGGGAGAGTACCGTCACACTCTTAAGAGAATCGTCTCTGAAACCCCCCACCCCAAATTTTTCTTACTTTTTCTTGTAAAATCTTTAATTAAAAGTGGAGGGCTGACTAAACTACCCTCTTCCCTCAAGTATAAAACAATATATTCTCTAGAGGCGTAGCCGCTAGCGACAAGGTAATCGTTATGAAATTCAGAATTTAAATTCGAAGCAGGCATTACCAATTAATCAGTATAATTAATGTATACTTGATTTTAAGCCTTTTTATGAAACAACCTGACGCATTCCATTATATTTATTGACTACTATTGATTAAGACATACGTGTATTTAACTTACCAAAGAATTTGTTTGTATAAATACATATCTTACTTTCTAAATTTCCGGGGCTAAAAAGGGGTTCATATTTCCAATGCATGTATTGTGCGTAGAGCAGCTACCTTACAAATATAGTAAGTCCGTTATTACGTTACTCCGCCAGAGAACGTAAGTAAATTGAATATATATTCCTGGGTTAGAAAATACATTGCTCTTCATTTGCATTTTGTAACCAGGAGGTGGCCTAAAAATAGTTTTAAACCACCCTAAGACCTAACTATGAAAATAAGATAGCCTAAAACCATATGTGGGCCTAAAAGAAGCTTCCCTAAAGTGGTCAGTGATTATTTAAATGTTAAGCTGGAGACAAGAAATGTCTTACCACTTATCAATGCTCCGCTCCTTATGATTATAATTGTCCTTGTATTGTTTAAAAATAGCGAGGTGCTAAATTGCTAAAAATGCTAGAGGCATTTTTGCAACATCATTTGTTTGAATAAGCTATGCAACTTTTTTTTTGTTTTTTAAATGAATTGACATATATGTATATTTAGGTGGGAGGGGAAAATTACACTGGTACCAAAAGTTTTATAAGAATGTTTACTAAAAATTATGGGTGTTTTTATTGAATTGTGAATGGTTGGTTCCAAATTATTAGTGTCGAACTTTCCATTTAATAATTTTAATTTTTAGAAGGGGTGATTTTATTTATTATCAATGGGGAGGTATCTTCAGTTGTCTTATCTCTTAATAAGAAAGCCATAACTTTTTTGATAGAAAAGCGAAAGAATCAAAGGTTGAGCGGTTATCGAGATTTTTTGGTACAGATGAACACACACATACATGATAAAAAACATCCTGTTACTTTTAAAACACTTGAATAGCCCTTTCTCTCTGCAAGTCAGTGTATACCAAAGCCTTTGAATTGATTTTCAAGTATGGCTTCGATTCCGATTAATATCGGCTGGATTAAAACCGGTTCTTAGCCATACTGAAAAATCATGTAAAGCATCGTATTACAAATAATTTTCCTCAATTATTGAAATAAACTTTTTGTAAGTTCAGGTCTCCAGCCCCTCGGGATTAAAAAAACTGATTTTAATCTTATAATGTTTTATTTGAATACCTGCGGAAAGCTGTCTATAATACGATGCAATAGATAACTATTCTGCAACTATGTTTTTCTTCGATATCTCTTTGTTAATAATGATAATGAATAATTACTGTACATTTTATCATTAAGAAAAATAGCAATTCATACTATTTAAAAATAGTATTAATTGTAATTTATCGCATCGTATTACAAAAGCTTAGATAGTAAAACGATAAATTACATAAATAATTTCAATTTTTCTAGCCCCTAGGGGCCGAAGGCCTGGGCTAATAAAACTGGTATTAATATTGTATTTTTTTTATTTTCTATTAGTAGAAAATTGTCTGTAATACGATTATATACATGATTTTTCAGAATGGCAAAGAACCTATTCTAATACAGCGGATAATAATCGGTTTCGAATCCTTACTGGAATAGTTATTTCTTGCATCGTATTATAAACGGCTTTCCGTGGATATAGAAAGTACAATTATGAGATTAAAACTATTTTTTTTTAGCCCCGAGGTGCCGAAGGCAACGGCTAAAAAACTGGTTTTAATCTTATGATTGTACATTTCTATATTCGTAGAAAGCTGGATATAATACGATGCTAGACATAGTTTTTTTTCGTATGGATGAAAACCGGTTCCTATCCACCGGATTCGAATGAATACGAGAAAAATAATTATGCACATTACCCAGGAAGGAAGTAGACAATGTTCCAT
This sequence comes from Acartia tonsa, assembly GCF_053477335.1. NCBI lineage: Eukaryota > Metazoa > Arthropoda > Copepoda > Calanoida > Acartiidae > Acartia > Acartia tonsa. Next base: position 7,438,498 of record NC_137266.1, on the reverse strand, counting down.
AAATTGTAATGTATCATTGGGGAGGTACAAAATGTTGTCGTCCATTGTCCTATCCCTTGAGATCTGTGCATACATACTTTTACACCTACATAAACACTAAATCACACCCTCGTCAATACAGAAAAGATTGTTTTAACGCATAATCATTTTGGTGTTCGATCTCATCAACAAAAATGTTATACACAGCATAAAGTTTATTATTTTAGTAGGGAATCTATTCATGTGTATGTGTATCTGTCATTCAAATTTCGTTTTAACTATTATTTTTTCTTTATTGTTCTAATTTTCTGTATTAGTCTCTCTTTCATATTTTTTCTCAATCTATCTTTCCATCTCCTCTCTCTCTTTCATTGCTCTCTCCTTCTCTCTTTTATTCATTCTCTCTCTCCTTCTCTCTTTTATTTTATCTCTCTCTCTTTCTATCTATCTCTTTATGACAAAATCATCCTTGTTTTAAATAAAGTTATTCTGGAAGGAAACATTGAATTATAAATTACCCTGGTACCCAAAGTTTTATAATTCAGTGCTCTTATTCGTTGGCTTTAAAACTTTGGGTCAAAACTGTAAATCCAATAACTTTAATCTACAAGAGGAGTAATTAAAATCATCATGAATTTTAATGATTAATATTTTTTACTATTTTTGTTAAAAAAAAGGTTTATGTGGTAGTGATAGAAGACCTCCCTTCATAATATGATGTGTTTAGCTATATTCCGGAAGAAACAAAAAGAATCGTTGGCAAAATATTGTGCATATTGTGAATGTTTTCACACATTTACTAAATATGCCTTTAGGAATAATTGAATTGTGTGTCATCTTAATGGACAAAAAATCTATATACATCCCCAATGATAAACCAAAATACCACTTTTGTAGAAAAAAATTATTGGTTAAAATGTTTGGACACGTCTAGTTTGAACCAACCAATCAACATTATATCAAGCAAACCAATAGGAAAATTAGTTTCTAAAACTTTGGGTACCATTGCATTTACAGTACAATTTACGCTCCCTCCCTGGTAAATTAAAGAAATCAGAGGTGGATTCTTAAAAAATCTGTAGTTCAAAACTATTGTTCAAAAAGAATTGACACTGCTAATTTGTACTGTACAATTTTTTTTAAGAATCCACCTCAGTACAAATTAGCAGTGTCAATTCTTTTTTAACAATAGTATTGAACTACAGAAGGGGATTTTTTGTTTATCATCATTGCCCATTTTCCTATCTCTTAGAATTCCTGTATAATAACCACACCAAATTTTAAGTATTCTAATGTTTTATTGGCTATTTTCCTGAAATATCAATTTTGTATAAACATATTTCGCACTAACGTCCATAAAGGTATTGTGCCATAGTCGTTGTCATGAATGAAATGATGTTCGATCATAACCGCTGTTTATTGCACTAGTCCCCAAAGTTTTATAATAATGTTTTCTTATTCGTTGGTTTAGCAACATTGGGGACTTTCATTAAATTCTGTAATTTGAGTGTCCCAATCGTTTTAACCACTAATTGTAATCTACACAAGAAGTAATTTTGTGTAACTTCAATGGGGGTGGTAAATCAATTTATCGGCCATTGACATATCCCGTTAGTTGCATAAGTACGGTAAATTATTACAATAGCATTGTCAAACCTTCTCTTATATTTTCACTATTGCGATATGCACTAGTTGGCTGTATGACAATTTTGCGTTTGTGATGTCACATCGTGGAGTAAGTAATATATATTTTGACCAAATATAGTCATTCTATAACCTTACCCTTATTTGTTGACTTCTTTTTACAACTTCTCATATTTTCTCCTATTTTCAGAGACAATTGATATATAATTACTTGGATATCACACCTGATTTTCATGTTCTCTAATAAATTGAAACATGCAGCGGGCTTAAATAATCATTCATCCCCTTTTATCCCACCCCCTCCCCTCATTAATGTTGTCACCCTTGTATTTTGTTGGTATAATGAGACTGTTTCCTTATTCTTCCTATTGTGGTGCTTGTTGCTTGTGAGAATATTGTCCTATTGTCTTTAAGCTTTGATTCAAAGCTTGTTTTCAATTAACCCGTGTCTGTTGGTCATTCTGTCAATGCCATTCTTTTCTCTCTTTCTCTCACTATTTCCTCTCTTACTTTCTCGTTTACCCCCCCCCCCTCTCTCTCTCTTTCTCTCTCACTATCATTTACACTCTTTCTTTCTCTATTACATGGTTTGCTTTTATTGATGTTGTTATCCTTGTTTATTTAACACACAGCATGCAAATCAATGTTTTTATGTTGTTTGACTTTTTATTTGTTGTTTGTTGTCAATTTTCGTGATTTTAGTGTGTCATAAATTTTAGGTTGTATATTGGGAGGGAGGGAACAATTAGATATAAATTACACATCATTTTGTCTAAATATGTTTATTCGTGGGCTTGAAACGTTGGGTACTTTTATTAAATCCAGACGGTTGGTTCAAATTATCAGTGTTTTAACTTTTAGCTCTAGTAGCTGTGTATTCTAAGAGGGTTGGAGATAATTGCCTGAAACCATCCCAAGACTTTATTTAAGAAACAAAAAAACCTAAAAACCCTTTCTGATTTTATGTTAAGCTTCACTGAAATGGAAAACACAATTGGTTTAGTGGTTAGCAAGATCTTAACGGACAAACAAATAAACCTTACTACTTTGAACAAATAACATAGAGTGATCAACACATTTTATTTTTATTTGAGTCCAATACACAGTGTTTCATTATATAATTTTAACAATCGGTTTATAAATAAAAAGACATGGTATTTGGATGAGTACAAGATACATAATCTATAATACAAAGTAGCTTAATGTCTGTCCGTCCCTTAAGATCTCTGTAACCACTGAACCGATTGGATTCTACTCTTCAGGGATTATACTGGTCCTGTGGTGGTTTTAGACTATTTTCATGGGGGTGGGACACCCACAACCCCCCAAAAAACAAAAAATACTCCCCCCCCACCCAGTAGTACTTAATTAATTTTTTTAAAAATTATCTCATGGGCCAAAGCCCCTAGAAGCTAGAGGGTGAAGCCGCTAGTTAAATATAAATAAACAATTATAAATATATAAAATTAACTTTTTTACAGGTGCCACTGCCTACTCGCGAATGATGTCCCAGGGTGAAAACCAAGTACTGGCCATTACAGGAGAGAGTGGCGCGGGTAAAACTGAGACGGCTAAATTAATTTTACAGGTATTGTACACATCTTATAATTTGTTATTTAAAATAACATGGGAACGTATAAAGTAGCTACACTACTAATCAAAATATTTTTGTATTATTATGCCTTTCTGAAAAAAGGGTATGTTTGTCTGTCTATCCTTATATATAAGTAACAGGATGCCTTTGTGTGTCCATTTGTACCGAAGGATCTTTCTAACCGACTTGAGGCCTTTAGGGCTGCGTAGCCGCTGGTAAAAAATATTGGGTATATTTTTTATGAAAACTATTCTTGTTTAATTCTAGCTTTACTAAGTCTATAAATTGAACACAGTAATAGTGTCTGACTGATTATGACGTAACAAAAAAAATTAGCCAATGAGAGGCCGTTATTGACCAATGGTAAAATTTATAGTGGCCTCTCATTGGCTATTTTTTTTTGTTACGTCATAATCAGTCAGACACTATTACAGTGTTCCTATAAATTGAAATATTGAAGCTTAAACTTGGAACTAAACTAAGAAATTAAATATAAATCCATGCACAACTAGTAAACAATGAAACAATAAAAAAGGATGACAATGTAAATAGAAGCTCGTCAGAACTTGAAATAAATAACTGTACATTTACAAATATAGAGTAAAAAGCTAGGAATTGAAGAAAAACAAAATATACAAAATTTGGATATAAAAAGTCAAATCTAGGATTCTAATGAAGCAATACTTTCATTTTAGGAGGAACTATTCAGATGATTCGCTTACAACATAGAGTCTAATTTTCAAAATTAAATTTATGCAAACATTACTTATATAAAAAAGATATTTTATGTTTAAGTAATAAGCTTAACCTTGAGTTTCTGGAAATGATAACAAAATTGCAACGGATAGACATGCTCTAGTTGTTTAGAAGAGCTTCGATTTAAGAATGAAGAAGAATAGATTAATTAGAGCTGTTTAGTTAGTAGAATTACAATAATTAGACAGCAAAATTTGTTTTACTATGCTTCAACTATCTATATCCATAGAAATGATCAAAACAAAATGCATCTTATACCAGTCTTCGGCACCACGGGGCTATAAAACTAGTTTTAATCTCATAATTGTACTTTCTATATCCGCGGAAAGCCGTTTATAATACGATGCGAGAAATAACTAATATTATCTTTTCAGATATTTCGTATAATGGAAGGGGGGGGGTTGCTCTTTCTATGCAACTATTGCTTTGTTTATCTCTTTAAACATTAAGATATCAAAATTAAAATTAACTAGATTTATGGCTTGAAATACAAGAATTTTTTCTAAACAAAAGACAAAAAAACAAGGATTGTCTTATTCTGAAAACTGCAGCTACATAAACATTAGAACATTTTTAGATACAAAAATAAGTTTATCAATGGAGTGGTTATGTTCCCTGGTAAAAGAAATAATAACCAAAAATTTTAGCTGTTGTTTTGAATCCTACTTTCCCCATGGGGAATTGGACGGATGGACGGACAGGCAAATGGGAAAAGGAATGACGGAGACCAAAATACATAACTTTTGCACCACTTTTGACGTCATATTCTCTTTTTTAGGGTTTTTCTTTCCCACTTCTCCTCTCATCTTCTCTGACGTCACAGGAATCAAAAGTGTCACAACAGTTATGTATTTTGGTCTTCGACAAAAGATTAGATTTGCTACTATTAGGTTTTGGAGCTAACACCAATAAAATACCCTCCACCAATTCACAGTATATAATGCTTTATCCTACAAAATAATCAAAGAGCAGCTTCTCGGCAATTAATTATTACTCACCCCACAAAGAATTAAACATATTTATTGTCAACTACAGCTCTTTAAAAAGAAATGATAAAGATATTAGTTTACAAATTGTTTCACTAAATGGTTGGAAAATTATAAGATACTAGGATCTACTGACTCTGTATTCGACAGCCTAAAACCATAACAGGAACTATGTAAAGCTTACCTAAAATGGAGAAACCAACCGGTTCAGTAGTTATTGAGATCTTAAGCTTCAGACAAAAAAAACTTCATTACTTTATATGATAGGATATTGATGCCTACCCGTTCTTCTAATCACAGGACCAATAAGAATCTGCTTTTCAGAGAATATTCATACTGGTCAACAATGGTTATAGGTTTTTTTCTATCTTGGTGCCAAGTAATATATATGCTAAATCTTTTCAAACGTTATGGGGATAGGGCTGGTTATCTCCGCCCCACTCCACGGGGAATTAGACCATAAAGGCTAACGAAGCCACTTATTATAATTCATAATTTTCTAACCTGTGAGTACATTTATCTGATGGCGTGGGGTTTCAAGTGCCAAACTTAATTATTACAATTTAATTTAATATCTTTGTCTCTTTACCAAGAGTATTTGTCAAACTGGTCAGGACAATAGGGATGTGTCTATGATAGAAATTAAATCTTTTCCAGAAATGTATGATTGAAATATGTTTACAAAAGCCATTTGCCTTTTCTGTATAGTGAAGGTGGTTAAAAAATAGGATAAACCCATCCGAAGATATATCTTAAATCTTTCTTGAAGTATATAACCCGAATAGTCTTTTTTGAGATCATCATTATATCATAAAAGAATCATTTCTAAACAATTAAAAAGTTAAGTTCCATAAATAAACAGTAAGATTCATAAAGTAGAGATTTATAAAGTAGGTGTGCTTCAAAATATACTTGAATTTGTATTTTTCAGTATTTAGCAGCTGTGAATAAATCGTCCTCCAACCTCGTAACTGAGCAGATATTGGAGGCCAACCCGCTGCTGGAAAGCTTTGGTAATGCCAAGACATTGAGGTAAGCTTCTGTTTAATTTGTTTTAAATGGTGCGATGCTTACTCTTAAATTTTCTGTCGATAATTGCAACCCCCCCCCCCTGTTTCCCTTTTTCACAAAATAGTAGCAGGGGGGGGGGGGGTATTACAGGGATAATGCAATTTGGCGGTTAAATATCCATATGTGCTAATTTTATGCGGCTGTGGATTGTCGCAAAAATGTAGCTTGTCTGAAGAAATAGCATTTTGGAGGCTGCAAATTTGGATTATGAACAAAAATATATTAGACATGGGTTGAATTTTTCACTTTCAATCATGAAGAACCGACGATTGAATAATAACAGATTTTTAAAAGATTTTATTTCCTTTCAGAAATGATAACAGTTCAAGATATGGCAAATTTCAAGAGATATTCTTCAAGAATGGAGTTATTTCAGGTATGGACATATAAACTTATTGTTAGTAAATGTAGAGTTGCTTTGCTAAAAAAAAGAAAGCAGTTGAAAACTGATAATCACTCCACCCCTTATTTCTGAAATTAATTGAAAATTGAGGAGTGGGGTAATTTGTTTCGGCGATATCCTCTTAGAAATTTCTTTTAAAAATTCTCCCCCGACAGAACTATGACTCTGGCAGAGAACGCAATTTTTTAAATTAGGTTAGGTTATAGGTTAGAGGGCCGAGCGACTGCAGCTAGGCAGGCTAGGGGGCCGAGCACTGCGGCCAGAGTCTCATAGTTCTAGTTGAAAAAAATCCTTAGAGGATAATATATTTTTCCCTATGTAGAGGCCTTGCGTGACTATAATAACTCAATATAACAGAACCACCTGACCTAAAGCAATAAACATACAAACATGAAACTATACCCCTTTATTTTCAATTAATTTTATAATAGAGGGAGGTTTATCGATGATTAAAAGAGTAATTTGTGTGAAAGCGCAAAGCAGATCTTTAAACAAAATATTGTGATAATTTTGCGACGTTTAATGACAATTTTTGCAGGTGTTAACAATAGATTTGTTTAGAATGATTATATTATTTTGAAAAAGGTTGAAATACTCATGTGCAAATACCCCCCAACAAGCTTATTCTTTTTCCAACATATTTAGATTAGTAAACTTATTTGATTTTGAAATTGTTTCTTAACCACCATTCAAGTTTTTTTTCTATCTTACAGTTTTTATTTTCATATATTCATCTATGTAAAAACTCAAATCAACAATACAAAATAAAATAAAAATAAAGTGAGAAAATTTTTGCTCCAAGGACCTAATGTCTTTAAGATTCAGCTGGATAACAAAACCAGTTCCTAAACAGGCAATCCAACTTTTCGGAATGTTTTGCACACAAGCGGGTTTAAGTACGAGGCTCTTGTTATTTTCTTAAAGGGCAGTGGAATTTAAAAAGGGTTAGAATCATTCTAATAATTACATTTTGAGAAATGTTTTGCACATGGTCTAAAAATCCACAAACGCATGAGAAATTTTTATAAAAAAAAAAACTACAAATCATTCTTTTATTTTAACAAATACAATTTGTCTTACTAGTCTTATAATTTATTTTGTTAATGATATCCTCTTCTTGTGCTATCAGCTGCTGCCCTAGCATTTAGGTGTTGCAAGGGGCTGCAAAAATAGCTTTAAACCAAACCAAGACATAATTCTAAAAATGAAACCAAAATGAAGCCTAAAACCATCATGGGACAAAAGTGAAGCGTACCTAAAATATAGAACCAAATATGTTCAGTTGTTATTGAGAACTTAAGCTTCAGACTAAAAAAAACCTTACTACTTTATATAAAAGAATATGCTGATTTTTGGGACTTTTATTGACTTTTGATTGGTTGGTCATTTTCTTATCCCTTTAGATTTCTGCTAAGACTGCTGAATCGTTTAGGTTATGAGTTTTAGGGTAGATTCAAAAACGTCGTTATAAATCATTATTCCCCCCACACCCAAATAATTTTAAGATACCACTTAAGGAGTTTTGTTTAATATTTATTTAACTTCATTTCTTTCAATTTTTCAAATTAGATAAAAGAGCATGAAGCAAATACCATGTTTTAAGCCTGCTATAGTTAGGTACATAAACTTCCACTGTGTATTTGGAGAGTGCTTTATTTTCTGTCGATAGATTGTTTTATTTCTCTTCATATTTCCTATGCTTCATTGCTATTAATATATGTATATATGGGTTATTTTTGTTGATATTAATTATGATGTACATCAATTTAATGTCCACTTCTATGTTATATAAAAGTACCCAAACTTTTTTATGTCAACGAATGAGATAACATGTCTATAGTAAAGCTAAAGGTAGTCCAGTTTTCAAATGGATTTTTAATTAGATCCAAATTAAAACCTTTGATTTTCCAAAATAAAATTGTCCATTTGAGTAGCCTACCGTCTCATGTAAAAATGACATAATAGCACACGATTGCGATTCTTCATATGCAATAAATTTGAATGTAATTTTTGATGAATTAATTATGTTTTTGCAATGTGAAAAAATAGTAGAGCTTTAAAAACAAATCCTAAACAGAATATCTGTTTATCCTGTAGAATCTCGCTAACCGCTGAACTGATATGGTTCTCCTTTACAAGGTCTAAGGAAGGATTATAACTATTTTTTTGGAGGGTACCACAAACCTCCCAAAATGAATTGCACTCAGATAAAAATAACCACCCCCCCCCCTCCCAAATTCTGAGGAAGCTAAGTATTTTTACCAAAGAAGGTGTATCAACTTTTTTGCTTTTTATTTAAGATAGCTAGCAAGTTCTTTCAGTAAGTAGTAGATGTAAAATTTTTCATAGAATTCAGATATGCAATCGTTTTTTTTTGTAGACCTCTTATTTTTTAAGTAATTTAAGTTTTAAAAAAAAATAATTAAGTCGGTTTTAAGGTACTAAAATGCAACAAAATAAAAGAAGAAAATGGCCAGTATGAACAAAAATAGTAAGATCTTTAATTTGACACCTTACTTTTAAAATTCTGTTGAGTAATTATTGAAAAAATCTATTTTTTTAACCTCGGTTTAATAAAAACTTTAGACCTAAATATTTTCTCAAACAGACATAAAAAACATGGGTTCATATATACCTTTAGAATCAGAAAAATATTACGAATCCATTCTAAGCGAAATTGAAAAAGTTTTAAAAATTGTAATAAAAAATAAAAAAAAATAAAAAGTTTATTTTAAGAATTGTAACTACTAAACTAGCCAATCACAAATCGCGAAAATTGACGAATCGCGAAGCTTAACCTATAAAGTTAACCAATAGAATTGCCAAAAAAAAGGAGAACGTTCATACAATATATACAATAGATACTACAATAAATATAGTGATATTACAGAACATGTAAAGAATGAAAAATTATGAACAAATATGCAACAGTCTGTTTATAAACTTCAAAACAATGCAGTTAAAAATACATTATTGTTTCTTGTGTTTAAAAAATATCTGCTACATTGCATTGTCTTTTGTTTAGGTTTTGTTCAGGTTTTATTCAAGCTAACCCTTTAAAGCCGAAGATTATGATTCTTAAAATAAACTTATATTTTTTATTTTAGTTTTATAAAAGTTTTTCAATTTTGCTTAAAATGAATTCGTATTAGTTTTCTCATTCTAAAAGTATATATGAACACATACTTTTTATGCCTGTGAGAGGATATTTTTAATTTCAAAGTTTTAATTAATCCAAAGTTAACAAAATAGATTTTTTCAATAATTATTTAACAGAATTTTAAAAGTAAGGTGTCAAATTAAAGATCTTACTATTTTTAATCATACTGGCCATTTTCTTCTTTTATTTTGTTGCGTTTTAGTACCTTAAAACTGACTTAATTATTTTTTTTTAAACTTAAATTACTTAAAAAATAAGAGGTCTACAAAAAAACCAATTGCATATCTGAATTCTATGAAAAATTTTACATCTACTACTTACTGAAAGAACCGGCTAGCTATCTTAAATAAAAAGCAAAAAAGTTGATACGCCTTCTTTTCTATATAGACTTATTAAACATCATTAGAATAACGTTATGTTCATGACATATAAGTTTTAATAAAAATGCCACTTCAAAATGAAAATTTCTATATACATACAAAATTACACATATCATATTTTATTTTAAACTTTTATTTCATCAAGTTTTGAAGATTTTTGCTACATTGTAAAAAGCCTAAATAATCTTTCAATGATCTCTTCCTGACGTATTATAATTTGAGAAGATGCATTTATGTACAAATTACATACACACACACACACCCACACACACATACATACATACATACATACATACACACACAAACACACACACATACATACACACACACACATTTATACACACACACACACACAAACTTACACACACACATACACACACATAAATACACACACACACACATACACACACACAAACACACACACATACATACACACACATGCAACACACACATACATACATTCATACACACACACACACACACACACACACACACATACATACACAAGTATTATATCAAGGATAGGGATATAATATCATTCTTTAATTATACTGGTACCCAAAGTTTTATAATCTGTATTATCTAACAACTTTGGGTACTTTTATTGCGTGTCCAAACTTTCTAATAATTTTAATCTACATCAGGGGTATTTTGTTTATCAGTATTGGGTATGCAAAAAATATACCGTCCATTGTATTATCCCTTAAGATCCCAGGAAAGGGAAATAAAAGATTTAAATAATTAAAAACGACGAAGCCCAAAATACATAACTTTTGCACCACGTCGTCTTCCTGTGACGTCATAAAATGAGGGAGATGAGAGGAGAAGTGGGAAAGATAATCCCTAAAAAAGAGATGGAGAATATGACGTCAAAGGAAGACGACGTGGTGCAAAAGTTATGTATTTTGGGCTTCGTCATTAAAAACTCTTCCTTTAGGCAGAAATAGTTTCAAGATTTTATATTCCTTTCCCTACATAATTATGCAAATTAATACTTCTTTCTCATATACTTATGCAAAGTTGGTAAATAAGACGGATAAAATTATTCTTTCTTAGATTCCCAAAATACAAACTTCTGTATTTTGTTGCATTGAGTAGTAATAATAAAGTATTGACTGTTTTCTTCAATCTCTCTTTTTTATCTATTTTTTCTCTTTATCTCACTCTTTTATCTCTTTTTCTACATTGCCCTCTTTCTTTCTATCTATTTTCTCTCTTTTCTATTTATCTCTCTATCTCTCATCTTTTTCTCTTTTTCAATATATTTTTCTCTTATTATTCTCTTTCTCTATCTTTTTTCTCTTTCTTTCTCTCTCTCTCTCTCTTTCTTATTTTTCAACCACTCTTTCTCTTTTTTTTCTCTCTCTTTCTTCTCTCTATCTCTATATTTTCTCTCTATTCTCTCTATCTCTATATTTTCTCTCTCTCTATCTCTCTATTTTGTCTTTTTTCTCTGTGACTCTCTTTTTCTCTTTTTTTCTCTCTCTCTCTCTTTCTCTTTTTCTCACTCTCACTATTTCACTTATTCTTTCCCCTTAAAATAATCTTAATATCTCGATAATTTTAGGTTCCAAGATAACCGACTACCTGCTAGAAAAATCTCGCCTAGTAACCCACGCCCCCGAGGAGCGTAACTTCCACGTGTTCTACGAGCTGTTGTCCGGCCTCACGGACGAGCAGAAGGGCAAGTACGGCCTGATGACGGCCGAGAAGTATTTCTACTTGAACCAGGGCGGCAGCTGTGTTATCGATGGCAAGATGGATGGGGAGGACTATCAGAATTTGGTGTCGGCTATGCAGGTATAAATTTAGTTTCCTGATCTGTTTGCATGATGATTCCTGTGACAGTTAGGTACGATTTAGAGAGAGAAGCAACTCTATAGTCACTACCAGAAAGTCCAGTTAAAACTTTATGAAAATTTCTTTTATTGTGGTATTATTTTCCTATTTATCTGATTTTTTTAGTACTGATTTCTTGGACAACAATGTAATTATTATTAAACTTATAGATATATCTTCTGATTACAAAATTTTAACACTCTGCAATTGTTGTCATAATAGTTAATTAAGCGATAATGTATTTTCAAATTAATCAGTACAGCTTTTATTTTTTTTTAAATTTTAGGTTCTTGGATTTACTCAAGAAGAACAGGATGTAATATTCAAGATTATTTCATCTATTCTACACTTGGGAAATGTTTATTTCCATAGGTAAATCTTTTGTGTGATTTTTTATTATTTTGGCTTGCCACAATTCTTTAATGTTTCCAAATTTGGTATTTATAATTCCTATTAAAACTAGGATAACAACATCCATAAATAGCAAATTGCATGTTTGAATCAGCAAAGTGAGTTATAAAGTAGATGTTATGAAAGAGAAAGGTTATGCGATCAATCATCATAATACAAAGTAGAACGATGTTTGTTTGTCTGTCTTGTTTGTTTGTAGCGAAGGAACTCGCTAACCGCTGAACCGATCGGGTTCTCCTTTACAGGGTAGCTTCTCATAGGTCCCGGGAAGGTTTATAACTATTTTCTCGGGGGCTGGGACACCCCTAACCCCCCCCCCCCCCAAAAAAAAAATAGAGGTTAGGGGCGAAACCGCTAGTCATTATTAAATCATTGAACATCTAAAAAATATAAGTGAATTTGTCTTACGCAGCATGAGCTACATAAAGTAAATCATGTACTGGATGCTCTTTGCCATTAGTACAGAGAATCATTACACAAAATTTCAGTCATCTATCTTAAATAGAAGTCGAGAAAATCATATGTCTCTATTAGTAATACGGACGGACTGTCAGACAAAGTGAATTATAGTGTAGCTTTGCTACTAAAATGTGTTTATTATATTAGGGTTGGGCCGAATATCTGGCAAACGTTCCATATCCGGCCGGATAACCGGATATCCGGCATTAAAAATCAGCCGGATATCCGTTATCCGGATAGTTTCATTATCTGGTATCCGGCCGGACATTGAAAATGGCCGGATATCCGGCCCAACCCTTTATTATATCACTAACATCATCTTGTGTTACAGAAAGCAACTGAAGCACGGCGAGGGTGTGGAGGTTGGCAGTGACGTGGAGATCAAGTGGGCCGCGCATCTGCTGCAGCTCAACGTGGCTGGCATTGTGAAGGCCATGGTTCTCAAGCAGAGGGAGGAGAAGGGGGAGGTCATCACTGTGCCCCTCAATATAGATCAGGCTTTAGGTAATTATTAGTTTGTTAATTTTACCCACCCCTGCCTCTTATTTTAAAATAATGTTAAAATAAAGGAGGTGGATTAGTTTTCCTTTAGGTTATATTGGAAACAGGGTAGCCCTGCAGGGGTTAGACATTGAAATAAATAACTACCCCAACCCCTCCCTTTTACATTTAGTTAAAAATTCTTTTGTACATTTAAAATTTTGCAAGCATCTTTTTCGCAAAGGTTCCATAAGATTTATTTCCTCCGTAGGGGATAGAAAAATCATAATCAAATGCTTTTACTTGCCAATATCCAAATTATATCCTTTTTACAGTACGGATTAATATATTTTATTTTTAGATGCCAGAGATGCCCTTGCTAAATCGCTGTATTCCACCTTATTCAGTTGGATTGTCTCCAGGCTTAATAAGATTATTAGCGAAAAATCCTCTAGAAGGTAAAGAAGTTGTATCAACTTTTTTTTTTATAGCTAGCCGGTCCTTTTAGTAAGTAGTAGATGTAAAATTTTTCATAGAATTCAGATATGCAATCGGTTTTTTTGTAGACCTCTTATTTTTTAAGTAATTTAAGTTTTTAAAAAAAAAATTAAGTCGATTTTAAGGTACTAAAATGCAACAAAAAAAAGAAAGAAAATGGCCATTATGAACAAAAATAGTAAGATCTTTAATTTGACACCTTACTTTTTCAATTCTGTCAGGTAATTATTGAAAAAATCGATTTTTTTAAACCCACGAGAATAAAAACTTTGAACTCAATTTTATCATTTCACAAGTAAAGAAATATGGGTTCATATATACCTTTAGAATCAGAAAAATATTACGAATCCATTGTAAGCAAAATTGAAAAAAAAGTTTACAATATAGTATATAAACTACAATAAAAGGAATTATATGAAAATATCATATTATATTGTACAGGTAACGTCTTAACTTTTGAATTGAGTATAAAAATGGGAAGGGGGTATAGAGGGGGTAAAGAGGGGGTAAAAAAGGGAAGACGATAGTGTTGCCAGAACAAAAAATACAATTGGCCATTTTTTAATTTTTTAATTTTTTTACTTTTTTTCAATTTTGCTTACAATGGATTCGTAATATTTTTCTGATTCTAAAGGTATATATGAACCCATGTTTTTTATGTCTGTTTGAGAAAATATTTAGGTCTAAAGTTTTTATTAAACCGAGGTTAAAAAAATAGATTTTTTCAATAATTACTCAACAGAATTTTAAAAGTAAGGTGTCAAATTAAAGATCTTACTATTTTTGTTCTTACTGGCCATTTTCTTCTTTTATTTTGTTGCGTTTTAGTACCTTAAAACCGACTTAATTATTTTTTAAAAAAACTTAAATTACTTAAAAAATAAGAGGTCTAAAAAAAAACCGATTGCATATCTGAATTCTATGAAAAATTTTACATCTACTACTTACTAAAAGAACCGGCTAGCTATAAAAAAAAAGTTGATACACCTTCTTTGTAAAATATAGATATAATTATGTTCTAAATAGCTTAGATTTCCTTTATATAGTATATACTATTTGAAATTTTTTTTGTTTATATTCTTTATCTGATTTTTAGTGGAAATTTATGTATTAATTGTTACATAAAGCTTAGATTTTCCCTGTAATTTTGAATATCGATCCTTCTTAGATTATTCTTAGGCTAAAATCTATTGCAAGACCAATTATATTTAGACGGCAAAATGTAATTTTTAAACAATTTGTTTGATTAAATTTATATATTAAATTTCCCATGGTGCAAAAATACGATACTGGTTTATTTTTAGTTTAGGTTACCATTTTTTCATTATTGACACATTTGCACTCTTCTAGTAATATATATACATATTACTTAGTAAGTGGATGATAAATTTATCATGTAACCAAAGTTTTAAAAAACACATTTTTTAATAAAAAAAAGTTTGAGTGTATTTAATTTAAATCTTGATTAGTTGATTAAAACGATCAGTGTCTTAAACTTTTAAAACATTAATTTTTTTTATATACAGAAGAGTTAATTCATTTGAAATGTACATCAATTTGACGTCCATTGTCTTATCTTTTTAGTTGCACGACATTACTTAAAAAAATTTAACTAATTTTTTTTTATAGAATAGTTTGCTTTTCGCTACATGTACATAAAAGTAAACCATAAAACGTCAACCACATACATTTCCTTTTCAACATTAAAGTATGTTGTAGGTTACTTACTGTTTAGCCTTTTATCTTGTAAAATCTTTTGTTTAATCCTTCCAAACGAACATCAATAAATGTTAGATAAATACGTATTAAATATAAAATACTTTGTCTAAATACAAAATTCCAAATAAATACAACTGAATATTTACTACATGCTAAATATGGACACATTAACGTTTTAAGACTTGATTTTAAAATGATTAGCCTATAACAATGTGTCTGATCATACTCAGAATCACTTTTTAGTGATTATTTCTTTTCTACTAACAAAATTCGCGATTATGTAAGCATTTTTCAATGCAATTGACCTATCCCTGTATTCTTGACCTTATTATCGGGGAGGGAGGGGATATTGGACTGTTTATTACACTAGTCCCCAATGTTTTCTGATAATTTTTCATAATTGTTGGATTAACAGCTTTGGGGACTTTCAATGATTTCAATGATTGCTGTTTCATTAAGTTTAGTGTCATAATGTTTAAACCACTAATATAATCTACAGAAGGGGCAATCACTGTAGAAATTTATCGACCATTGTCTTATCTCTGTATTCATGACAATATTATACTGTATTTATTGGTGGTTTTAATTCAATTTGTGCACAGCGTAACTAAACAACCGTAAAATTAAATATAATGCCAAGATGGAAAAAATAAGGATATAATACAAAATATAGCATTTTAAAAGCGAAGCTTTTCTATAATTAGGGTCGGTCCGTACGTCCGCCCGAGATAGATAGCTTTTTTCCCGTTAATTTAGGCATGTTAGAATTGTCCTATCTATTTCAAACTTTGCATGGTGTTTCCTGTAGTAGTTAGGTACGATGTAGAAAGCGTAGCAACTCTATAATCATCACCAGAATGTCGGTACGTTCATTTTAATCATGTTGATTAAGTCCTAAAAATGTAAGTATGTACAATGTTACATAAACATTATCCTGTATCATGCAGTTTTTCAACAATTTTACTTACAATTTTGCTTCGACATTTATACATTTATATTCTTATTATTCAGTTCTGACACTATACAAGTGTTAGTGTCCGTTTGTCCTACCGTTTCAGTGCTTCGCTTTTATGGATGTTGTCATCCTTGTTTGATAATAACTCCAGGAATATTAAGGGACGATGAATTGACGTGTATCTGCAATGATGATAAACAAAATATCCCCTTCTGTAGATTATAATCATAAGTTGCTAAGTTTAGACACTGATAGTTTTGTAACAACCAATCAAGATCTAATAAAAGTACCCAAAGTTTTCAAAGCCATCCAATAATAGATCGTGTTCTAAAACTTTGGGTACTGATGTATTTTCAGTCCAATGTCCCCCTCCATCCCCGTGATATCCTATATTTTACTAATTAAAGGGTGTGCAAAAAAAACGCGTTGATTTTTAACATTAAAATTGCGCGGCTTGTGTTAATGGTAGAAAAAGGTATGCATACCGTTAGAACCACTATGAAGTCTACTTTTAGGAAATTTAAGAATGGTTCCTGTTCTACGTATAGTTAGGGAGCTACGTGGTAAAATGTTCCAACTGACGTAAAACTTGACTTGCGAGTATATAACTAAAAATTAGAGAAAAGATTTTGCAAAAAGAGATGCGTACAGTTTTAAATTCAAATTACACAAAATTGTAAACTTACAAGATTCGCCGTTAACGAGATCTGAACGGACAAACAGGCATAGTAAAGAAAGTTAGGGTTATTAGAACAATCTTTGCATGTTAATAATTCATAATTGCAATGTCGCACATAAACTTTACACATTGAATGCAAATTTTAAGAGCAATGATTTTCTACATTTAGTGTCTTAGTCTTTCTTTAGTTACGGATAGCTATGATCATTAATTTAATCAAGAATCGCCCCAATTATTGCAGATTTTGTATGATGATTCCTATATTAATTAGTTACAATTTGTAAGAGTAGCTTACACATAATAATTTTCTTGGTTTTTCATATTAAGAATTTTATGACTTTTGGACTATTTGATTTTTGAAATATTGTTTCCTAGGACTATTAGGCACAATGTAAAGAGCGATGTATTTTATAATTAATTTTTAGGATATCACTGTATCATATTAAGCATCGGATAATTTTATATAGAATTCTTCTAAATTATATTGAATATTATTTGCGTTTCTACTCTACACTTGTTAGTGTTCATTTAGTAATTCAGCTTTGCTTTTTATGAATGTTGTCATCCTTGTTTGTCTTGCTTCTTAACTTTGAATGCAACTGGTAGTTGCATAAGCAAACATATCATTATCAAAACATTTATGCAAATACACATGATATATGTCAGTAATCATTCCCGCATAAATCCATGTTGTTTTAAACTAGTAAATCTCAGAAAATAATTGACCTATCAATTTTAAACTTGCCATAATGATTCATGCAATAGTTAGACACACTTAATAAACTTTTGTAACTGTGTAATCTAATGCCCATTTTAGCTGTTTTAATTACATTTTAATAGAACATAATTGTGCTATTCACTTGATTCCTATAGCCATTTGGCATAATTTTGTAAATGAAGAATCTCTATAATTACATCTTAAAATGTAAGATATAAATCATGTCATAATGTCAAAAGCTATTAAGCCATTTGGTATGATATAAACATACTAATTATTTTAATACAAAATTAACACCTTCTTAACAGTTTACGAAATTATATAATTGAGAATATTTCATTTTAGCGGACGTGATTGCACATGACACGAAACATATTATCAAGTTTTAATTCCTTCAGCTTATCAAGCGCTACATCCTTTTTTAGTAGTAAAGCTACTCTATAATTGAATTTATTTGTCTGTTCGTCCGCTAGTTGGTTAGGCCATGATTTCCCCGGTTGCTATTCAAGATAGATAGCTGAATTTTTTGTTCCATATTTCAATGAAAGCATCTACTATTTTTTATACCTGGTCCGTCGGTCTGTCAGTAATGCTATAAAACACATAGAATATAAAAGTTTCATTATTTTTACCAAATTTTAGTTTTGATTTATAAATACTGAACATTTGCCCTTTGCTCATTCATTCAATCGTGATTTTTTAGATTTGCAACTTATGGATGGTTTCATCCTTGTTTTTGTATTTGTTTTAACAATGTAATTACTATTCAAATGTTTTTATTCATTTAATTTAAATTGTATGCTTAATTAACATTCAAGTAAATTAAAACCCATGAATTATATCTTCTGTCAGTTGGATTAGCACTGCATCATAACAAAAGATGTTAAAATGGGTATATTAGTACTGTAATAGGGATGCATTTGGTAAAGTCAGTCAAACAGCATTAATATGTAAAGTTAGCTCAAAGGTCGTGCAATCAAAGGATTAGTTTTTTTAATTTTACAACTTACAAATATAGAGCTGGATGTTTTATTGTCAAAATGTACCAACCTCTTCCAAAAATACAATAATACATAAAGTTTTCAAAAGATCAATTATTTCTAGCAAGTCATACTCATAAACTCTCTTACTTTTGGGTGTTCCGAGGCATTACTACCAGGCATTAATGATAGACAGACAAACTAACATTAGCTAACTGTAGGTTAGACTTACTTTGAGGCTATTTTATTCAGGGAGGTAGGGGCAATGTAAATTACATTGGTATTCATAGTTTTATAACCACATTATCTTAGTTGTTGGCTCAATAGCTTTGGGTTTGTACTTTGTATTTTTTTTGATCGACTAGTAGGGTCCAAACTATACAGCCAATAATTTTAATCTATAGAAGGCGTAATTTTACATATTATATTTCATTTATATTGTTTGTTATATTTTTAGGTCTCCCAAGAGCATAGTATCTATTCTGGACTTTTTTGGATTCGAGGATTTTCGTGAGAACAGCTTTGAACAGCTGTGCATCAACTATGCTAATGAAAATCTTCACTATTTCTTCAACAAGCATATCTTCAAGATTGAACAGGTACACATTTATTCAAAAATAATTGATGATATACTGGTGGATACGTCCCTAGAGGCCTCTGGAGGCATTTGATGTGAAAGGTGGGGGGGAGGCCATTCTTTTCCATTTACAGTTTTAGATTTTTTTGGGTGGGGATTATTTTTTCCAGAGGTAGATTTCTCTTGGGAGGATACCCTTCATCAAAAATTGTTATAAACCTATGAGAAGCTACATTGTAAAGGAGAACCATATAGGAAGAATGTTCAGTGAGATCCTTTTGTACATACAGACAGATATATATACGAAAACAGTCACAAAAAAGTTTTCAAATCCTACATTGTTAGGTGACGGAATTTAAAACATAGAAGAGGACTAAATTACCAAAAGTATTCAAATGCAATGAAGTTCTATTAATTTCTTATATTATTATTAGCTTGTTATTGCTGCGCTTCTTATGAACATAATTGTGCTTGTTATAGAATTTATATTTAAGCAATGATTATTAGGAATTTAAGACAAGCCCCTCTGATAAATAATATTGGAATAGGACAATGGACGATAATATAATAATCTCTCCAATTTTTTATGTAAGATATTCTTCTTTTGATAGATTATAATGATTAGATATAATGAATAATGTTTGTCGATTACTTTAATATGCCATTGTTGTTGTTGTTGTAGCCATGATTCTCTGAAGTTAGGACTCAGATGCACACGGAGACTGGAAGTGAGAATCCTTTGGCCAATCTTAGATTGGTAAGCTTCGCGCACAGCTGATTGTATTCTATGTTACATTACAAGCTGACCTGCAATTCTCGTGGAAGCTACTCAATTATTACATCACCCTGGCCTAGAGTTTTGGCAGGTGTTCCATATTAAGCCACCCTAATTAATGGCACTCTCATACCAGGAGCATGGATGAGGGAAAGCATGTTTAGAGCTGCATGATTTGTAGACTCCTAACTTCCTACAAATCTCCCCCCTTACAACCCTAGGGCATCTTAGGGAAGGTTGCGTAATCATAATCTGACAAATTGCGACAGCATTTGTCAACCAAGTACATTGTCATATCCCCCCTCGTTATTTAAGACAAGCCCCTATGTAATGAATAATAATATTTTGATAAACATTTTCTTTGTCAATATTTACTAATCGTGCAAATATCAATATTTTAAAGTCATTTTTAGAAGTGCAACTACTCTTATTTTATCCCATAAAAGTCAGTCAGGCTTAGTAACTTATAAAGATTGACTTTAACATTAAAGTAAAGAATAGAGGGGGCATGAGCTATATGTAACTTTGTATTGGGTCTTTGAATTCAGGTAATAGCGTCAGAAATATAAACACAGCTTAGTCCCTACAAAAGAACAGAGTGCAATTTGCTAGCAGACTAAAAGGATCTTCGCCATTAGGACCAATGAGTTGTCTAGATTATACATCTATGCATATACATTACTAAAAATTTTTGTTGGTGCAAGAATTTCAAAATCTTAATTAGTTGAAAATTACGTTTAACATGAAAAAGCTGTCTTGCTTCGCTACTTTAAGGCATTATTGTCCTTGTTAATTTTTAAATGAATCATGATTGTAGCTTGCTTTCATAAGTTGCTTTATTCGGCTTTGGACGGAACTTAAGATGTTTGAATCATGTATGTCATTTGTGTATGGAATACGCCAATCAATGTGTTACTTAAAATATAGCTTTCCTGTAGTACAAAAAAAACTTATTTTCTAGAACTAAACAAGTATGACAACATCCATAAGCAGCGAATCCCCCAAAAATCATATTTTTCAAACGGGCAAATAAAAGCAAGGGGCATGTATGTCATTGTCTGACAAATCACAAAACACAAAAATAGAAAATCTTGAATAACAGTCATTTACCTTATACCGTTTCTATAGGACGGACGGACAGGCGACATATTGACATTTTAAATTATATATGTAGTAGCTTCGCTACTTTAAAAAACATGAATAAAATAAATAAAAATTCAGCATTGCTTTTAACATAGCTAGACGTAGAACATGAGAAAGAGATACTTAATTTTATTGTATATAAAAAGCGCCAATTAAAGCTGAGATCAAATGAGATATCATTGTAACAAGGATGATAACATCCAAAATGCGAGACAAATCTAAAAGTAAAAGAGACGAATGTTCGCCATGTATTCGCGAAAATTTGCGACCCATTCGCATTTTTTCGGCTGGGTAGGTAATAGAAGGTGTAATTATACCTCTTAGGGCAAAGCCCCTAGAGGCTAGTGGCGAAGCCGCTAGTTAGATATAGAGTAACCATCATTCTAATAAATATTTCAAAACTTGTTTTAAACTGAGTTTCTGATAAGGACGCTTCTAAAGGAGTATACCTAATTATTACAGGAAATATGACTAAGACATACTGACAAACTCTAACTTAGATTTGCTTCAATTCTAAATAAGGGAATGCTTAAACAAGGCCATCTTTTTTCTTCATCTTAATTACTTAAAGAAAAAAATCTACATTCCATTGTTTCTTTTTTACAATTTTATTTTGAATTTTATAGAATCATTTTTAATAGTTAAAATAGAAACCTTCACAAATTTAAATTAAATAGTCGCAAACATTCTCCGACCAATTTAAAACTTTTTAAAAACTTAAACCTCAATCGACTCAGCTGGTAGCGAGATTTTAATGAAAAAAAGAATGCTACTTAAGAATAATTTTTTGCTGATTAGTTAGAAAAAAAATATTTAATATGGTTTTAATGAATACTAAAAGCAATAGACAACCTATTATACATCCAAAAATATTTTATTTATTTGTAACTAAATGTAACTTCACTTCTTATGGACATAACTGTCCTTTTTCTTATGTAATTCTTTAAATTGCATTTTAAGAATTATGAAAGTGTTGTTTTGTTTTTATGTTCCGTTGTCATTGCATTAAAAAGGGGTGAGGCAAATTCAAAGTAAATAAATAAAGGTTTTCCAGAGCTGGATCTTTAAATGTGTAGCCGTTGCTTTTGCCGCTGCCGTAGCCGTAGCTATGACCTTAGCCGTAGTCGTATCCGTCGCCACATCCAGTGCTGCCAATAAAACATGGATTTAAAAATGGTGCACTGCCGGCTATCCTAGAAATATGGATCTCTAAAATCTTCTATGGCCCACCCAAAAAATAAGTTATTTTTATCAAAGAGATAAAACTATTATGCCTAAATAAATGCGTAGCCAGTTTGATTTAAAGATCGCTATTAGGTTAGTGGCTGTACCTCTGGCAGCGGCTACACATTTAAAGATTCAGCACAGTATGGCATCGAAACCGATTATTATATCTGCATGATTAGAACGGGTTCTCAGTAATAATAAAAAAAAATCACGTATAGCATCGATTTACAGTTTTCTACGAATATTAAATTAAAAATCATAAAATTAATTCAGCTTTGTTAGCCCATGGCTGACAAAACTGGTTTAAATCTTATAATTTTTGTTCTGGGGTTGCTGGCAATCTGAGGGAAACAATAAACATTCAGAAAGATTTGATTGCTTAATGTTAAAGTAATGGTTTTTATTACAAAAGAAATTTACTGTCGATTGACAATTCATAAAATAAGTATTCTTTATAAATATTAGAAGACAAATACGTTTATATTCTTCAAATTAACGCAATGTTAATTATATAACTTTAACAGAAATTCTTTTATATTACCAAAATATCCTTTTGTTGCAGAGGAGAAATATTTAGTATTTAATCACAACCACAAAATCAAACGACAGATTATTTAACCAGTTACAAAGCTTTATAGACCTGCAGACGGTAATGATTATAAAGTTGCTACTCTCTGTAAATCATCTTGCATAGTTTAAAATCAAAAAGACATCTCTAACATACCTAAAACAACCATAAATGTTATTATTTACTGACGGATGAACCCTAATTATAGAAAAGCTTTGCTTTTAATAATCTCTAATCTTTCTTTCTAATGCGCAGATTTTTTTTGAAATTGCTTCAATTTTTGAATATAGTTACATTTTTGACGTAACTGTATAAACATCATACAAAGTTCAAATAAAATTAAGCACTGAGACCTGCATAGGAATTGTATAATATCAGGGAAACAGTAAGTTAATAAATTAAGTTGAATAGACGTATAATCAGTGGCGTGTGGTAGGGGGGTAGAGGGTAATGGTTTTACACCCCAATGGTAAATCGCTGTGTACTCCAATGACTATAATACTTTTAGAACATCTATGAAATTGCAGGAATGAGGGGGAGACAATGTCACCCGCTGCAAAAGTCTGAAACTTGGCGGGAACGGCTTCGGGCCTTCGGCCACTTTGAGCCAACAAAATTCAAATAATTTATATCTTTTTGATTTTACTGAACAGTGAACACGGAAAAGTCTTTAAAAAACGAAGCGATAAATGACTATTTATAGTTTGCTTACTAGTGATTTTATTTGCCTATTAATTTACTAAATACATATCTTCCAACCCTGGCACTAACTAAGTTAAAG
The DNA here is from genome assembly GCF_053477335.1 of Acartia tonsa. Classification (NCBI taxonomy): domain Eukaryota; kingdom Metazoa; phylum Arthropoda; class Copepoda; order Calanoida; family Acartiidae; genus Acartia; species Acartia tonsa. Next base: position 7,414,716 of record NC_137266.1, on the reverse strand, counting down.
TGTGATTACTTTCATGGAATTTGCTATGCAGTAATTGAAACCCTTTTTTATGCAAATTTGATGGATACATTTATACTTTACTACATCAATCAAAATTATTTAAACTGTACATTATACTGCCAAAGATTTATATAAAACATGTTTCTTCTTTTTAATCAACTAGTGGCTTCGCCCCTAGCCTCTATTTGCTTTGCCCCAAGAGGTTTGATCAAACTAATTTTTCGTATTTTAGATTTTAAAGAAAATTTATAAAAAAAATGGGGGGGGGGGGTTAAGGGTGTCCCACCCTCCAAGAAAATAGTTATAAACCTTCCCTGGACCTATGAGAAGCTACCCTGTAAAGGAGAACCCGATCGGTTCAGCGGTTAGCGAGATCCTTCGCTACAGACAAACAAACAGACAGATATCGTTCTACTTTGTATTATAGATATTTTTGGTCTAAATTCAATTTGTTATTCAATTCAAATGTTAAAAAAAAGGTAACATTGTACAATCTATCGAAATTGTACAAGAAAGTAAATTTAATTTTGGTTGATCAAAATTGCATTTCTTAGAAACTGCAAACAATTCATATTTGATTTTCTTTTAATGCTATTATTATACCTCTAAAGCTCATCTTTAAAGTTTCAAAGGCTTTTCAATCAGTGGCGTGCGAAGCACTTTGTCTAGGGGGGGGGCATTTTGATTATATATACTAATTTTAAATAAGGGCGTTTTAAGGGGTGGGATTATTTGATTATGGGCCTTCTAGTTCTTATTCCTTCTTCCCCATCCCTTTTTCCCATTTATATCCCACATCTTTCCCCCCCCCCCCCCATCTCTTCTCCCCCATCCCTTCTCCCCACCCTGCAATGACCGAAGGGAAGGGAGCTAGAAAGCATCTTTGAAAAAAAAGTACAGAAGATAATTTAAACTCCCCCCCCCCCCCACCACAAAACATTTTTTATGGGTGGAAGGGGATGTTATAAAATCTCAGCAGGAAGGATGAATAACCTCATTAAAAAAATTTTGGGGGGGGAGATAAAAACACTCATTTTGGAAATAATTTACCAAAAATTAACCTAATATGTAAAACTGATTTTAAATATTTATTTATTGTATGACAACAAGGATGACAACATCTTTAAGTAGCAAAGCACAAAAAATCATGAATAAGAATACAGACAAGTAAATTTAAAGAGCATCTGTTGAAATAAATATATATTTTAGGTAGAAAAAGTCACAAATCCTTTTTCCTGTATGTTGTGTGATGACAGTCAAAGTAAATTACATACTGGATGCTCGAATCAGCGAGAAATTTTATTTTTTTAAATATTATAATCCACAAAAAAATTACTTGTCCTTTCATCTACAGATATAAAAATCTCTTAGAAATATAGGGTATAGTCTCTTTTGTGGCAACGCCTCTTAAGGGGCATTTCGTCGTATTTTCATAGTAGCTTTTAAAAGGTTATTCTAGGTTAAGTTAGGTCAGGTGATTTCCCTGCAGGGTTAGGCAATTGGCCCCGCAGGAGCTATAAATAGGTGAAAAGCTACTGTGAAAATACGACGAAATGCACCTTAAGAGGCAATGTCACAAAAGGGACTATACCTGAAATTTAAAAGATACAAAAATAGCCAAAAACGTCCTGAAAAGCAGTCAAACCTCTATGAATTTTTAATAGTTAATTATACTCCATAATGATGGGAATGTTAACATTAAGTTTTAGCCTTCTATCTTTAATTGCAGTTGAAAAAATCACATTTCCCCCTTAGCATTACGTACTGACAGCCATAGTGAATTATAGAGAAGCTAAAAAGTTATATCAACATATCCTACCCTCTTTAAATGGCACTTTAAGCGCACCTAAAATATTTACTCCCCCTTTGAACTAAAATCAATTAAAGACAACAAGAGTGGCGTATTTTATCAGGTTAGGAATATAGAGTGTAGTTAGTTTTAATGGTTTTTAATGAAAATTGCCATAAAAAAAATGTCTTTTTGTAAGGGTATGTACACAAAAAAAAGGATAAACTTATCCTGAAAATAAAATGACATCATATATAGTTATTCATTTAGACAGACATACAGTGTTGAGAAAAAGGCTTAGATAAATATCAACGCTGTTTATTTTTTATATAAAATAACTTTTTGATTAAATATTTGTTGTTTACACATGTTTTTAAAGAAATAAAAACACAATATACAATGCAATGTGATAAAAAACAGAAACCGCTTGGAAGGGCGCGAAGCGCAAATTTTTTTCTTCAAATATGCAGGGAGGGAGGGGTTTTTGGGCTATTTATTACACTAGTCCCCAATATTTCATATAAAATTTTCTTATTCGTTGGCTCAACAACTTTGGGGACTTTAATGGAATTTTGATTGGTTGGTTAATTAAGTCGAGTTTCCATATCCACTAATTGTAATCTAAATAAGGGTTTGTGATTTTGTGTATCATCATTGGGGATGTACAAAATTTCTTTGGTAAAAAGTTTATATTATACCAAATAAAATACTTCCTATTACCTGGTTTGTTATGTTCAGTGAAAAAAGATTATAACCTAATTTCTACACTAATTAAAAAATTTGGTAAGGTTAAATGAATAGTAACTGTCTGTTTGGCGCGAAGTGCCAAAAATTTTTTTTTTGAGTATTTCTTGATCTTTTTTTTTGAAACTGGGATAGTTTTGCTTTTTGTAGGGTAGGGGGCAAAAAGGGGCATTTTTATTGACCAGGGGGGGGCAAAATGGGGCATTTTTCAACATTTAGGGGGGGGCAGGGGGGGCGGTGGCTAGGGGGGGGCAGGGGGGGGCGTTTTGGTCGCTAGGGGGGGGCGTTTTGGTCGCTAGGGGGGGGCGATTGCCCCAAATGCCCCCTTCGGTTCGCACGCCACTGTTTTCAATGGATATCGAATACGTGGATGTTGTGACAGGGTATTCTTTGTTGCTAATTTAGGTTGATAATATACATATATAGTTCTCTGATATTGTTCAATATGTTTCTTACTGGTCAGGAGATGGGGTAGGGAGGGGGGAAGAAATATATTACCAGGATATGCAAAAATCTCTTAAAATATCCATGTATTATATATTCATTTTTTAAAGGATGTTTTTAAAGCCAATTACTAAAACCTACTTAAAAAATCAATATCATAGCTAATCAATATAAATCAAAGAAAGGGGTTGGGTAGTTTTTGCTTCAGTAACAATAATCTTAAAATTGTCATTACACTTTTATTTATTGACATGTTTATGCAAAGTTTTCAAATAATACACCAATTGTATCACTTACTTTGTATTAAGGCTGAGTACAGCAAGGAGAAGATCGAGTGGAACCCCATCCCCTTCACCGACAACCACGGGATCCTGCACATGCTTAGCAAGAAACCTGTCGGTATTCTCCACCTCTTGGATGATGAATCCAATTTCCCGAAGGCCTCTGATCTTTCCTTCTTGGAGAAGTGCCACTACAATCATGCTCTTAATGAGCTTTATTCTAGGTATTTTTTTTGTTACTAGTGGATACGCCCCTAGAGGCTTCTATGGAGATACTTAAGGGAGAGGAGGGGGGGGGGGGGTGTTAAATCAACCCTTCACTTAATTTTAGTTTTTGAAAAGAAAAGGATATTTCCAAAGTAGAAATAAACACACAGACAGACATCCTGTAACTTTCATAACATTAGTAAATAATATCTATTTTAGGCCGCGTATGAACTCACTTGAGTTTGGCATACAACATTATGCTGGACAGGTTTGGTACAATGTCGAGGGGTTCCTGGAGAAGAACAGAGACACGCTAAGGTAATTCTTTTTCTCTGAATAAAAACCGGTTTTGACATCTAGGGGGAAAAAAAGAGTGACTACCCCTGTCTATAAGAATGGATGTAGAATATACGTGGATTTACAATTTATTTATTGGTCAGTTCGTTCATCCAGTAGGAGGGGAGCTACAGTTATTCCTTTATTAGATTACATGATAATCTAAGATCTAAGTAATAATACATCCATTTCTATAAGATAAATACACAGTTGAACCTTTTGGAAACGGACAAAATTAGTTATAGAGCAGCTTTGCCAACCAAACAAAAAAATATGAATGTCCTTAAATTTCATACTAATTCATTTTATTTTTGGTTAACAATTCATGTTTCTAAGACATATAGCAAAACTTACAACTAATGCTTAGTAATAGTTCCTTTTTATGGGTTTTGTAGTTGTTTAAAACAGTTACAATGCATCTTTAGTTGTGTGTCTACTCTATAATTCATTTGTTGTGGATCTCAAATGATTATACACAAAACTACTGCAATTAGTGGTTAAAACGTTTGGATACTTAACTTAATGTACCAACCAATAAAATTTCAAAGTTGTTAGGCCAAATCTTATCATAAAACTTTGGGGACTAGTGTAATAAACAACCAATTTTCCCCTTCTTTCCTGGTTTTATGGGCTTTAATCATTCTCTTTAGCTTAGATCACAAATCATGCAAAAAAAAACATATCATCAATCTAAACCTAAGGAAGAAGAGGATATTGGCCTGTTTATTATGCTTTTCCCCAAAATTTTATAACAACGTTTTCTTATTCGTTGTCTTAACAACATTGAGGCCTTTGAATTTTAATTGATTGGTTCATTAAGTTGAGAGTCCAAACGTTACAACCACCAATTGTAATCTACAGAAGGGGTAAATCTATGTGGATGTACTTCAATTTATCGGCCATTGTCTTATTAATTTAGAACCCTAATTATGAAGTTTTCTCTGTAGCTTAGATCACAAATCATGCAAAGAAACTTATCACAAATTTAAACTAAAGGAGTAGTTTCACGAAAGGCATTTGAACTTAATTTAGTGAACCGCATATTTTTTCCTGTTTAATTGGTTAAACTACATTTATATGGCATATATTTGAAAGAATTTCAATTTTCTACCACGTAGTTTTTAAAATATCAAGACTTGAAAATCGTCTTTTTGCGATATTTTAAAACTACGTGGTAGAAAATTTAAATTCTTTCAAATATATGCCATATAAATATAGTTTAACCCATTAACTAGCAAAAAATATGCGGTTCACTAAATTAACTTCAAATGCATTTCGTGAAACTACCCCTTTCAGGGATTTTAAATTAAGGGATAAGACAATATAAGCGAAGCTATAAACAATTTAATGCATAATTCTTGTGTTTAGATATGACGTCATGGGTCTCTTGATAAGTTCAAAAGAGAAAATGATTAGCAAAATGTTCCAAGATTTAAGGTAATATCTTTTACAGACTGGCTTCAAAACTGATTAATATCCGCTGGATTAGAATCGGGTCTCTGCCATACTAAAAAAATATTTATAGCACCGTATCACAGACAATTTCGTATTTTAATATCCTGCGATATTATAATACGATGCGATAAATAACTATTTAATTTAAACTTCTTGGAATTTTATCTTTTTTAATACAAGGACAGACAGACAAACATACACATAACAACCATTTTAGAATTAAAAGAAGTCAGGTTTTTAGAGATTTTATTTTTTGTTGTTGTTGACAATCACAGCAAAAAAATTGAGTTAGCTCAAACATTAAATAAAAAGTATTAGTTATATGAAAAATAGTTTTTTATCAGATCAAATTTCGCCGGTTAAAAGTGCTCAGCGGTTATACCCCCATTTTTAAATATGGAAGGGAAACGGGGTTGGGTCATGTTAGTTTATTTAACCTTTAGTATAACATGAAAATAAAGTAAAAATGAATTAAGCGAGCCTATTCTATAATGTGTAGGAATTTTGATGAGTCCAGCCGCACACTGAACAAGCCAAACGGTCAGTTCATCACAATGAAGCCGCGAGCTGCGACCATAGCCGCCAGATTCAATGATGCTCTTCATAACCTTCTTGGTAAGGATTTTTCTCGTATTCATTCGAATCCGGTGGATAGGAACCGGTTCTCATCCATACGAAAAACTATGTCTAGCATCGTATTATATCCAGCTTTCTACGAATATTAAAATGTGCAATCATAAGATTAAAACCAGCATTTTTAGCCCGTGCCTTCGGCACCTCGGGGTTTAAAAAAACTGGTTTTAATCTTATAATTGTACATTCTATATCCGCGGAAAGCCGTTTATAATACGATGAAAGAAATAACTATTAAAATATTCAAAAGAGCGAAGCTTCTCTATATTTATTGACGGCCAGTTTGTTTGACGTTGTCTTTTATTTCTCTTTCCTTTTAATGTATGCCATTACGCTCATATTTAGTTTATCATTATAAAGAGCTTCTCAACTACTGTTGTAAATAATTGTCCTTGTTTTGTTTAAATTTATCAAAACTAGCGGCTACGCCCCTAGAGGCCTTTAGGAGCACTTGAGGGAAAAGGGGTGTGTTCTACACTCAACTTTCCATTATTATCTATTAACTCTTTGGAGCTATAAACCTTACCTGGACCTATATGTATCTTTACTGTGTAGGAGAACCGTCAGGGGCGTCCAAGCTTTTTTTTTTGGGGGGGGTAAAAAATTTTAGGGGGGGGGGTAATTCGTGTTTGGGGGGGGTAAAATGGCGCGCGAAGCGCGCAAAAATTTTTTTTACCCCCCCCAAAATTTTTACCCCGGGGGTAAAATTTGATTGGGGGGGGTAATTACCCCCCCTAAAGTCTGTTGGGGGGGGTAAATACTCCCCCCAAATCTGTTGGGGGGGGTAATTACCCCCCCCAAACTAATTTACCCCGGGGGTAAAATTTTTGGGGGGGGTAATTTAATTATGTAAAAAAAGCACCTACCTAATCTATTAAGTTAATAAGTACTATCCTATAACATAAAGTAGTAAGTAAGGTTTATTTGACTATAGCTTCAGATTTCATTACTTTTAATACTGAGTTCTCCTTTTTAGGAAAGCTTCACATAGATCCCATGATGGTTCCACACTATTATAGGTCAATCCTTTGAGTGGTTTTAGGCTATTTTTCTCCTCCCTTTTTACCCTTTAGAAAACACGAGTTCTTAGATGCTAAGGGCGCCACTACTATTCAAATATATAGTAGTATCTCATTCTTTAGAACATAAAAATACAATAATTAACTCACTAACCAATGAACCAATATGATTATACTTTAAAGTGAAGCGTCTTATAGGTCCTGGTAAGTTTTATAACTAGTTTTGAGACACCCTGACATCCTCCCAAAAGAAATCGCCTATAGAAATTCTTTTTCATTATTTAATGAAATATTTTATTTAGTTAGGTATCTATTTTATGGAATCTTCAGTGCTTTACAATTACATCATAGATCCCCCCCCCAAAAAAAAATTTTCAGTAAAATTTTTTTTTTAAGAACATTCAATTTGGGGGGGGTAAATACCCCCCCAAAAAATTTTTTTTAAAGAACATTTATTTTGGGGGGGGTAATTACCCCCCCCAAAATGGTTTGGGGGGTGTAAATACCCCCCCCTAAATCGTTGGGGGTGCCTATGGCACCCCCAAGGTAGGGGTAATTTTTTTTTGGGGGGGGTATTGTACAAAAAATTTTGGGGGTGCCTACGGCACCCCCAAAATCGTTTGGGGGTGCCAAATGGCCCATTACCCCCCCCCTTGGACGCCTATGAGAACCGTACTGGTCCAATTAATTTTAAGCTAGAGACTGACAGACCTCAGACAAACATCCTGTTACTTAATCTTATCTAATTTAGGAACAATGGCTCTGGCCAACCCGCTGTTTGTGAGATGCCTGAAGCCCAACAATGACAAGTGTCCCATGAAGTTTGATATGCCAGTTGTTCTCGAGCAGATTAGATACTTGGTAAGCTTTTTTTATAAGTAGCGCAGCTACTCTACAACTATAACTTAATCGCACTATTACACACATCAAAGTTTTGATTAATATTTATGAATGGATATAAGATATGTTATGATATATTGAAAGTAAAACAACTGTCGTCAATTTTGCTTGCTAATATGGGGCTTATTTATTGGTCAGTTCCTTCATCCAGTAGGGGTAAAGGGGTTGGATTGAGGTTACCGTTATTTTAGCAGTTGAAAGCATTACTTTTTAGTAGTAAATGAAAATCTGGTGCAACATCCATGTAATTATATATCGATTATTTTATTTTTGCTGTTACAGATTGCTGTTAAACTTAATTAGTACAATAATGAACATAGAAAGCATTAGATGAAATGATAAAATCTCCTTTTACTGTATGAACGATTTGTCCAATAAGTTAGCAAACTAAATTTACTTTTTCCATGTAAAAAATATCAACGCATTTTCTACATCTACTATAATCCTTATACTAAAGTAATAGGATGTTTGTGTGTTTGTGTGTCTGTGTGTTTGTGTGTTTGTTTGTACCGAAGGATCTCGCTAACCACTAAACCGATCGGGTTCTCCTTAACAGGCTAGCTTCTTATAGGTCCCGGGAAGGTTTATAACTATTTTCTTGGGGGGTGGGACACCCCCAACCCCCCAAAAAATGAAAAATCAACCCCCCCCTCCCAAATATATATTTTTTTTTAATTTTCTAACTAAAATTAAAAATTAGGGGGGGGCACCCTCCCCCACACAAAAAATAAATTTTTCACCCCCCCCCCCCCAAATTTTTTTAAACTTTTTTCTTTTAAAATCTAAAATAAGAAATTGGGCTATCAAATTCTACTCTCCTCTCCTCAAGTGCCCCTAGAGGCCTCTAGGGGCGTAGCCGCTAGTAAAATATTAATTGAAATATCGATCAAGCAGCTTATGTACTTTTTATGCCCACAAAATCAAGCAATATTTATTTTCAGGGACTCTTGGAAACAGTACGCATAAGAAAGCTAGGCTACGCTGTCCGCGTCAAATATTCATCATTTGTTGCCAGATATCGTTGTCTTGTGGTCAACTCGTTGCCAAGAGGCAGGGCTCCTAGCAAAGAAATTTCAAGGTAAACTAGAAGTTTTTGAAAAATTGTTATAAAATTTGCTTATTGAAGGGATAACATATGTATATAAGTAGCAAAGCAAAAGAACGGATAAAAATAATTATATGACTGAGAGAATGAAAAAAAAACAGAGAAAAGATGATAGAAGGCTATGATATCTTTATAAAAAGTTATGAATTTTGTAGCATAACTGATCGATGGACCACGTAAGCTGTATACTGGAGGATCTTTTGAGAGGGGCAGCTTCACAAAAAAAGCAGATGTCTGCCTAACTAAATGGCCGAGATGTCCCAATTTTGATTATTGAGTAGATGTAGATTCGCTACAAAAATGGGGATATTAGATATTGTAAAATATTTAATGCTTCTTTACTTACTGCTTACTCGTAAAAGGCCTTAGTTTTCCTAAAAACTAATCTTGTTTTAGATATATTCTTGACCAGCTGGTAACTAGAGAACATCCACATTTGAGAGATGATTTCCAATTGGGCAGCACTAAGATTTTCATGAGGGAAAATCTGGAACAGATTCTTGAAAAGAGAAGGTAATAACTTTTTAGCTTTGTTGGACAGTTGACCGCGGATACTAATGTAGAAAATTATAGGTTTAATTTCTTATCGCTGTCAAAGAGAAACCCATGATACAAGACTCAACCCTTGCTTACTTTTCTTCTTCTTTATATTTATTTAATTATTTTATTAGATGTTAAAAATTGAGGAGGAAGGTGTCATTTCTATTCTAGAGTACCCTCTACTAAAATTAAACCTTCCTTTTACTGTAGCTTCACTGTAACGGATAACAATATCTTTTGATAGTTTAGTAATACAGATATCCTGTTACTTTATATTAGGATTTGCAAATATATATTTTTTCTATTACAGAATTTCTTTTTAATTCTGTTCCTTTTCATATTTTGTTTGTTTTAGACTTGACCTGCACTCGATGATGATAGTGAAGCTGCAACGTCACGTTCGTGGCTACCTGGCACGTAGGAACTACATGGCCATGCGCAGGTCGGCCACCACCATACAGAAGACCTTCAGAGGCTACCAAGTCAGGAAGGAGTACCAGACCGTTAGAACAGGTATAGAGTATAAGAATGCTTCGCAGTAAGGATTACTAAGTAAAGTCCCTTTAAGATACAAAGTTTTACAAGAACCGAAAGTAGACCTCAAAATTTTGCATTTGAGGGGGGTAGATGGTTAATTACCATTTCTGAAATATTTTATGTAAATTGCATATATTTTTTGTAAATTTTTTGGTCCTTGTTTGGTGGTCCAATAATGGGTTTGATCACCCAATTTTCAAGGTAAATTGAGAGGGAGGGTGAACCCTCCACTTATAAAAATTTAGGGTAGGATATTTTTCTATAAAGGGTGGAGGTAACCTTTCCCAAAATAGTTAAAAACCTTTCATTAATCTATGAGAAGCTTCATTGTAAAGGAGAACCATGTGGGTCCAGCGAAATTTTATAAAAGATTTCTTGGAATTAAATTATTAAGGTATTGTAAAGCTGCAGGCTATCTACAAGATGAAGAAACAGAAATCTCTGTATGGAGAAATGAGACAGAGGGCTGAAATGGAAAGACAGGCTAGAGTAAGTTCCTTTAATTGATTCAATAAAAAAAAAACAGGGAGGGAGTGGACAAGAGAATGTAAATTACACTAATATAGTTTTGCAACCAAGTTATCTCATTCAGTGGCTCAAATACTTTGGGTACTTTTATTGTATTGTTATTAGTTGGTTCCATAACAAGCGATGTCTAAACTTTTTTTCAAGTACTTTAATCTACAGAAGAAGTAGTTTTGTTAAACATCAATTTATCTTTCAAGATTTAATCATTAATAATCACCATAAATTAGCTTATTTGATTTATCTGCATTTTGGTCTTAATGTTAAATTTTCTTGCTATAATTTCTTTTATAAATTCAATTGCTACGCCCTAAGTATCTAGAGGATTATTGTTTTAAGGGGCGGAAACGGAGAAAAAAAATTAGTCTAAAAGCATCCTAGGGCCAAAACATAAATTAGTTTTAAAACATTTCTTGACCTTTGTGAAGCTTTCCTAAAATTTACATGATTTCTTTTAGGAATTGGCTATGGAACGAGCCAAGCTAAAGGCCGAGCGGTCACCCTCCATTCCATCCATCCCAGCTGCCCAGAAGGCTGGCTCCATGGAGTCTGGACTGCATGGTGTCAACCATCTGGAGATACCTGCAGACCTCGCATTCATTTTCAGGTATATATAACGTTATTCAAGTACCCAAACTGACCTATACTCAATCGCTTATAACAAAATGATACAGTATTTTAAAATGGATGGGAGGGTTTTTCTTTCCTACGAGGGGTTCTAATCTATAATGAATATACCTGACCAAAAGTTAAACAAAAACACGAGAAATTTTATCTTTATTGTCAATTTATTTCAAAAGAAGAGGGAGGGGCTCAATGCCAAACAAGACACTTTTGGGGAAACAATCATTCATTTTATTCAAATATGTAAAAATATTTATCTTTAGGGAGCTTGAGAAATGGACTCCTATCAATACTGAAAAGAATCTGGCTAAAGTTTCTGGAAATCTTCACCAGGTATGATTTCTATTAGTGTTTTTGAAGCGCAGCTAAAATTTTGGGAATAGTCCCTTTCGTGACTTCGCACCTGTAGAGGCGATTTGTCGTATTTTTAAAATGGCTTTTTATAGGTTATTTTAGGTTAGGTTATATTGGGTTAGGTGATTGCCCCACAGGGTTAGGTAATTGACACCGCAGGGTTAGAGCCCCCGCAGGGGCAAGAAATAGGAAAAAACCTACTGTGAAAAATACGAAGAATCGCCCCTTAAAATGCGATGTCACGAAAGGGACTATACCCAAAATTTTTAATTCCAGGAATCTTAAGAAATAAGACAAAGGACGATAAATTCATAAACCTCCCAAATGATAATAAATAAAATTATATCTTCTGGATAATTAATTATTGGTTGAAAAGTTTAGACGCTACTAGTTTTAGAACAAACCAATAAAGTTTAGTAAAAGTACCAAAAGTGTTTTAGCCAACGAATGAGATAAAGTATTTATAAAATTGTTGGTACTAATGATATTTATAGTCCTATATCCTTCCAAAACAAGGATGACAACATCCATAAAAGCGAAGCTCTGAAATGGAAGGACAAACGAACATTAATACTTGTAGATTGTCATAACTGAATTAGCAGAATATTAATGCATTTTGCAAAACTATAAATAGATGATACTGTTTAAGGACATACTTACATTTTTGAGACTTGTTTATAGAGATGCTTTGCTTATAACAGTGTACCTTGTTGTAATAGGAATCAGTTTTTAAAAAATCAGAAGAATCGGATAATTTTAACATACAAAAATTTGTTGTCAAAAAAGTTAAAAATCGACATGTTTAAAATGGACGTACGGGCATTCTGGTATTGATTATAGAGTTGCTACCCTTTCTAAATTGTACCTAACTAATACAGGAATCATCATGCAAAGTTTGGAATCGATAGGGCAATTCTAACCTGTTTAAATTAACGAAAAGAGCTAACTCTCTGTGACGGACGTACGGTCGGACCGACCCTAATTATAGAAAAGCTTCGCTTTTAAAAATAAGAAATAAATATTGCTTACATAGATAAAATTCAATATGTAAGACTTAGGAAACTTTAACTGATAGGCTAGCCTAAGAAAACATAGCCCGTTCATATCTTTTTATTTCATGAATGAAATTAAAATCGAAGCTACGATTAATTACCTATCTTTAATACATTTTCTAATTTTAGATTCGCACAAAGACACGTCTGCCACGTGATATCGATTACAGTAGTTTCTCTAAGTTCTCTAACATCAATTTTAAGGTGATTATACATTTATACAACTTATGTTGTGTATCTTAACCAGGAGCGTGCACAGGGTTTTGACAGGGGGATGCAAAGTGTGATCTTTAGGAGAGTGTACTACTGACAACCTTAGGAGTGTTATTTTATTGTCAGGAGGGTGGATACCTGTCCAATCCACTACATAATAAACACATAATTATGTCTTAAAAATTACCCCGCCCCCCACCCCTTCAATTCATGGAAATTTGACTTTTTAAACTTGACCTTTGTTAATTGAGCTGGACATTCTCCAGTTTCCCAGGGGGTGTATATACTCCACCCTTCTCCCTCTGTTTCTAGTTAAAATTGCATTAAAGCTTTTTTCATAAAAGGGTAATATTAATTATTCTCTTGTGAAATATTATTGTTAAATTGTTTCTGTTGTATTTATAAAATCTTATCAAAAAACTTAAACACTAAATAATTAAACCTTAAATGATACTTAAATTTTAGACCCATCTGTGGGGAATGCGCAAGGAGCCCATCAAGACTCCCTTCCTCACCAAGTCCAAGGAGAGAGACTTCAACGAGGCCATTGCTGTCTTCAAGATTATTCTTAGGTAAAATTTACTCGTGACTTCGCCCCTAGTCTATAGTTGATGTAAGGAAAATAGCCTAAAACTACCCCCAAAGACATTTATAAAGCTTCCCTGAAAAATAAAAGCACAACCTTTCGGGCCAACAATTTCCGAGATCTTTATCATCAGACAAAAAAAAACCTTACTACTTTATATAATAGGATAGTTTCATCAAGAGCAACTCGACTCTCCACTTACATTTAAGGTTACAAAAACAAGTTTTGTTCTTGGGAAAGTGGAGGTATTATCCCCCTTAAAAGTTAAAAACATTATGTGGTCCTATGAGTAGCTACACTGTTAGTGGTTTGCACGACGTATTAAGTGACAGACACACAGACAAACTGAAAGACATCTTGTCACTTGTATACAAGAATAGTTAATTTAATTTTAAATTTCTAGGTTTATGAATGACCCAAGCCTATCCGGCCAGAATGAGAAGCTACTCGGTGACTACATCATCAACAAGGGAATCAGAAATGAGAAGCTTCGCGACGAGATCTACTGCCAGCTGGCTAATCAAACCTACAAGAACGATGATGAGTCGAATGCTGAGCGTGGCTGGCTGCTGATGGCGTGTTGCCTGTCCTCCTTCCCCCCCTCGAGTGGGTTGTATAGATACTTGTTGAAGTATGTGTCTGATCATGCTTATAATGGATATAAATTTGTCTGCCAGGTAAATTAATATATTAATTTTCTATCAAATACTGAGTAAATTTGGGAGGGGTATAGTTCGTCTTGAAGGTGGTGTCACACCCCTGGGCATTAGCCTAAAACCATGGGACCGACGTATCGACAGACATCATTCTACTTTTTGTTATACATATTAAAAAAAAACTAGGCTAAAAAGTATTAGATTTTGATGACAAGGTCGATATTTTTTTAGCTCTGCGGATTTTTCATCACTATTCTTTAAAACGGTCAGTAGTAGGCTGCCAAATTCTTTCTATTTTACTAAAATAGCTCTAATATAAAAGGAGTAATAAGCATTTTAAATAAAACATTTAACCTGTAAAATATATTTTTAAAAATTGTGTTATTTTTAAGGATAAACTATTGAAAATGATGAAGAAGGAGGAGGCAGCCTGTCGTGTATTCCCCCCAACTGTCCTGGAATGGAGGGCCAACAAGAAAAAGGTAATTTTAGGGATATTAAGGGATAAGACAATGGACAATAAAATTATGTTTACCCCTAATTATGGTAAACAAGATTACACCTACTTATAAATGGTCTTGAATCAACCAATCAAAATTCTTTGAAAAAGCATTTATAGACACTTAGAACCAAGCAAAGTATTTGATAGCCAAATATTACTTTTAATAAAAAAAATTAAAATTTGAAGTGCCCCTAGAGGCGTCAAGGGGCATACACGCTAGTCAATGATACAAAAAGATTTAAATCTTTGATAATTTAGGTTAACATGGCACTAGAAGTATCTTGTTATGATGGAGAATCCAAACATATCCCTGTGGAATCTTCTACCACTGCGCATGACTTTGCTATGCATGTCCTACAGGTAAAACAACATTATAATTTGTTGCATATGGGTATCAGGTTCGAGTCTGATTGATAGGTATTTAGCTTTGTTCTTACTGCTGCTATGTCAGAATTATAAGAGTAGAGAAAACTGTTTTGTCTTATAAATAAGCAATCCATTACCACTAATAGTTGGGAATTTCTTACATTGCACACTGGTCTGATGATGTTAGTGGTCTGATGATGTTAGGCGTTACATCACCATGCATATAATTGTGAAATTCTACCTGAGTAGTTTTTTTTAAAAAGATTATTGTCAATATCAATTTCATATTTTGCAGGAACGTGGTGTGCCTGAATGCTATGGCTGGACCGTCAGCATTGAAGATGCCTTTGAAAACATTCAACTCAACGGTGATGACTTTGTTCTTGACGCTATTGGCGAGCTAGAGTTGCCACCAACCTTCCCTGCCAATGTCAACCCGTTCCTTGTGTGTCACGACCGCAGTCGCGGCCAAATTCCACCACTATCCGGCGGTGGACAGAAGGACGGCCGCCAATACCGCCATTCGGCTAGCCCTCGCGGAAACGGCGGGCAAAAGCAGCCTGCAGATTACAAGAATAGATCAAGATCAACGGAGCGGCTGTTGTCAATGCCACCGGCTGATTCTAAAGACTTTGGTCTGAGTAAATCAGCGCTGAATGAAAGATATTTCAGTGATGTAAAATCTACGCGCAGCAAGTCTCTGGATAATTTGCTACCCACGCCTGCTGTAGAAGAGAATTTCTTCGGGCTTAGTGAAAGCAAACTGAATCAGAGATATTTGTCCCAGGTAACATTTTAACCAAGAACAATTTTTGTCCACAAGTAGCACAAGTTCTGAATATTTCAAATATTGGTTTGACCGTTATTTATACAAAGGTAATACAATAGTAAATTTTCAAACAACCTCTTGATTTAGGGGATTTTAAAAACGGCTAAACATTAGTTAAGGGGCGGTCTGGCGGCTAATGTTGTTGAAAGATCAATAAATACCCCACAGAAATAACTTAAAACTTCTAAAAACTTGGAGGCTAACAAAACTAGTTTTAATTTATAATTTTTATTTTAATATCCGCGGAAAGCTGTCTATAATGCTATAATAATTAATAAATTTAGGGTGGGCTATTTGGACGAGCTGAGGATGAGGAAAGTATTCACATGGAGTCAGTAAGTCAGCGAGGAGGCAAACAGACCAACTGGGATGAAATTGGATTGGACAGTAAATCCTCTAGAAATTATAGGTATACTTTGTTTTGCCTACTTAGCTTAATTGCAGTTTTAATTTGCAGACAATTATAAAAATATCTAGAATACAAAGTAGTACATTGTCTGTCGTCTGTTAATATCTCGGTAACTGCTTGTCAGGGTATTTACATAGTGGTTCTGCGGTTGTTTAAAATATTTTAATGGGGGTTCAACTCTCCTTATCCAAAGAAACGCCCCCTTTTATTTTTTTTACATTTACATAGCCACTAATATCTAAAAAGGCATCTACCAAGGGTTTGTCATCGCAAAATTTTATTTTTGTGTAAATTGGGAAGAAGATCAATTTACATTTCATTGATAGGGATGTACAAATTTTGAAAATTGAAATTTTAGGTTCTTGAGCCAGCCCGACCTCGGTGGTGCAGGGGCCCAATTTGACAAGGACGCCAATCTGCCACGCTCATACAGCAACAGAGAGGACAAACTGGATATTGACCTGGCGCAGTTTGAGTATCCGCGTGGTCAGGACATCAAGGAGAACAGGAATAAGAGGCTGGGCAAGTATGGCAAGGGCAAGCGCCGGGATGGACTGCGTAGTTCGGCTCTGTCAGATACTTCGGAGGCTCCTTCGTTGGCCTCGCATGTGCGTAGGGTTCGAGTCCCTAGCCAGGCTTCAGGTAATTTGTTTCTTTAGATATGTTTTATAAGTAGTACTCAGTGGAAAAAGGATTACAACATCAATAAGTAGTGGAGCACAACCAATGATGGAATGACTAACGGACAAAGTGAGTTATATAGTAGATCTTTAGCAAAGATAAAAAAGAGAGAATATTTGATAAATCATAACAAAAAAGTATCTTTGTCTTTTGAAGCATAACCTACCTACAGACCAAATTGATTATATAATCGATGCTCAGTCAGGGAATCATCACCAGAAATTTCAGATGTGCATCTTGAAAAGCAGACAAGAAAATTACACTTGAACTATAGTGTTATGGATTAACTGACTCAGGGAAAGCCAAAGAAAATAGACACGTTTTCTCATTCGTTGGCTCAAAAACTTTGGAAGCTTTTATGAAATCTTGATTGGTTGGTATAAATCTACATAAAAAATGCAATTTTAGATGTGGATCAATTTTTGGACGACCTGTTTATGCCTGTCCTGGACACAAACATTGACGACGGCCTCTCTGACGCAAGATCACTAGCGGCATCTATGCGTGGTGGTGGCGGCGAAGTGGAGGAACTAAAAAATGGCGCGAAAGAAAACAAGATGACGGAAGCATCGAATATGATTGAGTTCCAGAGGATTGGATCATTTAAGAGAAAGTCACTTTTACCACAGGTAATTTATGTTAAAAGATAAGCAAATGATATTCAAAGGGAAAAAATCAGTTAATTAATAAAGTAAAATAGGTACGGATGGGTTGTATTTTTTCTTCTGTACAATATCCCTGCGGGGGGGGGCATAACCTTATGGAGACTTTTTCTGGGGTGCCCTAACCCTGCAAGCTACTTAGTAACCGATTTAACCTAACCTAACCTACCTAAAGGAATAAACAAACAAACAAAAACAATTTCTCCTTATTTTCGATTTATTTGGAAAAATTAAAGGGGGTGTTCTGCGTCATTTTATGGGAAAACTATTATTTAGATTATACGCTTTCATCAACATTTTAATTTTAGATGGACACATCTCTGGAAGAAGAAACTCCAGAGGAGCTTGTCTCTAGAATTATGGGAGGTGGTAGTCCCACAAACCAACCTAAAAGTCCAAGGTAAGCTTTTGTCATAAATCTAAGGTTTCAAAGCAGGGTCATAGTTGAAAGTTGCAAAGATCTTACTAGATAGGACATTAATTATGATAAACAAATCTAACCTTTATGTAGGTTAAAATAATTAGTTGAAAAGTTAAGACATGGCTACTTTTTACAATCAAATTAAGAGTAATTTTTACACTTAAAAGCAGACAAAACTCGGTTTAATTCATCATTTAGAAAGGCCTTTAAAACAAAAGTCTTTCAATTAAAAGGTCGTTTTAAGGATTTGCAAAGAAAAAGAAAAGTATTATTTTACAAATTTTTTTAATGTTATGTTTTATAGGAAACAAAGTGACTTCACTCCACGAGTAAGCTCTGGCATGGGATTCCACCCCATCCAGGGCGTTATCTCTCCCCAACCCGGCATGATTTCTCCGCCTCCTATGATTGTACCCACCCCTGTCAATTCTACTGGGCTCTTTTCTATGGGTAATCAACTTCCCTCGTCTCTTAATGGGATGACGTCACCACTGTTAATGCAGGTAAATAGCTCTTGTTCAACATATATTGGTGATTTAACTCAGACTTAGTTTTGGACCACCGAAGCCCTCTCCCACACTCATTATCCTTATATAAAAGTAACAGGATATCTGTCTGTGTGTCTACTGTCTATAGCTGACGATCTTACTTACCAAGGGACCTATGTGGTTGTTCACATTTAAATTAAAGATTCTTATCCTGTAAGTTTCTTAAGTATTGGGAGGAGTACCTCTTCCCTCCCAAGAGATATCATCATTGTAAAAATTTCCCCACTCCTTCCCCCCAACCCAAAAAATGTAAGTCTATCTCTTGGTCTATATATCTTCTGTTATCGTTTTATTAGTCTGTCTGCTATGTAAGTTTTTCGCTTTTAAAATATGTCTCCTCCTAAATATTAAGTAGACAATCTATCTTGTATTGTTTTTTAGTCTGGAGAAAGTCAACAGCCAGCAATGGCATTCACCTACGTTCCTGTACCTGTCTACAGCCTGGGAGGTATGCAGATGACCGGAATGCCTGGTATGTCCGGCATTCCTGGCATGTCAGGGTTCCCCAGCTTCTCCAACATCCAGGTATAGTTATTTTAGTAGCGAAGCTACTTTCATTAAGGCCCGTCTGCATGTCCATCTGTATCCAAATAGCTGAAATTGGTGGCATTTAATGCCTTGGTAGATCAACTTGCATCCAATTAATTAATTCAATGATCTGAAAGGCTAAGGCAATGGATATAAATTAGTAAATAATGATCTACAAAATTATCTTAAGTTTAGAGTAACAATTTGGGTGAACAAGTTTGGATACTTTTACTGACCAATCATATTTACATGAACCCAAATCCCTAAAGTTTTTCGGCAAGCTAATAGCAACATGTGTATATTATTTTCATGACAATGCTCTATAATTCTGTCAGTTGGTCCCTTCACAACTTTTTATGCTTTTTTACTTCTGGATATTTCATCCTTGTTTTTATTATTCCAACAATTATTCTTATTTTAGGCCTCTAGTCCTGATGTGGGAGAGTCTAGCCAGAGTCCTCAGACCCCGCACCAAGGACAAGGTGGTCATGAGCAGGGCAGAGAACCTGCAGCTACGTCTACTCCTCTTTCTCCACCCATCTCTAGTTTGAGGTAATCAGATATATATTTAGGCGATATCATAAAAATTACCCTCTTGAGCACATATACCCCCCCCCCCTTATTTTTAAATAAATTGAAAGTTAGAGGGGGGTGGGGGATTTTTCAATTGTTTGCTATTTCAGGGCATTTTAGGTTTCGTTATATTGGGTACTGGGTAGCCACGTAGGATGAAATATCTTTCAATTCCTTATTCCTTTATCAATATTGCTGTGTTTTTATATTTTGTGGATTTTTATACTTGTTTAATAGCTGGATAAAGTGTTTCAAAAATCAGCCATGTGACGTCATAAAAATGAGGCAAATGAGAGGAGAAGTGGGAAAGAAAACCCCTAAAGAATGTCGGATTTTTAAAGGCACGTTGTCTAGCTACTAACTGTTTCAAATTTTTAGTGTTGACTCGCAGCTGGCCTATCAGACAACCTTCCTGCAAAATGCTGTTGCCCAAAACATGCAAATCCAACAGCAGTTGTTGATGCAGAACCAGGCCCTAACAGCCCTGCTGCAGCAAACGAACAGCCTTTCACTGTCTGGCAATGCTTCATTTACTCCAGGTATCATTTAACAATATATATTATTTTTTTTTAATGTAATCAAACATCTTATATAGGCTAGAGGCGAAGCCGCTAGTTTTTCTAAAACTAATATTTTTATATCTTTTTTTGCTACATATCTATTAATAAAAATAATGTTAAGAAGGAGAAAAATCGTCTAACGAGGGAATGCAGGGAGTGATGCCCGGGAAATCTCCATTCTATTTTGGAATGGAGGATTTCCAACAACAACAGCAACAATACAGGTATGCTTCTTTCCGGTATGGCTTGGAAACCGATTAATATCCTCTGGATTGAAACCGGTTCTAAGCCACACTGAAAAATCATGTCCATTAAAAACTTGCTGGTTTGCAACTTTTTAACACTATTTTTTATGATATAACAAACAAAATAAAATTAAAATTATCCTATCGATTTCAAACTTTGCATGGTGATTCCTTTGACTGTTAGATAAAATTTAGAAAGTGCAGCAACTCTAAAATCCAGAAAGTCCTTATGATCATTTAAAACATACTGATTTTAAACATTTTAAGAAATTTTTTGTATGATATGATTATCCTATTTATCGGATTTTTGGAATAATGATTCGTACGACAACAAGGTAAAGTTTTATAAGCGAGGCAACTCTATAATCAAAACCTTAAAAATAAAAGTATGCCCGTTTACTAAATCGTATATTTAAGCAATTTTGAAACAATTTTATGTACAATTTCGTTTAGACTTAGAAATTAATGTTCTACTTATTACTTTCTGACACTCACTTTGTAATGCATGACGCAGCAAACCTAAATATTAGGAAGATATAAAGAAATGCCTAGAGTATTTTAAATTTATTTACAAAATTTAGGTTGAATACATACTGTGGGGAGTTGAAGCCAATAGCCTAATAAAATTTCCAATATAGCCATTATTTACAAACAACACCTTTATTCTATGTCTAAATTATTTTACTTGATATACTTAGCATAAATATAATGACAGGACACAAGTCCATAATCCAGAATAGTAAGAGCACTCAGACCTAACCAGAGCCCCATAGCACTTCCCAGATCAACTATCAAACTCAGTGTATCATAAGAATACATCTCAGTGTATACAGTCACCTCATTGTCTGTCTTCAGGTCGAGCTTGCTTCCTCCTATGTAGTTGGAAATATGGTCTGTTTTCTTAAACACAACACTCATTGATAGGCAAGGTGGCAGGCAGGTTTGCCAAGAATCCATTTTTCTTCCAGAAGTAAACTCCCGAAGGTTCTCCGTTAGCTTATCATACCTCTCTTTGTCTTGTACATTAACTGCCTTATCCAGTTCACATACAAGATCAGAGTTGTTAGGCATCCATGGTGGCAAACAGTCAAGATTCTCAAGAAATTCTTTTCTCATTTCTTGAATGATACATTTCCCATAACTTGAATTTGTTCTACCATAATCCATGCAGGTGACACCATTTTTAATTCTGCTGTCCTGTAAGCTGAATATCAACTCAAAAGAAACGTAAAGAAAGAATCTTTCTGACACAGGACCAAATTCAACTTGAGCATTCTTCATCTCAATGAGGGACAGAACATCAACTTTCATAGGGTCAACTACTAACAAATAAGACTTTTCAGTGGCAGATACTTTTTCACTTACACCTTCTTCCCCGTGCCAGGATAACTCTTTGCAGTTGCCCCTCATTGGTGAAAACACACTTTTAGCCAGACCACGACTTGAAGAAAACCCTTTAAAATTATTGTCAAAGAGAAGATTTTTCAAAGCTGTATAAGACACATTTCTATCCTGACCTTTCCAAGTTATTTGACCATCATTTTCCAACTTACCAGCCAGCATCTTGTAAATATACTTGTAGCCGTAGGTCTTCTCTGACAGCTCATAGTCATATTTGTTGGACTTACAGACATAAAAGACAGGTTTGTCAATATCTGCAAGGGAAACTGTGCTTCTCTCCTGGATAATTGGGCGTTGAAGATACTTATCCACTGAACCGTGCATTTGATATAAAAAGATTCCAAAGGCAGTAATTTGAAAAAGTGATCGGATGAGGGTACGCTTCTCCATTACAAGATCTTTCAGAATTTTTTTTATTTGTGGTAAATTAGTTTTTTTGCTTACAATGGTCCAGAAAGTTGCCAATCAACTAGTCCTTAAAATTGTTAACTTAGAATTTTTTCCAATAAATCTATAATATTCAAAAAGGAAATTATTCGTAATTAGAATATTGGAATTGGAAATATTTTATACAAAATTATATTTTTAGCAACTGATAAATGTGTAAATAAAACCAATAAATCCATAAAGTGTTGAAAAGGGAACAATTTTAAATTACATTTATAGGATATTGTTCTTTATACGAATTTAATAAATATAAATTTGATAAATAAAACATATGTGGAAATATTTTTTCTAACAACTCCCATTTTTTTCTGCTAAAACAAAGTTGTTTGTTTTCTTGGCTTTTATTGAAGATAGATAGCAGTTTTTTATTCCACTTATCTTAATCCCTCCTTTGTCCAATTTACTAGGTCCGTCAGTCAAACTCTTCAAATCTAAAAGTGAGATTTGATTTGTAAAGTTAGACATTTGATATTTTGATTAAAGTTAGTTGATCAATGAGATCAATCAACTGTCTAATTGACATCTAATCATTAACTCACCGTTTGTTTGTCAATTGCATTTGAAACTTGTTTAGATTTACAAGCTTCGCTGCTTATGGTTTTGTTGTCAACCTTGTTTTTTCATTAAGTTTAACTTTTCTTGTATTCATTCGAAACCGCTCAATATCCGGTGGATTAGAACCGGTTCTCATCCACACGAAAAACTATGTCTAGCATCGTATTATATCAAATTTTCTACGAATATAAAAATCTACAATCATAAGATTAAAACCAGTTTTAATCTTATTTTATATCCGCGGAAAGCTGTTTATAATACGATGCGAGAAATAACTATTACTGTATGCAAGCCTAATACGAATTAAATCTACTAGTTTTATAAAGATAAAGTAAGCTTTAAGTAGCAAAGTTACTTTATAGTTCGAAATGTCCCATTGTCTGCAGAAAAAAAAGTGATTTTCTCAGCTGCTTTTCAAAACTTATATAATTTTTATTCAATCTAGTATATAATTTACTTCATCCACCATTAGAGTAAAACGCTAGAGGGAGAAGGGGTTTAACAACTGTATTTACCCTTTGCAACCGTCTTGTGCAACCTTCCTACTGGGTCATTGAAAATCAACCAATGGTGTCGCTTATATTAACACAGCCAAGTAGCAGAAAATAATTATACCCGCGACCATGGCTCAACACGTAGCGCATCCGCTCGTCGTCGGGAAGGTGATAGGTTCGAATCTCGGGCCGACACCGCGTCATAACTAAAGACGTTAAAAATGGTTCCTACTGCTACTATGTCAGATGCGCGACATAAATAGTTAGAGTAGGGGGAATGCCTCGGCCCAAAACAGGCGCAACTCGTTACCATGCACAGTTAGGACTTCTCAGACAAAGGTCGTGCATCACAGAGAGTTGGTTGTCTGTTGGATGTTACTTAACCTAATATCCTTGGGTGTTTGGACAGAGAAGGGTGCACAAGTCATCCTTAGTTCTCCTGGATTGCTGGACCAGGACCTAGACAGTACACCAAGTCGAAAAGGTCCTGGACTGTAATACCGCCCGTACGAGGTAATCTAGCAGATAATAATTTAGAAGCAGACGAAAGAGGTCTTTGAAAAATTAAGGGAGATAGTTGTCTGTATATACATCTATACTATATGATCTGTTCATCCATCGGTCTATCAGTAATGCTCTGACTGTCATTTATTTCAGACGTGCATCTGAGTATATAGCCAAACAAACGGAGGACGGGAGTGTGAACATGGTCCCCAAATCCAAGACAGCCCCTAACACTCCCAAAACCTCAACCAAGCAGCTGGAGGCTCCGGTCATCCCAGCTGGATACATGGATGCTTACTCAAGGTAGAATTTCTTCAAGAAAAGGCTGAATCTTAAGAGATAGGATAATGGATGATAAAGAGATTATCATTCCCAATGTAGGTTAAAATTATTGGTTGAAAAGTTTAGACAACAGTTTTTAAAATAACCTATCGAAATTCCCAAATGTATTTTAATATAACGAATAAGATATCGTTGTTATAAAACTTTGGTTACAAACACCTCCCCCCCCCCCCCCCTTGAAGGGTCGATCTTTTGAGATCTTTTTGTTTAAGTACAGACATACAGATGGGCAGAAGATAATAAAACATTTTATCAATACAAACTTTTTTAGGGCACGTACTGTGCGAATTGGTAAGTGGAGATGGCCACCCCCAAGAGAGGATGGTATGACCGCGGAGGAGGGATTCTTCCAGTTCAAAATGCGCAAGATGAAGAATAAGGTATAAATTTTAAAAACGGCTCCCAATCTGATTAATTTTCGTCGAAACGGTTTTGAAATACATAATATTATACAGCATGACCCATAAAAAGTATTTTTTTTAGGGTTTGCAGCCATTATTTTTTGATGTATCATCAAAAGTAGCATATGTTCTTGTTATCTATATAAATTTACGAAGAACAAAAATGAATTTTAAGTATGTATCAACAGAGATTTTTAAGGCCAAAGTTTCTAAAAGGGTTGTTTCATGCAAGTTACTTTTTGCTAAGTCGCTTTTTCAAAACTTTGGCTCTAAAAATCTCCATTGTTTATGTAGATAAAATTAAAATTTTGTATATAATCTTTTGTGGAAATGTATATACATACAAATATGCTAATTTTGATGATACATTAATAAATAATGGCTGTAAACCCTACGAAATACTTTTTTATGGGTCATGCTGTAGAATAAATTTTCCTTTTAAAATATAAAATTATAAATTTTATTCTACATTGACGGGCATGTAGACTTAAATATTGACTTATTATGACTCCACACCGACAGACTGACAGACTTTAAACTATGAAGCAGCTAAACTATTATTACTGTTCTTTAGGAGGGGAAGGAACAAGGAGGTGATAATGACGGATTTGATGATGATACCCTTGAATGGGGAGAAGGACCGGACGAGGACAGGTTAGTATTCAATACTGACGGACATACAGACAGATATACAGACTTTTTCTTCTTAAAATTTCAAGGGTTTAAAAATTTAAAAATATTACTAAATATTGTATACTTTTTTCTTTGTAAGGTATATTTAACCAAGAGAAAATTATTTACCCTAAATTACCCCCCAAAGAATTATAAAAACTATAAGATAATTTATACTATCAAAAAAATAAGGAGCAAATTATTTTTTCATCAATTTGATTTTACACAATTGAACGGAGGCATAATACGGACGTTAAAAATATCGTCCTCCGAAAATTTTGGATAAAATTTAGTTGGTATGTCAGGGATGAGAGAGATCTGGAGCCCGCTGCTGGAAAATCCGCGAACAACAAGGACGACACAAACAGCAAGGAGAAGGAGGGCGGAGGAGGCGGAGTGGGCAAGCTGAAGCTGAGCAGCGACATGAAGGAAAAGCTGGAGGCGGCCATGGGCGGCTCCAGAAAGAGCTCCATCAGGTCGAAGAGCGATATTGAGTCGGAGAAGGGAGATACGGATGTAAGTTTTTTTTACATTTGTAAAGCAAAGCTTTTCTATATTTATGGTCGGTCCGTCTGAATGTACCTCATTAATTTATAGCTCTTTTCGTTAATTAAGGCATGTTAGAATTTTTCTATCGATTTTAAACTTGACATGATTGATGAATCCTGTGAAAGATAAGCACGAATATGATAATAATTTTCCTATTGATCTAAATTTTGGAATGATGATTGGTTTTGGAGGACAATATGGTACATTGGTTTAACCAAAGCATCTTTATTAATATGCCCTTAAACAGTATCCTGTAGATATTTAATTTTGCAACAAATTTTCATACAACTTTGTTTAGACATATAAATTTATGTTTTGCTTATGAATTTTGACATACGTGAAATTTTTGCTAGTTTCAAATCTTCAATTATATGAATGTTGTCATCCTTGTATGTATATCAATGCAGCCACTCTATATCAAGGGCATCTTCCTTGGTTAATAATTGATTTTGATTATTTAGAAACATTTCCTAAAATTATTTTTAATTATTATTACATTTGAATATAAAGCGCTTCTAAAGGATTATAATAACTTAAATTTTATAAAGTATTTTTTTAGGCTGGCGTAAAGAAATTAAATGAAAATAGAAAATTATTACTACAGCAACAATTAGGCGCTGGTAAACTCAAGAAATGGGAGAATATTGATCAGGTATGATATTGTTAATAACAGAGATTCTCAATAACTCTTAATGTCTTTCATTTTTCTTTTTTTATGAAGTTTTCTATGTTCACTTGATCCGTCAATTAGATTGTAATGAACATGAAGATCCTAAATAAATATCATTTCTTTGCTGCTGTACAAGATATGTATCTGAATTTCTTAAGATTTTTAAAACCAATGAGTATATCTGTAACTAAAGGTTTTTATTTGACAATTTAGGGAAGCTTCAAATATGTCCCATGATGGTTTTTGGCTATTTTTCTGCCCTTACCTACCCCTTCGAATACAGAGCCTGTAGAAAAATATAATTTTAAATTAAACTTTTTCAGGAGCTAAATCGTGCCTCTGTGGAGCCAGGTAGCCGTAAGACCTCTGGAGGCGTGGACAAGGATGGTATCCCCATCCCCCCACCACCCCCCGTGGCTCCGGGTCTCACTAAACCTCTGCACATTGAGACAGGAGGTAATATATATGTTTTTTACTTGAAAACTGTTAACATCTTTAGTTATGACGCGGTTTGAACCGAGATTTGAACAAAACTTCCCAAACTTTTATTAAATTTTACCTACTAAAACACACAAACATATTGGAAATAACCAAACCTTTCCTTATTTAAAAGATGGGTTGTTTTCTCAATTACAGTAAAGCTTCTTATTGACCTTCTTAAAAGGTTTATAATTGTTTTAAGGGAAGGTGTCTTCATCCTCCTAGGAAAAATCGCCTGTGTAAAGAAAAAAATTTCCCGCTCTTCATAAAATATATATTTTTACTTTCTCTTTTTAAAACTAAAGAAGTTGTATCAACTTTTTTTTTTATAGCTAGCCGGTTCTTTTAGTAAGCAGTAGATGTAAAATTTTTCATAGAATTCAGATATGCAATCGGTTTTTTTGTAGACCTCTTATTTTTTAAGTAATTTAAGTTTTTAAAAAAAATAATTAAGTCGGTTTTAAGGTACTAAAACGCAACAAAATAAAAGAAGAAAATGGTCAGTAAGAACAAAAATAGTAAGATCTTTAATTTGACACCTTACTTTTAAAATTCTGTTGAGTAATTATTGAAAAAATCTATTTTTTTAACCTCGGTATAATAAAAACTTTAGACCTAAATATTTTCTCAAACAGACATAAAAAACATGGGTTCATATATACCATTAGAATCAGAAAAATATTACGAATCCATTGTAAGCAAAATTGAAAAAAATTAAAAAATTAAAAAATTACAGAAATGGCCAATTATGTTTTTTTGTTCAGACAACACTATTGTCTTACCTTTTTTACCCCCTCTTTACCCCCTCTTTACCCCCTTCCCGTTTTTATACTCAATTGAAGAATTAAGACGTTGCCTGTACAACATAATATGATATTTTCATATAATTCCTTTTATTGTAGTTTATATACTATATTGTAAACTTTTTTTTTCAATTTTGCTTACAATGGATTCGTAATATTTTTCTGATTCTAATGGTATATATGAACCCATATTTTTTATTTGTGAAATAATAAAATTAAGTTCAAAGTTTTTATTCTCGTGGGTTTAAAAAAATCGATTTTTTCAATAATTACCTGACAGAATTGAAAAAGTAAGGTGTCAAATTAAAGATCTTACTATTTTTGTTCATAATGACCATTTTCTTTCTTTTTTTTGTTGCATTTTAGTACCTTAAAATCGACTTAATTTTTTTTTTTTTAAACTTAAATTACTTAAAAAATAAGAGGTCTACAAAAAAACCGATTGCATATCTGAATTCTATGAAAAATTTTACATCTACTACTTACTAAAAGAACCGGCTAGCTATAAAAAAAATAGTTGATACACCTTCTTTAGAAGACGAAGAAAGTCCATAAAAAATCAACATGTTACGTCATAAAAACAAGGGAATTTTCTATCTCTTTTTTAGGGCTTTTCTTTTCCACTCCTCCTCTCCTCATTCCTCATTTTTATGACGTCATTGAGGGACTTTCTTCCTTTTCCTAAATTTACAGTGGATGGTCGACTTCCGCCACTGTCTCAAGTGTTCCTAGAGTCCTCTAGGGGCGTAGCTGCTAGTATTTTTTAAGGATTGGCCTTGATAAAGCTTTTGATTAAAGGAGCTGGAAATGATGATCAAAATGGACCTCCATCAGAGTCTACTCTGTCAAGCTTCTATTCTGGAGGTAACTTGATAATTTTTAAGCAAGTTATTAGAATGACAATTATACTGCCCAGTTTATACAATTCATTACAATTCGTTGGCAATGTTTGTGATTGTTAATTTTTTTTATTATAATTGTGGATGAAAAAATTCATAGTTTATTAAATAAGATTTTTACTCTAGGGTTTAACATTATCAATATTTTTGTAGTAGAAGAAACATTAACATTTTTGCATAGACTAGAAATTTTTAGCGATTTCCATAAAGATTGTATGAGATTTTTAAAGTAAAAATATTTAATTTTAACTTTGAAAAAAGTCCTCTAATGAAGACATTCAATAATGTCCGTAGGCACCAATTTTTAGTGCTACATCTGAAAATGACATAGTATGTAACTTTTCAAAATATAATTGTATTTGTGTTTGTAGGTATGGCAGAAGAGGAACTGCACCTTAGATATTCCAGAACTGGTTCTGTAACAGCCTCCAGGTATACACTCGTTATTAAGACACAACATATTGTTTTTTTTTCTATCTGTATTATATTATAGCTTGCATCAACCTTTATCAAAAAAGGAAATGATTACAATATCTAAGAAATATTTTTAGTCAAATAACAAAATATTTACTCATACTCACAGGCATCTAAAAGTATCAGGCAATTGCCGATAAATTGTTGTACATCCCAAATGACGATACACAAAATTAACCCTTCTGTAGTTTACTATTAGTGGTCGAAACATATGAACCAACCAATCAAAATTCGATAAAAAATCCCCAACATTGTAAAGCCAACGAATAAGAAAATATAATTATAGAACTTTGGGGAATAGTTCAATAAATAGCCCATTGTCCCTTCCCTTCCTGGTTTCCTTATCAATAAAAGATCTCTGTAACTTTTATTGAAGGTTACATAAAATTAAATTTATTCAACACAATACAAAATTTAATTTCCTGTTCATAATCAGAAACTATTTGATTGAAATTTAATATATTTAATTTAAAATGTGTTTTCCCATTTTCTTTGACATCTTATACATTTTTAAAAATTCTGATATTTATATCAATATTTGTTATTTGAACAGTAGCGTTTTATTTGATTCCTCACCAAAAGAATAGTTAAAAAATTTCCGAGGATCTATGAGATGTCTGAAGCCTAAGGTTAATGTCAACTAAAGTGATTGAGTTTTCCTTTAAAGAGAAACTTCACATAGGTCCCGGGATGGTTTCAGGCTATTTTTTCTGCCTTTATCAATCTCTTTGAAAACAGTAGCTGCTAATTAAAAATTTAAAAATTATCAATTATTTTTTTTCTCAGGGCTGACAAGCTGAGCAAATATGAGTTTGAGGATTCTATTGATGTCAGACACAGAGATCAGAGGATTATGGATGAAGTGGATTACCAGGTACAAGTGTTTGTGTGTGTGTGGGTGTTTGTGTGTGGGTGTGTGTGTGAATGGTGTGTGTGTTTGTGTGTGTGTTTGTGTGTGTATGTATGTGTAAGGATTCTATTTATGTTAGACACAGAGATCAGAGGATTATGGACGAAGTTGATTACCAGGTACAAGTGTGTGTGTGTGTGTGTGTGTGTGTGTGTGTGTGTTTGTAGGTGAGGATTCTATTGATATCAGACACAGAGATCAGAGGATCATGGATGAAGTTGATTACCAGGTACAAGTGTGTGTGTGTGAGTGAGTGTGTGTGTGTGTGTGTATGTGAGGATTCTATAGATGTCAGACACAGAGATCAGAGGATCATAGATGAAGTTGATTACCAGGTACAAGTGTGTGTGTGTGTGTGGTGTGAGTATTCTATTGATGTTAGACACAGAGATCAGAGGATCATGAATGAAGTTGTTTACCAGGTACAAGTATGTGTGTGTGTGTGTGTGTGTGTGTTTGTGTGAGTGTGTAGGTATGTGTGTAAAGATTCTGTTGATGTTAGACACAGAGATCAGAGGATCATGGATGAAGCTGATTACCAGGTACAGGAGTGTGTATGTGTGTGGGTGTTTGTGTGTGTGTGTGGGTGTTTGTGTGTGTGTGGTGTGAGTGTGTGTATGTGTGTGTGAGGATTCTATTGATGTCAGACACAGAGATTAGAGGATCATGGATGAAGTTGATTACCAGATACAAGTGTGTGTGTGTGTGTGTGGGTGTGAGTGTGTGTGTGAGGATTCTATTGATGTTAGACACAGAGATCAGAGGATCATGGATGAAGTTGATTACCAGGCATAAGTATGTGGGTGTGGGTGTGTGTGAGTGTGTGTGTGTGTGGATGATGATTCTATTGATGTTAGATACAGAGATCAGAGGATCATGGATGAAGTTGATTACCAGTTACATTATGTGTGTGTGTGTGAGTGTGTGTGTGAGGTTCTATTGATGTCAGCCACAGAAGTCAGAGGATTATGGATGAAGTTGATTACCAGGTACAAGTGTGTGTGTGGGTGTGAGTGTGTGTGTATGTGTGTGATGATTCTATTGATGTCAGACACAGAGATCAGAGGATCATGGATGAAGTTGATTACCAGGTACAAGTGTGTGTGTGTGTGTGTGTGTGTGTGTGTAAAGATTCTATTGATGTTAGACACAGAGATCAGAGGATCATGGATGAAGTTGATTACCAGGTACAAGTGTTTGTGTGTGTGTGTGTGTATGTGTGTAAAGATCCTCTTGATGTTAGACACCCCAAGATGCTATGGGCGCATCCACTAGTAACTAATAATATAATCTATTTTAGGGTGCTGCAAAAACGAAGCTACACGCCCCTGCCTCCCAAACTTTCTTCTCTTATAACAGGTATTACAATAAAAACCAAATATTCAATTATATCAATATTTTAATTAATTTCCAAATTTCATGGACGTCCAAAGGTGGGGAAAAAATGGTTTTTACCTCCCTCAAATCTTGAAACCCCTCATTTTACCCCCTCAGAATAATAAAGCTTGGACGTCCCTGTTATATTCGAAACCTAAGTAGTATAAAAAAAGTCAATAATTTTAAATGTATTTTGTACCATATATCTTTTTTTACTATCTATTGTACATAATTATTCTTTTTTTTTAATACATGCTTGATTTTGTATTCAAATATTTTCTATGAATCTGTTTTTATATTTAGAGTGCCATGGAAGTTGAAGGTTAGAAAAGAGGTTTTCTCTCCTGGAGAAGAATTAAATAGTCTACAGGTTATTCAGATAATTTTTTTATTGTTTATTTGCATTTGAGGAGTTTCAGAGTTTTTATGGGAATGGTATCCCCCCCCCCTTTCCACCAAATAAATTTCGCACCCAAAATGTGGGTTTATTACCAACCCCCCATAATATGTAAATTTTACATTAGAGTTAACACATTTATTTTGAGTATTTTTTTTTTCTGAATTACTCCCACCCGCACCACTCACTATTTAGATGTCAAACGCCAAATTTTTTTTTTTAAATAGCTTGGACGTCTATAAATTTAACTTTCAGAATAGGAGAATGAAATAGAAATTTACTTTCAAAGCGAGAAATTATAATAGCTTGTAAATTTTTGGGTGACAAGGAAATCAACATATTTGCATAATCAATATTTAGAAATGTGAAGAAAAACCTAACCTAACCTGATGTATTATGTTCTAGGCTATCCACCTGGTATTCTGTCAAATAATCAGTGACGCCTATAGCCCGCTGTGTATTCGTCTGAATCAACAAGAAAGAAGAAACCTGCTCACTTTCCTGGCACAGAATAAGATTTCTATGGAAAATATGCACAGGTAATATACTATCTATAATACAAAGTAGCTTGATGTCTGTCCGTCCTTTTCTTAAGATCTTGGTAACCACTGAACCGACCGGATTTTACTCTTTAGGGTATATACCTATTGGTCCTGTGGTGGTTTTAAGCTATTTTCTTGGGGGTGGGACACCCCAATCCCCCCCATAAAAAAACAACAAAAAATTCCCTCCCATTTTTTTGTTTATGGGCAGCACCAGTAGTACTTAATTTTATTTTTTTATTTTTTTAATTACCTCTTTTGGCAAAGCCTCTAGAGGCTAGGGGCGAAGCCGCTAATAATATATAAAATAGTAAGGATTTTGTCTGACACTTAAGGTTAACTACTGAATCAAAAGAGTTCTCCATTAAAGGGAAGCTTAAATTTGGTCCCATGATGATTTTAGGCTATTTTCTGGTCTTTCCGTACCCTTTCGAATAGTGTCCCTAGAGTCTAGGTCCGTTGCCGCAAGTGTATAATAAAATGTAGCGTTGCTAATCTATAGCTAACTACTCCAATTGTCTAACTATCCGTCCTTCTGTCTATATGTACGTAATTAAAAACGTATTAAAAATTCGGGTATAGTCCTTTTCGTGGCAACGCAACTTAAAGGGCAATTCTTTGTATTTTTCACAGTAGCTTTTCTCCTATTTCTAGCCCCTGCGGGAGGCTCTAACCCTGCGGGGCCAATTGCCTATCCCTGTGGGGGCAATCACCTAACCCAATATAACCTAACCTAATATAAAGTAACCTCTAAAAAGCCATTTTAAAAATACGACGAATCTCCCCTTAAGGGGTGTTGCCACGAAAGGGACTATTCCCAAAAATGCTTTTGTAGTAATTACCCCTTTACTTCCTTTGGCCATTTTAAAAATACGACGAATCTCCCCTTAAGGGGTGTTGCCACGAAAGGGACTATTCCCAAAAATGCTTTTGTAGTAATTACCCCTTTACTTCCTTTGGACTTATTAGTTCTAGTTACGCATATTAGAGATTTTATAAATTTAGTTGGACTATTAATTATTATTCTTTATTTCAGTTCTCAACATAAGAATTCCATCAAGAAAATTTTGATTCAACAAGTGAAAGAATTCTCTACATATTTCTGCAGAATCTATCCACTTCTCAATAGCAGCCAGGTAGGATGTAGTAATGACAAGTCATGACACTCAAAGCCATCAAAGTCATCAAATGTATATTCTTGTTTTCTATGCCTTTTTTAAAAAAAAAGATGTGTAGTTTTTACTTTTTCCACTAAATAATAATAATTGTTTTTAATGCTTTTTCGTCATTTGTATGGCCCTTGGATCTCCAAAACAGTGGTTTTTATGACATTTTTCCAAAATTATAGGATGTAGAATATAAGTATATTGGAATATCTCATAATGGAGTGAGTCTTCTTAGAATATATATAATATTAATATAATCACACAACCTCCGTATAGGATGTAGAATATCAGTATATTGGAATATCTCATAATGGAGTGAGTCTTCTTACAATAAATATAATATTATTATAATCACACAACCTCTGTATAGGATGTAGAATATCAGTATATTGGAATATCTCATAATGGAGTGAGTCTTCTTAGAATAAATATAATATTAATATAATCACACAACCTCTGTATAGGATGTAGAATATCAGTATATTGGAATATCTCATAATGTAGTGAGTCTTCTTAGAATAAATATATTATTAATATAATCACACAACCTCTGTATAGGATGTAGAATATCAGTACATTGGAATATCTCATAATGGAGTGAGCCTTCTTAGAAGAGAGAAGAGTCTACCTACTGACTACCTTAAGGTAAATTGTTTTTTCTAGCAAGGCGCCAATTAAAACAGAACAAATAACCTCACATTTTTCAATTGCGTAAATGTCAAAACTGTTTTTGACAAGTTATTTTCAAAAATCAATAACAAATCAATATGATAAAATATTTTTTTTACATTAAAAACAATAATTAACCAGTATGTATTTTTAAATCAATGAAGTTTTCATAATTTGCTTTTGTGTTTTCTTTATAATGAAAAGTTTTTAGTAAAAAATCTCTTAAGCATCTCTAAAACCAAGTCCTAAAGATGGTAGTATGTCCTTAAACGGTATCAATTTGCAACAATTTCACAAACTATTTTATTTTGACTTCAAGTGTTAATGTTCAATTGTCCTTCCTTATGATTTTTAGAGCTTCACTTTTCTAGAAGATGTCATCATTGTTAAATAATATCTTTTCTCGTATTCAATCGAATCCGGTGGATAGGAACCGGTTCTAATCCATACAAAAAACTATGTCTAGCATCGTATTATATCCAGCTTTCGACGAATATAAACATGTACAATCATAAAATTAAAACCAGTTTTTTTAGCCGGTGCCTTTGGCACCTCGGGGCTAAAAAAACTGGTTTTAATCTCATAATAGTACATTCTTTATCCGCGGAAAGCTGTTTATAATACGATGAGAGAAATAACTATTAAAGTCACTAAGAATAGATAAGTTCATGTTTCCACTACTTTTTCATTTTTGATGTTTTTGTAAAATCTTCTAAAAAAATCTTCGAATTTAGTAGCCGTTTATACTATAGTGCCCTAGTAAGATGGGGATAGCTGTCACAGCTTTTGGCCTACCTATTCTCTAGACGTCAGGAAATACCCTATACCCTATCTCTATTCTATGGGGTTTTTCCCCCTTATCTATCTCTTTCCCTCTACTATGACGTCAATAAAATAGGTAGGTCAAAAGCGGTGACATCTATCCCCATTTTGCTAGGGCACTATAAACAGCTACCGAATTTATTTTCTTAAATTTCCATTGTTTTGTAATTAGGTGGTGGAGTTCTACAAATGGGAAGAGATGGATGAGACAAGCAGACTGAAGGCGTCTGTACTACAAATATCTCTTAATAATGGCAGCAGTCTTCAGATACAAACAGCTAATGCAGGTAAATAATAATATCTTTTATTAATCTTTCCCTCTCCAAGCAGACTGAAGGCGTCTGTACTACAAATATCTCTTAATAATGGCAGCAGTCTTCAGATACAAACAGCTAATGCAGGTAAATAATAATATCTTTTATTAATCTTTCCCTCTCCAAGCAGACTGAAGGCGTCTGTACTACAAATATCTCTTAATAATGGCAGCAGTCTTCAGATACAAACTGCTAATGCAGGTGGAGAATTTAATTGAATTTAGTTTAGAAACTTTTTATTCTTCCTTTTTTTAGTTTTTTAGGGACTTATTAGGTACAGGAGACTTTTTAAACGTTTCAACCAAAAATTGTAATCTACAAAATGGTTTTTTTTTATGTATTACATTGGGAACGTACATCAGTTTATCAGCGATTGTCTGATCCCTTTAGATTGAATATGATATTCTCGGACGGACAGATAAACTAAGCGAATTAAATAGTATGTTCGCAACAAACATTGATGTTTTTAGCATTACATAATTGTTATAATTATGTTGTTTTTGTCAGTTTTTTAATATGGAATATTTATACAAAACACGTTTTAATAATATACAATTACTATCATTTTATTTTCATTTGTTATGATTTTATTTTATTTTTGCATTTTTTCATTTATTTTAGACAAGTACTAATAAAGTGTTCTTACCTTTAAAAAAAAAGTTTTAAAAATATATGTATTTGTCTAATCTTTGGCAACATTGCACAAAATATTTTCCCCTTTCAAATGGGTAATCTTTCAATAAAACTATATTTTGACAGATTTTTAACCATATATTGTTAATTCTATATGAAGTACTTGATGAACGAACTGACCAATAAGTGATGTCCATGTTTGCAACCTAAATTGACGACAATTTTCATAATATCTATGTATAATCTATATCTTTTACAGTACCTAAAATATATGAAATATCTTAAAAATAACGAAACTTTTGTCATGAATTATTATATTGTTGTTCAAATTTAGGCATTTTAATGATATTAATGTATTATTTTCAGGAAATATAAGAAACTTGATAGAACAGTTTTCACTGGAGGCCAAATCTTCAAATATCCAATACTCAAGAGCCGTCGCTGATTTCACTTCAAGGTAAACAAACTTGATTGTAGCAATGCTACGCTTTGAAAGTCATTGTCGTTATGTCTCTCTGTCAACAACTCTAGCTTTGTCTTCTTATTTGTTGAAATATTATAAGTCTTGTTCTCATTAGTTGAATGTCCACGTTCTCAATTCTTAACACTCTTCTCTCATTGGCTTAGACTCTAATCGTGCTCTCTGATTGGTTAAAGGCATACACCAGACACTCTCATTGGCTTAAAATCAAAACTTGCTTTCTATTTGGTGAAACATTTTTAAATAGTAATTAAAATAAAAATCTTAAAAATAATACCTGTTTTGCAGTAACCACTAACCAGGCCTTTATCCCCTCTTGGCTAACAAATCTGGTTTTTAACCTTATAGAAAGCTGTCTATGGTATCAAGTCTTGAAGTCATTTAGATTATTAATGAAATTATGAATAATTTTCTAGGGATGATGATGCTTTGCCGTTGCGCAAAGGTGACCTTGTTGGAGTGGTCCGCAAGGATGATAGGTACACACAGCGGGGCTGGCTGTATGGTTTCAGGTAGGTCTAGTTGTCCGCAGGGATGGTAGGTACACACAGCGGGGCTGGCTGTATGGTTTCAGGTAGGTCTAGTTGTCCTCAGGGATGATAGGTACACACAGCGGGGCTGGCTGTATGGTTTCAGGTAGGTCTAGTTGTCCGCAGGGATGATAGGTACACACAGCGGGGCTGGCTGTATGGTTTCAGGTAGGTCTAGTTGTCCGCAGGGATGATAGGTACACACAGCGGGGCTGGCTTTATGGTTTCAGGTAGGTCTAGTTGTCCTCAGGGATGATAGGTACACACAGCGGGGCTGGCTGGATGGTTTCAAGTAGGTCTAGTTGTCCTCAGGGATGATAGATACACACAGCGGGGCTGGCTTTATGGTTTCAGGTAGGTCTAGTTGTCCTCAGGGATGATAGGTACACACAGCGGGGCTGGCTGGATGGTTTCAAGTAAGATAAGATAAGATAAGATTTATTTTCCTCAAAGGTACAACATATTTTATTAGATATATATTATAAATTATGTTACTATGCTTGATTTGTTTGATTCATCTGGTTTGTTGTGTTTGGTGCAGGTTAGATAATAATATACATAATAACAATTATTAAGTACCTAGCATGGAATTGGCCGAACTTCATCTCCACCTAGTTACCAGGCCAGTTTAAATTGAATGGAGACAATATTTTACAATAAAAATTCCATGCAACATTGTACCAGATAGTTGGCATAACCCTTTAAGGGTTGTGGAGCCACTGGTGTACTTTGACGCTTGCCAAGCCGATACAATGTTATATGTGCAAATAAATAATAATCTTAACAATGAAACAATATCTTGCTGTGTATTTCAGACATCCTCCTACTATCAGTTGCAACTTCTCCAAGCGTGAATTCGGAACAATTAAGGAACCAAAACCTCCATAAGGAGTCGCTATTCCCGTTGAGATCCCTTTTCAGCTCCAAATAGACAGTTTCCTTTATATCAAATTATTTTCATTATAGAGTGGAGTTTTGTCCGGGTTTTAAGGACATCTCCACACCAATAATTACAGGATAACGGCAAATTTCGCGATAACACTTGGTCCAATCCAAAAAATCCAAAAAAAAACCAAAGAAAAGTCCAAAAAAGGACAAGAATACCCTAATAATAATCATATCGTGTACTTAAGTGAACAAGGTGTAATGGTTGGTTTCGATTCCTACGGAATCTGATTTTTATTTTTGAGAATGGATATAAAAAATCCTAAGAATAGGTCATATGCGATTCCTACGGAATCTGATTTTGGTATTTTGATAATGGGAGTGTGTCCCTAAATATGTATGGTTCGATTCCTCCGGAATCTGATTTTTGTGTTTTGAGAACTGGTCACAGCATGGCTGTGAATGGGGCAACAAAATGGGAGAGGAAGAGGGGGGGGGGGAGGGGGTTTTAAGGGAAGGCGAAAACGTATCATTAATCCATTGATTCCACCCCTTTTTGAAGGTAAAAGGGTGAAAGTGGGTCATGTTAAAAAAGACTGTGGCGTGCTATTGCGCGCGTAATTTGGTTATAGCTTTGCTTTAGTGAGGTTTAAATCTTACTATTGTTTAGACACGAAATGTTCGGAGAGGAAGAATACCAACAAATGTGGCAGCCGCTACGCAATAGATTGACAATAACATATGAACGACTTCTCAATATAGTTAATGGTGACAATGTCAGTGACGAAGTACGTCGTGAGGTAGCCCGTCTTCTATACCAACAGGGTTATTTAGAAACCGAGTTGGCCCTCACACTATACAACCCAAACAAGGACATGGAGTTTCATGAAGCTAAATTGGGTGAAATTGCTGAGCGGATAACTGCTCAAGAGGGGGCCTGTCTCCAGCTATAGTTCCAGAAGTTGGCCATTTCCGGTTTGAACCAGTTACGGTCAAGTTCTCTACGACTTTATATACAAGATATCCGCAAAAATATCCGCAAAAACACCCGCGGAAATGTCCACATGATGTTCACAAAAATCAACAAAAATCAACAATGAATCAACAGAAAAAAACTGCAAAAAGTTACTGATATGGCTATTGAAATATAAAATTGTTTTTGAAGAATAATACAGTTTAGTTTTATCCAAAAAAGTAAAAGTATTAAAATATCATAAATTATCATAAATTCATTGATTTGTTTAATAAATCCTAGATATCTTGCTATGAACTTTTATTTTTTATGAAGGATGTATAGAGTAATAGGATGTCTGTTAATATTTCGCTATGGATTAATTTTCATTAGCATAAAAAAAAGTGAAGTGAGAAACTGGTTAAAATAAGGGAGATGGGTCAGGGAATTCAACAGGTTAGGGGGAGGAGGGGGGGAAAAAACTAGAAGGGGAGTGGTGGGTGGTTTGTGCGCGGCCGTGACTTCCAGCTAGACAGACGGAGCGGCGCCTATCGTTTGGTATATACTGGGGGGGAGAAAAATAGGGGGAGGGGGGAAGAGTGGGAGACAATTGGTTGTAAAGCATAGGGGGAATACGCGGGAAATCGGAAGTAGGGAAAGTTATTTATTAATTAATAAGTTAAATTAAGATTGAATAATGTATGGTATTAAGACACAAGGGGGGTATAAATATGGGGGTGGGTAGGGTCAAAGTTCAATTGTCTCAGAAATGTCAGATCAAGAAGAGGAAGTTGGACAAGGCCAAGGTGCTTTACCGGATGGGGCGCCGGAAGTTCCGGAGGAGGCTGGAGGAGAAGAAGATGTTCCCCTCCAAGACCAGGTGCAGGAGCTCATCGCCATGTTGAACTCAAGCGATGAAATCGATGATCCTGCACCCGTGCACGGCGTCCAGCAGCTGCTGAACCTCGCGGCAGTGCCTGATCTACTCCCATTTCCGGGGGTAGACAGGCGCTGTCTGGACCTCTGGTTTATGGTCAAGAGGAGGTTAATGGGCGTCGTGTACGAGGGCGACAGACTTATGTGGAGGAGATTCCGCCAAGATGCCATCGATGAGGAGATCCTCCGCATGATGTACTCCAACTATGGGTTAGTCGTGAGGCTAATTTCAGTAATGCCCACGTACGCCCGCTCCTTCCAGGCCAACATGGATTCCATCGCCACCATGGACCGCTTGGTCACCGTCCAGCAGGACCTTGTGGAGGAGCTCCTCCAACAGGAACCCGACGACGTCGATGACTCCAGCGACTACGACGAGTAGATGGCTATGCCCACTACATGAGCTTAACCAGTCCAGTCAGCGATAGTCATATATTAAACAAAATTTTCGATATCTAAATTTGAATAAATAAATATATTTTTGGTCAAAATTATGAAAAAACTTTGTTATTTTTTTATTAGATAAAATAGAGGTAGAGGTTGCGCGATTCGTTAGTTGCTTGATAAAAAATATATAATATAATAGAAGAAGTCAAAGTCAAAATATAAAATGTAAAATGAATAAAGTGGATAAGAAACAAACTATGCTAAAGCTACTCTATACATAGGTATGTATGTCGGTTCCTACGGAACCTACTCGTTGAGATTTGAGGTTAAAGAAATGCTGTTTTATTATTTTTTTGGTATAGAAATTAAGTGCTTACAAAAAGTCGAG
This sequence comes from Acartia tonsa, assembly GCF_053477335.1. Classification (NCBI taxonomy): domain Eukaryota; kingdom Metazoa; phylum Arthropoda; class Copepoda; order Calanoida; family Acartiidae; genus Acartia; species Acartia tonsa. The sequence continues at coordinate 7,374,312 of NC_137266.1, read as the reverse complement.
GGCTAAAGATACGAATAGAAACTTAGTTAGAACAAAAAATTGTTAAATAGAGGAAGAGAAAAAATAAAGTATTTGCTTTTTTTTAAGAAAGTAAGTAATAAGTAAGTAAAATATCTTTCTTGAGAATAATTTTATTATCAATCAGTTTAATTTCAAAAATAAAATATTTGCTTTTTTAAAATATTTGCTTTTTTAAAACTCAATCTTGTTTAGGTAATAAGTAAAACATTTTTTCTTAAAAATATTTTTATTATCAATTAGTTTAATTTCAAGTGGAAGGTTGTTGAATATAGTTGGGAAAGAGTTAAGAGGGGCGTGCAGGAGAAAGTTTCTATTGGTGCCCGGTTCGTAAGCAAAGTTGTTCCTGTTCCTAGTGCCATACGTATGTCTGTCTTGAACAAAATTCCAGGTGTTTTCGAAAATTTTGGGAAAATTGCCTAATTTATAGGCGTGCATAAATTTACAAACATTGAATTCAATTAACAGGTTAAATGGAAGTATGCCATTAGATTTAAAGAATTCAGCTGTGTGAGCTCTGCTAGGTAAATTTTCGATTATTCTAATGGCTTGCTTCTGCAACTTAATGATTGGTGCTAACAGATACATAGGACAGGCAGTGAACAGGAGACAACAATATTCGATATTCGACTTAATATAAGAAGAATAGAGTAGCTTTAAGTGTTTCTTGTCCAACAAATGACGCATTACTTTCATACTATAAATTATTTTAGAGACTTTGCTATAGACTTTTTCAAGATGATAAGAAAACTTCATTTTCTCGTCCAATTGAATTCCCAAGTGTTTGATACTACCCTCATTGGTACCGCTCACAAGATCCAACTTAGTGATTTTTGACTCATCATTTTCGTTATGATTATTCATGTTTACATAGACTTCAAAGTTGGTCTTAGCGGCGAGCTCAGCGGGGGTGAGTATCTCACGGGGGGAGGAAAAGACCATACATTTGGTCTTGCGGGGGTGAATAAGAAGTTTATTGGCATTGTACCATTGGGTCAGTCTGGGGACAAGCTCCTTTGCAAGGTTGATCAATTGTATAATATTCTGCTTTTCAATGAAGCCCACTGCGTCATCAGCAAAGAGATTGATTAGGATCTCTTCACTGCATGAAACAAGGTCATTGATAAAAATCAAAAAAAGAATTGGTCCCAGGACTGACCCCTGAAGTACGCCAATGATAATGAATTCAATTGTGGAGGAGAAAAGGCCCTTAAAATATACACGCTGTTTCCTATTTGCATAATAACTACGGAACCAATCAAGTGCAACCCCCCTTATCCCTGAATTCTCCAGTTTGCTAAAAAGGATGTCCCTATTTATCATGTCGAAACACTTCCTTATGTCCAAAAATATGGCCATACAGGAAGTGTCTCGACTGAGTGCTTGGGTGATCAATGTGCTTAAGTTCAATACATTGTGAAAGGTTGAGATTCCTTTCATGAAGCCAAACTGGCGGTTGCTAAAAAAAGACCGATCTTCCAAGAACTTAACCAGCGTTTCACAGACATATTTTTCAATGGGCTTGGAAAAGTTGTCAATGAGTGAAATTCCTCGATGATTATCTGCCTCGCTGAGTGAACCTGATTTGTGAAGGACAACTATTTTGGAAGTTTTCATTTTTTCAGGAAAAGTGCCATTTTGAAGTGATAAATTATAAACATGTGTTAAGGGAGTGGCAATGGTATCAGCACAGCGAGACAGAACATACATCGAGACATCATTTATGTCTGTGGAACGCTTAGGTTTAATACTACGAATGATATTAATAACCTTGAAGGGGTACAATGGCTCAAAGAAGAGGGAATCTTGACATGGGGGTGGTAAATATTCAAAGAAATTTTTGGGGGTGGAAGGAATTTCAGGCCTTAGGGAAGACCCAATCTGACTAAAATAACGATTAAATTCATTAGCTATTTCTTGGTCATTTTCAATTTTGTTTGGGCCTACTTGAAGGTATGTGCACTCAGGGGAAGATTTACTAAACCCAATGACTTCCTTTAGGGTTTTCCAGAGTTTTTTCCCATCCCCGTTTGCATCTCTTATTTGTTGTCTGTAATATTCAATCTTTGCTCTTCTCACTTGCCTATTGTAATTATTCCTATAGACATTGTAAATACTTTCATTTTCAATTGTTTTGTCTTTTAAAAAGTTGCTGTACAAAATATCTCTATGCAATCTACAACGCAATAAAAAGTCTGACATGAAAGGCTGCTGAGGCTGGGTACGTTTGTTTTTTCGTTTTTTTCTAACTGGACACTTTTCATTATAAAGTCTCAAAAAGGTTGAAATAAAGTTATCATAAGCAATGTTTGTGTTGTCTTGGTTTAAAACGTGATTCCAGTTAGTGTGGTAGAGTGCATAGTTTAAGGCATCAAAGTTTTCATCATTCAATTCTCTTTTTTCAAAGAAATCTGGAGGTTTGGGTTTATTTACTCTGTCTATTCGGAATGAATTAATAATTGGCAAGTGATCGGAGATTTTTGAAGTTAAGACAAAGGAAGACATTAGGTTTTGAATAAAGTTACCTACCCCGAATAAATCAAGAAGGGTTGCAGTGGTTCTAGTTACTCTAGTAGCTCTGGTAACGGTATTTATGATACCGTTAAAGGAAAAAGACTCAATAATTCTCATGGAGTTGCTATTTATATTATTTATTTTGAAAAGATCAAAATTGAAATCTCCTACAATGAAGTATGGTATGCTTAAAGCTGCTATTCTATCAATCAGGTCCAAAAAAAGTTCAAAAAATTCTTCTATTTCAGCACTACTCTGATTGGGTGGCCGATAACAGTTTAGTAAGCAAAACTTTAGTCCATTGTGGGAAATTTTTAAGCAAATAGATTCAAGAATATTTTCTTTAAATGAAAATTTATCAAATAGTTTATCTACTTTATAATATTTGCTTACTAGAATACCCACCCCTCCCCCCCTACTTTTTGTGCGGAGTTTAACATGCCAATCGTAATTATTAATTCCATAGCAATCCATATTTACATCCTTATTCAGCCATAATTCTTGAAAACACAGAACATTTAAGTGGATATCATGTTGTCTAAAGAAGTCTACAGTGGAGACAATATCATTGTATTTAGAATGTAATGACTGACAATTAATACTAAAAATATTGAGAAGGTTTTCATTGAATGTTTTCAGTTTCTGTACGATACCTTGTTCACTTGAAAAAACGCAATTTATTCCGAATTCGTTCTCAAAATCGTTAAAGTAGTCGCCGTAAATCGGATTCATAAGATTTAGACCAATGTTATCGTTTAAGTTACCGTAATCCTGGTTAATCTGATCATTAGGGAGGTTTGTCATAGCAGAGCTGGTCCAGGAGCACCGCAGGAGGAATCGTCTTAACATCAAGTATGGACATCTGAAACACAGTAGATATTAGTGGACAAATAAAAATAGGTAATATACAATATATTATCGTTAAAGCGAAAAAAATTACCATATTTACTATGGTTATTCCGATAGCGTTTAGTTTATGTGTGTGTTGGGGGTGGCAACACATTTCAAGCTAGTTTAGTTCCCCCTACTCATTTTCATACAAGTTCCAAGTATTTTATATGCTAATCAGCAGAAAAATAAGAAAAATAGATTGAAATTAATATGCTATGTTGGCGTTCTAACAAGTTGGGTAATATTTAATATTAATATTATAATAATATAGAGTTTACGTGGATATAAACATTAAGTTTTTCGAAATAAATCACTTTGTAAATGAATTTAAAAATGATGATAATAATTTTGTTAAGTACCTTTTTTTCCGACGTATAAGATACTTAACCTCATGATGTGATTACCGCCTTTGTAGCTTTGCTTTGCTTAGCTTTGTTGGCGGTGTCTCTAGCTTTGGCCCTCGTGGCCACAGGATCAGAAGGTGCTGAGTCAACGACAGGGGCAACAGGTACAGAAGGTGCTGAGTCAACGACAGGGGCAACAGGTACGGAAGGTGCTGAGTCAACGACAGGTGTAGATGCGGCAGATGCGGCAGACGTGGCGGCAAGTGCGGCGGTGTGTGTGGCGGTAGGTACGGCAATAGATGCCGCAGGTACGGCGACAGACACGGCGGCAAGTGCGGCAGACGTGGCGGCAGATGCGGCGGCGGTCACGGCGGCAGGTGCGGCGGTGAGCGCGGCGGCAGGTGCGGCAGTGAAATCAGCTGTAGCGGCGGCTGCGGATGCGACGGCGGCAGGTACTGACTGTGTGGGCTGTGCGGCTGGTGCAACGGCTGTATGTGCGGCGGTTGCGACGGTTGCGGCAGAGTCTATGGGAGGGAACACAGCTAGGTCCCCAAGAGCTGGGGCAGGGGCAGACGTTAAATTATGTTGAATCGTGCTGGAAGGGTGGGCTGTGATCGTACTAAACTGTCTTGGGAAGTCATCCTCTGTTAAGTCAGCCTGATTAGAGAAGAATGTTTTCCTTTCCTCAGGCGCTAGCTTGTTGAAACAAAGGATAGGCGGTGCCTCTGACAGAAAAAAATCCTCGCTTCCAGGTATGGGTTGGGCCATTTCCTTCAGGTCTTTGCCAAACGGGTTAAGGCAGCGTATCCAGCGGCTGCCGTTCTTGAGCTGAAATTGGACATGTTGGCCAGCGACTTTGGCCCTCGAAATCTGGTTTGTGGCATACACAAAGGTCATGGTCTTCCTGTTGAGGTCGGACATATCTTGCTTCGCCTGGACTAACCTATTGGGGAAGAACGGGACCGGTGACGCGTTGTTCCTGGGATTGAACCTCTTGATCTCGGCGTTGTAACGGTCAAGCACAGCCTTCTTATTGTTCATCCACGCGTCGAGGTAGGATCTAGACATAAAACGAAAAATAAAAACGGGGATCTGGCCCTTTGTATATGGGAGCATATGGGCACGCTCGACGATATCACAAAAATGTGAGGGAATATATTCTAATTCTCCACGTTTAAGAGCGGCTTCAAGGGTGGGCCTTATAATGTTTCTAAATATGATAAACTCTGTAATATTTTCACGGCTCCACGGCTGCTGAAAATTCACTATTCTACAACTCCAATCGCGGCACCTTTGCTCTCTTATCGAGTTTTGTAGAAGTTGAAATTTGACGAAATTTTCTCTCGACGATTCAATAGAGTTTAAATAGTCTTTTTGTTGTGTAATCGTGGTCCTAATCGCTTTTTGTTCACTTGCAACAGATTTAGCATCTACGAAATTTTCTATACCTTCGATAGATTGAATTTTAACATTTAAATCTGAGACTCTCAATTTAATATCGTTTATTTCGGTTTTATGACTGGCAAAAGTACTATGAATAAGCTCATCCCTTACCTTAGCTATATTCGCATCGTATTCTTTAAACTTAACATCCAAAGCAGCGTCCAAATTTGTTTTAAACTTTGACCAATATTCTGGGTTGTCACACGTACTACAGGCCATGATGAAGTGAAGATGGCGGAACCGAGGGTGCTGAGTGAGTGTGGGTCAGCTGACCAATGGTGGGACGCGAAAAAATGTTAGCCAATGGGAGAGCTTATTTGTCGGGAGTACTTTGCGCCGGTAAAAATGTTGCCAGACCGATAAATTATCATAAAATTATCAAAAAAAAATTTGAGAGTGTTTTCACCAAAAATTGTTCATTAAGTTAAAGCGATTAGGTTACACATAAGTTAAAAAAAAACTTTTTAATTCATTAATGTTTTATTTTCACTTTTTTTGTGTTAACAATTGACCGATACGTTAACACATACACATTGCCAGGCCTAAATACGAGGTGCCCTCTGGCTACAGTGTCTTCCCTTTCCTCCAACTGCGGAGTGACCACGGGCAGTGGGGAGAGGGGAACTAGTTGAGAGAGAGGGGGAAGGTAGAACTGAGCTTAACACATGGGGTAGGGCGGGGGAGAGCTTGCTAAATGCGTGTGCTCAGCCCGACTCTCTGAACTAAACTAAACTAAACTAGTTGTCCTCAGGGATGATAGATACACACAGCGGGGCTGGCTTTATGGTTTCAGGTAGGTCTAGTTGTCCTCAGGGATGATAGGTACACACAGCGAGGCTGGCTTTATGGTTTCAGGTAGGTCTAGTTGTCCGCTGGGATGATAGATACACACAGCGTGGCTGGCTGTATGGTTTCAGGTAGGTCTAGTTGTCCTCAGGGATGATAGGTACACACAGCGTGGCTGGCTGTATGGTTTCAGGTAGGTCTAGTTGTCCTCAGGGATGATAGGTACACACAGCGGGGCTGGCTGTATGGTTTCAGGTAGGTCTAGTTGTCCTCAGGGATGATAGGTACACACAGCGGGGCTGGCTGTATGGTTTCAGGTAGGTCTAGTTGTCCGCTGGGATGATAGGTACACACAGCGTGGCTGGCTGTATGGTTTCAGGTAGGTCTAGTTGTCCGCTGGGATGATAGGTACACACAGCGGGGCTGGCTGTATGGTTTCAGGTAGGTCTAGTTGTCCGCTGGGATGATAGATACACACAGCGTGGCTGGCTGTATGGTTTCAGGTAGGTCTAGTTGTCCTCAGGGATGATAGGTACACACAGCGTGGCTGGCTGTATGGTTTCAGGTAGGTCTAGTTGTCCTCAGGGATGATAGGTACACACAGCGGGGCTGGCTGTATGGTTTCAGGTAGGTCTAGTTGTCCTCAGGGATGATAGGTACACACAGCGGGGCTGGCTGTATGGTTTCAGGTAGGTCTAGTTGTCCTCAGGGATGATAGGTACACACAGCGGGGCTGGCTGTATGGTTTCAGGTAGGTCTAGTTGTCCTCAGGGATGATAGGTACACACAGCGGGGCTGGCTGTATGGTTTCAGGTAGGTCTAGTTGTCCTCAGGGATGATAGGTACACACAGCGGGGCTGGCTGTATGGTTTCAGGTAGGTCTAGTTGTCCTCAGGGATGATAGGTACACACAGCGGGGCTGGCTTTATGGTTTCAGGTAGGTCCAGAATAGCGACTTACAAAATAAAATTTTATAATTATTCTTTATTGATAACAATAACAGTATACATTGGCAAAATTTTGTAAAGAAAAACAATTTTTCCTATTAGTGACACTTTTGGGAGACAGGCACAATTTTAAGCCTTTTTATTTCATGCAAAAAAATCCATTTTTTGTCAATTAGCTTAAAGATGGTGATAAGCATATATTCATCTAATTTCATATATAAAAGTAAAAGGATGTGTGTCTGTACACAAGATCTCGCTTACCGCTGATCCAACATAGTTTTTCTTGATATTGAAGCTTCTTATAGGTCTAGAAAAGTAGAGGGACATAGTCACTAGTATAATATGAAGTAAAATTAAGTGTAATGATTTATTACTCTTTTTAGACATGGACGCTACGGCCTATTCCCCGCCGAATATGTTGAGAAACTATCACCCAACTCAATTCGTCGCGAGATTAAAACCATTTCCACACTCAATGAGGCTAAGGATAACTCGAGGTAGGTTTTAAGGTTTCTGACAAAAGCAGTAGGATGTATCTGTTTTTTTTTGTGTTTTTCCTCAAAGAGTATAGCCGAACCCAGCTCTACCATTCCCTAATTTTAAAATAAATTAAAATATGGGATGGTTCCAGGGGAGTTTTGTATGTTTGGGTTATATTAGGTAAAAGGTAGCCCCACAGGGTTAAGCCCCTGCTCTTAAAACACTTTATTTTAAATTATTTTAAATGTAAAGAGGAGGGGTTCAGTGTTATACAGACATTTTGAGGGAAAGCACCATTTTTTTTTGGTCAAAATTGCTTGTGTGGATGTATAATGTATTATTCTTTAGTAATTTTCTGAATTACACACGAAGAAAAAACAAAAACAGACCTAAAAATAACAAAAGACGAACTTTAATGAAATGAATCTCGTAGCTGGATATAATTAACTACCCAATCCCCTCCCCTTCTACTGGATGGACGAACTGATAAATTTTTCTCCTGTCATAATATCCACGTATATTCAATATCCATTTTTTTCAGGGATTCTAGGGAGAGAGAAATTGTTTCTGGCCAGAGAAACGGCCACGGAGGAGGGGTGGACAGGGGCGTGGAAAGTTTGGATGAAGAAGACATCAGGAAAATATTTGTATTCTGGATTTTGTTGTTGTGTTGAATTTAGTTTCAGGGAGAGAAGGGTTACATAGGACTGTTTATTACCCTAGTCCCCAAAGTCTTATGATAACGTTTTCTTATTCGTTAGCTTAACGGTCAATTTGTTGGTTCATTTAGTTGAGTTTCCAAACGTGTAAACCACTAATTGTAATCTACAGAAGGGATACTCTAGTTTCATCATTGGAGATGTACATCAATTTATCGGTTATAGTCTTATCCCCTTAGATCCCTACTTTATTGTTCTCCTGCATAGGGACGTGATAAAATCATGGCAATTTCTCTCAAACCCCCTCCCCTTTTATTCAATAAATCAAAAATAATACGGGGGGGGGGGGTCTTGTTTTGGGTGTAACTAAAAGGTCAGGTTCGGTTAGGTTATATTTGGGTACAGGGTAGCCTTGCAGAGTTAGGGAATACTGGTGAAGGCCCCGCAAGGTTAGGAACACAATTAAGGGTTATGCATATGGAAAAATTACCCAGGTGTCCTAATTTAATCAACTTATGGAATAGTTAAAAGACATTTGGAAGGAGAAAATATTTTACCCCCGCATCTTTACAGTTTTTTAATCATTACTTGGACAAAATATATTGTTTTTTTTTGTAACAATATTATAATGTAAAAGTAAATAGATAATTTTTTTATACAAATATTCTTACCAGAGTTCACTCTGATTCTGATCATGACTCTAGTGGAGAGGAAGCATGGGGATCTAGGTATGTACTTTTTCTGTACTTTTTTTAAAAAAAATATTTGCAAATCACTATTTACTGTGGTCGTTATTTTTTTAACTGTTTACTGTAAATAATTTATAGATTTAGCTTTCTGGGATGTAGGATTTTTCTGAGAATGATTTCTGGGATGTACATCATATGGATTGTAAATTATACTAATACTCATAAACACTTTCTTTCATTTGTAGGTTTAAAAACTTTGGTACTAATTCTTGATTGGTTGCTTCAAATTTGACGTGTCTAATCTTTTCAACCTATAATTTCAATATATATTTAAAAGGGTAACTCTGTTTCAAATCATTAAGGGTGTCCTTATCTCTTTAGATCCCTAATCAATTTTTTTATTCTCTCAGGAAACAAGAATCATTTGAGGCTGGAAATATTAGTGATGTTAGTCTGAATGAAATCAATGCTTCACAACAGGTTAGATTTCATATATACATAGTTGTTAGTACCTATGTCAATATTTGTTTGATCTCGGGCAGTGTTGCGTTACAGTTTTGACCATACTAGAGACGTTAAAAATTGTACATTCACTGCTGATATGTCAGGCGCGGTAAACTAGTATTAAGATTAGGGGAATGGCTTCTTCCTTGAACAGGTGCAACTCATAAACATGAACAATTAGGACTTCTAGACAAAGGTCGTTTAATAAAAGGGTTGGTTGTCCGTTGAATGTTATTTAACCTAATATCCTTTAGTATCACATCCTGTTACAATCGGATGATGCTCTTGGGTTCTCTAGATGATGTTTTAAAAAACAAGCCCCAACGATGGAATAGTCCACATAAATGTTTGTTAAATGCTTTGTTTCAATCAAAGTGCTTTGAATTCAGAATTTACTTTGCTTAATATAAGCCTAGTTTTTATAAAATTTTAATTAGATTTTTCATTTTTCTATAAAAATGTTCACCTGATTAAAATATACAAAAGTCTTAAAGCTATTGCGCCAAAATTTATTTTCCAAGATTTCTGAGATTTTGGGGTAAATTTTCTTAATTAAGTGAAATTGTTAATAAATTTTATAATTTAAGGCCTGGAACGATGGAAAGCATCCGTTGCTAGAATTCGCCATTAGCTCCTTCCGGGAGTCGAACTTTGAGCTGCCTGACCCGCAGGGAGGCAAGGGAGATAAGAAGAAAAAGAAGAAGAAAGGAGGCAAGAGCAAAGATTGGACTTGGAAAGATCAGGTTTGCATTTATATAATTTTAGAAGCTGAAATAATAGCTTAAAACCATCCTAAGATTTTAATCTAACAATGAAATTGCCTTAAATCTTCACATTACCTAAGTGAAGCTTGCCTTAAAAGGATAATTTAATCAGTTCAGTTGTTATTGAGATCTTACGCTTCAGACAAAGCTCTTTACTACCTTGTCTGAAAATTTTTCTGATTACGTTAGAAAAATATATATATAATTTGTTAAATAAGTTTTTAAATTAACTGAAAACCTATAGAAATCTTTCTGTAAAGCAGAAGCTTTTTATGTTTTGCCTTTACTGATGTATTTTGCTTTGGACAGACAGACAAACATTTAATCGTTTATATTTTTTTATTCTAACATGATTAATAATAATTTTCTTCTTTTTTCTATCAAAAATAAAAGAGATATATTTTTAGCTGACGTTACACAGTCAATAGACAATAAAAAATAAAGAATAAAGTATTTTTAGTAGCGAAGCTAATCAATTGGAAGACGAGTCTGTCTGTATGTCTATTCGTCTTTAAATTTTGCTACAATTTTGCTATCAATCTTGTTATTTTACTCCTCTCTCTCTCTCTCTATATCTATCTATCTATCAACGTATGTGCCTAGCTTTGCTACTACTGCAAGATGTCATCCTTTTTTTCATCCTATTCAATAATTTTCTCTATAAAATAATGAACTAAAATAATTTCTAACAAAAACATTTACTTAGAAATTAATTGATTGAAAGAAATTTATTAAAGTCTTACAATTTTTTTGTGCGTCATAAATCAAGAAATTAATGAAAGCTTTTTTTAGCAGCATAATTTCTCTTAGCAAGTTTATTTCTCCTGTCTGTCTATCTGTTTGCCAGTCTGTCAAAATTACTTCCTTTTTTTCTAAATGATTTCAAACTTACAATTTCTATTATTTAATGCAGAAGTCATAGAAGGTGATTTATTGTCAATTTTTAAAAATGAAATTAGTAATTTTTATTGCTAAGAAACTTTTTCTTTTAATTTTCCTTTTTTAAAGATTTTTTTCTAATTTCATTATAATTGATTAATTGTATTTTATTATATTCAATGTTTTTGGTATTTTTATAAATCTATTTCAAAAACTTTCTTTTGAATTTCTATTAATTTAAACTTACAGGAAAATAAGACATTAAAGATTAATTTCTGGCGAGGGTAATAATTCAATTAATAAAAGAACAGTTTTTTATGTTTCTGGAACGAAGTTGAATTTATATATTTTTACTCATAATCTGTGTAGCTGTTTGAATGTCTGACCATTTAGAGCTTTTTAACGAATGAAACTATACAAATTTCAGGGAAGTTTAGCATTAGTCCAATGCAAGTTTTAGGCTTTATTAATGTATTAATTAATTTATTTGGATTAAAAAGAAAGGGGCAAGGGGGGGGGAACCCTTAGCTATTATGCTATTATGTTATTAAAATATGATGATTATTATCAGGTTGAGATGGTAAAATGGACAGACAGGTGTATAGAGAATTCTCTGCTGGTCCTGGAGCCTCATGACCTCAGCAGAGTGCCCCTAGAGGCGCATTATATAATATAGTATTATTATTATCAGGTTGAGATGGTAAAATGGACAGACAGATGTATAGAGAATTCTCTGCTGATCCTAGAGCCCCATGACCTCAACAGAGTGCCCCTAGAGGCGTATTATATAATATAATATTATAATTATCAGGTTGAGATGGTAAAATGGACAGACAGATGTATAGAGAATTATCTGCTGATCCTGGAGCCTCATGACCTCAACAGAGTGCCCCTAGAGGCGTATTATATAGTATAATATGATTATTATCAGGTTGAGATGGTAAAATGGACAGACAGGTGTATAGAGAATTCTCTGCTGATCCTAGAGCCCCATGACCTCAACAGAGTGCCCCTAGAGGCGTATTATATAATATAATATTATAATTATCAGGTTGAGATGGTAAAATGGACAGACAGATGTATAGAGAATTATCTGCTGATCCTGGAGCCTCATGACCTCAACAGAGTGCCCCTAGAGGCGTATTATATAATATAGTATTATTATTATCAGGTTGAGATGGTAAAATGGACTGACAGGTGTATAGAGAATTCTCTGCTGATCCTGGAGCCTCATGACCTCAACAGAGTGCCCCTAGAGGCATATTATATAGTATAATATGATTATTATCAGGTTGAGATGGTAAAATGGACAGACAGATGTATAGAAAATTCTCTGCTGATCCTGAAGCCCCATGACCTCAACAGAGTGCCCCTAGAGGCGTATTATATAATATAATATTATTATTATCAGGTTGAGATGGTAAAATGGACAGACAGATGTATAAAGAATTATCTGCTCATACTAAAGCCCCATGACCTTAGCAGAGTGCTTCTAGAGGCATATATATTATTATTATTATCAGGTTGAGATGGTAAAATGGACAGACAGGTGTATAGAGAATTCTCTGCTGATCCTGGAGCCTCATAACCTCAGCAGAGTGTCCCTAGAGGCATATTATATAATATAATATTATTATTATCAGGTTGAGATGGTAAAATGGACAGACAGGTGTATAGAGAATTCTCTGCTGATCCTAGAGCCCCATGACCTCAACAAGATTGCGGTAGAGTGCTTCGCAAGTATTATGAGGTATGATTTTTCATTTTTATTGCTAAACAAGGATAGTTCTATATGGGGCAACTTATTATCTTATTTCGGATAATTTATAGGCCTTCTTATGTCTCTTATAAACATAAGAATTATTTTCTCTATGCTTATAAATATGTACGGTAAAAAAAACATGTACGTTCACATCCAGCAGCCTTTCAAGTTTATATTTTTCTGGAAATAATAGATCTTAGGAACATTTTACCGTGAATTTGACCAGCTTTTACTCTTATTTAAAATTAACTAGTTTATCACAATCGATGTTCTTTATATTCAAATGATTATCCTTGTTTTAATCCTATACATAAATTTTTTTTCAAAAAAAAAATAATATTTAGATATATGGGAGATCTAGAATTATTAAAGAATCAACATGAAGTGGACTGTGCTCTGACAGTCCTTGGATACTGCTATAAGTTTGAAGCATTAAGGGTAAGAAGAATGTTTTATATTTATTTTAACAATAGCCATTTATATTTTGAACCCAATTCAATGTTTTAAAAAAAGACTCAAATAAATGAGGTATAGGACAATTTTGGGGAAATATTAACTTTTCATTGGTTCGATTCTACCACTTATTTGATAAAATAATCAATCTTCCTTGTTAGGATACTAAAACTGCTTCTCTGCAATTGATAAATGCATCTTTGAAAAAAAGGGCATAGAATTTTTACTTATTCCACAAATTCAAAAAAAAATGCAATCCAAACTTCCATAACATGTTATCAATTTTTTTTATCTTTTTATGCCCTTCCCCTTTACCATATTTAAATATTTTGCATCTTTACCCCTTTTTTCTTCGGAGTGTCAATGTTTTTAGCAGATTTTTTTTTTATTTCAAAAGGGATCATTTTTTAAGACAACTAATCTTGTTCAAATATTACTCTTCACAATTCTATTTTAACGTCAAATTTTTTACAAAAAACTCTTTTAGGACGAAGTGTACTGCCAGATAATGAAGCAGACAACCAACAACAAGAGCCGCCAGTTGGACAGCTGCCAGAAGGGCTGGCGGCTGTTCTCCATCATAGCTGCCTACTTCACCTGTTCCGACCTGCTGAAGCCGTTCCTTTTCAAGTATCTGGAGACGACGGCGTATGACAAGCGTAGAGCATACCACGGCACTGCCCTTGTGTGCCTTCATAATCTTAGGTAGGATAATTGGTGGTTTCCTCCAAAGTGCCTAGTCGACCAAAGAAACTAGAAGTGGCGGTTTTTCCTTTGTTTGTTTATTACTTTAGTTTAGGATAAGTTAAGATATATTGGTTCAGGGCGCCTCATGGAAGGGGTTATTTCTCGCACCGTATTATAAACGGCTTTCCGCGGATATAGAATGTACAATTATAAGATTAAAACCAGTTTTTTAGCCCCTAGGTGCCGTAGGCACGGGCTAAAAAAACTGGTTTTAATCTTATGATTGTACATTTTTATATTCGTAGAAAGCTGGATATAATACGATGCTAGACATAGTTTTTTCGTATGGATGAGAACCGGTTCCTATCCACCGGATTCGAATGAATACGAGAAAAAATATTCTTCTAATTTTCAATTTATTCTAAAAACAAGGGTTGTAGGGTTTTGTGCTCCAGATGCACTTTCAATTCTCTACAAAACACATCAATTATTAGAATTTTAAACTTAAATTTAAAAGTTAGTTATTAAATGATGTAATGCTATTCAAATTATTCATTATTAAGATTTTCAAGAGATATTGGAACCATAATATATGGCATTATAGAATACTAGAGTCTGCACATATTGCATCATAACCTATTTGAAATGAAGAACCAATTTGTTTATATAAAAGATTATCAATGTGAAAAAATATTAAATAATAGTTTTTTTCATTAATTTGATTAATTGGAGGATTAATTATTACAATTTTTACAAAATATAATACATTGTTAAATATTTTAATTAGCAGAGATAACAATGAAATATTTTGCTTATTAATTTATTATATCTATTTTGCGAATTATAAAAGCAAATTAAATAGACTAATACCTCTTTCGTAATTTTATTATTATTGAAATAGTATACAATCAATTTATATTAATTAAAGGGATAATTGCATATATTTAAAAGAATTTCCATTTTCTACCACCACGTAGTTTTAAAAATATCAAGGCTTAAAAATCATAATCTTTTGAGAAATAAAACTCATGCTGGCTATTTTAGTGGTGCCTAATTGTTTAATATTTATTGTAATACAAAAATAAATATGTTATACGGTATTCGTGGAACATTTTTTCTGAAATGCACTCCATGCAACTATCTTTTCTTTTCTTATGTTTGATATTTTAGCAGTCTTTTTTTATCAAATTTTTATCCACTTCTTTGCCAATAACAATACAAATACCTCGAGAATAAAATGTTCTATCTGCAGTTTTAATTAAAGTAAAAGGTGAGAACATTTAGGAATTTTTGCACTGTTTCTCTGCTGCAGTTTTGCAATAGTAATTATCTTTAACACTCAAAATCGTTTTAATTTTACATTTTAAATTCTAAACGCGAAGCAATTCTGTATTTTCTAACTATCTAAGCTGGATCTTTAAATCATTTCAATGGTGCGCCAAATCGGGGTGCGCCGAATTTCAGCCAATCACAGCGCGGCATTTCGTAAAATGCTGTGCTCTCATTGGTGGAAAGTTGGCTCACCCCGATTTGGCGCACCATTGAAATGATTTAAAGATCCAGCTCTGTACTTTAATGGTTATAAGTAGCTGCGCCCCTACTAGCATCTACAGGGATATCTGACATTTTAGAGAAATAGCTGAAAGACCCCCCCCCCCCAGAACTCGATTAAAGCTTCCCTAGAATACAGAACTCAATCAGTTCAGTCGTAAGCGATTTCTTGATAAAATCATTACTACTTTATTTTATGAGTTAATAAGATTGAAAAATAGCCTAAAACAATCCCAAAGCTTAGACTTTACATAAAATAGCCTAAAATCACTCTGGGATCTCTGTGAATCTTACCTAAATTGGAGAACTCAATCGGTTCAGTAGTCACTGAAATTTAACCTTAAGACTAAAAATATTTACTCCTTTATAATATAGGATTATGTTTAAATTAAATCTAACATTTTCTTTTTATGCCACGCTATTATGTATTATTAGCATACTGACATCTACGCCCCTAGCATCAAGGTGCTTTTTATTCAAAGGGGTAAAAATAGCCTAAAACAATCCCATGGCTTAAATCTGAAATCAGTCTGCAAAAAAAGGGGAATATGGCTCAGTGTTTATTGAAACCTTCTGCTTTTAATAAAAACCTTACTACTTTTAATAATAAGATTCTATATATTTTAGGAAAACATTTAAATATGGCGGAAGAAAGATGGCGCCGAGCATTGACGAGATCACCGCCATTTCGGCGGGCCGCAACAGCAAGCGGCAGATTTACCGCCTTCCAGGCGGCACAGAGCGGGTTATCAACACCAAGTCGACGACTGTGGTCGATGATATCGTTGAAGAGCTTTGTAAAGTAATTGGTAAGTTTTCATATAAATTTATTCCACCTTTACAATTCAAATTATGCCATTTTATTTGGAATACTTAAAAAGTATTCTCTAGCTTACTGAACCAATTAGTAACCTCTTCTTTTACCTAGGTGTAACAAGTATGAAAGAGCGCGAAGAATTTAGTTTATATTGTATCATTGAGGGACAAACCTTTACTAGACCTCTATACAAGGTAAGAATTTAGTTTATATTGTATCATTGAGGGACAAACTTTTACAAAGTAAGTCTATTACATTATTTCCTTGTAGGTAATCCTACATAAAAGTAAAAGGATGTCTATTTGTCTTTGTGAAGCTTTTCATTGGCTCAGAAAATTATTTTGGAGGGGAACCTCCTACTAGAGAAATAGTCCCTAGAGAATAACACCCCCTAAAGATTTTTTTTTTATTTTTTATTTTTAGAATAAAATGTAAATTAAAGTGTTGACACCCACCCCTTTCCTTAGGTGCCTCTAGAGGACTCTGGGAGCAGAGACTCTAGTTATACATATATAAACAAGATAATAACATCCATAAAAGCAAAGCTCTAAAATAAGACAGAAGGATAAAAGAAAACTGTGACAAAATGAAGTATGAACAAAAATGTATGTTAAATTGCATAATTTTAGAACATTCTTTAAGGACATACTTACATTTTTAGGATCTGGTTTTAAGGATTTTTGCCTATAAAATTGTACTCGGTGACCTATTTAAAAAAAAATATCTACTAGATATATAGCCTCTATATAAAATACTATCTAGTAAAACAATGATCCTCATAACTTAATGATCTTCTTATGAAAAAAGGAAATAATTTGTTTATTTGGTTCATAAATAATCACAAAGTAATGACCCTTAAAGTGATAATTGTATTTAGAATATAGTAGGATTATATGCATAGGACAATGGATGATTAATTGTAACCTCTCTCCCACATTAGTTTTTGTTAGTAATTATTCCAGTATGGCTTTCAAGAAACCTAAGTTTTTTATTCCAATGAACAAGAAAACGTTATAATAATACTTTGGGGACTAGTGTAATAATAAACATCCCAATGTCCCCTCCCTTCATGACTAAAGTCTATAAAAGAATACAAAAAACATGAAGGCTAAACCCAACAATCAAGCTTGTCTTATTTTTATTAAACATAGCACATACTAATCTCGGAAAGATTTTCTATTGTTTCATATTTGCTTTTTGTTGCAGTATTATTAGATAAAAAAACAAGGATGACAACTTACAAGAGTAACTAAGCAAAATTTATTTTATGCGAGGATCTAAAGGGATAAAGATTTGTATATCCCTAATAATAATACACAAATCAAAATTTCATAAAAGTCGCCAAATTTGTTAAGCCAACGAATAAGATAACGTTATAATAAAACTTTGGGAACTAGTGTAATAAAAAGCACAATGTCCCCTCCCTCCCTGAGTTTAAAAACAAATTTTATACTGAATTATGTACTGGATGCCTATTGGTGTAGGGAATATTTTTTTAAAAATTGCTCATATTGTCAATAAAACATTGCTATTATATATACTACAGTTGGCTCGATATAGCTATTTCACTATTGGCTAGTTTTCTATGAGTACATATCTATTTCTCAATAAATCAATTTTCCTCTCCCGCCATTACTATCTAAAAGAAAGAAGTAAATATTTAATATATATTAGTAAAATAATCGGGTCTCATCGTTCTGGCCAATGAGAGTTTATTATGGGTTATTGGAGCACTATGAGTTTTAAACATTTATTCATTGGAAAACTTGAGCTCATTTATAGACATTCTTTTCCTATATAGATCTGACATGAATCTTGAAGCAATAAAGCAGGCTGTTTTGTAAATGTTAAAAATTGGAAGAATCTATTAAATAAAAGTTATCACAAATATACTTAGTAAATAATGTATTTAATTGAATAAGACGTACGTCCATAGTATACAGTAGCTGCGATAAATTATATTAGATGCAGTCTAACACTCTAGAGAAAATAATAAATAATAATAACAAAAATATTTTTATTATCTTTTATTGTTATTTTTATCTCATACACTTTTTCAATTAGTTATTCGTATTTTTAGATTTTTTATAGCAATTAAAAAAGTAGCAATGCATGTTAAAATAAAACTAATTAGTAGTCAGTGAGATAATAACTGACACACCAAAAACCTGAACTAAAGTCTCAAAACATTATTGAGGGAGAAGATATTGGAATGTTGAATTATACTGGTACTTAATTTTTTTTTTATTTATATGTTCTTATTCGTTGACTTAACACCTTTGCTGATTTAAAAATTGCAGTGTCTAAACTTTTCTACAATTAATTTTTAATAAATATGACTCAGACAACTGTCCGGTTTCAGTGGTGTGGACCTTTTTTGTCTGCTAGAAAAATGTTTTCTGCTCTTTTGTAGTGACTTGGCTGTGTTTAAAGTCGACACAGAGTCCCCATCCCATGATAGTTAACCCCTCCCCCCCCCCCCAATTCTTTTCATAGATAGAGGGGACAATTTGCATTTTATTACACTTGTCCCTAAAGCTTATAACTACGTTTCCTCGCTGGATTAACAACTTTTTGGACTTTAGTACATTTTGATTGGTTGGTTCATTAAGTTGAGTGATCAAACGTTCTACTACTAATTATAATCTACAGAAGATGTATTTTTTGTATCATCATTGGGGAAGTACTGTACATCAATTTATCGGCCATTGTCTTATCCATTTAGATTCCTGATTCTTTTACATAAATCACTGACATATGAATAAAATTTCAGGATCAGTATATCCTGGATGTGACCACGGACTTGGTGAAGCAGGGCGCTGTCTTCTATCTCATATTCTGTAGATCTGTATGGCACTATCCGCTCAGGTGAGATTTATATCAATATTTTCAGTATGGCTTAATATCCGCTGGATAAGAACCAGTTCTCTGCCATACTGAAAAATCATGTATTGCAGAAATTTTCTACCAATATTAAAATAAAAATCATAAGATTAATACCAGTTTTGTTAGACCGTTCATTCGGCCCCTCGGTGCTAACAAAACAGTTTTTATCTTGTACTTTTTATTTTACATCCGCGGAGAGCTGTCTATAATCCTGCAGAACCTGGAGTTATGTAGTTGACATGAATGTTTTCTGTCGAAAATAAAACATTCAAATAACTCATTATAATACAAAGATGCAAAACAATCAGACTGAAAATTTAGCTAAAATTGTATTACATTTATAGAGTAATAGAACAAGCTTATAATTGTAATATAATTAAAAATTATGGATGATACTTAATATACCCTACCCAAAAAAAATTAAGATAACGAAAAGGGTTTATTAAAAATCTCTTAGGAAAG
This sequence comes from Acartia tonsa, assembly GCF_053477335.1. NCBI lineage: Eukaryota > Metazoa > Arthropoda > Copepoda > Calanoida > Acartiidae > Acartia > Acartia tonsa. The sequence goes on along the minus strand of NC_137266.1, from coordinate 7,354,776 downwards.
TTGGAAAAAAATAGTTTATGGATATCGAAAAGGTTATAATAGTTTATTTTATGTACTTTAGCAACAAATATATTGTTATCATCCATCATGTTAAGAAAAATAAGAAAAGAACGAACTACATATTTTTCTATGTCACAAACAATTTCAATTTACAGATTCTCAGAAGGTGTGCCATGCCGTCCGCAGAAATACTTGTTCTATTGTTCTTAAACCATGGTTATAGATTCATCTAACATGAAATTAAGTCTTAAAAGCGTAGCAGATATTTTGCAAGGAGGGAGGGGACACTTGTCCCCAAAGTTTATAATAATGTTTTCTTATGCATTGGCTTAACTCTTTGGGGACTTATAAATCTAGTGTCTAATATTTCAACTACTAATTGTAATTTATATACAAGAGGGATAACTGTATGTATTATCATTGGGGATATAGTACATCAATTTATTGGCCTTTGTCTGATCCCTTTAGATCCTTGACTATTCAATTTCTATACCGTTCACACAAAAATTTAAGATTTTGTTATTGTAATATTAGCAGAATGAATAATTATGCGACATGGCTGGCACACCTTTCTAAAACCACTCTCAAAACATAACAGTTCCAAACAGACAAAAAAAAGAATAAAATCTATCAAAATTGTTAGTGTTTTCTCAGTGTGGTTTAGAAGCATTGAACCCCTATGCCCTTTAGTTGGCTCTAACCCTGTGGGGCCTATATCTTCGGTTACCTTAAACCTGCGAGGCAGTATAGTATTTGAAAGAACCTATTCTGATATAAAAAAAATAACTCCACCCCCTCCCCACCTTATTTCAATTTATTAATAAATATAAGAGGGGTGGAGGTTCTATGCTTAGCAAGACACTTTAAGAGAAAACGCCAAATTGTTTTCAAATGTATGTCACGTCTTTTTTCAATAAAACTAATTTTATGTTTTAATAGATGGATAATTATTTTTTAAGAAACTACAAGCTCACAAAATTGAATAAAAAGAATAGTACAGTAAATGCAAGGCTTATACAATAAATCTTCACTTAATACCATAAAACATATCAATAACATAATCTAAGCGCAGTTTTATTGTGTTTATGATTGTAGAAATTGATTTCAATTTGATTTTAACTTGACTATTTTTAGATTGGACAATAAGCTGTACATAGAGGTGGTGTTTAACCAGATTGCTCCAGACTACCTGGAAGGATTACTGCTGGTCATGCCTGGAGAACAGATTGACCAGGATACTGTTTACCAGGTAAAATATTAGTGGTAGAACCTTATGGACATTTAATTTAATGAACCGACGATTAGATTATAATTGTAATAAACATCCGAATGTCCCCTCCCTTCCTGGATTAGAGCACTTCAATCTAATTGCAAAAAAAACGAGCTAAAACCCCTCACTACTAAGCATATGGTTCACAAATCTTGTTAAAATTTTCCTGATTATAAGAACGCAACCTTCTCTGAAATACCCTTAGGTTGTAAGAAGGGTAATTTGTGGGAAGTTATGATTCTACCTATAAGGCAACTTTAATCATTATTTCCTTCGACTATGCTCCTCATTCATGTGAGATAGTCATGAATTAGGGTGACTTATTATGGCACATTTGCCAGTGGATTTATCATTTTTTGGATCTTTTACAAGATAATCATGAACTCTAGGTTAAACTTATAGCGTGCTAATATAACGATTCCTCCCTTGCTCCATCCCCTAACCTCCTACTGGATGAACAAACTGACCAATCTATGACGACAAATGAGTAGGCTTTACAAATATTGTGGGTCATATATCTGTAGTGTAAAACAGGGAAGGTTTTTTTAACTGCAAAACTACTATATTTTTATTTAATTTCAGGTTGCGAAGGTGGCAGCACTGTTGCACAAAGCCGCTGACATGGACCACAAGCCGACCCTGAAAGAGACCAAGTACCTGCTGCCCAAGCCTGCCCTGTCGGCGCGCGACATCAAGCCGCCGCAGTGGGTCAACATGGTCCAGAGCAGCTGGGCTGAGGTCGAGGAGTTAAGCAGCAGCGGAGCTAAAGCAAAGGTAAAGAATTTTTTTCATATTATTTTTCAGTATGGCTTTGAAACCGATTAATATCCGCTGGATTAGAACATGTTCTTAGCCATACTGAAAAAAAATACTGCGTGTCTTAAGAATTCTAATAAAGTTGATGTAAAAGCCTTTATATTAAACCATATTTAAATACCAGAAATAATAGTTTGTCTGTTCGTCAGTCTTACAGTGCAGTGCAGCGCTTCATTTAAGTAGGTTACTTAAAATAATATATAATAACTTTCGCTAGACCTATGGGAAGCTTCATTGACAATGAGAACAATATGGTCCATCAGTTTGCAATATCATTTGCTTAACACACACTAAAAAGACACCTGGTTACTTTTGTAAATGGATTTATTATTAATTGAAGCGTGTACTCTAATAAAGTGAAAGTTGTAGCTGGCTAAAATAACGATCACTCCCATCTTTCACCCCTACATTATCCCTCCATATCTATCGTATAAACGAACAAAAAGCGATGTCCATGTTAGCAACTTAAATTGACGAATATTTTTTCCTTGTCATAATAACCACGTATATTCTACCTACATCCATTCTTTACTATAGGTGCTGGAGATTCTGTCCCAGTGGCAGCTGTTTGGTTCCTGCTTCTTCTCAGTGAGGCGGGAGAATGACCCCGGGGAGGAGAGTGAACACATCCTGGCCCTCAACAAGCATGGCGTCCACTTCCTGGATCTTATCACGCATGAGACCATCATTCATTATCCGTTTACTGAGGTGTGTATATTTTTTAACCTTTTTGGATAAAATCATTTAGATTTCCACCAATAATTTTTTTTTAATGTATTGCCCAAAGGACCTACAAAACATTGGTCTTCAAAATCTATTTTCCCCACGTCTGTATTTTCTAATCTTCTATGCAGTAATTGTAGATCTATCTTAATTTGAAGTGCTGAAAAAATCATTAAGAGAATAATTTAGAGCTGTAAGGGAGGGGACTTTGTGCTATTTATTATACTAGTTCCCAAAGTTTTGATTGGTTGGGTCATTTAGCTGAGTGTCCAAACGTTTCAACCACTAATTGCAATCTAGAGAAGGGTAATTTTGTGTATGATCATCGGGGATGTACATCAATATATCAGCCATTGTCTTCTACCTTTAGATCCCTAAATTTAATGCTTTTAATATTCCCAAGTTTTTAAAATTAGACATTATTTTTTTTTTTTTTTTGTGTAGGTAATCTCTACCCGTAAGATGGAAACTGAGGATGGGGCCCTGTTCCTGGACATGAAGTGTGGTAACTTGATGCAGCAGCGTATCACCAGGATACAGACAGACCAGGCGGTTGAGATCGCCAGGCTTATCAAACAGTACATCACAATAGGTAATTTATTTCAGTTATATATTGTATCAGTGGAATTTAGGGAGGGAGGGGACATTTGACTTCAAATTTCGCCAGTATCGTAAGTTTTGTGAAGTTTTTTATAGTGCCTATAATAAGTGACGTCATACTGGTCTACATTTGGTCAATTAAACTGTATACTGGCCTGTCATTAGTTATTTAGTCTGTGTATCGGCCTATCATTGGTCATTTGCACTATATGACGTCATTTTTTTATAGGACTATATAAAGTTTTGTAGCCAGTGGAAAACTTACCCCAACCCTAATATAATTTAATCAATTAAATCTATTGAAAAAGAAAGGGGGGTTTCTTAGTGCTCGACAGACACTTTAAGAAAAACACGCTATTCTAAATTAACCTTGTTTTCAAATAATTTTATTTCAGACCAAAAGACCCGAGGTATGACCCTGGATAGCAGCTCCATACCTGTCTCCAGGTCTATGTCAAGATCTCCAGAAAAGCCCTAGGGGGGCTCCAACCTGTGGCCGCCAGGGTGTACCTTGTCTAATTATGTTTAAAACCAGTTTAGCATTTTTTTGTACATAATTTTTTTTTATTTTTTGTATTAATTTTGACCATATTGTTATGTTTAAACCTAGATTTATTTTAGAGACAATTTTTTGTTTATAAAAATATTTCGGTTATGGTATTAAAATAAGTTGGTTTTAGCTAGCTTTTTTAAATTTTCTAATCTAGGTAAAATTTACATGTTGTAAAAATTTGTTTTATTTTATGGACATTTGAAACCTATACTTAGGTGCTATATTAAAAAAAAACTTTTTAGCATTGCATTTGTAACCAATATTAGTAAGATACTGGAATGGACTACACAGTGATCTATTTGTGTATCTAACTAAATATAGTAATTTCAGTATTTTTGTTGTTAGTTAATTTTTGTTTGTTTTCTTATTGCTCAACTTAGACAGTGTACAAATTTTTAGTTTAGATATGAAATAAATGCTTAAAATATATGCTTTAGTTTTTAGGAGCGAAGCTACTCTATAGTTAACTTTGTCTGTCCGTCAGTCTGTACATAGCGCTATGATGGAAATAGGATTTACTTCGCTGCTATTTAATCTAGATCTGAACTTTTCCATTATACACTTAAACTATATTAGCATGTACTCTTATAAAGTAAACCTTGTAGCGGGCTGAAATAACGATTTATCTCGCTTTACTTCATTCCCTCTCCTCCTACTGGATAAACGAATTGATCAATAAATGACAGGGGATCTTTCGGGATCAATCTGTTATTTCAGTAAAAATCTACCTACCATACATATTTGCTCAGTAATTTTTAAGCTCACAACTTTTTAACAGTATATCTGTCTGTGTGTCTGTCTGTACCAAAAGATCATGTAACTCTATATTTTATCAATGGTCCATGGAAGGCTATTGGGCAATGGGATTGCAAGAAAATATACTTTTTTCAAGGCTAAGTAAATGTAGTGGGCGTTGATAGGGGCGAAGTCTGCAGTGCAACAAAAAAATATGCACTTTATGTAATATGTAGTATACAATATACATTTATTTTTTACAAAAAGCATGCTATGATAACCTACTTCTTATTCAGAAATAGAAATGCTTTTTTAACATCACATTATGTATTAGGGTAGAGAGCAGGGAAGTAGGGGATATCGGGCTGTGTATTACACTAGTTCCCAAAGTATTTAGAATAACGTTTTCTTATTCGTTGAATTGGGTACTATTATTTAATTTAAATTCTTTGGTTCATTAGGTTATAGTGTCCACACGTTTCAACCACTAATAATCATCCTTAAAAGGGGTAATTTTGTGTATCATCAGTATGGATGTACATAAATTTATCGGCCATCGTCTTATCACTTTAGATCCCTGAGGATAGAGAGTCTTTAGTCCCCAAAGTTTTATAATTCGTTGGCTAACAATCACTGATAACAATCTACCAAAGGGGTAATTTTGTGCATCATCATTGGGGATGTACATCAATTTATCTACCATCGTCTTATCCCTTTATATCCCTGAGGGGAGAGAGTCATTAGTCCCCAAAGTCCAACTCTGGGGACTTTTATTGAATTTTAATAGGTTGGTTCATTAAGTAAAGTGTCCAAATGTTTCAATTACTGATAATTATCTACTAAAGGGGTAATTTTGTGCATCATCAGTAAAGATGTAAATAAATTTATCGGCCATTGTCTTATCCCTTTAAATCCCTGAGGCTATGGAGTCATTAGTCTGATAGAGATAAAATCTACCATTGCTAATGAGTTAATGATAAAAAAAATTTATGCATAATTATTCAGGGATCTTAAGGGATAAGACTGTTCTGAGCCATAATAAAAAATCATGTATAGTATGATATCATAGAGAATTATCCACAAATAATAATAAATATAAAAATCAAAGATTTAATTTTTCGTTTGTTGGCCCAGTCATCTGGCCTCTTAGGACCACTAAACTGGAATCAATCTTTTAATATTTCATATTAATATCGGCGGAAAACTTTCTATAATACGATGCAATTGATTATCTTTTTATTTAATACATAAAATTACTTCTTTCCAAAACATAGCCTGCTGAAAATGTAATTTTAATATTGTTTCTTTTTTTTTTACAGGAAACCTCTTGCTATATTTGAGTTCAAGTTGAAGTTCAATGAGGCAATCATAGTATGACTTAAGGACACGTCCTAACTGAGTAAAAATCTTTGCTTTTGACAACTTAAAAATTCTCACCTATTTTATTTTTTGTAACAAAACCCATTAGAAAAAGATAATAGATTTATTAAACAATTAAGAAAATTATGATAATGAAATGTAATATGCATGAATAAGGGATAAAACAATCGGTAAAAAATAATCCCTTCTGAAAGTTGGAATTATTGGTTGAGACGTTTAGACACTACTATTTTTTATATAAAAGTACCCAAAGTTTTTAAGCCAACGAATGCTAGAACGTGTTAATAAAGCTTTGGGTACCAGCATATCTATAGTCTATTATCCTCGCCCTGTTAATATACAAACAAAAGTCATAAATAAGAAACCTATATGAATAATTTTATCATAAAAAATATATGTGTAAAAATATATATTATATTATTGATTAATGAACTAGTCTATCATTCAGCACTTATTATTCATGTTTAGCATTACAGGCCAGGGAGCTAGGGATAGTTTTCTTGTCAATTTGGGAAAAGGTCTAGAGCAACACTTCGTTTTTTACACAATTAAAAATAGATTTTAGTTCCTTAAAGAAGCTGAGTTTATCAAAAGTTCAACTCTATTTCTAATGTCATATTCCCAAATGCATGGATTTATTGATAGTGGAAATTTGACGTAAATTTAGCTAGCTAATATGGAACTCATTTATTGATCAGTTTGTTCATCCAGTAGGGGTGTATTTTTATTTTAGCCAGCTGCGAGCAACACTTTATCTGAGTACAGGAATATCTAGTGCAACATCCAAGTTATAATACATCCATTGTCATACCCCTATATCCCTGGGCACTTGGGGAAATATTACTATTGCCTTTTCCCATTAAAAAATGATAAATCATATCTCGATATTACATCTCTTTATATACACATACAACTTTTTTAGTGCATTCTGGATTCTCGAATGTATTCTACATGTAGTATGGCTTCGAAACCGATTGATATCCGCTGCATTAGAACCATTTCTGGCCATGCTGAAAAATCATGTTTCGTATCCTTTTACAAACAATTTTCCACGAATAATAAAATAAAAATAGAACCAGTTTTGTAAGCCCTAGCCTTTGGCCCCTCGGGTCAAACAAAACTGTTTGTAATCTTATAATTTTTTATTTTAATATCCGCGGAATTAAAGCTGTCTATAATACGATGCTATAAATAACTATTCTCAAAGAAAAAAACTAGGATGATAACGTTAACAAAAAACAAAGCTGAAATAAAACATAAATCAATCTGAGAAAAACCCAAAACAACTATGATGTTAAATTTTTTATTACTAGCGGCTACGCCCCTAGCATCTAGGGGCTCTGTATTCGAAGGGACATAGAGGGTATAGAAAAATAGCTTAAATTCATAAATAAAATAACCTCAAACCTTTACACGACGTACAGGAAACTTACCTAAAATAGAGATCCTAATCGGTTCAGTACTTATTGAGATCTTAAGCTTCAGACAAAAAAAAAACATTCTTCTTTATATAATAGGATTACTTTCCTTATCTATAGTTATGTTTGTAAGCTCAACATTAATTAACAATAAGGCCTTTTTCTCGGTAAGGTCACATATTCGTAAATGTTTAGAAATAAATAGAAATGTTAGAAAATATAAAAAAGTACATATCGTAAAAAAAGAGTTATAGAGAAATATAAAATCTAAACGTTACAGTTATGAAATGAACAAGGAAAGGGATATCCTTATAATCCTTATAATAAAGTAAAAGGATCTGTGGATGTCTGTCTATTTGTAACGAATAATCTTGCTAACCGCTGAACCGATTTGGTTCTTCTTTACTATGTAGCTTCTCATGGGTCCTGAGAAGGTTTATAACCATTACGGGGGTGGGTACCAACACCCTCCCAATATAAATTACCCCTAGAAAACCCCCATCACCATTTTTTTCTTTTTCTTTCAAAAACTATAAAAAAAAATGGGGTATGGAATTCAACCCTCTACTCCCCCCCCCCCCCTACAAAAAAAGCCCCTAGAAGCATCTAGGGGCGTATTCGCTAGTAAATTATAAGACAGTATATAAACAAGCACGGAAACCTCCCTTCCCGTATATTAAAATAAAAAGAAAATTAGGGGGGGGGGGAGTATATTTTATCGTTTCTTTCTTTGTTATTTTAGGTCAGCTTGGTTTATTTGGATACTGGATAGCCCCGCAGGGTTAAGTAAAATATATTTTTGTTCTTTACCTGGGTGACCCTGCCAGGTTTGCTGGCATTTTCTGCCCGCCAGGGTGGAGATATTAAAAGTCTCAGTTATGTGTTGCATCTAAAAAAAATTACGTAGTTATATCCCTTTATCTTCTACACAACACAAAATAATTGTAGGGCCCATTTCCCCCCCCCCCCCCCTAACCGTTAAGGGTTAAGATATTAACAGCTGTACACGAGGAAATTATATTAATAATTCATGTCTCTGTTCTGTTGAAATGAGGAGTAAATATAAATTGTAGAGTTATTGTATTACTCCTGTCATCAACAAAAGTATTTATGTTACAATTTACACAGCCTCACACGCCAGGGAGGGAGGGGACATTGGACTCAGAATCTAGAGAATCCAGAGCATCATAATATCTGAGAGACATAAAGAATTATCGTAGATACTTTAACAAACAAAAGCATTTAAAATGTCACTAGAGGCCTCTGGGGCGTAGCCCCTAGTATAATTATATAGTGACAGCTTTCAATATTGAACAAAGAGATTAAATATTTACTAGAAGTCTAAACAAAAAGATGATGTTAATTCAAAGAAGATAAAGTATAGAATAGAATCCAGGTAGCCTGAATTAAAATTGGAACATTTGAAAGACCAAAATGGCTATAAGGCTGTTAGTTAATTAATTAATTAGTTAATTAATTAATTAGTTAGTTTCCTTCGGCCGAGCAATACACATCTCTCTCTCTATGGAGAGTTGAAGTCTATTGTACCCTTCCACTTTGAGTACAAGTTTTAACTACCCCCCTCTCCCCCACTACCACTAGTGAGTGAGGGGGTATACATTGCTCATACACACACACACCCGCGGACACTCATACATAATAAACTAGTATTGACGTAACGGGCTGTGATTGGCTGATAGTATCGCGTAGTAACACGTGATTGGCTGACTGGAGAAGAAGCCGGCAATAAGAACACCTCATTGGTTGGAAACATTTCTACCCCTTTTCTTACTGGTATCAGGTATCCCTTTTCTACCTCCCCTCTCTAAAGCGTGTTGAGCCATGACAGGCGGAAAGGGCGCGAAGCCCATTCTTAGCCAAACCACCGAGTCGAACGTTTCAAAATCTGTTAATTCTGTTGCTTCAAATTCTATCGACAATTATACTGATAGTGAAATAGAAATCGAAACGGAGATCGAGAATAGTAACAGCAAGGGAGTCGACCTAAATCCCGCCGCATGGAGGCAGATGGAGAAACTTTTCAGCAAACAGGTTAGCATTACTGTTGAAAAACAATCTAGACAGATTAATGATCGTATCGACACACTAAGCTCATGCATTGAGGGGATAAGGGATACATATGAGTCTCAAATACAGGACATCAGAGAGAAATTAACCAACCCTGAATTAAAAACGGACAAAGCGCAAAATCTAAGACTTACAGCTGCAGAGACAGAGATTAAAATGCTTAAGGATCTCACGACGAAAAAAAACCGCTGTGATGAATTTTTAACTTACCATCATCTAATTACAGGAGTCTCCCGGGAACAGCGTTCCCGGGAGTGGAGCATCAGGGTCTATGAGTGGCAGTCCCCCTGGATGGACAAGCAGATGGATGCGGAAGGCGTCTACACCCAGCTGATACAGCCCGTGCTCGACAAGGTTATCTCTACAGGTGATTCTAAGTCGTATCCTACAGATTATCACAGTGTAATTGAGCGCGGACACCCGTAAGCGGCGAGAAAAACGGGCATCACGCCGTTTATTTTTCGCTTTTTTTTGAGGCGTATTTTGTATGATTTTATGTTGAACAAACGTTCACATGTAGAATCCTTGATAGCGAAAGCAGCAAACAAAAGCCTCTGGAAAACTTCAAGCGCTGTTAAGTATGATCCAAAGAAAAGGCTGAGAGTGTCTCATGACCTGGCACAGACAAATAGACAATGCATGTCCTTTTTGCATTTGTCTGGGTTAGCGGCGAAATGCAAAGCAACTTCAGTTGGCGTAAGTTTTAAACCCAAGGGTTTAAAAACAGGCTGGGTCAAGGTGACTAATCCCTTTTCATCAACTTTAGAGGGGCTGGTCACGCCTCTCCCCAGAGTTAGCAGCTTGCTAACAGCTAAGGCGATTATTTTTGAGACCTTAGACGCCGTCAACCGCGATTCTTATATCAAGAGCCTTAATATTAATGTCACAGATATTTACAGGGCGTCGGTTAGGCAGAGGGAGGACAACCACGAGGATCCCGAGGATGAGGATGGAAGCTTCCACGAGGCTGCTGACCCGCTTAACAGTGAGGAGACCAGTACCGGGGTCTACGCAATACCGGTACCAGCAGCAGCCGCCAAGAAATGCCAGACTCAAACACGCGCTGAAGCCAAGAAGTCAACTGCCAGTGTGGCAAAACAAAAATGAAGGATAGTATATTTCTAATCCATTATTTGGAAAGGACACATTACGAGTGACAAATGCAAAGAAAAATCGTTATATATTTGCCAAAATTAATATTATGTTGCTATTCACTTGGAAGCTTTTAAATGTAACTAGGTTGTGGCTTATTTGGTTTTACCTAAGCGCAACACGTTTTTGGCACCCAGTATGTGATTACCTAGCAGAAGCATATTTTTGGTATGAATACACTTTGTTTGTCCTAGGCAGTCTTAACGTTCGGTGGCTGCCATGGTGGTTTCCAATGACACTACCATTTTAGAAATATAAATGTATCTCTGATAACTTAATTTTCAGTCTTCAAGTTTTAAACATTAATCCTTCTGTAATTTTATTAATATTATTATTAATTATTCGTTGTTAACATTTCCTTTGTGGTATCAATGTATTACTTATAATTTTATTCAATAACTATGATACTCAAAGATTGGTAGGGTAACTAACACACATAAGTTACCATTTTTATTATTATCTTGTTTTTCAGTGTTGGGTGGTACATGGGACGCTCCGAGGCCTCAAACGGATGGAGGAACGTATCAGTCTGGGAATGGTGGCGTGCACATCTAATTTTGTATGGTATATCAGGTGGATGATTCATTGGATAGATTGAATAGTAACGTAAATTACAACCTAGCGTCGCATTTATTTGGTGAAGTCTACACAGAGTTTTGTGAAGAATTAAATATTGACTGTAGCTATAAATCTGAACAGCAAACAATAGATACACTTAAATCATTTAACAGACCAATATTTTCAATGTTTAACTTAAATTGTAGATCATTATCATCATGTTTTTCTCAACTCTTAACAATTATAGACAATTTTAAAGCTAATAACGTAGAGCCAATATACTTCACCCTGCAGGAAACCTGGGTTAGGCCCAATCATAATCTAAATTTTATCCAAATAGATGGCTATAACTTCCACTCCAAGCCACGCCCGCAAGGGCGTGGCGGTGGAGTGGGGACATATATAAAGTCTAATTTTAAAGTAGTTGAACTATTTCCAGAATTTTATGAGCAAAATATTTTTGAATCTCTTATTCTTGAAGCAAATTATAACAATTTCAAATTTATATCTGTTAATATTTATCGTACGCCTAGTGAAGAAACAATTCCACTCTTTCTTGAAAAATTATTAGATTTACTTGACAAATTAGATGATTTTAATTGTCCAGTTTTCATTGCTGGCGATCTAAATATTAATGTGTTTCTTTCAGTATTACCTAATAGTACATCATCACAATTAATGGATAATTTTATAGCTTATGGCTATCTAAACTTAATATTGAGAGCAACTAGAATTCAGAACCATAGCTACTCTTTAATTGACTTAATGCTTTGTAAAGATTTTGTACAAAATTTAGCAAGTTCTATAGTCATGCCTACTGATCTTTCAGACCATTATTTAGCGGTATTATCTTTTTTTGAAAACTCATTTAAAAACAATAAAAAATCAAATGATCTTAATAAAAGGAAATTAAATGACGAAAACCTTGAATCCTTAAATAATGCACTGAATACAGTAGACTGGACCATAGTGACTTCAACGCAAGATGTAAACTTAGCGTACGAGAGATTCTTAGTAATTTTTAAAGATCTTTATAATTTACATTGTCCGTTAGTCACAGTAAGACAAAATAAAAAAAAAATATATTCCACAACAAAAGTATATGAATACTCATTTATTAAAGTGTAAAGAATTTAAAGATATGCTTTTTAGAACTAAAACTAACTTTCCTTCAATCGCTAACACAGAGAGATATAATAGGTATAGGAACGAGTATTTCCGCAGCGTACGCAGAGCCAAAAAAATATATTATCAGGGACAAATTAAGAAAGTTGGGAAAGATGGGAGAAAGCTTTGGGGAGTATTAAGAGAAGTTTTGGGTGTATCCAAGCACTCAAAAGAGATGGACTATCTTGAAATAGGAGACAGTAGGATCACAGACAAAGTAGAAATAGCTAACAAATTTAATGAACACTTTAGTTCATTAGGTAGGAAATTGACACCAGAGATTCCAACGACAGACAAACACTTCTCAGACTTTTTACCCCCCCGCATAGAACAGAGCCTATTCATAGGGCCACTTTCACAATTAAAAACCTTTGAAATAATCACAAATATTAAGCCAAAAGCTAGCAAAGATATTGATGAATTTAGTATGAAACTTTTAATTAGAACAGCGGCACCGATTTCGGTGCCGCTGTGCCACATTTATAATACATCTATTAGCACTGGAACTTTCCCCGATCTCATGAAGATATCGAAATCCGTTATTATTTATAAATCTGGTCCAATTTCTGAGCTTGAATCATATCGTGGTGTATCCACGATTTGTTTATTTTCTAAACCATTAGAACGCTATATATATAGCAAAATTTATGACTTTTTAGAGGAGCAGAGTTTTTTTTCACCAAGACAGTATGGATTCTGAAAGAATTATAGCACATGCCACAATGTTCTTAATATGTTGAACCTTGTCTCCCAGGCCTTTATGGATAAGAAGGTTTGCTCGGTGGTGTTACTCGACATCCGCAAGGCATTTGACCTTGTGGATAGAGAAATACTGCTGAGTAAACTTTCCCATTATGGCATAAGAGGAACCTTGCTGAATTGGTTTAGAAGTTATTTTGACGGTAGGGCCCAACGTGTATATTTTGGGGGGGAGTACAGCACCACCCTGGAGGACATCGGGATCTCCAGGGCAGTTGCCTTGGCGTGCTCCTCTTCATCATATACATCAACGACCTCGAGGCCAGCTGTAGGGAGGCTTTGTTCAACTTGTTTTGTGATGATACTTTACTTTTTTTAGCTAGTAAAACTTTCCGTGAATTAGTTAACAAGTTGAATGAAGTCTTACCTATGGCGGTCTCGTGGTATAATAGTAATAAGTTGCTCATAAACTCCTTGAAAACTAAAGTAATTATATTTAAATCACCTAGACAAAATATTAATGAAAATGACCTAGAGCTTTTAGAGCAGTTTCCAGTCTTTATTGACGGAAACAGCTATGGGGAAAATGACCAAGAAAAAATAACTAAATTAGAGCCAATTGATTTTAACGGGGATAACGGTAGAGAGAGATGGGCAAAGCAACTTGGAGTTTTATTAGATGATAATGTTTCTTTTAAATTCCATTTTGGAGAACTACAAAAAAAACTGCAAAAAGCTATCTATTCCTTAAGAGTTATGAGACATCTATTGGATAAAAGACATCTTAATCTGTTATATTTCGCCTACTGTCATTCCCTATTGGACTTCTCAATAATTTTATTTACGGGGATTACTGAATCCATGGCAACCATGATCAAAAAAATGCAAAAAAATGTGTAAGAATTATTTCTAATAGCGCAGCTACAGCACCTTCCGCTGTCCTTTTTAAACAATTAGGTATATTGCCATATGCAGAATTGAGAGATTACAATATTATGTTATTAATGCATAGGTACCAACATGGAGCACAGCCCGAAATCTTTGATGGTCAATGGACCTTTAGGCACCAAATTCACAACTACAATACCAGGGGGCGTGACGAATTCAATGTAGATACTGCAACAAAAGCATTTTTATTCAAATCCCCATTAATCCAATTTCCCTTAATTTACAATTCACTTCCTAATGAAATTAAAAACATACGCGATTTTAAACAGTTTAAGAAAAAAGTATTTGCCTATCAACTAAATAAAATAACATGAATTATTTTATCCCATATTTAAGGATTCGATCTTTTTAATCATTTTAACCCCTTTTTGCCTAACTTAAAATAAGTTAAGTAATATCTCAACTTTAATTCTAAAATTCAATGCTAAGAAAACTTAGTTTAAAGAAAATAGCAAATTTTAAAGTATCAGGAAGGTACGGTAAAATGAATTATTAAGTGTTTTCCTTTTTTCATATAGATTTTCTTCAATTTTCTCCGGAAGGATTTTTCTCCGGAAAGATTTTCTCTGGAAAGATTTCTTTTTCCTTTTTCCTTGAGGATTTTTTTATAATAGTTGGTTGCAAAGTAATTGTAGCTACGAGCAAGTTTATATTCTTCACAATAAACCATTATTATTTAATTAAAACGCTCGAAGGAAACATTTCTTTTCTTCTCCGGAAGAAATTCTTCTCTATCCGGAAGCAGAGATTGGTTTTTCTTAGGTATTTTCCCGAAGGAAGCATTTTTTCTTTCTTCGGAAAGAGATTCTTCTCTATCCGGGAGCAGAGATTAGTTTTACTTAGGTATTTTTCTTAGGTATTTTCTCGAAGTAAACATTTATTTTTCCGTTCTTCGGAAAGAAAATTCTTCTCTATCCGGAAGGGATTAATTGTTCTTAGGTAGTTTTTCTTAAGTTTTTCTTAAGTATTTTCTTAAGTATTTTCTTAAGTATTTTCTTAGGTATTTTCTTAGGTATTTTCTTAAGTATTTTTCTTAGGCATTTTTAGGTATGTATTTATGTAATTTTCGAACGGGTTGGATTTAAAGTTGCTATTCACCTATCCTTTGTTAATTCTACTTGATAACGTATATGTAAATCATTCGTGATTTACAAGAGTATTAACTATATTATTTAGATTGCGCACGACAGCATTTGCAGGTGGTACGGGAATCCAGAAGGGAGGGGCTGAGGAGAAAGCTAGGGGTATAGCCTGGCACGGGGAAGCAAGATAATAACATGTTCTTTTGACTATAGTAAAACAGAGATAGTCAAGTCATATTGGCGTATGGCTGGCCAGCAATAGTGTCCGCCAACACCGAGGTCACGCTCCAGCCTGAAGGGCTACGACTGTACCTGGCCATACGCGAAGGACGCCTGCCACAATATTAAGAATTATTATATTATTATATGTTGTTTATATGTTGTTTTATTCGAAATCATAATCGAGTAGGACTTATTTTATTTTATTCTCGAACTAGTCCAATGAATTAAGATGGAAAATAAAGTAAAACATCACTTAAATTATTGTGAAATATGAATTAATAAATAACATGTTTAGTAACTCGATTGGCGGAGTGTCCAAAGATCGGGGATAAAGTTGTATGATCTTATGGTTAATAAATGATTTGATTTGATTTGATTTGATTTGATGATTTAAGTACTTATTCTGACAAAATATTCAAAATAAATTCCTTTTGCAATAATTTACTAAAAGCCTTGTAGCCGAGTGTCCAGCTTTCTTTACCCTATTCACAATGGATTAAAATCGAATTTTATGTGCAAAGCCTTAAAAATTTTAATTAACTTACTTTTCAAAAATGTACCATAATTATTGGTCTCAGCATTTATATGATAGGTTTTGCTCCTATGATGTTTGCAAAAAGCTGATTTGATTATACATACTAGCAACTACATCCATACATGAACTTGAGGTAGGGGAGAGGGGGGAGGGGTTGTACCCATTTAGCTGACCCTTAAAGATTATAAACGTGGTCAATCATACTTATCAAAACAAGGTGTACAATAACAAGTAACTTTTTATGTTTGTCTAAAACGACCAAGCATCTAATGCTGGAATCACCTGCACATGAGGTGTTTTATAGTGGTGGTATTCTTAGTACAACACCAATATTTTAAAGGGTTAAAGAGTACCTACTATCCACAGTGAATGATAGCAATTTATTCAAGGACTAATCTTACAAAATATGATATAAAACCCAATTTAAAGGCTTTAAACAAATATTTAAGTTTAACAGTATCTATTAGATTTTGATACAAATTAAATTTTTTAAATTTTGTCCAACTAGTCAATGTGATTTGTACTTTAGCATTATTGTCTTTACTGCGCAAGTCAAAGATTCCTTCAAATTTCCCAGAAATATTTAGGGTTTTTACTTCTATTCCTCCTTATTCTATGTGTTAATTTGTCATAAAATTGCTAAAATTTAGGATGATTATTTATGACATACTTAAAAGATACTAGGCTGAAAGTGTGTGTCATATCACACCAGAGATCAACAATTTCAGAATAAAGCTAATATCTTTAATGTAAAAAAATGTTACATTGGACGTACTGACTTTATAACAATGATAATAGAGTTGCTATGTTATTACTATCATACCACATCAGTACAGGAATCTTTGTACATATTAAGCAATAGATTCTAAATTTTGTTAATTCGGACTACTGGGAATCATGGAAAGAAAACGAAGTTGCTGGTTTCGTCGTTTTTTCACAGTAGCCTTTCTCCTATTTCTAGCCCCTGCGAGGAGCTCTAGCCCTGCGGGGCATATTTTCTAAACCTACGGGGCAATCATTAACATTTACTTAACCTAACCTAACCTAAAATAACCCTTCAAAAGCTACTGTGAAAAGACGATAAAACCGGCAACTTCGTTTTCTTTCCATGATCCCGAATTTTTTTACTTGGATGCTACGCTTCTTAAAACACACAGTTGAACGATAAAACATCATATCTTAGCAGGGATCTAAAGGGATAAGACAATAAACAAAAAATTGATAACGATGATTATAAACTAAATTACCCCTTCTCTAGATTACAATTAGTGGTTAAAATGTTTTGACACTTAATTTAATGAACCATTCAATCATAAGTCAATAGAAGTCCCCAATGTTTTTAAGCTAACGATAAAGAATAGTTATTTCTTTCTTCTTATTATAAATGGCTTTCCACAGATATAGAATGTACAATTATAAGATTAAAACTGGTTTTAATCTTATGATTGTACATTTTTATATTCGTAGAAAGCTGGATATAATACGATGCTAGACATAGTTTTTAGTATAGATGAGAACCGGTTCCTATCCACCGGATTCGAATGAATACGAGAAAACTTTATCATAAAACTTTAGGGAAAAGTCTAATAAAAAGCTTAATGTAACCTCCCACACTGATATTTCATAGTCCAAATCGTGTGTTGCTTACAGTCTATATAACTATTCAATAATATTATTTTCTCGTATTCATTCGAATCCGGTGGACAGGAACCAGTTCTCATCCATACGAAAAAACTATGTCTAGCATTGTATTATAACCAGATTTCTACGAATATAAAAATGTACAATTATAAGATGAAAACCAGTTTTTTTAAGCCCGTGCCTTCAGCATCTCAGGGCTAAAAAACTGGTTTTCATCTTATAATTATACATTCTATATCCGCGGAAAGCTGTTTATAATACGATGCGAGAAATAACTATTTTCATTTTATAGAATTATATTTCTAAAAAATTTTTAACAAGGGCGTGTGTAAATTGAGTCCATTCCCAACAACAACAAAATAGGTCGGATCATATGAAGGAAATGAAGTCATTCCTAAAAAGGACAGAAATTCCCTTCCAAAAAGGACAGAAATCATCTTCCTTTTTCTCAGATATCTCAAATATGGACAAAAATCACTCTCCTTTTTCTCACATATCTGAAAAAGAGGATAAAAATCACCTTCCTAAATCTCACTTATTCTTCCTAATTCTAAGAAAATTAACCCAATACCTCCAAGTTCTCCCTTATTCTCAGATAACCTACCTTATTCTAAAAAATTCTTCCTCATTCTAATAAGATCTACCTTATTCTAAGAAATACTTCCTAATTCTATGAAAATCTACCTTATTATAAGACATTCTTCCTTATTCTAAGAAAATCTACCTTATTTTAAGACATTCTTCCTTATTCTAAGAAAATCTACCTTATTCTAAGACATTCTTCCTTGTTCTAAGAAATTCTTCCTAATTCTATGAAAATTTACCTTATTATAAGACATTCTTCCTTATTCTAAGAAATTCTTAGTTATTCTAATAAGATCTACCTTATTCTAAGAAATACTTCCTAATTCTATGAAAATCTACCTTATTATAAGACATTCTTCCTTATTCTAAGAAAATCTACCTTATTATAAGACATTCTTCCTTATTCTAAGAAAATCTACCTTATTCTAAGACATTCTTTCTTATTCTAAGAAATTCTTAGTTATTCTAATAAGATCTACCTTATTCTAAGAAATACCTCCTAATTCTATGAAAATCTACCTTAATATAAGACATTCTTCCTTATTCTAAGAAAATCTACCTTATTATAAGACATTCTTCGGTACACCGACAAACGTCCTACCGCGACAAACGTCCTACTACGACAAACGTCCTACGCGACAAACCTCCTAAACGACAAACGTCCTACCGCGACAAACGTCCTACTGCGACATCTCTTTAGTAAAACGTCCTAAAAATTTTCAAAAATTATGAAATAAAAAAAATCTTCCAAATTTAAGGACAAAATCCTCTAATTGTAAGAATACTTATCAATATAAAATTCAAAATGGCGATAATTAACACAGGAAAATAATCTTTAACTGAAATTTATTTTTTGAATAACTTTAACCATAGGCTAAATTTTAAAAATCTGTCCGACGGTTTTCCCAAAGTCTGTGTTGGCCATCAAATGGTATGGTTTCGAACCCGATACATCCTTGCATTACAAAATTCGACCTTTAAATTTTTAGGACGTTTTACTTAAGAGATGTCGCAGTAGGACGTTTGTCGCTTAGAACGTTTGTCGCGTAGGACGTTTGTCGTAGTAGGACGTTTGTCGCGGTAGGACGTTTGTCGGTGTACCCATTCTTCCTTATTCTAAGTAAATCTACCTTATTCTAAGACATTCTTCCTTATTCTAAGAAATTCTTAGTTTTTCTAATAAGATCTACCTTATTTTAAGAAATACTTCCTAATTCTATGAAAATCTACCTTATTCTAAGACATTCTTCCTTATTCTAAGAAAATCTACCTTATTATAAGACATTCTTCCTTATTCCAAGAAAATCTACCTTATTCTAAGACATTCTTCCTTATTATAAGAAAATCTTAGTTATTCTAATAAGATCTACCTTATTCTAAGAAATACTTCCTAATTCTATGAAAATCTACCTTATTCTAAGACATTCTTCCTTATTCTAAGAAAATCTACCTTATTCTAAGACATTCTTCCTTATTCTAAGAAAATCTAGCTTATTCTAAGTGATTCTTCCTTTTCCTTACTAATTCTCTCTTATTTTCAGATAACCTAGCTTATTCTATGAAGTTCTTCCTTAATTACCCTAATTCTTCCTTTTCTCAGATAATTTTCCTAATTTATATTGGGATATCATAACTGAAATAGAGGTATAGAGAATATGTTATCATCCTTGTTTTTTTACAAATCAGATAATTTTTTAAAAAGTTTTATGCCTTAAATGTAGGTTTTTATTTACCATCCGTCTGCAAGACAAGTCATGATGTTAAAATTTAGTTCTTCTAACGTTTTTGGTCTTCCAAAGACAAAAAATCATGGTTGTACAAACGGTTAAAGTGAATTAGAAAGCTCTTCAATGGTAAAGAAAATAGAGATAATATGTGATTATGAAATCACAAAACCTTTCCAATAATTAATTATGTTTGTCTTTGATAGAATGACTGACAACGATAGGGCGGCAGCCAGATTTTTAAAAGCGAAGCTTTTCTATAATTAGGGTCGGTCCGTCCGTCCATAACGGATAGCTTTTTTCGTTAATTTAGGCATGTTAGAATTGTCCTATCGATTTTAAATTTTGCATGGTGATTCCTTTAGTAGTTAGGTACGATTTAGAAAGCGCAGCAACTCTATAATCATTACCAAAATTTCCGTACGTCCATTTTAAACATGTTGATTTTTTAGTTTTTTAACAACAAATTTTTATGTGATCTAATCATCCGATTGATCTGATTTTTAGTATATTGATTCCTGGGACAACAAATTATAATGTAATAAGCGAAGCAACTCTATAATCAAGTCCTAAAAATGTAAGTATGTCCATAAACATTATCCTGAATCAAGCAGTTTTTCAACAAATTTACTTACAATTTTGCTTTGACTCTTATACATTTATATTATGATTATTCAGTTCTGACACTATCAAAGAAGATAAAGTATAGAATAGAATCCAGGTAGAAGATTCTGCCTGGCTAGCCTGAAGTAAAATTGGAACATTTGAAAGACCAAAACGGCTATAAGGCTGTTAGTAAATAACATGATTTCAGTAATTATTCAGAAAAAATATTCAAAATAAATTCCTTTTGCAATAATTTACTAAAAGCCTTGTAGCCAAGCTTCCAGCTTTCTCTTCCCTATTCACAATAGATTGAAAATGAATTTGATGTGCATTTTAAGCCTTAAAAATTTAATTATGTAAGAAAATTTACAAAAAATATTGGTCTCGGTATTTATTATATTATAAAACTAGGTTGCGCTCTTATGTATGTTTTTAAACAGCTGATTTATACATGATAGTTACTACATCCATACATTAACTTGTGGTAGGGGGGGAGGGGGGAGGAAGGGGCTGTCCCCACTTAACTGACCCATGAAAATTACAAATGTGGTCAATTGTACTTACCAAAATTAAAACAATATATTGTTAAGTGACTTTTTCATATTTGTCTAAAATGACCAAGCAGCTGTTGCTGTCTTCACTTCAATAAGAGGTGTGCATCAGAGGATTTATTCTCATTGAGGTACTTAAGTGTATGGGTAAATTATTACCTTCTGATCTCAGAGTATTTTCTAAATAATTCTAAATTCAAGCATGTTACACCACAACTCATAATTTTAAGTCTTGAAGATCATTAAAATTTTTATCAGTATATATTATATTTTGATACAAATTAAATTATTCTAATTTTGTCCAACTAGTCATTGTGATTTGTACTTTAGCATTATTGTCTTTACTGCGCAAGTCAAAGATTTCTTCTAATTTCCCAGAAATGTTTAGGGTTTTCACTTCTATTTCTCCTTATTCTATGGACACTATACAAGTGTTAATGTCCGTTTGTCCTACCGTTTCAGTGCTTCGCTTTTATGGATGTTGTCATCCTTGTTTACTTGATACTCTTTGCCAAGTGTTGTAGAAAAATTAACAGTCTTTCCTAAACATCAGCCGAGATAATCATATTTCCCCCAAAAAAAGTTAAGGACGGACTGACAAAGTGTATCATAGAGTAAATAAACAGTAAATATGCCTATCAAATATGAATATTAATAATAAAATGACCGGATCTGTCCGTGTCTGTATATCTGTGTTTGAGTGTGTACAAAAGGATCTGGACCGATATGCTTCTTCTTTACAACGTAGCTTCTCATAGCTCCCAGCAAGGTTTATAACTATTTTAGGGAGGGTACCACCACTCTCCCAAGAGAAATCATCCCTAAAAAAATTACTAAACACTTAAAAATTCATGGTTTAAATTAAACTCACCCCCGCCCCCCCCCCCCTCAAAAAAAGCTTGAATGTTCTTGGTTGATTAGTTCATACTTTCTACACACTTGCATATAAATATCCTCGTCATGGTTAAGGTTATCAAGTACAATAACAAAATATTAGATGAGAAAATTAACTATTTGACCACATACATATTACATAAGACTCAATTGTCCTACTTAATTTGGTCTGATAGAAATATATGTATATTTATATGAATATCTACAGCATACAAGTCATATCAGTTGGGTATATGAATTAAAACAAGAATTACAACATCAAAAAGCTGCAAGGCACAAAAAAAGTAGAAAAATGGACAAAGTAAGTTATATAACAGATGTTAAAGGGGGGGGGGGGTGAACTAAACAGGTAAGGTAAATAGAAGAAAACCATCCCAAGATACATATAGTTTTCCTGTATTCGAACTTTTATTTTCCGAAATCTTAAGCTTCAGACAAATAAAACACCTATACTTCATATTATAGGATGTAGTAAGTAACCCATGCCATATTCAGCTCCACAACTAAATAATACATGATGATTCTATTATAGAGGGAAATAGAACTAATATATAGTTACCCTTACTATATTAATCTATGTTGAGCTACCCAACTAAATTATACATGATGAATCTATTATAGAGGGAAATAGAACTGATATATAGTAACCCTTACTATATTAATTTATATTCAGCTCCACAACTAAATAATACATGATGAATCTATTATACAGGAAAATAGAACTAATATATAGTAACCCTTACTATATTAATTTATATTGAGCTACCCAACTAAATAATACATTATGAATCTATTATAGAGGGAAATAGAACTAATATATAGTAACCCTTACTATAGTAATTTATACTTAGCTACCCAACTAAATAATACATGATGAATCTATTATAGAGGGAAGTAGAACTAATGTAAAGTAACCCTTACTATATTAATTTATATTCAGCTCCACAACTAAATAATACATGATGAATCTATTATAGAGGGAAATGGAACTAATATATAGTTACCCTTACTATATTAATTTATATTCAGCTCCACAACTAAATAATACATGATGATTCTATTATAGAGGGAAATGGAACTAATATATAGTTACCCTTACTATATTAATTTATATTCAGCTCCACAACTAAATAATACATGATAAATCTATTATAGAGGGAAATAGAACTAATATATAGTAACCCTTACTATTTTAATTTATATTCAGCAACCCAACTAAATAATACATGATGAATCTATTATAGAGGGAAATAGAACTAATATGTAGTAACCCTTACTATATTAATTTATATTAAGCTCCACAACTAAATAATACATGATGATTCTATTATAGAGGGAAATAGAACTAATATATAGTAACCCATACTATATTAGTTTATATTCAGCTCCACAACTAAATAATACATGATGAATCTATTATAGAGGGAAATAGAACTAATATATAGTAACCCATACTATATTAGTTTATATTCAGCTACACAACTAAATAATACATGATGATTCTATTATAGAGGGAAATAGAACTAATATATAGTAACCCATACTATATTAGTTTATATTCAGCTACACAACTAAACAATACATGATGATTCTATTATAGAGGGAAATGAAACTATTATATAGTAACCCTTACTATATTAATTTATATTCAGCTCCAAAACTAAATTATACATGATGAATCTATTATAGAGGGAAATAGAACTAATATATAGTAACCCTTACTATATTAATTTATATTCAGCTCCCAAACTAAATAATACATGATGATTCTATTATAGAGGGAAATGGAACTAATATATAGTAACCCTTACTATATTAATTTATATTCAGCTCCCAAACTAAATAATACATGATGAATCTATTATAGAGAGAAATAGAACTAATATATAGTAACCCTTACTATATTAATTTATATTCAGCTACACAACTAAATAATACATGATGAATCTATTATAGAGGGAAATAGAACTAATATGTTGTAACCCATACTAAATTAATTTATATTCAGCTACCAAACTAAATAATACATGATGAATCTATTATAGAAGGAAATAGAACTAATATGTTGTAACCCATACTAAATTAATTTATATTTAGCTCCACAACTAAATAATACATGATGAATCTATTATAGAGGGAAATAGAACTAATATATATTAACCCTTACTATAATAATTTATATTCAGCTCCACAACTAAATAATACATGATGAATCTATTATAGAGAGAAATAGAACTAATATATAGTAACCCTTACTATATTAATTTATATTCAGCTCCACAACTAAATAATACATGATGAATCTATTATAGAGGGAAATAGAACTAATATATATTAACCCTTACTATAATAATTTATATTCAGCTCCACAACTAAATAATACATGATGAATCTATTATAGAGGGAAATGGAACTAATATATCCGTCAACAAAGATATCTAGATATTTGTTTAAGTCATGGCTTAAGCTTCGTGGGGCGTACTTTATAATCTGCATAGCTTTATCCCGATCAAATTCCTTTAGATCGAAAACGGTCATAGATGTGTAGATGTACATATGATTTAATATAAATGAAAATCATTTATATATATATAGAGAGAGAGAGAGAGAGAGAGATAGACATATAGATAGATAGATAGATAGATAGATTTATCAATATTTTAGATGCGAGCAAAGACAATCATACAGCAGCCATTGGTGATGGATGGAATAATGTTTCTATGCTACAGGTTCATAGATTGATAGATATAGATAGATAGATAGATAGATAGATAGATAGATAGATAGATAGATAGATAGATAGATAGATAGATAGATAGATAGATAGATAGATAGATAGATAGATAGATAGATAGATAGATAGAGAGAGAGAGAGAGAGAGAGAGAGAGAGAGAGAGAGAGAGAGAGAGAGAGAGAGAGAGAGAGAGAGAGAGAGAGACGGTCGTAGTCAGTCAGTCAGTGAGGAAAGAGGAAACTTATAGAAATGCTAGGAAAGCGATTTATCAATGTTGTTACTCATAATACACATTATAATACTGAATAAGCATGCCAAGCAAAACTCATTTATTCTTTATTAGGGCACAGAGAGAGAGAGAGAGAGAGAGAGTATTCAGTGGAGAGGGGGGGGGGGGTTAAAAGAGGCATAGACAGAAAAAGGGAAGGAAAATATAGATGGGGGTTGTATCTGGTTTATTTTTTTTATGACAGAAAAGATTATCTTGATTACTCTTAATCGTTTATCACAGATAAACATATTTATTTAGTTTTTATTTATATTTCTCATGTACTTTACTTAGGATAAATATAGACACTAGCAGCTACGCCCCTAGAATGTAGGAGCTCTGTATTAGGGTCTTAAAAAGAAGCTCTAAGACCATCACAGGACCTATGTGAAGATTTCCTAAAATAGAGAACCCAATCGGTTTTGTAGTTATTGAGATCTTAAGCTTCAGACAACAAAAAACCTTACTACTTTATATAATAGGATAAGACAATGGAGATTAATCAAGAATTATATGAATACAAAATTCCTCCTTTAGTAGATTATAATCATGAGGGCGAAGTTGACGAATATTATTTGTTGTTTAATTTCCTTTAATTTCTCAACAGTTTATAGAGCTACCAAAGGCAGATATCGGCGGATTCACTCGAGCGCAGGACAAATATAGAGTATATAGAAGTTTATTTGTCATTATAAAAGAAATCCAGCAACAGTTCTTTTAAGTAACCTAGTAAAATAGAGTTTTTTAAACTTTACACACAGTTTTTTTGTAAAATATTGAGTAGGTTTGCTAAATCAATTACAAAACATAAATAGAAAAAGATTGAATCTTTAAAAAATAGACCACCAAAACCACTTGTAAACAGTTCATTTTTTAAAATTGTATATTTAATGTGTGGCAACCCTATATTCAATATGTACACTAATCTTTTTAAGGACCATTCTCAGATCAGTATATACAGTGTGTTTTTTTTATGAGAACTTTTTTGAAAGCAGTTTTACCCCACTTATAGTTATCAGAATTTAATGATTAATGGCTTATTTTCTTCGTTTTTTAAGGGAAATTATGAAACAACCAAAAAAAATTACAGTTTTTGTTGAAAAAGTACAGTAAAGTTGAAAATTAAAAACTTAGGTGACAACATCTAAAAATGGTTTTAGCGCATTTTTCTTATTTGGATTTTCAGTAGTCGACTTTGGGGGGCCAGTACTTTCTCCCTGATTGAGATATGGCCTTCAAACTTTGACCTATTCTAGTACATGTCCCCAATAGTATCTGTATAAATTTATAGCTCTATATCTCAACTTTGAAGCGTTTTGCAGCCATTCTTGCAAAAGGTAGAATATTTGAACATAAGAAAAACCATTTTTAGATGTTGACACCAAAATTTCTAATTTTCAACTTTACTGTACTTTTTCAACAAAAACTGTAATTTTTTTTGGTTGTTTCATAATTTCCCTTAAAAAACGAAGAAAATAAGCCATTAATCATTAAATTCTGATAACTATAAGTGGGGTAAAATTGCTTTCAAAAAAGTTCTCATAAAGAAAACACACTGTATATTAAGAGATATAAGTTTTCCGGAATTTTAATGTAGGGAGTAGATTTGAAATCTGCATCAAATTTTAAGGATTTTTTATAAAATTCGTTTTTTGTAAAATTCTTTATCTAAAAGCGAAAATACATTTTAAGTTAATTAATTTTGACCAATAGGATAGATGGATTTTAAACTACCTGCGCTCTAATTGGTTGAATGATGTACGACATCCAATCAGAGCGCAGATTTTTTAAATCCACCAATCACAGATACCAAAATTAATTAACTTAATTTGTATTTCCGCTTTTAGATAAAGAATTATACAAAAACGAATTTTATAAAAAATCCTTAAAATTTGATGCAGATTTCAAATCTACTCCCTACATTACAATTCCGGAAAACTTATATCTCTTACTGTATATCCAGGAATGGTGAGGACAACAGACTTTTTATTACATTAGTCCCCAAAGTTTCATAACAACGTTTTCTTATTCGTTGGCTTAACAACTTTGGGTACTTTTCTTGACTTTTGATTGGCTGGTTCATTAAGTTGAGTGTCCAAACGTTTTAACTACCAATTGTAATCTACAAAAGTGGTAATTTTGTGTATCATCATTGGAAATTAAAATCAATTTATCGGCCATTATCTTATCCATTAAAATTCCTGATAAATATCTGCAATTACTTTTAAATAAAAACATTAACTTTGGATTATCCAAACCTGTATTGTATTAGTGTATAAAGTATATATTGTATTAATGGATATACAATATAGTTGGATATTATTACAGGGGAAACTTGTTTAGGTTGCTAAGATAGAACTTATATATTGGCCATTTAGTTCATACAGTAGGAAGGGAGGGGATGGGGTAAAGGGGCCGATTGCGAGTTTCTCTTTAATAGATGAAAATATGATGTAACATCCATTTAATAATAAATCCGTTATCATATGTATTATTCTAGAAAAGTATCCCATAAGCCTAATTTCTTTCCAGTATTGGTCAAAGAATGGTGTTGGTACTTTGTATATTCCAAAACTTTGCACAAAAAAAATGCCTAAAACCACCATAAAAAGTTCACTAGACATTAACATAACCAAATTGTACCAGCTATTCGTGAGTTCTTAAGCTTCAACAAATAAAAACACCAGCAGTAGCGTGTGAAAATTTTAAGGAGTAAAAAAGCAGAAGGTTGGTTTTCCAATTTCATTTTTAAGAGGGGTGTGTACAACTCTTTGACACCCCCCAACCGCACGCCACGGGTCCCAATTCAAATGTATGAGAAATTGTACAAACTTTAATCCCCCATTGGAAAATGAGTCAGATTTTTTGTGGCCACAGAAATTTGCCAGTACATTTTCTTTTTAGTTTTTGGTTAATAGTAGTACATAAAATGAATTATGATTTATAGAAAATAGCCTAAAATCACCCCTGCTGGATAAAAGTGAAGCTTCCCTTAAATGGAGAACTCAATCTGTTCAGAAGTTATCGAAATCTTAAGCTACATACAAAAACCCTTAATTCTTGATATAAAAAGATTTCGAATAATTATATTTGGTATTTTAAATCATATAATCTTATAAATTTAGGAAAAAATTACGAAATATTTGTCTTTGATTTTTTCAATAACTTATCAAATGCTAATCTTAAGTCTAAAATACATAAATATGCACATTAGCAGTCTGAAAACTTTGGGTACATTTATTAAAAACTTTTCAACCAATAATGTTTTCTACATTAAGGGTAATTTTGTTTATCTCCTTTGGGGACATACATCATTTAATTGCCTTTTGTCTTATCTCTTAAGATCCATGGACTAATTATGAGAGAATGGTTTTAGTCAGCTCAAATAATTTTCTTTTTTAATTAATTTGTAATTGTTTTATACAAACCGCTATGATACAATGATTTCGCCGCTATGATAAAAAATCATACTTTAATAACTGTCTCTGTGATTGGCAAAAGATCACGCTAACCGCTGAACCGATATGGTTTCTCTTTACAGTGAAACTAATCTTAGGTCAGGAGATCTTCATACTTTGCGCGGCTGACGAAAGATGATAATCAAGTAGGGTGGCTGAAGTTCCTTGAGTATACAAAACCTATGGCAGTAACCCTTTATTTTTGTACTCTTCTGATAACAGAAAAAAAGACGAAAAGGTGATAGCTAATGTATAAAATCAATCATTTGTTAAGTAATATGTTATTCCATCATTCGGTTTACTTATCCAGGAAGTTAGAGTATACTGCGCTTTAACTATTCTACATCTCTTTATTTCCCAAATTTATCCTTTTACATACGTTATTAAGGTAATTTTGTCTGTAGATTAAGAACTACTGATCCTATTGAGTTAACCATTTTAGGGAAGCTTTAAATAGGTCCCGGGATGGTTTTAAGCTATAATACTTCTAGATTGGAATGGTTTCAGGTTATCTTTTTGTACTTCGAATATAGCGCTCTAGATGCTAGGGGCACTGCAGCTAGTTATTCATATAGATATAAATCAGTAATTAAGGAGAAGATTAAGATTATATTGTCAATTGTCCTATCACTGAAATGGTTATTCCATGGTTGATTACTAAGTACCTTGCGCTGAAAGTGTAATACTGTTATCTTTGCTCACCGGCTGCCAAAAATAAAACTCTTAAAATTATTTTTTTAAGCAAAAAAACAAGGACATAAGGTCTTTCGGGTATAGTCCCTTTTGTGGTAACGCTCCTTAATGGGCGATTCTTCGTTTTTTTTTCACAGTAGCTTTTGTCTTATTTCTAGCCCCTGCGGGGGGCTCTAACCCTGCGGGGCCAATTGCCTAATCCTGTGGGACAATCACCTAACCCAATATAACCTAACCTAACCTAAAAAGCCATTTTAAAAGTACGACGAATCGCCCCTTAAGAGGTTTTGCCACAAAAGGGACTATTCCCGGTCTTTCTGTTAATGATATCAGAGTTGTTACGATTTCTAAAGTAAACCTCATCGCTGCAGGAATTATTTGATATTGGCAAGGCAATTCTAACATGCATAAATTAACGGTAAGAGCTATCCGGTACGGACGGACAGACCAACCCTAATGTAAAAAGCTTTGCTTTAATAAATTTAACAAGAACGATAATAAAGTTTATCAGGAAGAAGATACAAGATGTAGTAAAATAAACAGAGAAGGACAAAACCATATATATATATCGGCAAACAAGGATGAGAACAACCATAAGTAGCAAGGTATATAAATGGGAATAAGAATAAGGTGATTTAAAAGTGTTTTTTTTTTAGGTATCTATTTTGTACTATGACTGAAAGACTGACGAACCAGATGTGGTAAAAGGAATCTTTTAAAAAAATTAATTTCCCTACTTAATTAAGATGGCAACCCTGAATGTGAAAAGGTGGGACAGTCGGGCTCAGAATAAAAGATGGATTAGATTGGCGTCCACACATCTCTCTGTGAGACACAAGCTTGTGAAGGGGGAGGGGGTTAGGGGAACAAACCATTGACCACAGAACTCATTAACATTGGAATAAGTATATTGGTTAGAAAAACTGTAACAGGATGTATGGCTGTCTCACCAAAAGATCTCGCTAACCGCTGCACCGATTTTGATCTCCTTTTCAGTGAAGCCCTTTTCCTTGTTAAATCTACCAACTTTACCTTACTCTCCCAAGTTAAAACTCCCATAGAGGTCTCTGAGGACACAAGTGTTAGTTTGAACAAATATAGACCAAAATAGCTTAGAATTTGAATTTATTACGTAATTAGGTTGTTTCAGTTTATTTTTTATTTATTAGCTTATTTCAGTTATGAACACCTTTATAGAATATTAATATGTACATATTTTACAAAGTTATTTTAAATTTAAAAAGTTTAAAAGCTATTTTTTTTTATGAAAAAAAGTATGACAAATTGTTGTGAAGTCATATGTTACAGAACTTATTGTTATCTACTTATGTCCAGAAAAGCCTGGAAAATAGATTACTTGACCCCAAAATCACACATGGGAATAAATATTCAAATAAATAAAATAATATTTCAAAGTCTTTTGAAAATAAAATAAAATTTTAAAAATCACTTTCTAGAGACATTTAACCGCTTCCTGACCGATTTTATGTCCTGCTTTTAATATGTTGCTATCTTTGGAAATACTTATTGCTGTTGCTATCTTTGGAAATACTTATTGCTGTTACTATCTTTGGAAATACTTATTGCTGTTGCTGTCTTCGTATAAAAATAAAAATACAATGCAACTAAAAGTCTAACCCTCCTATCTCTATATTTAACTAGGGATCTAAAGGAATATGACAATGGCTGTTAAATGGACACTCAACATAAAAACCAACCAATCTAAATATAACAAAAAGACACTTAACTCAATTAACCAACCAATAAAATTTCAACAAAAGGACACTCAACTTGATGAACCAAGTAATCAAAATTCAACAAAAGGACACTCATCTTAATGAACCAACCAATCTAAATAAAACAAAAAGACACTTAACTCAATGAACCAACCAATCAAATTTCAACAAAAAGATACTCAACTTAATGAACCAACCAATCAAATTTCAACAAAAGGACACTCAACTTAATGAACCAACAAATCAAAATTCAACAAAAAGACACTCAACTTAATAAACCAACCAATCAAAATTCAACAAAAGGACACTCAACTTAATGAACCATTCAATCAAAATTCAATAAAAGTTCCCAAAGTTGTTAAGCATACGAATAAGAAACGTGATTATAAAACTTTAGGGACTAGTGTAAATATCATACCAATGTCCCCTCCCTCCTTGATTTAACATAATTATTTTCAGAATCAGCATCCCTGTCGCAACTACGAACAAAAATTGGCCAAGCTACCATGCATATAAACACAGTACCATATCTTATCATAATCTATTTTTCTAGAGTGGCTTAGAAACCGATTAATATCCGCTGGATTAGAACCAGTTCTAAGCCATGCTAAAAAGTAATTTATAGCATCGTATTACAGACAATTTTCCATGAATATTGAAATAAAAATCATAAATTTAATACCCTCGGCACAATGCAATGGGGCAAACAAAAATAATCTTAATCTTTTATTTTATTTTCCGCGGAAAGCTGTCTATAATACGATGCGATAAATACCTAGGTATTTTATGCCTAGTTACTCCTTATTTCTACGCCTTTATTTTTCAAAGACGCACTTTTATGTCTATTTTTGAAAAAAAGGAAAAGAAAGAAATATATGTTAATAATATCATTATTTGTTTAAATACGTGTTGTTGTCTTTTTTCTTTGTATCACCAGAAAAATAAGATATAATAGTCAGGGTATGGCAACTGCTAAATTTTAAGCGACTGAATGACAGCTGAAAAATTATCACGGCCATAGCTGCGGATAACCAAATATTTTGGGTAAACGTTTTTTCTGTATCTAACCGCCAAATCAAAAGGGATAAGACAATGGCCGATAAAATGATGAAAATACCCAGTGATGATACACACAATAATTCTTTCTGTAGATTACAATTAGTGGTTGAAATGTTTTGGCACTCAACTAAATGAACCAAACAATCAAAATGCAGTAAAAGCCCTAAAGGTTGTTAAGCCAATAAATAAGAAAATACCATTTTAAGACTTTGGGGATTGGAGTAATAAGCACTCCAATGTCCCCTCCCTCCCTAAATTTTAAGCAAATTTGGATCGTAAATTTCAATGGGGGTTGGAGAATTTTTGACATTGAGATTCATAAATTGTCCTAATCCCTCCTCTTTCTTAAAGCGAGGCTTTTCTACATTTAGGGTAGATCCGTATGTTTGTACGTACGTTTAGATAGGTATGTTAAAATCGAGTCATCAATTTCAAACCTTGAACTACGATTTCTACAATAATTGGGCACAATTTATGAGGCGTAGCAACCAGAAAGACACTTTAATCATTTTATTTTAATGCTAACAACAAAAAATAATTGATTTGATAATTTTTAATTTACTTATAATAGAAAGCTAAAAAGAAGAGCAATTTCTTTAATCTAAATTCTATTGAGCTAGAGAAATAATTTTCATTATATTGATTTTCAAATTAAAAGCCTCTAATTTACATTCCAAAGAAAAATTGTTGTTTAGATACTTAATATAAATAACATACATGTTTAAGAAAACTTTTAACATATTTCTCAAAGTTTTTTAATAAATAAAACATTCATTACAAAGCTCTAATATGATACAGTAGGACAAACGAACATTAACACTTGTACAGTGTCAGAACTTAAAGGCAGAATATTAATTTATAAACTAAAATATATTCAAATATGTTTCAAAATTTTAGGACTTGATCATAGAGATGCTTTTTTGTAATATTTTACCGGGTTGCCCTAAGAATCATTATCCCAAAAAAATAGTATAAATAGAATAATTGTATATTACAAAAAATTTTGTCAAAAAAGTTAAAAACTATCATGTTTTAAATGGATGTGCGAAATTTCTGGTTATTATTTAGATACTTGAATAGTACCTAATTGTTATAGGAATCATCATGCAAAGTTTTGAATCAGTAGAACAATTATAACATACTCAAAAATAAGATTATTCAAATCTTCAATAATCTTTTAGCCTAGACATGGATGTTTTAAATAAAAAAAAAATTTTAAATCACTCTTAATTTTAGTTCTTCCTAACTCTAATCAATAATCAGTTTTTTTAATGCACAAAATATAATTAGTTAGTTAAGAACAGAGAACCATTAATTTAGAAAATAAATTCAGATCATTTTGATAAGAAGTTACAATATTTTTTAAATTATTAAATCAGTAACGAACCATGGATAAAAAGTATATCTGTGCTTTGAGCTTTGTAATAATCCTAGCTGCTATCAACCTTCCAATGATTCCTGGGACAATACGTATAGTCAGCTACTCACTGTTATCAGTGACTAGCCTGAGCACTTCTGGAATGGTGTTCCATTATTATAACAGTGTTCCTGATACTCAGACATCACTGATGACTACAGCTGCCAAGTCAATAATAGCCTTGCATATGGTACAGACAGCATCAACATATGCCTATGTGGCTGTGTCACATGTAATGGCCGATGAAATGACGACTTTCTGGGAGATGGATAGCCAGCTTATGTGCACCCTGACTCCATGGTTGAATGGTCCTTATTTTTCGGCTGCTGTACTTGAATTCCAAGTAATGAGAGCTCTGTTTGAAATGTATACTTACAGGTAGGGTTGGGCAGGATATCCGGCAATTTAATCCCTGTTAACAAACAGTCACAAGTATTTTTTTTATTAAATTCATGGTTTTATTTAGCAATAAGTAAGTATTTGCATTAATATTAAAGATTGATGGACTTACGGACATATAGATGGACACACAGACATACAGTTGGACATCCGAATATCCGGTATCCAAAATCATCCGGATATCCAATATCTGTTATCTGGCCAAATATGTATCCTGCCCAACCCTACTTACAGGTTCTTAGCCCTTGACTATCTGACATATCCTCTGGTAGTATCAATACCTGTCCTGGCAGCTGGTGGTCAAATAATAATCTGGAATTATTTTGGAACTCTTTGTGAACAACAGGCAGCCATGCTGTATCTCTTCAAAGCAGATCTAGATGTTGAATTAGCCTCTGGAGTAGATAGTCTACCTGTTCAGCTAAGAATAATTGTAATATTATTTATTCTTGGTTTAGAAGTTTTTATGAGGATAAAAAAGGCCAAAATAAATATAATCTTTAGAAATCAAGTTGCTCCACTTAACACGCCAAATGCTCAGGAATGGAGAGGACATTGGGCTGTTTATTACACTAGTCTCTAAAGTTTTGTAACAACGTTTTCTTATTCCTTGGCTTAACATTATTGGGTACTATTATCGAATTTTAATTGGTTTGTTCATAAAGTTGAGAGTCAAAACGTTTCAACCACCAATTGTACTCTACAGAAGGGGTGATTTTGAGTTGAGTTTTATCATTGGGGATGTACAACAATTTATAGGCCATTGTCTTATCCCTTTAGATCCCTGCAAATACTGCAGCTCCACCACTGGTAGTTCAAATAATCAAATCCAACGACATAAAGGTCCTAGCTGCTATCTCTCTCATCATTCAAAGTTCTTACCTTCTGTTTGGTTCAACTCTTGTGCTGGTGTACTTCTTCTCCATCCTCACTGATTTTCTGGTATTGGAGTTTCCTATCTATTGGGTGCTGTCCAGTGAAGATATCAAAACTTTTATCAAGCTCAGATTTAACCAAATCAAAATAAGACTTGGACAATTTTAGTGATGTTCTTAATGTGTGCATCAACAGTTATTGTTCAATATATTGAGCAGTATATGATTTACCATTGGTCAATTACAATCTATACCGGCCTATCATTGGTCATTTGTATTGTATAATGTCATTTTTTATTGGACTCTATGAGTCTATACGCTGTTTCAAAATTAATTTGTAATTTTTTATTGAATTGAAGTTAAATAAATGGAGGTCGTCTTTAGTTTTGTTGTAATCATGGTTTTGAAAGCCAAAGCTTGTCTACATTTAATGTTGTGGCATATGTCAAACCCTGAGATCATTAATTTTGGCATTTTATAATAGAATTCATAATAGTTTCTGAGCTACTAATGTATAAAGCAGAGCAACTTTACAGTCTTAAACATGTTCAAATTGTAGCTTCATTAATATTTTGAATTAAATTATTTTAAGAAAATTTAACAAAAATGTCTTAGCTAAAGCCTCTCCATAATTAAGTCTTAAAATGTAAGATATTTTACGATTGGCACCCTAATCTTATATATGGGCTTTTATAAATGTTGTCATTCCAGTTTTGCTTATTTTAGCATTTTATACAGTTAGGGAGTTGAATCCATTTTTATAGAAGCAGAAATATAATCTATGATTATGGTTTGGACCCTCTAAAACTATAATCTACCCTTCCACTTTCCCCTCTCTTGGTGAAGATATCTTCAACGCCGATACGATTTTTGAAATGTAAGATTCTACTTTCCCCTCTCTTGGTGAAGATATCTTCAACGCCGATACGATTTTTGAAATGTAAGATTCCACTTTCCCCTCTCTTGGTGAAGATATCTTCAACGCCGATATGATTTTTGAAATTTAAGATTCCACTTTTGCCTCTCTTGGTGAAGATATCTTTAACAAGAGAGACAAAAGTGGAATCTTATATTTCAAAAATCGTATCGGCGTTGAAGATATCTTCACCAAGAGAGGGGAAAGTGGAAGGGTAGATTACAGTTTTAGAGGGTCCAAACCATAATCATAGATTATATTTCTGCTTCTATAAAAATGGATTCAACTCCCTAACTGTTATACCTGTAAACGTTAAATAATATATGTATATTGTAAATAAATCACTTATTGTGACATTTTTTAGTTAGCTTAATTATATCAAATAATTTATAACAATTTTAGCATAATTTATACAGTTTATATGGATTGTAATTAGTGATTGAAACGTTTGAACACTCAATTTAATGAAACAACCAATCTAAATTCACTAAAGTCACTAAAGCCAACAAATAAGAAAATATTATTATAAAACTTTGGGGACTAGTGTAATAAACAGCCCACAGTTCTCCCTCTCTCTGGAATTTTTAGCTTATTTTGTTTAATTTTAAAGGACGTTTATTGCTTAATGCCAAAAAATCTGCTGAAAAGGTCTGTATATGCGGCTGCCGATAACTGACAATAATTGTAGAAAATAAGACGTGACAAGAACAGAATTTCTATAAATACCTGAAAATTGTTAGTTTTCGTCCTAGAAAAAAAATCCAAAAATAAACAGTACAATTATTTTTCTTATCTGGATTCAATAAAACTTTATGTTTTCCTTCAAAAGTCTGAAAATGACATAATAATTATTATCATTGCATATAAGTAAATAGTAATGGAAAAAAAATAAAGTAAAAAAACATAACGGCTCTACGTTTCAGTTTTTCATAAAGTAGCAATAAACATATACTAGACTTCAGGTAAGGGCAGGGGGTGAAAATCTCGGCTCCAATAAGAACTAGAGGACTTACAAATATTTTATGGTTTACTTTTTTATGCAAATTTTCCAACTTATTTTTTTGTTCTTTACCTGTATGATTTAACATTAACAATGTTTAGTTGCAGTCTATAACTGGCAACAAGGGGGATTTTTAAGATTGTGATTCCTAGTTGCATATAATGGCATTTAAACGTTTATACTTATAAGAAAATGAGATAGAAATCTCTAATTCTTTTGTGGTAAGCTTTAATATTAAGGTGAACACTAAATATCATAAAGATTCATGAGTTACCTTTAAATATTTTAGTTGTTATTGAATCAACAAGCAACTAATCAAGTTATTTATTAGATTTTTCTAGTTACTTATTTTTTAGATATGTTAATATTTTTAATTCAATTACTTAAAAATCTACAGTTCATTGCACATGTACAACACACACAAATATATGTGCAAATGTGACGCTGAAAACTGCAATTCTGCACACTACAAACCAACACACGCTCTCACTCACACACACAAACACATACACACACACAAACACACACTCAAACTGCTGATCTGTTAACAACAATTCCCTATTAAAAGTTTTCCCTGATTTTTTTCAACAAGTTTTTCCAAGATTTGCTGGCTCACAATTTTCTAAACAAAATTGGTTGCTTGTGCATTTGATCCTTATGTAACTTCTTTTAAAATCTGTTACAAAATAATTGGGTTCTTTGAGTACTAAGCAGGGAGGGAAGGGACTTTCCTTTGTAAAATATACCGGTCCCCAAAATTTCTTTTTGATTTAACAAAAATTACTTTAGGTTTTCCTTTTGATTAGGCTAGTACCAAAGGGAGGTCCCCAAAGTTTCATAATAACAAGTTTTATGTCGTCAGATAAGTCATTAAATTTTAGGGATCTGAAGGGGTAAGAAAATTGCCGATAAATCGATGTACATCCCCAATGTTAATACTTCTTATATAGATTGTAATTAGTGGATAAATTTATTGTATCTATAAATAAAATCTCCTAATTGTTGATTTTATAAATTGTCTTTTTTTCTAAATATATGTATATAGATAATTACCTTAAAGCAAAACAGTGCAAGCCATAAGGATGATATGATATGATATGATTTATTAGCAGTAAATCACAGATTAATTTTACAAATAATTTAATACAGGGTGCGCCACATATCTAGGGACTTTTTCTAAATTGTAAACAAATGAACATAAAATCGTCAATTTTAAAGATTTTATTAAATTTTAAAAACTGGGGAGCAAATTAGGTATATGACTATTAGATCATTGAATAAAATCGCCGCCAGCATCAATCACCGCCTCTACCCGCCTCCTCAACCGCCAGCAGGCCAAGGTCAGAATGTAACTGTCCAAGCTGGCGAAGTTCTCCTTGATAGTGGCAATGAGGGAGGTCTTTATGGTATGGGTACGTCTATTGGTGCATGCTTCAAAGAAGCCCAAGGTCCAAAAGTCCAATGAATTAAGATCGGGCTGCTGGGAGGCCCCATTTCCTTAGGAATGTGAGTAACCGCAGGATTCAAATTCACCCAACTTTCAAGCTACACGGAGGCTCTTATTTGGACCACAGTTGAGCTAGAACGACGTTCTATACCTTTTTGGAAATGGCAGGAAGATTCATCTAGGGTTGTCAGCGCAATTTATAGTCTAAAATGAGTTTTAAGTTCCATATGGGTCTCTGACGTCGAGAAACGAGAAATTTTCACGATTTTTGACGTTTTTGACATCTCTAAATCTGCCACGTTTCACTTTGCCGGAGTACTAAAGCCAAGCCATTTTAGATAAAGAGCTGTAGTCTTTTCTAGTGTCTTACTTATGTATCTAACAGTATCCCCAGCAAGTTGCATAACTCTAGCTCATCTACAGATGGGCTGATGTCCGATTTAGTGGGCCCTAGTTGAGAATCCAGATTATACCACCGGCGCACTTCGAATCTGCCTTGTTGAACATAAGCACGGCCAGCTCGGAGTACGAGCCCATCTTCGCTCAAAGATTTTTTTGTGCTAAAAGGTCATTACCTAAGCTTTTTATAGTGGGGTCAAACGTCCTGATTGGTCAAGTAGTTTTGACGCTATGGCCGTTTTAAAAAAGTCCCTAGATATGTGGCGCACCCTGTACATTTTAAATTACATCAATTTTTATAGATATATTTATTTAAATTGACATAAGTAGGGTAACTGTACTACAGGGTCTTTAAAGTCAATCTTGACGGTCCTTCGGCCCAATTTTCATTTAATTTTTTTTATATATTTACATGTTTCACAAATAATATAAAATAAAACTAGCTATTTACAGGGTATGGCATTAAAGGTGCTAACTGGTTGCGATATTTAAATTATATTTAAGTTTTTCCACAGGGATAACACTTTCTCTCCCTGCATTGAAATGTCTTGTACTTTGATATACACTTATTTTTTACATATTTTTTAACAGCTTTGGATGAATTTAATGATCTCAGCTCACCTGCCCAACTATTCCGAATTTTCAATTTTCGATTAGGCGTTTTATTAATCAACTGAATTAATTCTAACTATTTGAAAATTTTGTCCAATAATGTTGGAATACTTTTAAATGTTTTTTTTTTTGCATCAAATGTACTTGGTGATGCTCATTTAATACAGTTGTTATGCTTTTATCTTAATACATAAAGCAGTAAGTTTTTTTTCTCTGTAGCTTAAGATTTCAATAGGTATTGATTTGATTGAGTTCTCCTTTTTAAGGTTTCTAAATTTGGGAAAGCACCCAAAAATCTTTTTCCAAATATTATCGATTGAATACTCTTTGATAAAGTCTGCATGACAAATAATGTGTCATAAACGCACATGTTAATTTATCTTACATGTGCATGCATGGTTAAGATGTGCTAAACATACACAAATTCTCAGCGCTTCAAGGAAAAGTTTATCCTATTTTATAAAGTAGTAAGGTTTTTTGTCTAATTAACCACTGAACCGAATGAGTTTTTATTTTTGGTAATCTCCAGATAGGTCATGTGAGGCTTTGTGTTATTTCATTTTAAGATGGGCTTGGTATGGTTTTAAGCTATTTTTCCCTAAATGCTAAAAAGAAACATGATAATATCTGTTTTATAATTTTGTAGGGAAACTAGATCTATAAAGTGGATCTGTACGCTGACGTAAGTTAAGCAATGAGTTCACCCGTTACTTATATTTTCTTATTTATTCTTTTAGGGTGGATTTTTTTCTGGAGATTACTGACGGTAGTGTGAATGTAACCTCCAACAAAATAGTTAGGAATTTTTCCCTAAACTGTAAGAAGCTTCACTGTAAAGGAGAACCATATCGGGTAATATTTAAGCAACATACTTCGCTAAAGAAACAAACACAGAGCGAAATAAACATCCTGTTACTTTTACACAATGTTTAATGATCCATATTCCCCTGATTAATAGTGTAAACAAACTGTCCGTATCTTCAATATACAAATGAGTGCCAACTTTTACCTATTAACAACATACACCACACACACAATTCTTTATAAACTAGGCTTACAATGGTGAACAACATACACACACAATGATTTATAAACTAGGCTTACAATGGTTAACAACATACACACACAATTCTTTATAAACTAGGCTTACAATGGTTAACAACACACACACACAATTCTTTATAAACTAGGCTTACAATGGTGAACAACATACACACACAATGATTTATAAACTAGGCTTACAATGGTTAATAACATACATACACAATTCTTTATAAACTAGGCTTACAATGGTTAATAACATACATACACAATTCTTTATAAACTAGGCTTACAATGGTTAACAACACACACACACAATTCTTTATAAACTAGGCTTACAATGGTTAACAACATACACACACAATTCTTTATAAACTAGGCTTACAAAGGTTAACAACATACACTACACACACAATTCTTTATAAACTAGGCTTACAATGGTTAACAACATAACCACAATGATTTATAAACTAGGCTTACAATGGTTAATAACATACATACACAATTCTTTATAAACTAGGCTTACAATGGTTAATAAAATACATACACAATTCTTTATAAACTAGGCTTACAATGGTTAACAACATACACACACTGTGTATAATTCTTTATAAACTAGGCTTACAATGGTTAATAACATACACACACAATTCTTTATAAACTAGGCTTACAATGGTTAACAACATTCACACCCTGTGTATAATTCTTTATAAACTAGGCTTACAATTGTTAACAACATACACACAAAAATCTATAAATAAATATGTATAACCAGACAACTATCTAAATCCTCCTGTTGGGGACCTTTTTCGTCTGATAGCTACATGCTTTCTTCTCTTTTAAAGCGACTTGGCTGTGTTAATATTCCTAACACTATTGGTTGATCTTTAAAGACCCATTCAAAAAAAATATCTCATTTGGACCCAATTGAATGACGGCACAGGCTTTTCGGGGTGGGGATATACAGTTATTATTTTCATTGTATGCCTATTATAATCCCCCCCCCCCACTCCCATCATATTTTTTCCACATGATTGCAACTCTACATAAACACGACTAAATTTTCATGGAATCTTCTTAGTGGCTTTGCTACCTTAAATTAAACTAGCGGAAACGCCCATAGAGGCCTCTAGGAAACTTGAGGAATTAGGGAAAGGGGGTGAGTCAACCCTCCACATTCAGTTTTAGTTTTGAAAAGAAAAATGAAACAAAAAATTTACGGAGAAATCTATGACTTTTAATTGCAGCGTGTTAAAATTACCAAATAATTTTAAGATCTTTAAAAATAATTTTCAACATATACATGTGATACTATATTTTTAATTCTATAATTTTAATATGTTTTTTGATTTGTTGAGCTTTGCTCTATTTGATGTAATAATAATAAATAAATAAACTCACTTTATTTAATTCTGCTACTACAAAAAATCATGAGGTTTAACAATAAGTGTCTCAAAAATCAGCCACACGACGTCATAAAAATGAGGGAAATGAGAAAAAAGGTGGGAAGAAAACCACTAAAAAAGAGATGTTTTAAGATTAAAGTACATTTATTTAGAGTTTTAAGCTTGAATTTTGCAATCTTTTCTATTTAAGTGTTTAAAAGTTTTCCCAAGTATATGAATTAATTCTTTGAACTTTTGTTCCCAAAAATTTTCCTCAGAATGTTACAATTTCAGAGGAGACTGATAATTTAGGATAAACATACAGTGTAAATGAAATCTATAAATCTTTCTACCCCTGATATACCTTCAATATGCAAGAATTTGAAAAAGTAGAAATTAAATCTACAAAACTGTGTTACCCAATGATATACATTGATATATTTGTAAGGATGAATATAAAAAGAAATCAATCTACAAAATAATGACCCCCTAATATACTAAATTTTAAAGTGTAAGGATAAATATAAGAAGAAATTAATCTACAAAATAATGCTTCCCCTGATATACTTAACTTTACAATGTATGTAAAGATGAAATTGAGTGAGAATAAAATCTACAAAATATAACTCCTCCTAATATACTTAACTTTACAATGTATGTAAAAATGAAATTGAGTGAGAATAAAATCTACAAAATATAACTCCTCCTAATATACTTAACTTTACAATGTATGTAAAGATGAAATTGAGTGAGAATAAAATCTACAAAATATAACTCCTCCTAATATACCTAACTTTACAATGTATGTAAAGATGAAATTGTGTGAGAATAAAATCTACAAAATATAACTCCCCCTAATATACTTAACTTTACAATGTGTAGCGATAAATGTAAAGTGGGAATAAAATTCTCTTAAATCAGATTTTAGTTTATTGATGGGTTTAAACTTTCCTACTAAAAAAAAAAAACATTTTATCATCTATTAAACACCCACATTATAGAAAACTGTTTTTGTTACCTACTGTAGTTGTTATCAATAAAGAAATTAATACTTTTAAAAGAAGCTATTTGAATGGAAGAAAAAAACACTATAACCTAATGGTTTATCGTCAGAGGAATTATTCATGGAT
The DNA here is from genome assembly GCF_053477335.1 of Acartia tonsa. Taxonomy (NCBI): domain Eukaryota; kingdom Metazoa; phylum Arthropoda; class Copepoda; order Calanoida; family Acartiidae; genus Acartia; species Acartia tonsa. The sequence goes on along the minus strand of NC_137266.1, from coordinate 7,312,260 downwards.
CTAAAGGAAAAAGACAATGGCCGTTAAATTGATGTACATCCCAAAGATGATACACAAAATAACCCCTTCCGTAGATTACAATCATTAGTTGAAAAGTTTAGACACTTAACTTATTGAACCAACCATTAAAAATTCAATAAAAGCTCCAAAAGTTGGTAAGCCAACGAATAAGAAAACATTATTATAAATTATTGGGACTAGTGTATTAGCAGTCTAATGTCCCCCCCCCCCCCTCTGGGAATTATAACTATATTTGAGGAAGATTTGCAGAAAGGATGGCGCACCGTTTATTGAATGTAACAGTAGGTAAACATTGGTAAAGATTGGAAGTGTGATATCACAACCGATAGAAAAACCTTGTTTGTTGTATAAAATATCAAAACTTTACTTGATTGGTAAAATCTTTAATCTCTGTTATTTTTTTTTATTGGGGGGGGGGAGGGGTTATATAGGTTTTTGGGAGTAAATTTGTAGGAGGGGGGGGGGGGGGCGTTTAGAGAATTAATTTTAAAAATTGAGGGTGATTTATCCCTTTATTCCCTTTTCCTACCTTTAAGACGTTTTTGCTCGCATATTAAAAGTGCTGCTGCTCTATAAATGTTAATAAAAGTTTGTCCCTCTTGAATGTTGACAGCGGACGTGATAGATCACCACAGATTGGTATTCATCTCAAAGCAAATATAACAAGATTAACACATTAGAAAATTTAAATAAATTCAAACATTTTGAAATAACATTATATTTTAAATTGGATGATAAATTTCGAAATCATTAAGAAATAAATTTTTAAAAGCGAAGCTTTTCTATAATTAGGGTCGGTCCGTCCGTCCGTAACAGATAGCTTTTTTCGTTAATTTAGGCATGTTAGAATTGTCCTATCGATCTCAAATTTTGCACGGTGATTCCTTTAGTAGTTAGGTACGATTTAGAAAGCGTAGCAACTCTATAATCATTACCAAAATTTCCGTACGTTCATTTTAAACATGTTGATTTTTTTACTTTTTTAACAACAAATTTTATGTGATCTAATCATCCGATTGATCTGATTTTTGGTATATTGATTCCTGGGACAACAAAGTATAATGTTATAAGCGAAGCAACTCTATAATCAAGTCCTAAATATGTAAGTATGTCCATAAACATTATCCTGTATAAAGCAGTTTTTCAACAAAGTTACTTACAATTTTGCTTCGACTCTTATACATTTATATTCTGATTATTCAGTTCTGACACTATATAAGTGTTCATGTCCGTTTGTCCTACTGTTTCAGTTCTTCGCTTTTATGGATGTTGTCATCCTTGTTTAAATAAAAAACTTATGTATGCAGGAATTTTAAGAAATAAGATAATGAACAATAATTTTACTTACATCTTACATCGCCTGCAATAATTACCAAAACTCTCCCCCTTTTATAGATCATTTGTAAATTTTAACACTACCACTTTTGAACAAACCAATCAAAATTTAATCAAAGTTTGTTAGACAGTCATTAGGATAACGATGTTTAAATATTTGGGTACCAGTTTAAATAATTTACAGTCCAATTTCCTCTCCCTTCCTGCGTACATGGGGTAACTTAATATGTGGGGAATTCGAATGAATATTTTGATATCCATATGATTAAATGAGAAAAAGTAAAAACTGAATTAATTTGGACAAGCAACCAAATACTAATTTATGTATCATTAATATTTTATTACGCAGGCTTTTCTTTTTATCTGACATGTAAAAGGGAAAGTAATAAAGAATCCAAGAAAAATATCGAGTCTTTAAATACAAACAATAAATAAGAAGTCTAATTATAACTATTGAAATAACAGGTCTCACGCCAATAAACGAATACATACCTTGGCTTAAAATAGGCGCAAGTTCAAGACAAAGAACCTGCGATTAATATATAAGTATTCCTTAAACATTATCCTGTAGTTGAGCAATTTACAAATTTATTCACTACTTTGTTTCGGCTTTATTAAATTATTTACAAGTGTTAATGTTCGTTTGACCTACCGTCTGATATTAGAGCCTCGCTTTTATTGAAGTTGTCATCCTTGTTTTAAAACATCTCTGTTGTCGAGACTAATTGTTCATGTTCTTCTATATCTATTGATATGTATTGAATATGTATATAGAATATCAGTGATCTAAAGGGAAAAGACAATAGCAGATAAATTGATATAATCCCCAATGATGATACACAAAATGACCCCTTTGGTAGATTAAAATTAGTGACTGAAACGTTTTGATACTGAATTTAACAAACCGACAAATACAAATTCAATAAAAAGTCCCCAAAGTTGTTCAGCAAACGAATAAAGAACTCATTATAAAACTTTGGGGATTAGCATAATTAACAGCCAACGTTCCCTTGCCCCCTGATAGAATATAGAATACATGGTCTGTTTTTACTTGCTTGTCAATTTATTTACATATTTATTTATAAAGAAAAACAGCTGGAAACCAGGGAGGGATGGGACATTGGCCTGTTTATTGCACTAGTCCACAAAGTTTCATAATAAAGTTTTTTTTAATCGTTGGCTGTACAATTTTTGAAATTTTTTAAATTGAATTTTAAATTGTTTGTTTATGAGGTTGAGTGTCCAAACGTTTCAACCACTAATTGCAACCTGAAAAAGGTTTAACTGTGTGTATCATCATTGTGGATGTACATCAATTTATCGGCCATTGTCTTATCCCTTTAGATCCCTGTCTGGGATCTATTCTATATGTATAATATTTTACACAAGAATAACAACATCCATTAAAACAAAGCTCAACAAGACTGAGAATGGAATTTACAAACATTAAAAATAATGGAGCAAAAAATACTCTTAGGATGTTAATTAAGTATCGGTGTAATATTGCTTAAAATGCATATGCTTCACTTCAAATGCCTAGTTGTCAAGAAATTTCAGAAATATTTCATTTGATATCGTAATAGCTATAAAAATATTAAAGGTCTAAATAAAACAACATTAAATTAGATAATAGAGTTCACAAAAAAAATAAAACATCTACACTATTCTTATTATATCTAATTGTTTCAGTAATTCTTTTGCAAGTTTCAAATCCACTACACGATTCTAACATGCCTGAAAATACTGTTAAACTTTTATTAATAAATAAACGACTATGCTCTTAAACTATAAAAAATGGTGATCGTTAAAAATCATACTTAAAATCCTTTTTATTATCAAAAATAAATTATATCGCGGCAATATAGTCTCTTTTTAATGAAATACCCCTATATACAAAATAAAAACATAATGCTAAAAGGTAAATTATCTATAACTATAAATTGGTAAAAGCAGAACATATATGTTAGTTAATCCCAAGCCCTATATATTTCCCATAAAGATTAATACTGTAATTACATTGCAATTGTAGTTAATGTATTGGAAAATTACATTTATCTATAACAATTTCGGCAACCTTTATCATTATATACGTTTTTAACAGCATTTAGTAGCGAAGCTGATATATAGGTGTTTGTGTCTGTATGTCCTTCTGTCTGTCTGTTGGTATTATAAGACATGTTACCCTTACACCCCTCCTACGTAACCTCCTACAAAATGGTTTTAAACCAACTCTACACTAATCCTATAATATAAAGTAGTAATATAAAGTTGTTTTTGTCTGTAGCGAAGGATCTCGCTAACCACTGAACCTATACGGTTTCCATGTACAGTGTAGCATCTCATAGGTCATGGGAAGGTTTAGAGCTATTTTTAGGGAGGGTACCACCACCCTAAACCCCCCTCTATTTTTCATAAAACTAAAAAAAGGGAGGAGGGGTCAGAACCTTAAGTACCCCCTAGATGCCTCTAGGGGCGTAGCCGCTAGTAAAAACTAAAGAAACATATCGGTTCTGGGGTTAGCATGTTCCATTACTACAGACAGATAGACATTCTGTTACTTTAATGTAAAGATATATAAATAAGTATAGTTTGCATACTACATATAAAAAAATGACCATTTATATGATAATCCCAATTATAAATTACCCCCCAGGGCCGTGTAGGCCAGACCTTTATTGCCCTATTTCCTCATTTCTATTTTTTGTCCATCTACATAAAAGGGGATAGCTGTCTGTTATTTCAGTTTTTTATTAACAAAGAAAATTATGTACATTAGCATAACCAGTACATTTGAACAGTGTTTAAATCATTTTAGGAATTTAAAAAAAAAAACACTACACCGCAAATACAAATGTACCAGTTTTTTTTTATTTTACTAATACCAATAGTGGCTGAATTCGAAGAGAAGAAAATAGCCTAAAGCTTAATCGATTCAGTAGTAATCGAATTCTAAAGAAACAGACAAAAATCCTGTATATAAAATTGGATAGATAATTAATGTTTGTTTGACTTTAGTAAAGTGTTCGATTATCGTAGAAAATTTTTACGATGCTGTGAGTATTGGTGCAAAAAATATGACGTAACAAAAAAAATTAGCCAATGAGAGGCCGTTATTGACAAATGGTAAAATTTATAGTGGCCTCTCATTGGCTAATTTTTTTTGTTACGTCATATTTTTGCACCAATACTCACAGCATCAATTTTTACAAGTGAGAATCTTTTATCTTAGACATAAACAAAGGGTCAATTTACCCCCTTTTTAGAGGCCTTCAGAGGCTTAGCGTCTATTATAGAACTATAGAAAACTTGAGATTTATTCCAAATTATGCCTCATCTTAGTACAGTAAGTATCTAACTTTTTTGATTCAAGTACACTTCTTTCATTATTGGAAACTGCAACAGAATTTTTACATGAAATCTACATGTTTTGAAAATTTTATTTTTTATGTAATTGTCTGCAAAAAAAATAATTAAATTCTTCGCTGCCATTTGTGACAATAAATTAAGTAAATAATTTTTGTGTATTAAGAAATTGTATAATAAGATGAATAAGAAATTTTACTAATTTGCAAGATAATATTGATATTATATCTAAATTTGTAGATGTTGCTTTCAACATGTCTCTTAATCCCCATTTGAATCACCTTTAGTGTTAAATGGATTCAATGACCTAGCTGATAATGGCTGAATATGTACTGTAATTATAACTTATTTTTATATGACTCTTGATATAAAAGATTTAAAAAGTTAGTAATTCTTAACCCTGAAAAATTGGGCCCTTTACAAGATTTTAATCGGTCGGACGGGGGGCGTTTTCGCCCAACTTTTCGAACCCCTTAAGAAGTTAGAAATTCCTATTATAAATTTGCTATCATCATTCTATACTTTACCAAAAGTACGTTTAATTAGAAAAGTTTCTTTATTCAAGGAAATTATTTTTTATTTGAATATTCTGTTGATTAGTTTGAATTAACTTTACCACGACAAGACAAACAAAATGACAGACTAAAGGAAATTAAATCATTTCAACTTGAACACTACAGTGCTTTCCTTTTAAGTGCCTAACGAGCATAGGAACCTACTCCCTCCCTTTAATTTAATATAAAAAGAAGGACTTTACTGTCTAACCCCTGTGAGGGTCCTAAACTTTAAGATTACCCTTGACCCAATAAAACCGAACATAATCCTTATACTAAAGTAACAGGATGTTTGTCTGTGTGTTTGTACCGAAGGATCTCGCTAACCGCTGAACATATCGGGTTCTCCTTAACAGGGTAGCTTCTCATAGGTCCCGGGAAGGTTTATAAATATTTTCTTGGGGGGTGGGACACCCCCAACCAACCCCCCAAAAATTAAAAATACCCCCCCAAAAAAAACAAATTTTTTTTTAAATTTTTCAACTAAAATTAACTAACAAATACGAGAAAATCTACTATTTATTTCATTATAAGGGTTGAGGAGGGGGGGGGGGGTTCTTTGCTAAACTAGGCACTATGAGAGAAACTACCAACACTTTTTTCTGTCTGAAACAATATTATTCTAATTATCCAAAGGTTCAAGTAGTCCGCATTCGCAATCAAGAGAATTTATTTTATTTTATTTTAATTAATTTTAGCGAATTTTTATATAACCGTTTCTTACATTATTAGTAATCGAACAAGGAAGAAAATATCCATAAAATTAAAGTTAACAAATCAGACATTTTTACGAATAAAACTATGGAGTATATACATTTTGCAGTCATAATCCTAAAATAACTAAAAAATTCAACTTATTCATAAAAATAGGAAATATAAACTTTCTTTTATTGATAAAAAATTACATAATTCAAATAGTAAACCTAATTGTTACATGAATCTTTAGGTAAGGATTTATATTTATTGTTTGATTGTAGAGTAGATTCGACCGAAGAATATAATCACTTATTGTTAAAAATTGTATTATACTTTACTTAAAAGAATCTTTTTTTTTCAAAGTAAATAATTGGTTTAAATTGTGCTGTGTTTTTTTAAATCTAAGGGATAAACTTCCATAAGAAAAAAATCAATTTAAAAAAGTAAAGAATCAATAATTAAAAAGTACCTTCTAATAATACTAGCAACGGCTACACCTCTAGAGGCATATGAGGCCCTTGGGTTGGGGGGGAAGTCGAACCCCCCCTTACAATTAGTTTTTTTTTTAATGAAAAAGTTAAAAACATTTATTTTGGAGAGTTAATTCTCTTGGGATAGTGGTGGTACCCTTCCCAAAACAGTTATAAACCTTACCAGGACATATGAGAAGCTATCATGTAAAGGAGAACCATATCGTTTCAGTGGTTAGTGAGATCCCTTGGTGCACAAAGACTCACATAGAACCTGTTACTTTATTATAAAGATTAGGATTTTTATGAAAAAAAAATCTACATTTGCAGACTGTAATGGCCAATTTACAGGCACAACTCATTACCGTACACTTACAACTTACAGGGGTCTAAAGGCATAAAGCATTGGCCAATAAAATTATATTAATTCTCAATGATGATACACAAAATTAACCCTTCTATAGATTACAATTAAGGGGTTGAAAAGTTTGGACACTCAACTTAATGAACAAACCAATTAAATTCAATAAAAGTCCACAATGTTGTTGGGCCAACGATTAAGAAAACGTTATTATAAAACTTTGGGGACTAAAACAACCCAATGTCCCCTCCCTCCCAGAACAAATTACCATGCTTTTCCTTTATGTACAAATTATTTATGAGAAGTTTTATCCAGCATTCGTTGTTGTGACGACAGTTAAACTTTAAATTACCTGAATTGTTAAAATAGTTTTCTTTACAAATTTAGTTAGGCTGATTAAACTCAGGGAATTACAATTACACAGTTCGATGATCAAACCAGGGTTCGGCAGCCGCAGCTATCAGCCTGCAGCAATAGATAGAGACTATACGTGGATATTATGAAAGAAGAAAATTTTTCGCCAATTTATTGGTCAGGTCGTTCGTCAAGAAGGATGGGAGGGAATGGGGTAAAGGGAGTGAATGTGGGGTTGTTATTTTAGCAATGGTTAGGGTAGTTTATAAACTGTTTCTTTATGCATATCAGTTACTATCTATAATACAAAGTAGAATGATGTCTGTCTGTCTGTTTGTTTGTTTGTACTGATGGATCTCACTAACCGCTGAACCGATTGGGTTCTCCTTTACAGGGTAGCTACTCATAGGGCCCGGGAAGGTTTATAACAATTTTTTGGTGTGTGGGACACCTCCAGCCCCCCCCCCCAAAAAAAAAGAAAAATACACCCCCCCTCAAAAAAAAATCTTTTAAAAACTAAAATTAAAATAGTGGGGTCGACTAAACCCCCCCCACCCCCAAAAAAAAAATAATAATTTTTTTAATTCTTCTTTAAATCTAAAATACGAAAAATTAGGTTGATCAAACCTCATAGGACAAAGCCCCTAGAGGCTAGTGGCGAAGCAGCTAGTAATATATAAATTGCAGCTAGTTGTCAAGTTTCGATTGTGCGTTGCTTTTTATACAGTAATCTCGTAAACAGTGACCATTATAATTTTTTTTTTCTATTTTCTGTTATTAACGAAACTCAAGCTAAATGTAAATTTGCGGCTGCGGGGCCCAAAATTAAACTTTAGGCTAATTTAATGAAAAAGAAATAGTTAGAAATTAAAATTATAAGGTACATTAGTCTTTTAAAAGTTACACAATAAAAGAATAATATTTGGAATTTAATGGAGCTTAATAAGATATTGTACTTGAAATGTTTTCTTAGTACTTGATTTTTTTCTTACATAATTGGATATGCAGCTTTTTATATAAGTATGTTTAGTTCATTTTCTATGCATTACTGTCTTTAAGGATGCTAAAATATCAAACTGAGGTGGATTCTTAAAAAAAAAAATTGCCACACTGCACTGTCTCACTAAAATCAGTGAGGCTCGCTAAAAAGAATTGCGAAAAATCCTCCAAAATCGCATTAAAAATCTACAAAAATTATACAAAATTTTATGTTAATAACCCTTTTATGATTTTATTGATTTTTTGTAGATTTTTATGCAATTTTGCAGGATTTTTCACAAATTTTTTTAGCGATTTTAGTGAAGCAATGAGCCAAAAAGTTTTTTTAAGAATCCACATCTGATCACTTCTAGATGGGGGCAGAAAAAAAGCCTAAAACAAGCCTTTAAGGCTAAAAATCTAGAAAAAAATCTAGCCTAAACCACCCAGGGATCTTAAACTTAATCAGTTCAGATAATATAATAAGCTTAATCTTCAAACAAAAAATGATTACTACATACATTATGTAAAGTAGTAAGGTTTTTTTATTGGTCCAAATTAATTGTGATTTTTAAGGAAGCTTTATAAATGTATTGGTATGCTTTTTGGCAATTTTCTGACCTTCCCTGCCCTTTCCTCAAGGCCATTGGTGAAGAATCTAGTATCTATATAGAGGATAACAATTTGATAATGCCAGTAAGAAACTCATTTTAAAAATATATGCTTTGCTTAATGAATCTAACCTTTCTGGCAGAGTATCTGTCACGGCTGCCACATCGTCGCCGACATAGCAGCCTCCCGATTCAATTAATTGTGCACAAATGCCGCGCACACTTTTTTTCCTGGACACCATCAACAATACTTTTTCCGATTCACGCCTCCCTCAGTCATAATTTTGACACCACTGAGATCACTTCAATTCCCTGTTTCATACTATAATATCAATTTATCGGCTCAATTTAACTTATTTTATTTGTGGGGCGGAGTCAAAAACGGAAAGGAAGCGTTCCTTGGGTTATTTGTCGTGCTCTTTTGAGAATCTCCTATGTTTTTGAAACCTTACTCCATTGAATCAGAAAAGACGACATTTCCTTTAAATTTACCTCCGATAGTGCGGCATTTGAGTGCGTGAGTTTGTTGTACACTTAATTTTTATCATCCTTACTTTAAGTAATATGTAATATATAAAACCTAATGTGTAAACACAAATCCTCTAAACAGTGCTTAACATAAACACATACAAGGAGTGGGATAAAGATTAAGATATTATCATACAAAGTAGAACGATGTCTGTCTGTCTGTTTGTTTGTAGCAAAGGATCTTGCTAACCGCTGAACCGATCGGGTTCTCCTTCACAGGGTAGCCTCTCTTAGGTCCCAGGAAGGTTTATAACTTTTTTCTTGGTGGGTGGGACACCCCTAACCCCCCCCCCCCAAAAAAAAAAAAAAAATATACCCCCCCAAGAATTTTTTTTTTCTTTTTAAAACTAAAATTAAAATACAATAGTGGGGTCGACTCCCCCCCCCCTCAAATTTTTTTTTATTATTTTCTTTAAAATCTAAAACACGAAAAATTAGTTTGATCAAACCTCTTGTAGCAAAGCCCCTAGAGGCTAGGGGCGAAGTGGCTAGTAATGTTTATATTATTATTTGTTCTCCAATGAGGTAAAATTTGCAGCAGGCTAAAATAATCATTTCCCCCTTCCACCCCTTACCCAATCCCCTCCTATCCTACTGTATAAACTACCTGACCAGTAAACTAGTTCCATGTTTGCAACCTAAATTGACGACAATTTCTCCCCTGTCATAATATCTGTGTATATTCTACATCCATTGATATTACTCTTAAACAAGTATGACTTTATAAATAGGTAGCAAAACAAAACAAAAATCATAAATAGATAAAAAAAAAAGATAAAATGTGGCATACAGCAATCGATATATAATTGGATATTGCACCAGATTTTTGCCTACTCAAATAAAGTGTTGGCTGGCTAATATAACGATCCCCCATCCATTTAAGCATTAGGCCCCGCCCAATACATCCTTTGAGTCTTTGGTTGCTTATTTTGATAAGATAATGTTATTGGAACATATCCCTAAGATTTATGGTAAGTTATCCCTCTCCAAGAGTCAATAATATAATACAAATATATCTCAACTAATAATAATCATAAGAGAGAAAAAAACTTACTATTTATTGTAAAGGGATTGAGAGAATAAGAGAGAGAGAGAGAGAATGAGAGAGAGAGAGAGAGAGAGAGAGAGAGAGATGGGGGGGGGGGAGAAAGAAATAGATAAATGATATGAATGCATTATCATAATTGAATATAATATATAAACATCAAATATTGCTTTGCTTAGTTTTATATATCCATAGATAATACTTTAGTTTACTTTAGATAATAATTTAGTTTTGTAGATCAATAAAAATATGTGTTCAAGTATTTTATTCAGATCTTATGAAATAAAAGATAAATTCGAATTTCCCTTAATCAAATAAAAATTTAAGACAATAGGATTTGTTTCAGTTGATTTAATTTGTATAAATTTACTTAAAACCTTTGACCATCTTAATTTATTGACCATTAGTACTTAAAAACCTCTAAAAAACAAGGATGCCAGAAATTTAAGTAGCAGCATTATAGATCATTAGCATCTTTAGCTCTGCATTGTAGATTTAAGGTTTTTACAGAATATATTTGGACATTATTAATATACGAGTTAATTTAAAAATGTATTTAATTATTTTAAAACTTTACCTTTCTAAAGCTGATGAATTTAGAAAATGAAGAATAGTTATTTATTTCATCGTCTCATGGAAAGCTTTTCGCGGATATTAAAATAAAAAAATATAAGATGAAAAACAGTTTTGTTGGCCCCAAGGAGCCAAAGCTCCGGGCTAACAAAACTGATATTAGTTTTTTTTTAATATTCTTGGAAAATTGTCTGCAATATGATTATATTCATGATTTGTTAGTGTTTCGGTATGTTTTTCTTGTATTCCCTGGCAAGTTCGAACCCATTAATCCCTGTTTCCTTACACCAAATTTCCTAGAGAATGAGTGTGTTACGCGGCATTCCTAACTATCTCCGCGCGGCGCGTGGCTTGTAAACGGACAAAAAAAAATGCGCACTTATCCTTTGATTAGTCCCACGTGAAGAGCTACGTGATTGAAAATAATGTATTGCTTGTATATACATGCGCTCTGATGTGTGGAATATCTCAAATAAGCCTTCTGCTTAGCTTGACATCATAATGTGGTAAGAATTTATCTTTAATTCTTAATAATAAGTGTAGTATGGTATATTTTTACGAAGAAATTTAAAACATTAATTTTTCAACAAATAGACCATTTAACTGCTAACTTTTGACATACGAATATTTTCCTTAATTTTATTGATCATTTGAATCCAAAATTATCAATTTCTGATGCTATTTAATATGTTTCGTGCCAATTTAAAGTTTTCTAGAAATTTTATATTTTTAATTAAATTGAAATCACGCAACCTCGATCTACAAAAATAATAAACCATTAATATTATGTAATTAATTTTTATATTTTTGTTTTAGATTCACTGTTTTCATGGTAATAAATACACATTTGTAAACTTCACATGTTTGTCATTCGGAGGGCTTGAGATTAAGATTTCGAGAACGGCTAGGATAGCGTTCCGAAACAATGAAAACAAGACATAACAGATGCAGCTAAGAACATTCTGTGAAGTTTTGTGAATGTGTTGGTTGTGATACCTTACCACACATTATTATTATAGTCATAATCAGTACAGTTAACTTTAGTGACAATTATGGGTCCTAAAAAGAATAAAGGTGAACAATTGAGTAAGCGGCTGCGTCCAGCCGTTGATGCCCTAACCAGTGAGCTAAATAGAGTGATGAAGTTGGTCAGTGATACTTCAGAACTTAATGTTAGACATCTCACTAAGGAATCAATCCTTGTCCATGACAAGTTCGAGACATTTGACAGCATCATGGTCGGTTTTAGCAAGCTTGGTTTGAGAATCCAAGAGCTTGATGAGTTTAGTGACATTTATTCTGATATAGTTACTGTACAAAAAGACTATAGTTCTTTAAAAGATGCTCTTGATGCTATAGAAGAGCTTAGTGACATTCAAAGTGTTGTTGATGTTGTTGGTGATAATTTGCCTAACCATCAGGCTGAACTTTATGATCGATGTTTGAAGATTGTGAAAGTTATTAAAGGGCCATACTTTCCCTTGCCTGATGCAATTATAAACACTTTGTCTGCTTTGATGAAACGTCTGGCTGAGGTTAAGCTTGAACCTGTGAAGCCACCCACGACGACGGCGGGTGCCTCGACAGCATCGCCATTTGTGTCACCGTTTGGCACACCACAGTTCGTCGCCGGTTCTATGTTCACGCCAGGATATATGAATCGTGTCGACGAACGTCTTCTTCCATCTTTCGACGGCCTAGAAGCTTCCTATGTAAGTTTTAAAGACACTTTTAAAAAGCTTACTGTAGGACAAGACCCGTCGTATTTACAGTTATTGTTAAGCAGTGAAAAGGTCTGTAAAAATAAAGAGCTGAGACTCCAGTTAATTCAGATTCAATCGCATGAATCTCAGTGGGCCTACCTTGACGCACGTTTTAAGTCCAAAACACGTCAGATGCTCTGCCTTTTCAACCAATGGGAGAAGAAGTCTAAACCGTCGGACTCCAACCAGATTGTGACTGTGTTAGCAGAGTTTGGCGGAGCAGTTAGCCAGCTGGAGCAGCTGACTAAAGATGATGAAGATGATGAAGTTACCACTAGCCAGTGGTTGACTGTGATACTTCTTGAGATGTTATCCAAGAAGTTGCCACGTGATTTTCAAGATAAGCTCAATTTATCATTGGGCTCGATGGATGTCCCAAACGTCCCAAAGCTGTTAAAGATTATTGAAGAACAGCGTGGCGCCATTTTAATGAGGTGTTCGACTGATATGGACACCCCCTCTAAGAAGAAAGGTAACCCTGCGACAGCCGCTACCGCCGTAGGTAAACCTGGTAAATCTAAGATGAAGCAGTCATGTTTTGTTAATGGCTGTAGTGAGATGCACTTACTTTACAAGTGCCCAAAATTTCGTGACCTGTCTGTGCCAGACAGGAAGAGTATTGTGGAGAGTGCTGGATGCTGTTGGATTTGTTTGCAAAAAGGGCATAAATCTGTGGATTGCCCGAAGGCAGATGTAATAGGCGGCTGCAAAGTGGACAATTGTGGTCAGGCCCATAACAACCTTGTGCATGAGAGTGTTGATATGGCTGCCGCCGTCTATGAAGTACATACTTCCCCTAAGGCGAACCTAATGTTAATGTTACAACAAATTGACGTCGTTGATATTAATCGCCAGAAGGTCCCAGTGAATGCCATGTGGGACACAGGTTTAACTACTTCAATGGTAACCCAGTCACTTGTTAATAAACTTCAGTTACCTTTTACTGGACGTTCAGCAAGAATTTCTCTAGCTGATGGTGAAGTTAAATGTTTCCCGACGGTCAAGCTATGTTTAGTTGATCGACACAAGAATTATCACATGTTAGAACCTGTGGTAGTGCCTCTCATTGGTCGTGAAGAGGCGATCTGCTCCATAAATCCTGTGGAGGCAGCTGTTTTGTTTGATATGAAACCTGAAGATTTTACTTTGGTTGATGGGCAGGTTGATTTGCTCGTAGGGCACCTGCACCCATCGATGTTTCCCTACTCTGAACGTTCAGTAGGAGAAACCATGCTTTACTCCAGCCTGTTTGGATCTGGATATTTTGCTGTTAGTGCTAATGGTTTAGCAAAGAGTAGGTATGTTGTCTGCTCAGATGTTCAGCCGCAGCCGACTGTTGGTGCTGCTTGTGATGCTATTATTGAACCTGTTGGTTCTGCTTTTAACGCGGCTGATGAACCTTTTGGTTCTGCTAGTGCCGCAGCCGTTGACAACATGGCTACGGCGGGTGTTGCCGTGGCTAATATTGATAATGATGTTAGTTGTGCTGCAGTTATTCCTGATGATATTGGTAACGATACTGTAGTCGTTGATAACTTTGTTACGGCGGGTGTTGAGCCGCTGAATGATTCGGTTCCAGCCGGACAAGAGCCGACGGGAGTTTCGGTTCCGGCTGGACAAGAGCCGATCAGAGTTTTGGTTCCAGCTGGACAAGAGCCGACGGGAGTTTCGGTTCCAGCTGGGCAAGAGCCGATAAGAAATTCGGTCTCGGCCGGACAAGAGCCGACGGGAGTTTCGGTTCCGGCCGGACAAAAGCTAGTAGATGATTCTAAGTTTTATGACAGCCACACTTTTATTACGTGCCCTGGTGGTGTTATGAATCAAGAATCGAATTGGTTGCTGCCAAGCTGGCCGCCCGACGCAGGGTAAGAGGCCTGCCAATGGCGGGTGGAAATATGGCGGGTGTTGCCGCCAGAAAGTCATTGAAATTTTTCAAACCACACATATCTAATCTACAACATGAACTATTATGTGAAAATGATCTTTAAAAAAAAAAAAAAAAAAAATATATCACAAGTTATATATTAGGCTTGTGAAGGGAACCAAATGGGTTCTGTAAAGAATAAGTATTCATTATTCAACTAATTTTATTATTCATACCTAAGCACAAAAATTCTACAAAACTGTTTAGACTTTTAAAGCAGATTTTAAAAAGATTTTGTTTCTTTAAGTATGATTTTGAAAAGCAAAAGTTCGTGTATATTAAATACCAAATGATTTTGCAGATTTTAAATTGAGAAAAATAGATTTTTTTTACAAATTATTTTTCTAGTTTTTTTTATGATTCACGTTTACTTAAAAAATGTTATTTCTCAGATTCTCATATGAAATAATGCATTAAAGTAAAGAACAATATGTAATATTATTATGATAATGTTTAAAATATTCCCCATTATTATTTTAAAAGATTATCGCAAAAAATCAAGATATTTGTTTAAATTTGTAAGCGAATCAAAGATTTTCTTTCATTCCGGAGGCAGAGATTCTTAACAATTCATGTACAAAAGTTTTTTTTTGTTCACTCCGGGAGCTGGGATTCCTATTAATCCACGCGTAAAGATTTTTTTTCATTCCGAGAGCAGAGATTCGTAGTAATATACGTACCTAGCGGTTTCGGACAATTTTAAACCTTGAGAAAATACTTTAGCAATTATTTTCCTAAGTATATATATTTTTCGTTCATGTTTAAGCATTTATAATAACGAACGCGATGTATGGTATTATTAAAATATTGATTATTATTTTATCTGAATGCCACAGAATTAATTTAAGATAAACTATGCATATTTTAAATTAACTCTACCTTCATTTTTATCGTATATATTAAAATACTGCTGCAATGTATTTTTTTTGTAAAAAGAAATTAACCATTTCTTAAGATTTATAAGTAACGCAAATTTTGATACAATTTCGTTTAAAACTTTCAAATCGATGCAAGATTTTTTTTCATTTGAAATGCAAACTTAAGTTTTTTATACGTTTACGCAAGTTTTTTCAATGATTTAAGTCTTTTCGGGACCAGGGATTTTTTTCGCGGAAAATTTCCTAGGTACCTGCACAGATATAAACATTTTTATCCTTGTTGGATTGAAATTTGATATGATAAGAAATTAACAAAATGAGAGTTTTACATCATTTAAATATTTCTTTATGATTTATTATAATCACATAAGTAATTTAATATAACATGCATATTAAAATTATTACTATTTACCTTTGAACTGATGTACCTAAAGAGAAATTGCAGATTCAGCATTTTAAAGTTCTTTTCTTATATTGAGCTTTTGTTTTATTTTGGTAATTTAATTTGCATATTTCAATTGCAATTTTATTTTACGCAATTTTGATTCACGAAGATTTAAAATCATGAAATTTTAATTTTCCGATGTTTGATGATTTTTACAGTCATATTTTATTTAGATTTAAGTATCTATTTATTAAACATGTTAGATTTAAGGATCTTACCTATCTTATCTTAAAAATGTTTAGATGTAAGCCCGAGTATTTTTCCGCTGGAAAATGCTAATTATTGAGAAGTTTTTTATGAAATTTTACTTTTCTTTTCTAGCAAAAAGATTTAGTAGAAAAAATGTCATTATTTAATCTTTCTTTCTTTTGATTTAAAAGTTTGAGTTGATTATTTAATTATTGATGCGATTTTTAGTATAAAAATCATTTACCTGTTTTATTATGTAGGTGCCTAATTGAAGTTTAGGTACTATTGATTATTAATTCATGTATTCGCAATTACATGGTCTGTAATTCTAATTTTATTGAGATTATGAGGCCATGATATAATGAGATGTGTGAGTGGTAAATGTGCATTTCATGAATGTTGAATGCTTTTCCCATTCCTTATTCCTATCCTTATGTGGTAGTGGACTCGGTTTGAGTTATTGTGGTATTCGCGAGTTACCATAATTATTTTCAGGCCTGATGGCCATGACATTTTAAACTCTTGTGGTTTATGTGTTGTGAGAATGTGATTTTGTGGACACTGTCTGCACGCATATTGCAAAGATGAGGTATTGTGTTCGATTCCCAGTGAATAGACGGGTGTGTTTCGGTATGTTTTTCTTGTATTCCCTGGCAAGTTCGAACCCATTAATCCCTGTTTCCTTACACCAAATTTCCTAGAGAATGAGTGTGTTACGCGGCATTCCTAACTATCTCCGCGCGGCGCGTGGCTTGTAAACGGACAAAAAAAAATGCGCACTTATCCTTTGATTAGTCCCACGTGAAGAGCTACGTGATTGAAAATAATGTATTGCTTGTATATACATGCGCTCTGATGTGTGGAATATCTCAAATAAGCCTTCTGCTTAGCTTGACATCATAATGTGGTAAGAATTTATCTTTAATTCTTAATAATAAGTGTAGTATGGTATATTTTTACGAAGAAATTTAAAACATTAATTTTTCAACAAATAGACCATTTAACTGCTAACTTTTGACATACGAATATTTTCCTTAATTTTATTGATCATTTGAATCCAAAATTATCAATTTCTGATGCTATTTAATATGTTTCGTGCCAATTTAAAGTTTTCTAGAAATTTTATATTTTTAATTAAATTGAAATCACGCAACCTCGATCTACAAAAATAATAAACCATTAATATTATGTAATTAATTTTTATATTTTTGTTTTAGATTCACTGTTTTCATGGTAATAAATACACATTTGTAAACTTCACATGTTTGTCATTCGGAGGGCTTGAGATTAAGATTTCGAGAACGGCTAGGATAGCGTTCCGAAACAGTTAGTTTACCTGAGAACTGGTTCTAAACCAGCGGATATTAATCGGTTTCGAAGCCATACTTGAAAATTGGTAATAGACATATATTATGTGTGAGTAAATGATTAGTGTTTACCATACTAATACCATCTTGACAATTTTGTAAACAATATAATATACTACTACAGGATCCATGATTTGGGTCTGGTTAGAGTAGATAAACCAACCTTTAAAAAAGTAAAAGATTTCATAACAAGGAAAACAACACCATCAGTATAAAGATATCTGCTGGTAATATAATTTTAGTGCTAAAAAGTTTTATTATTTCTCTTATTCTATGGGTTGGTTTCTGAACTCGATCATGGCCTGATTCAAAGGATCCTCTGGTATGTATTTGTAATTTACTAGGGATAAATACATACATGTCCTATTTACATCATAGTTATTACATTCTAGATAACATATTTATGACGTCATCATTTCGTTTTTAAAGTATTTTAATGGATGGAATTTTTCTTTTGATGTAGTTTTAATAATTTTTCTTCGAGAGATCTTTTCTACGTGAAAGGTAATTTTGTTTATCATAAATTGTCTCACACAACATAAAGATAAAAATTCTTAATATTAAGAGCAAATCAATGATTATCCATTTTATTCACATAATATTATTTAATTAATTTGTTGATTAACACATAATTTTTATTTAATTACTTGTGTTTTTGACAACCATAACTTTTTCTTTTGGAAATAATAAATTAGATAACATATTATTATTTAATTATCCTTTTTATATTAATCTTTTTAATTAATATAAACTTATGGAAATAAAACTAAAAATTCTTTTTAAGTAACCAAGTTTAAAATTTCAATATTTCATAAACATAAATTGTTTGAAAATAAGTAAGCAATCTGCAGAAAATACCATTTTACTTTCTACCTAATATTTCAAAGGAATGTAGGATCTACTGCAGTTTACGGTAAAATATTGCTGGTAACGAATATTGCCAAAAATCTATGAAGAACACAGTAATAGTGTCTGACTAATTATGACCTTAAAAAAAAATTAGCCAATGAGAGGCCGTTATTGACCAATGGTAAAATTTATAGTGGCCTCTCATTGACTAATTTTTTTTGTTACGTCATAATCAGTCAGACACTATTACTGTGTTTATCTATGAATTCTAAAGGCTTCTAGCTGCCAAACGGCTGAACTTACTGATCATACCCTCACACCATTTTAAGCGGTATAAGAAGGGCTACAAATAATCTAGAATAGCCAAGATCCAATGATGCACAGGGAAAGCTTCACTGAAGAAAAAACGCGTAAAATAGGCCTTTTTCGCGCATTTCTCTGCACTGCAAGATAATTATGCATTATTGATTTATAGCTATTCCAGATTATTTGTAGGCCTTCTTATGCTGCTTAAAACATTGTGCGGGCATGATCTGTACGTTCAGCCGTTTGGCAGCTAGCAGCCTTTGAAATTCATATATTTTTGGCAATTTTCGTTACCAGCAATATTTTACCGTGAACTGCAGTAGATCCGGAATGTAATACCTAAAATTTTTTTCATTGATTACTCATCCCTTTATCTGTGATATGAACCCCACAATCGCTTTGTCAAATAATGATCTGACAAAATATACATTTTCATAGAAATCAGTTTATATACCATTTTACAATGTAGAGGTTGAGTGTAATGCAGTTTACCTAAGTGGCGTTTTTCTATACTTTTATTTTAATCATAAAAGATTGTTTTTTATATATTACATTTTTTTTTAAATAGATCACCCCACCCCCAAAACCCGATTTTAAGTCCGATCTTTTAGGGTTCAGAATAACTAGACAAATATTTTATTTATCAATATATTGGTAAAAATAGCCAAAAGGGCAATTTCAACTAAAAAATAACTAAAAGAAAATTACCGTTCTTTGTCATTTTTAGCATATCATTAAATGTTATTTGCCTAATGAAAACGTTTTTTAAAGTACATTTTTAAGCAGATAATATTTATTTAAAATAAATTATATTAGACAGGTTTCCGAGATATTAAAATGAAAAATTAAAAGATTAAAACCAATTTTGTTAGCCCCGAGTGGCCGAAAGCTCGGGCCAACAAACCTGGTCATCAATTTGAAAATTTTCATTTTAATATTCATGGAAATTGTCTGTAATACGATGCTATAAACGATCTTTAATTATGGCTTAGAACTGATTGTAATCAAGCGAATATAAATCGGTTTTGAAGCCATACTGGAAAAAGGTTTCTAAAGAGAGGAAAGATTATAACACTTAAATCAATTCAAATTCCCCACCAATTTAGAATATGTAAAGT
Source organism: Acartia tonsa (assembly GCF_053477335.1). Taxonomy (NCBI): domain Eukaryota; kingdom Metazoa; phylum Arthropoda; class Copepoda; order Calanoida; family Acartiidae; genus Acartia; species Acartia tonsa. Next base: position 7,292,532 of record NC_137266.1, on the reverse strand, counting down.
AGAGAAATTGAATTTAATCTTCATAATTTCATAGATCATCAACCCCTTGGAAACATCCCTTTAACATTTTCATATTTCTAGCAGAAAATGTGAGTTTATATTTCTTTACCTCAAATCATTTTATGTCGTTTCATAGGTCCAGAGATAGTTTTTTGGAAAGGGTACGCTAACCCTCTTAAGAGCAACTAGAAAAAATAACCCTCCCCAATTTTTTACAGTTCTTTTTAAACTTAAACTTTTAGTCAATTTTAATTGGTTGGTTTATAAAGTTAAGTGTTTGAACGTTTCAACTACTAATTGTAATCCACAGAAGGGATAATTTAGGGAATGAATTATCATTGGGGGTGTACATCAATTAATCGGTTATTGTCTTATCCCTTTAGATCCCTGTTGTGAATTGATTTGATAACATTCTTCCATTTATTCTTAGTCTAAGACTGGTTTCTATGACCATTATAAAACCTAATACATTATAGAATAATCACAACATTCAAGACCTTACTTACGATAGATAATATGACAGAATGCTTTATATATTACGGATTTTGTGTTTTACAACTTATTGTCATTATTCTGTATTATTGTATTAGATTAATCGTGTGATTGTATAACCTTTGGTTTGATGTCCTAACTAAACATGAAATCTTTTGTATACATACAGTTACCATTACTTTGAAGAAAAAAATAATTTGTAGCACCTTTACTTTTAAGAGCAGTTCAGTATTAAATTTTTTTCATCACTCCTTTGTGAACTGCACTAGATCCAAAAGTACTGTTAATGTGACTTTTTTATCAACCTTAGACCTGTGTAAAGTCGAGATGGGGATTTGTACAGATTAATGATGGTAACTAATTAGTTGGGGCGGGCACACATATCACCTCAGATCAAGACATTTGTCATCAATAAAAAAGAAAATAAGCCGATTGACAATTCTTATAAATAACAAGGACAATAATAGTTTGAAATGCAAGGAATTACAATTTATAAGCAAGTTTTATTCAGACATTGTGAAAAATAGATATTTCTGAAAATTATGCTTTATTCTTTTTAAGACCTATTAACCTATTGACGTAGTAACCTAGAAACATCTGATCTACACTGTGTATAGAATAGCTAGGCTTCGCTACCAATAGAATTATACATAGATTATTATTTAAAATTAATTTAAGATCATAGTTTATTTTTTAAGTTCAGTATGATGCTAAAATTTTTACTAGCGCTCTGTTCGTCCCTAGAGACACATTTTCAATTTTGGTTTTGAAAAGAAAAAGTTAAAAAAAATTGCGGTTATTTTTTTTCTAGTGTTGATTTCCATTGTAAGGTTGATGGTATCCTAGTTATAATCTTTTCTTGGACATATTGTAAAATAAATTGTAAAGAAGAACCATATCAGCAAGATTCTTAGGTACAATTCTATTGGAATATTTTCCAAAGATTAAATTTAAGGATATTAACTGGTCTTTAAGCTATAGTACTGACTAAATTATCATTTTATTATTTGTGTTATAAGCATACATAAGAAGTACTGTATTTTTTCTAAACTCTTTGTTTTCTAAAATAATCCAATTAGGCTGGCCAGTTTTTAGAAGCGTAGCAACCTTCTTAAAAAAGGAATGTCTCTACGTCACATCTATTAACGAAAAAATATCCAGGGAGGGAGGGGACATTCGGCTTTTTATTTCACTAGTCTCCAAAGTTTGTAATAACGTTTTCTTATTCGTTGACTTTTATTGAATTTCGATTGGTTGGTTCTTTAAGTTTAAATGTTTAAACCATCTACTTAGGGGATAATTTGTTGATCATCATTGGGGAGGCACATTAATTTATCGACCATTGTCTTATCCATTAAGATCCCTCATAGCTACCATGATAATTTGCGAGATTAAAAAAATGCATTATGAAAGGATATAATGAAAATACCAATAGGAAACTATTGTGGATACAACTACCATAGGGGAAAAGTGTGGATATTCAACTACTCTTGGGAAATATGCGTGGATACTCAGCTACTATTGGGGAATTTGTGGATACTGGTATTGAGCCAAAAAATGAAATGTTAAATTCAGTAAACAATGAATTGAAAATCATATAAATATTTCTTGCATTAGTTATTTTAGTTGTATAAAAATCTATTTGTATTTTATTATAAAGATACCTATGAAAATAACTATCATTGTTTTACTAAGTTTTTAGACTTTTCTAGTTATATAACTAATTTAGTTATGAACTAATACATGCACAAAATATAAAAGTTATGGCTGTAAATTATATGTAATGTTAGTAGCTTCGCCCCTAGAAGCCTCTAGGGAAACTTGAGGTGGTGACTCAATCTCCCCTTCTTTCAAATTTAGTTTTAAAAAGAAACCTAAAAAATACATTTTTTAAAAGATGCAATTTCTCTGGGGAAGTTGGTGGTACACTTCTCTTAAATAGTTATAAACCTTCCTAGAATCTCTAATGGGTAATGATAACGGTTTAGTGGTTGGCGAGATCCTTCGGTAGAAACAGATAGACATCCTGTTACTTTTGTCTATTGATATGTACTTCTTAAAAATGCAAGGTGTTGGGCATTACCAAAAAATGTACTTTTGAAGCTGTTGAAATTTTGCTTAATACTAGGAAGCTGTTGAAATGTTTATAAAGAGAGTTTTGTTGTTCTATACTTTTCTACTTGTTAAAAGCGAAGCATTTCTTCAATCTGTAGTTAAATAATAGTTAGCTTCCATCGGTAGCTCGTTATCAGAGAATAAATAAACGTTTATTTCGTTGATTTTGTTCATAAGTTTTTTATGAAATATTTGTAATATGTCCTTTTCTAAAGCAGGTATTCTTCAAACGACGAGAAACAATGTCTCTACAATCGCGTTGATGTTTTAGGTATGCAAGTTAAACATTTCAAAATTGTCAATATTCGTTTGTCCGAATTTTCATTTGTTGATCTTCGCTTTTCCGGATGTTTTGCTCCTTGTTTTTACTTGTGATGTTTACAGAGTGTTTATATTGAAGCTTATGAGAGGATTACAAACACCTCAACACTTAACAGTTGCGCCACTGAGGTTAGTTCTCTTCTCTTAAAGGTGATCAATTAATATTTTTTATCTGTTTATGATCACAATAAAAGACTACATACAAAAATTGGCTGGGCTAAAGCTGTTTTGAAATTCGGCAACTGGCTGCTTAAAAACGGCAAAACTTAAAAAGTCATGAAGTCACAGCTCTCTATCTTACCTACAAAAAAAATGACATTGAAAAAACTAGAGGGAGGGGCTCTTAGAGCCCCCCCCCCCCCCCCCCCGATATGTAAGGGTTAAACTAATTGAGGAAGTTTACGTTTTTTTAGGTACAACGTTGATATTGATCAGTCGATCTTTTAGAATGTTGGCTACTTTTATTAAAAGTTCTAATTAAAATAATCTCCTTACTACTTAAATACAGTTGAACGTTAGCATTTTAGACACAAAAATTTGGTTTATCAAATATTCTAAAGGGTAATTGATATTTATCCCCTTAATAAAAGAAACTTGGATGTTCTTCAAATTGAATTGAAAGTACTGATGATATTTTCGAGAGTATTTTAATCAAACTTAAAAACTGTAAAATTTGATCTCAAGAAAATAAATATAAATTGTTGCAATTTGTGTTACTTTGAATACAACAAAACATTTGATATAATAAGTCTATTCAAAGAGGAGGTTTCGAAAAGATTGAAAGCGTCAAATTGTAATCAGAACTGTCTTTTAAATGTTAGGAAGTTGTACAAAAATAAAAAGTAGTGAAAAATACTTAATTAAAAATTTAAATTAAAAATATCATGAAATACTCCCATTGAAAAAGAGAACAACTTATTCAACTAAACTCTTTTATTTATCATTCTTTACATATTTATAAAACATAAAACTTAACACTAAAAGATCACAATTCATTATTTCCTTTTATTATTTACATTACTTTACATGAAATACTAACAGATACGTCCCTAGAGGCCTTTAGGAAAGGGTTCGAACCTCACCTTTTCATACTACTTTTAAAAAAGAAAAGTTAAAATAAATTTTGGGGGAGTAATTTTTTTGAGAGGGTAGTAGACACCTCCCCTAAGATATAGTTTAAACCTTCTCTGGGCCTAAGAGAAGCTTTACTTTAAGGGTAAACCATATAGGTCCAGTGGTTAGCAAGATCTTTCGCTACAAACAGATATCTTGTTACTTTTTTTCTGTAAATATAATCATTACCAACAAGAAACAAAAATACAATTAGTTTCAAATTGCTTATGAATTATTAATAGAGCATTTATTTGCAAGAAAATGAAGTGTTTGAGTATCACAGCTACTCTATTATATATGAGTGTGTGTCTGTCCGTCTGTCTGTTACGAAACTTGTGTTAAATGACTACATTATTTAATTTTTAAAATCTGATCAAAGATTTCAGTAACTCATTTACAGGTAGTGTATTGTATTTTACTTTATAATACTTAACTGTTTTATGATAATGTTAGCTTGTTTTGTTGCGAAACTTCTGGAAAAAATTAACCTTGTTTTAAAACATTATTTTTTTACATAGAAGTATTAATTTGTTATAAAACAAGGATGACAACATCCATAAAAGCGAAGCACTGAAACGGTAGGACAAACGGACATTAATACTTGTATAGTGTCTAAACTGAATAATCAATAAGAGTTGAAGCAAAATTGTAAGTTAATTTGTTGAAAAACTGCTTGATACAGAATAATGTTTATGGACATACTTACATGTTTAGGACTTGATTATAGAGTTGCTTCGCTTATAATAGTATTCTTTGTTGTCTCAGGAATAAATATACCAAAAATCAGATCAAACGGATAATTAGATCACATAAAAATTTGTTGTTAAAAAAGTAGAAAAATCAACATGTTTAAAATGGACATACGGACATTCTGGTAATGATTATAGAGTTGCTACGCTTTCTAAATCGTACCTAACTACTACAGGAATCATCATGCAAAGTTTGAAATCGATAGGACAATTCTAACATGCCTAAATTAACGAATAAAAGCTATCTATCTCGGACGGACGGACGGACGGACGTACGGACGGACGTACGGACGGACGGACATACCCTAATTATAGAAAAGCTTCGCTTTTAAAAAGTATTTCTGAGATTCCAAAATTTTACTATTTTTACCATTTTTTTTTAAATTTTACTGTCGGTCAAAATTAAAGGCCTTTTATTTAAAAATGCCCTATTAACATATAATTTAAGCATATCCAATCAGACAGAAAAAAAAAATCACCTCGAGTGCTGTATCATCATTTAGTTATTGAATAAAAATAATTGAAAAAATATGATATAACCTACATTCATTAGTTTTTAGCACTTTTAATCAGCTTACAATAAATTTTCCCAGTTAAAGTTTCAATACAGATCATTTAAACAGAAATATGTTTGATATACTTATCAAGTCAAAAATTTACATGTAAACAAATGGACATACAGCCATTCAGACAGAAAAAAACTAGAGTTAGATACATATACAAGTTACTATGCATTTGTACAATGATTTTTAAATTACTCGTTATGTGAAATTTATTTTGTAGTCTTTAATAAAACATAGTTATTTATCGCATTTTATTGTAGACAGCTTTCCGAGGATGTTAAAATAAAAGATTATAAGACTAAAATCAGTTTTGTTAGTCCCATGTGGCTTAAGGCCCGAGCTAAAAAAAATTTTATCAATTTTTTGTATTTTTATTTTAATATTCGAGGAATATTGTCTGTAATACATGATACATTATCTTTTATTATGGCTGAGAATCGGTTCTAATCCAACGGATATTAATTTGTTTCGTAGCCATAGTCAGAAAATTTGCCATTCATTTTTTGTAACTTTTTCGCCTTTATAGTTTTTTGATTCATATAATTTCAGAAAATAAACTGTGAATAAAAAGAAATAATCAGCAATTCAAATACAGAGTAATCCATACATGTATCTAACTGGAGTGTAATATATATATAAATATAAACAAACTAATTATCCTACTTTTTCTATTAAGAGAAATATAGAAAAAAAAACTATTTTTGTATTCTACTTAAATAACTCATGGCTCGGCAGAATAACTTAAAGCGTCTGTGGCTAAGGCTGCCGAGCACTGAGAAAAACTATTTAGAGAGTTAATGAAAAGTTGAAACATACACATATCAGATATCACAGTGCGCGAGAATTTAACTAAATTAAAATAAACTTTTAGTTTTTCATATAAATATGTGTACATTTTTTGTTCAACATAAGCAAACATAAAAATTTGGAGCAAAAAATACAATTTGCATCTGGTTGTTAGAATGAACAAACATCCATAAAAGCGAAGCAGCTCTATAATTGGACAGCAGGTCCATCGAACATTGACACTTGTAGAAATTAATTCATCAGTCCAAACTAAATTTTATCATGCATAAACTTTAATACAGAATTTTTGGACTTTGCTTATAATAACTTGTTGTTCTAGGAGTCATTAGTCCAAAAATCAGATAAATAGGATAATTATATCATACAAAAAGTTGTTTGCAAAAAAAGTAAAAAAAAACAGCATGTTTTAAATGGACGATTTTAAACAGACTTTCTGATAACCATTATACCTAACTGTATGAAATGTTTGAAATAAGTAGGACAATTATAACATGCTTAAATTAATTCCTTACGTGCAAATAGAATCCTAATTATAGAATAGCTTTGCCTTTAAGAGCATCATTTACACAAAATATTACATTATAATTTTGGCGTTAAAGCAATTTACAATCAAATAATTCAATAATTATCATATCTTAAATATTTAACAGATTTAACATCAAGGCATTGGAACAATTTTGGCACAATGATTAAAATAAACGACAAATAAGATTAGCATTAAATTTTAATTAATAAACAGTTTTATTTTACAATTTATACATTTAAGATATTATGTATTAATCTTAATTTTGAAATTAGGATAAACTTGTTTTAGTCAAAATATTTAAGTCACCAATATTATTTAAATACTTATAAAAAGATTAAATTCTTCAGTAAATTTAATTATCACTACAAGTAAATAAAATGATATAACTACTTATAATTTAATTTATTTTTTATCAATATAGAGTTTGTGCTGTTTAAATAAATCCAATTGTGATTTGAGTATTAACATGTTTTTATTATTAAAGTTATCAAATTTATTATTGGTTCATATTAATGTAACAAAAAATGTTAAAGTCTACTATTGATTTTTTTATTCAATGGAATAGTTATTCATCGCATCGTATTATAGACAGCTTTTCGCGGATATTAAATGTAAAATTATAAACTTCAAACTAATTTTAACTTTATGAATTTTATCTTAAAATTCAAGAAAAAAAATTCTGTAACATGATGCTTTACAAGATTTTTTAGTATGTCTGAAAACCAGGGTATCGAAGCCATACTGGAAAAAAATTATTGAAATTTGTTGCCTTCCAAAATTTTCTTTCTGGCCTTTATTTGTTTCATTAGTTTGAAATTTCACAACAGATAAAGGATTTCACCACAGGACTGAGGAATCATATAGATGTCGATTTTTGGCCTTTGTTGTAACTTAGAATCAAGAAATGTAAATAGTCTTGGCCTATGGACACTTAAAGGTTGTATACTTTAGGATATAATCAAATATTTTGCTATATCCATCAGTATTCTTTATCATAATGATAATTATTTTCAACCTGTTGTTATGAGAATAATCTTGATATTTTGTCCATAGCTTGGATTTCAATTTGGCCTTGTACTAGGGAAAGATACCCTGAAAATAAAAAGTTATAAGTACAAAATATAAACAAGGATAACAATAACAAAGTTGGAAGCCGATTGGACAATTCAAACATGCTTGAATTAAAGATAAGAGCTAACAGTTACTGACGGACGGAGACAGATTCTGATTATAGAAAAGCCTCACATTTGAAAATTATTAGATTAAAGTTTTTTATTTTGTTTACTAATCACTTGTTCTTTAAAAAATGAAGTCTGTAAAATGTAATTTTAAAATGAAAATAAAATGATGCTGTGAGTATTGGTGCAAAAAATATGAAGTAACAAAAAAAATTAGCCAATGAGAGGCCACTATAAATTTTACCATTGGTCAATAACGGCCTCTCATTGGCTAATTTTTTTTGTTACGTCATATTTTTTGCACCAATACTCACAGCATCAAATAAAATTAACTAAAACTGTATTCTTTAAACCAAGCCTTTCACTATTAAGTAATTATATAAATTTGATATTCCCTCTAAAACTAAATTATATACAAAGTGTGTGTGTGTGTGTGATTGTGTGTGTGTGTACATTAAGGTTTAACAAAAGGCTTGACTGACATGACAAAGCTTTTACAATGATTCCATGATTCAATTTACTATCAAAGTAAACATAGCACACCACAAGTCTCTTTTCAATGTAAACATTACACAATCAAAATTATAGTATTAGAATTTAGGGTTCGGCCGCAGCAATAAGTCACAGGGATCTAAAGGATAAGACAATGGCCGATAGATTGATGCAAATTTCCAATGATTACATTTATTGGTTGAAACGTTTGGACACTTAACTTATTGAATCAAACAATAAAAATTCATTCATTGGCTCCAGAAAGTAAACATTTTTAATGGCGAAGCTTTGGCTTTGTTTAAACAGTTCGGTAGCCGACGCTGTTTAACCGCTAATTTGAGAATTCCTCAGCTGCAACTAAAACACCGAAAATGTTGGCGTCTGACAAGCCCTTGTAAAAACACGTTTGTTCATTTTCGATAATATGCAATATTTTTTTCTGAAGAAGTACAGAAACTGTAATTACTTGAGGCTTGTCGGTTTATGTGTCGGCTTGAATTATACTTACTACACTGCACTGGTTAAAAGTATGCCCTAATAACTCATCTAAAAGTATGTGTCTTTAAACTTTGGGGCCTTTTTAAAAGGTTGATTCATTAATTTTAGTGTCCCAACGTTTCAACCACCAATTTTAATATACAGAAGGGGTAATTATGTGTATCATCATCTGGAATGTACACCAATCCATTGGCTATTGTCTTATCCTTTTAGATCCCTGGCATTTATTTAAATTAAAAGCTTTAAATGAATGTTACCTGATCATAGCCGGGTCCGCTCATAAATTGTTTATTTCCACATGATTCACTACTACCTCTGAAATTTTAATAGTATTATAGACACCTTTCCGCGGATATTAAAATGAAAAATTATAAGATTAAAAGCAGTTGGCCCGGAGGGACCGAAGGCACGGGATGACAAAGATGGTAATAATTTCATGATTTTTATTCGTTGGAAATTATTTGTAATGCGATGCTATTTAGGATCTTTCAGTATGACTGAGAACTGGTTCTAATCCAGCTGAAAAAAAATCGATTTCGAAGCTATACTGGGAAAAAAACTATACCTGGAACATCCTTGTCTCTGGTGGTTGGTGTAAAGGCCAAGGGGGAGGCCCACCCCGGAGCTAGCACCACCTACAAAATAGACGCCATATTATTCTTTAGTTTCTGGTTGTTTAAGGTGAACCTAGTAAAAGTGTCTGACACTGATTATAGCATAAAAAATTTTGCCAATGAGAGGCCAGTATACACTGTAATTGACCAATGGTAAAATTTATAGTGGCCTCTCATTGGCTAATTTTTTTCCCGTCATAATCAGAGTCAGACACTTTTACTAGGTTTACGAGGTGGGTATAAAAATTTTGAAAATTGAAAAAAATATTTCTAAGAGGATATTACCAACATTTTATGTTTGTTTCTATTCTTTTTATGAATATACTTATCCTTGTATTTTTCTATTCCTCTATTCTTATAATATTTTACCTGGTCCGGGGGAAGGCATAAAGTGAGAGTCAGAGGCCTCCCCATTCTCAGGCTATACCTGAGTACGTCCACTACTGCAAGCAAAAAATTAGATGTTAAAAATTATCATAAACAGTTTAAAAGCAAAGCTATTCTATATTTAGGGTAGGTCCGTAACGGTTAGATCTCTTTGTTGATTTAGGCATATTAGAATTGTCCATCGATTTCAAACTTTGTATGATGATTCTTATAACAGTAAGGTACGAATTAGAAAGCGTAGTAACTCTATAATAGTTATCAGAAAGTCCATACGTCCATTTAAAGCATGCTGATATTTAAAAACATTTTGACAACATTTTTTTGTATGATATGATTATCCTTTTAATCTGATTTGTGTAATAATGATTCTTAGAACATCAAGTTTAATTATTATAAGTGAGGCAACTCTAAATGCCTCTAGGGGCGTAGCCGTTAATGTATAAACGTAGCAGACAATGCCATTTTCATAAAATACTATACCTTAGACACATAGGCCAGTAGATAAGGTTGAATACTAAGAACATGATAGGAAACACAACTAGAAACACATCATCAACCTGAGAAAAATACTTCACTGATTTATAAAGAAGTAACAGGCACCGCCGTTAGAAAATAGCCTAAAACCACCCTATGATTATAAGAGGTTTTCCTGAAAAATTTAACTCAATCGGATCGGTAATTTTCGAGATCTTTAGCTTCAAACAATATATAATTTATACTAATTTATAATGTAGATCATTATAATTATAGTATCACTTTTAGGTTTAGGTTCTAGGGGCGAAGCCGCTCGTACTGTTTTTTTTTATTCTTTGAAGCTATAGATCTCGGAAAATAAATTTCCGAATAGGTAGTAATTTTAAGGGCAGCTATATAAATGTCTTGGGATCGTTTTATGCTATTTTACAGCCTTACCCTAGGGGCGAAACAATATATATATACCTATTTTCATGAGTCTTAGGGAAAAGACAATGGCCGATAAATTGATGTACTTCTCAAATGATTATACAAAAAAATACCCCTTGTGTGGATTACAATTAGTGGCTAAAACGTTTGGACACTCAACTGAACACAGTAATAGTGTTTGACTGATTATGACGTAACAAAAAAATTAGCCAATGAGAGGCCACTATAAATTTTACCATTGGTCAATAACGGCCTCTCATTGGCTAATTTATTTTGTTACGTCATAATCAGTCAGACACTATTACTGTGTTCCACTCAACTTTATGAACTAACAAATCAAAATTCAAGAAAAAGTCCCCAAGGTTGTTCGGCCACCGAATAAGAAAACAGCATTGCAATACTTTAAGGACTAGTGTAATAAACAGCTCAATGTCCCCTTCCTCCCTGAGCTGCTCCTCTACTAATAAAATGTGTACCTTAGATCTGTAATCTTCCTTTCTAAGTTGTCTGAGTTTACCCTCCTCTTCAGTTTGTTTTCGGGTTCTCTTTCTCTTCAAACAACTTTTCTTTTTCTTCCAGAGCAAATAAGCGTATCCACCTGATAAAGAAATATAAGGTGTTACAAAACTTTTTTAAACAGAAAATAAATATCTTTTGAAAAATGAGGTTTTTTTTACATTTAGAATACTGTCGCCCAACCGTGATAGATTGATCTAATTGGAGAGGCAAGTAAGAATAATCCTATGAAATTAAAACCTTGTATGTGGATTCCTGTAACTATAGAAAGGGCAGAATCTATTTAATCAATTCCATAAGGACTAATCATCCCTTGAAAATGATTGAATTTAATTGATATGTCAATGAAAGGTGCGACTTGGTAAGCGTAGCATCTCTGTTATTAAATCTAAAATCTAAGTACGTCCATGTAATGCATTCTATGACATTTGACTAAAACATCTATTAAAAACGCACATATGATTTTCATACTAGATTGGTCGATTTGATCAGCTTTACTTTTTTGATATTTTTATTTTTGATATATTTTGTTCAGTAATATACATACTTAGTTTTATATTTTTATATAAATATATAATAGCATGATAATAATAAAAAAAAATAGCTGACCTCGATAATTACTTTGTTTTGTTCAGGTCCTACTGTATACAGGATAATTGTCAAAATCAAATAATTATCTATTCAATATAGCACAAGTCAAAAACAAATAATAAACATTTCCTAACTTTTTTCTTATGTTTCAAAATCCATTCAAAATCATTTCAAAATCCAAACTTTTAAAAAAAGGAATAAGCTCTCACTAGGTATGCATATATAAACTTATGAATATTTTTTATTTTGTAAAATCATATATATTCGCATAGGCTAGCCTTAGGGTTTCATAAGTATTAAATATAGCTCTATATGTAAGGCTACGGAAATCCTTAACTACTAAGCTAGCTTATGAAATTTAATAGGACTAGGCTTTCACAATTTGAAAAAAAACATACCTGATAGATAGATCTACCTAACTTTAAATAATTTAACTATATCTTTGTTTGATCGAAGCTTATGTAGGTAGTTCTTTTTTAAAGGTTTCTACCCAGTAGCTATTTGGTTTTTCGACTCTGGCTTATGATAATAACAACAAAACTTTTTATAATAAATTGTTTCGTGACCTTAGCTGGTGGAAAAAAAACTTTACACTTTGGCAAACAAGATATAGACAATAACCCTGTGGAAGAAAATAAGTGGGAGACAATGAAAAGCTACCTTAAAACTACTTGCAATTTTTTCCTATTTTACTTAACCTTAATTAGGGGGTGGAGAGTAGGGGTCTCCTGAAAATATCCATTTTTTGAAGGGGGAGGGGGTTTTAGTGTGTCGATATAAACCTGAAATTTACCAAATTTTTTTGGTATATTTCAGGTTTATATCGACACACTAGAAGTGAAATTTTGTAAAAATCTTCAAAATTGAGATGGTACAAGAGCTTTAAAAACAGGTCTTTTTGCAAATTTTAAAAACTTTGCAGTGCTTGTACCATCGCATTTTTTGCATTACAGAAAAAATATTTTGCAAGGGTCATTATTTTGCATAAATCAACCATATCATGGATAGGGGCAAATACTTTAACAGAATATTTCTAAAACGGGACGGGGTAATGTATACTTTTCAGTTGCAATTTAAAAAATCTACAGTTTATCGACGAATATAGTGCGAAATCTGAGTGACAAAAATCACCGTTTTATCTTTTTCAACAGCAAACTATTTTTGGAGAATGACATATGTATAAGAATGCTTTTAACAGCAGAAATAGAAATCTTTCAGCGATCAATGAACACAATCTTATAGATAAATTTTTCAGTAAACTTCTAACAGTTATTTAAGGTTGTCTTGAATAAGAATATAAATAGTGCTTTGTCAGGGAATATCTATATATTGAGGGAAATATTATTGATATTTGGTAATATTACTTTTATATTATCTTTATCATTAAAAATCTTGCTAATATAAATTTGGGTCCGTCCGTCCATACAATATGTGTATTACCAATTTCAAACTTAACCAATTAATTCTTTAACAATTTGGTTGAAGTGTAACTACTCTATAATCATTACCAAAAGTCAACGTCCATTTTAACATTCTAGTTTTATCCTTTTTTACTTAATTTTAGAAACTACATAATAGTAACCAGAGAAGCTTCTCTGTAACCAAATCTTAAAATGTAAGCACTGCCAAATCAAGGACAATTTACTTAAACATTTTTGCATCATAATTGTTCTTCAGACTTTTAATATTTCATTTCTATATTACAATATATAACTGTCATTATGTATTTGCTAATGTTCGTTTGTTCAACTGTTTTAATTATTAAGCTTTTGATATGGATGTTGGTATCCTTGTTATCATATAATTGAGATAAAATTAATATAAATGAACCAGGATATATTAAAAATAAGGAAGTAGTTTCTATCTATCAATCAATAAGTTAGGAATATATTTTGCTAAGTTATCAATAAAAATATCTTTACTAGCGAAGCTAATATATAATTCACTTTGTCTGTCTGTCCGTTCGTCTGTTAGTTGGTCCATAACGCTTTGGGGTAAATGTGAATTTCTTGGCTGCTAATTAAGGTAGACAGCTAAAATTTTCAGTGAAGATTCCCATGATCTGTGCACATCTAGTCTAAATATTGTTCTGTCCGTCTCTCTGTCATTCACGCTTCAAACGATAGAAATACTTTTTAATTCAAGGTTTCGTGATAATCTTTTTTTTTGTATAATCTCATATCTTTTATGGATATTGTTATCCTTGTTTATGCATTTTCAATTTTTTTACACCAAAATTCATATTTGAATTAAAATTCGAAAGAAAAATGTATTACTTCTTAAACAGTCAATGTACTTTTATTTAACAATAAAGTTACATTCTTTAAAAATGTAGAGAAATTCTTATTATTATAATAAAACTTTATTTCTAAGTTGTGCTTTTACAAAGAATTTAGCCTCAAAGAAATCTGGGAAAGGAAAAGTCGGGAAAGTTATTTGAACTATTATTAAACACAAAATATTTTATTTATATTCGTTGAAAGGTAGAATAATGTAAAATGATAATATATTATTAAAAGCGAAGCTTTTCTATAATTATCAAAAGCGAAGCTTTTATATAATTAGGGTCGGTCCGTCCGTCCGCCAGTACGTCTGAGACATTTAGGCATGTTAGAATTGTCCTATCGATTTCAAACTCTGCATGGTAATTCCTGTAGTATTTAGGTACGATTTAGAAAGCGTAGCAACTCTATAATCATTACCAGAATGTCCATACGTCCATTTTAAACGTATTGATTTTTCTACTCTTTTAACAACAAATTTTTCAGTGATCTAATTGTCCGATTGATCTGATTTTTGGTATATGGATTTCTGGGACAAAAAAGTACAATATTATAAGCGAAGCAACTCTATAATCAAGTCCTAAAAATGTAAGTATGTCCATAAACATTATCCTGTATCGAGAGTTTTTCAACAAATTTACTTACAATTTTACTTCGACTCTTATACATTTATATTCTAATTATTCAGTTCTGACACTATACAAGTGATAATGTCCGTTTGTCCTACCGTTTCAGTGCTTCGCTTTTATGGATGTTGTTATCCTTGTTTTAGTTTAAATCGTAAGGATTTATTTGACAGTTGCTACACATTGTGCCTTATCCTCTTAAGAATCTAAATCAACATACTGATTTTCTAATTATGATAAAAAATTGTACCCTGTTGTTCAGAATCAACATGCAAGGTTTGCAATCGATTAGACGATTCTAACTTATCTAAATTTACAATAGGAAAGGTGTAAAAAAAAGAGGGACAAGGGGTTGAATAACTGTTATCCCCACCACGTGGACCCCGTGACGACTTTCAATTAGGTCTTTGCAGATCCACCAATAGCATTGCAAATATTAACACAGCCAAAAGAGGAGTAAGTAATTTGCTAGCAGAAAAAATAGGTCCCCAGCAATGGTTCTAGATAGTTATCTCAATTATAATTACATTTGTTAATAGAACGTACAGAAAATCACTAACTGTTGAAAATCTTTTGCCTTTTCACTGAAATGATTGTATTAGGTCAGGAAATACTAATTTATTATTTCTTGAAATTGTTACAACATTTTTCAAAGAAATAATATTCCAATATTGATAGTTTAATGACGCTTAGAATGCAATTTGTGTATACAATAGCACGTGAATATCAATAATTTTGTTCAGATAGATAAACATTTAATAAAAATAGACATATCTATGAGATAAATACATTATTTTAAATGATTAGGTATATATTATTAAAAACAAGGACGACAAGCTTTTTTAAATTGGGGGGGGGGGGGGGAGGGAGAAAAATGTGTGAAATGTCCTAATTTACCTGACTAATAAAAAAAAATTAGGGCTCGAAGGGGGGTAAAGTCTCCAAAAGTTTTAGGGGTGCGGTAGGCAAAAGTTGTTTGTTTGGGGCAAACACTCCTTTACCCCCACAACCTCCTAATTTTAAGTTTATTGAAAATAGTTTTTTGTTTATTTTCAAAAATAAGGGGTTCCGTGCTCGATATGCGCTTTGAGGAAAAGTCACTTATTATTTAAACAGAGAATATTGTTAAAACGTCTTTGCCTTTCACAAACAAACAATTGTTTGATGCAATTACCTAAGGCGCCGAACACGAAGAAGATGCAGACCAGCATCCACGCGGCTATGGCCGTCATCCCTTCCACGTTCGGGGAGTTAGTGGTGACAATGTTGAAAATATTGATGAGCACAAGGAATAGGGTAATCAACATTGCCATGCGTCCAGGAACAACCTATATGCACAAATAAAACCCTTACTTAATATTTTAACTATATTACCTAAGGCACCAAAGACAAAGAAGATGCAGACTAGCATCCAGGCAGCTATAGCGGTCATGCCCTCCACGTTGGGAGAGTTGCTCGTGACAATATTGAAAATATTGATTAGCACAAGGAATAGAGTGATGAGCATAGCCATTCTGCCAGGTACAACCTAGGTAGACAGTATACAACTAACACACAATTACATGCACTGTACATAGAGAAAACTAATGTGTCCTCTACAAATATATTATCATCAAATTCATCATTGAGGTTGGGTGAATTTAATAAATTCAACATGTTTCACCAAAAGCACAACATGTTTTATGTTGAAAGGCACTGGAAATGAATAAAAAGCAAAGCAACCCTACAACCTAGGTAAACAAATAGAAAATTTTTATTAAATAACATGGATCTTAAGGGATGAGACAATGGACAATAAATTGATATACATCCTCAATGATGATAAACAAAATTACCAATTGTGTATTTGATAATAATTAACAATATGAACACTATAAGTTATACCTGAACAATTAAAATTTAATTAAGAACCAAAAGTTATTAAGTAAACGCATTAGATAAAATAATTATATAATTTTAGGTGCCAGTGTAATTTACAGTCCAATGTATCCTCCCTCCCTGTAAAATACATAATAGCATGCACTATTCCTCTATTGCAAAAATACAATCGGTCGAAAACAGTAAAAGTGTCTGACTATGACGTCAGAAAAAATTAACAATTAACCAATAAGAAGCCAGTATTCACTGTGGTAAAATATATAGCGGCCTCTCATTGGTTAATTGTTAATTTTTTCTGACGTCATAGTCAGACATTTTTACTGTTTTCCAATCGGTCCCTGAAATAAATGTTGTTGTTTTTTTTCACAGCAATAGATATTAATAAAATAAATATTTTACCCCCAACTTGTCTGTTGCTAGATAAGAAAAGTGATTTTTTATGGAAGTTCATCTTAAAGTACTATGCCATAATTTGGACGCAAGTGTGTAGCTTGTAGAAAAAGTTGGAGGCAAAATAACTTTCTGTATAAACAATATCACTAACATCTAACTATAATGATTTTCATAGTCTTACTACATAAATTTTTGACACCAAGGGTGGGTGGGTAGTCACACCCTCTCCTAGGGCCTATGTTACTACATCTCCATCTAAAAGTAAATTTATATGGTTGGAGGGGGGGGGGGGGGAGATTCCAGTAGCAAAAATTGCTTGAAAAAAGTGCAAATTTTAGTCCCTAAGCTAAATTAGTGTGTATGCCCTTGCAATCGATTTATCGTTACTTGGATGTTGCACCAGATTTTTATGTTCTCTGATAAAGTAATGCTCATAGCTGGCTAAAATATTTATACCCCCCATCCCCTCACCTCTTACTGCAAGCAAAATATTAAATTGACCACCAAGGGTCCACTGTCAATATATATCCCCGTATATCCTATACCCATTGGTCTTGCCTAAATCTAGTGCATTCTATTTATCTGTCATCATGCAAAAATTACCAAATTTTCTACACCATTGGACAAACAAATTTACTTTCAAAATTATAAAATGCATACACACAAATATCCAAGGATCTGTAGGGATAGGACAATGAACAATAAACTTTTACTATGCAGATTGAAATTATTAATGGAAATGTTTGGACACTTTTATTTTGCACAACCCAAATATGATTTAATATTACCCTCCGTAGCAGTAATCAAGCTAAGATTTATAGTTCATTGCCATATCCCTCTGACTGCACGTTAATGTGAATTAAAAATTTGATATCCTTTATCCCTGAAAAAAATATCTAACATAATATACAAGGTCAGGTTTCACTTTCTACAAACAAAATATATTTTGTTACCATATATAAATTTATAATTCAATGAAGTATGTGTAATATTTAAAAAAAGATTGTATATATATGTTTATTATAAAAGTAATATGATCTGTCTGTCTGTCTGCTGTCTGTACTGAAGGATCTCACTAACCGCTGAATCGATATAATTCTCGTTTATAGTTTACCTTTATGTGCCCTGGAAAAACGCTCATAGAAAAAAAATCCAACCAATTTTTTTTAAAACTTCTCTTTTTTTAAATTTAAATTTAAAGTGTGTTTGTGGAGGGAGTCGAATAGTAATATTAAAACCATTTTAGTCAGCCCCTAGAGGCCGAAAGTCCGTTCTAACACCACTGGTAATAATTTAATGATTCTTATTTTAATTATCGTAGAAATTAGCAGTTTTCAGCATGGATGAATACAGGTTCTAATCCAACGGATGATATTAATCATACTACCAGAAATGTTTACCTCAGGTGGAATGAGGAATCCTACCCATGATACGACAACAAAGAGACCGGATGGAAGATAGTAGATGTACAGGTATTTCAACACGTGCCGAGATAGCCGCATCTCAAAACCTTAAAATAAATCACATATGAATTGTAGTTGGTATTAGGGTTGGACCGGATATCCAGTTTGGCCAGATAACCGGCCGGATATCAGATATTGAAACTATCCGGATACCGACTATCCAGTTTATCTATAATGTCGGATATCCAGCATTAGAAATAAGCCAGATATCCAGTATCCGGCCAAAAAAGTATCCGGCCCAACCCTAGCTGGTATATATTCATGCAATGCAAAGATTGTTCTAAAAATGCATTAACATACATTTTACATTTAATTACTGGTTGTACTTAAAGTAAATTTGGAGATTATATACATATTCAAGAAATGATAAAATTATGAAGTTTGATAAATTTAAAGAAATAAAAGCTTGTTTTGTTTTGTATTATTTTTTATAGCCATTTCTCTTTAAAGAGCTTTGGTTAATAAATTTGAAAACCAATCAATAAAAATCCATATAAGAACCCGCAGTTTATGGATTTAACGATGATTTAACGATGCAATATCCAGTCCAATGTCCTCTCCCTCCCTGATCAAACCAAAATAAATGTTGACAAGGATGACAACATCCATAAAAGCTCTGAAACGGTAGGACAAGCGGACATGAACACTTGTATAGTGTCAGAACTGAAAAATCAGAATATAAATGAATAAGAGTCATAGCACCATACAAAGTTTGAAATCGATAGAACAATTCTAAGATGCCTAAATTAACGGAAAAAGCTATCCGTTAGGACGGACGTACGGACAGACCGACTCTAATTATATAGAAAATCTTCGCTTTTATAAATGTTGAAAGCAATAACTGGTGAATTATTATGTTGAAATATGAATACCAAATGTCTCAGGTTCAGGTTAATGGTTGTTTCCTAACAAGCTTTACAACTTTTAAATCTTGAAATATTTCATGGCACACATTTCAAGTTGTAAGTTGCTACTGTTTAAACAAGGTATGTCCGCCCGTCTGTTACGATAGCTACATCCATTTTAGTTATTAATAGAAACTTTCTATAGATTGGGGTTAATTTATCGTGGAAGGGTTAATGTACCTTCCCAAAAATAGTTGGCAACCTTCCCTAGACAAAAAAAAGAAGCATCACTGTAAAAGGGAACCATTAAGCTACATACATATTACATACAGACAGACTAACGGATATCCCATTACTTTTTTTATAAAGATGCTTGGGAATCTTATACATTCCTATAGCATTAAGCCATAATCTGACAATTGAAAATTATCTGCTCACCACTTTTATGGACGTTGACATCCTAGTTTGGAGTTTAACAACTAAAAGTTTTGGCAAAATACTTGACATGGCACATGGGTAAGTCCAAGGTGAAAATATATTGGTTAAGAACAAACTCAAAAACAATAAGAAAGTAAAAATGAACTAAAACCTGAGAAGTAAAATAAATAATCTATTTCAAATTTCTTTATATAATTACTTTTATGCTGAAGTTAATTACACCATCGAAAGAAATATAAATAGAACGGAAAATAAATAGATATGTGTAAAATCTACAATACAAAGTAGATTGATAACTGTCTGTCAGTCCGTCTGAATGACAAAATTTCGCTAACTTCTTTCCAGGAAATATCCCCACTGGTTGTACAATGGTTTTAGGCTCTTTTTCTTGGAGGGGGGGACATTTGACTGTATATAGAATGGCACCCAAAAATGCATGATAAATTTATCTTATTCAGTGACTCAAAACTTTGAGTTCTTTTCTTGAATTTGATTGGTTGGTTTTCAAACTAGTAGTTTCCAATCTTGTAAACCGATAACTTTAAGCGGCGACAAAATAGGTTATTTGTTTAACAAAATTGGGGATGTACATCATTTTATCGTCCATTGTCTTATACCCTAAGTGTCATTACCTGTTATGCTAAAGTTCATGCCACCATAGTTGAGAATCCTATCCTTTTGGTCCAGTGGTACCACGTCTATTAGATAATCAAGGATGGTGTTTCTCTTGTTAGCGTCGTATAATATTTCTGCCTCCTAAAATCAAGTAATTTTGTGGATTAGTTTAGATCTTTGTCAAATAAACACAAAAAAAACAGGGCTCGGCAGCCGCGCGTTAGCTGCTACTAAGCCTCAAATTTAAGCCCATTTCAACGCTTTTAAATCTTTTTGAAATGTGAAATTGGCACATTTGGATCAGGTTTAGACTTTCATCTTTTTTAAATCTAAAAAAAGTTATTTTCCCAAAGGCCTACATGCGGCTGCCGAGCCCTGACAAAAAATTTTATATTTTACTCCAAATAAAGAAGTTGCTATGTAGACATAAACAAAGCTAACCGTCTAGTGTTTCTATAAAAAGTTTCAGTCCGTGCGTACGTTCGTCCGTATGTAACGAATAGTATTTTAAGTGAATCATCCTCTATAATAATGTAAGTATGTCCTTTTACATTATTCTGTATTAAAATAATTTTGCAACTTTTTATACAATTATGTTAAGAGCCATACTTTACATGTGTTAATGTCCGTTTGTTCTACGGTCTGATTTTAACGCTTAGCTTGTATGGATGTTATTATCTTGATTTTCGATTTGAAAGTTCAGTTTAGGTAAAAAAAATATTGTCATAGTATTAAAAGAGAATATAATTGTGCTATTTTTAAGTACTTTTAGTCTTGAACAGTATTTTAATCCTTCATAATTTAAGTAAAAGTATATAATTAAAACTTACTGAGAACTTCATGAAATTGATATCTAAATTTGTTGAGCCTACTCGAAATTTGCAGATATGTTCGTCTAGGGGATATCTTTCAAACCTAAAATAAATAATTATTAAACAAATATAATGATTTTTCGATGTAGCGAAGCACGTACAAAAGACTAATTAAGTTTAAAGGTAAAGTTCATATAGAAAATTTAGAATCTTATTTCACGTGGCAAATGAGTAAATCACAGTTCCCTTAATAGAAGAAAATCTTGTAAACAACCTTCTAAAATAATTCAACTTAGAATCTCTAAAAGCATCCTAATAAATAACTATTTCTCAATGTCTATAAAGCATAACCAACACACTAACATTCTATGTAAGTTTCTGGTCAATAATAGTTATTTCTTTCATCGTATTATAAACCGCTTTACGCGGATATAGAATTTTTTTTAGCCAGTGCCTTCGGCACCTCGGGGCTAAAAAACTGGTTTTAATCTTATAATTGTACATTTTTATATTCGTAGAAAGCTGGATATAATACGATGCTAGACATAGTTTTTTTCGTATGGATGAGAACCGGTTCCTATCCACCGGATTCGAATGAATACGAGAAAATCTTTACACTAATTTTCAGCTTCCTATCTCTAATAGCATACGAATAAATAATAATTTCTCCTTTTAAATAAAATTATAGGAAATAAATAACTTTCATTTCAATTCAAATTCAAATTTTAAAAATATTTTTTCCTATTCGAAACAATTTATCTATTTAACAACTATTTTTGTACCAAAGCTTTAAAATATTTAATTGTATTATATTATTACATTTCAAAAGGAATAAGTTTCTTTGACATTCAGGTTTTCCTCAAACACAAATCAATTGTTTGCATCATTAAATTATATTTCCAAAAATCTCAAATGAGTCAACTTTTTTCACCATGTAGCTTTCATTTCATGTTTCATCACATTTTTTAACTTTTTTGGTTATTTCAAGAGAACATCAGATCTTCCTCTATCCTTAAACCCAACCAAAGCAGGAAATCATAAAGGTTAACATTTTTCCATTCCAGGAAGAACTCAACAGATTTAAAAATCTAAATCTCCACTCATGCACAACCAAGGACAAACATAAATCCACAACCCTGTTTCTCCCCCCCACCCCACTCCTCCCACTTTTTTGTCTCCGCCTTCAACTAAAAACTCCGCCTATTTCCTAACCGTCCAAAAAATTCCTTTGACAAAAACTTTGCCCCGCCCCTTGACTAACTTAAACAAGGCCAAAAACCATTCCCTACTCCTCCTTTTTAAAAAATTAATGTTTTAATCTTTATTTTCAAACTTTTCCAGTTGTCATTTGTATATTCTGGTGATACCTAAGATTCAAAATAATTTGTGACATTGTTCTATATAAATGTATGATCATATTTGCTGTTATCTAATGTCTCATACCTATATTTTTTTAGACAAAATGAATTGAAAATGATTGCTAAAATCGAAATATATCTTCATGTCTGAGAATAGTGTATTTTTTTAAATAGGTTGAAAAACATACTAACTTTAGAATATTATATTATGGCAATGTAATATAACAACTATTTATATATTAATATATAAACAAGGATGATTACATCCATAAGTAGCGAAGCTCAAAATTTATTGATAGAAAAAAATTTCTTTTGGGCATGTTAAAAAGACATAAATGGAATAAATCACGAAACTTTTAAAAAAATGTCTTTTGAAGCATTAAGATAAAAAGAAAAACGTAAAATATAGGAATCGATCTAACAACGCAAACAATAGCAAGTCCTTAATAAACTTGGTGAAAATATATAATATATTAAACTTGGTGAAAATAAGTAGAATGTTGACTTACTTAATCCATAAAAATTCCAGCTGCTTATCTTAAACAGGAGTCGAAAAAATCATGTAAACTTGAAAAACTAGGAATCGATCTAGCACTAAAACCAATTATCATATCTTTAAAAAAAACTTTATAGATAAGTGTAGAATGTTGACTTAATTAATCCCTAAAATATCCATTTATCTTGAACAGAAGTTGAGATAATAATGAAAACTTGAAAAACTAGGAATAGATCTAGCATCCCAATCAATATAAAAATCTTAATAAAACTTGATAAAAATATGTAGGATGAAAATTTACTTAATCCCTAAAAATTTCAGTCGTCTGTTTTGAAAAGAAGTCGAGAAAATTACAAAAACAAAAAAAGTAGGACTCGATCTAGCACCCCAATTAACAAACAGATGGACAAAACAATGTATAGATTAGATGCGCATATGTCATAGGAATCTTTACTAAAAATTCCAGCTGTCTATCTTTAATATCTGTCCGTCTGTCTCTAACAGACGGACGGGCGGACATTTCGAATTATAGAGTAGCTTCGCTACTAATAACACCTCTGTTTATACTCCCCACAGCTTATGTGAGACTTTAGTAAGATTAATTATCATTTACAAATAATACCTAACATAATTCAACTTACGTAAGTAAGGGATAGATAGATAGCTACATAAAATAATAGGTGTACAATAGGATATATAAGTTGGAAGGCATTTTAATGTTAGAGGGAGATTTCAAATCTGCATCAAATTTTAAGGATTTTTTTTATAAAATTCGTTTTTTGTATAATTATTTATCTAAAAGCAGAAATACAATTTAAGTTCATAAATTTTGACCAATAGGATAGGTGGATTGGAAACTACCTGCGCTTTAATTGTTTAAATGATGTGCGACACTTAAGCTTCTCCTATCAGAGCGAAGATAATTTTCAATCCACCAATCACAGATGTCAAAATTAATTAACTTAAATTGTATTTCTGCTTTTAGATAAAGAATTATACAAAAAAAACGAATTTTTAAAAAAAATCCTTAATATTTGATCCAGATTTCAAATCTCCATCTAACATCAAAATTCTTTCCAACTTATATATCTTAGTGTAAAAACAAAATAAAAGCTATTTAATATACTACCAGTTACGCCCCTAGCATCTAGGCTCTGTAATGAAAGGAACAGAGGACTAAAAATTATCCAAAGACTTTTACAAAATACAAATTAGCCTAAAACTATAAGAGAACCCAATCCGTTCAGTAGTTATTAAGATCTTAAGCTTCAGATAAAAAAAACCTATTTTATATATACATATAATCTATAATAAAAAGTAGAACGATGTCTGTTTGTCTGTGTGTCTGTTTGTTTGTTTGTAGCGAAGGATCTCGCTAACCGCTGAACCGATCGGGTTCTCCTTTACAGGGTAGATTATCATAGGTCCCGGGAAGGTTTATACTATTTTCTTGGGGGTGGGACACCCCCAACCTCCCCAAAAAAATTAAAAATACCCCCTCCAATTTTTTTTTTCTTTTAAAAACTAAAATTAAAATAGTGGAATCGACTACCAACCCCCCAAAAAAAAATTTCCCCCCCCAAAAGAAAATTAACAAAAAAAAATTCTTTTAAATCTAAAATACGAAAAATTGGTTTTATCAAACCTATTGGGGCTAAGCTCCTAGAGGTTAGGGGCGAAGCCGCTAGTATTTTATAAAGCATGTATTGGCAGAGAGGGATATACAACCAAAGAAACTTTTTAGCTCGGAAATTTTGTAATTTAATCGGTAACTTTTTTTTCTCGTATTCATTCGAATCCGGTGGATAGGAACCGGTTCTCATCCATACGAAAAAACTATGTCTAGCATCGTATTATATCCAGCTTTCTACGAATATAAAAATGTACAATCAAAAGATTAAAACCAGTTTTTTTAGCCCGTGCCTTCGGCCCCTTGGGGGCTAAAAAACTGGTTTTAATCTTATAATTGTACATTCTATGTCCGCGGAAATCCGTTTATAATACGATGGAAGAAATAACTATTCCATTTTAGTGTTTATTATGTTTATTATTGCTATGAAATCAATAATATAAACTCTTATTATAAAGAAGTTGAAAAGTTAGAGGCCAAATAAATTTTCTTTTGATAAAGTATCCTTAGTTGTAATGTAATGTTATGCAAATCTGTAATGGTAAAGTTTAATTACAAACATTCTTTGGATCATGGCTAACGTGATACAAACTTCCTCCCCCCCCCCCTCCCAAAATTTATCCTGTTATGTACTTTGTCAGGAAGGGATATTCAGCTGTTTAATACACTTGTCCCCAAAGTTTTATGATAATTTCTTATTAGTTGGCTTAAAATTTTGGGACTTTCAATGAATTTTGATAGGTTTGTTCATTTAGTTAAGTGTCCAAACATTTCAAACACTAATTGTAATCTTAAGAAAGGGTAAATTTGTGTATCATCATTAGGGATGTATATCAATTTATCAGCCTTACCCCTTAGATCCCTGGTACTTTTTAATTAGTTGCAAAGCTACTCTATAATTCATCTTTTCCGTCCGTCCGTCCAACTGTCTATACGGCTTTTATTATTGATACAAAAAAAAATTCCAATAACAAAAGCGCATCAAGTCTTTGCCTTGTTTTGTCCGTCGATCTGTTAGAAATGTTATGAGACGAAGACCAAAATACATAACTTTTGTGTCACTTTTGATTCCTGTGACGTTATATAATAAGGAAGATGAGAGGAGAAGTGGGAAAGAAAACCCCTAAAAAGAGATGAAGAATATGACGTCAAAAGTGGTGCAAAAGTTATGTATTATGGTCTTCGTCATGTTATGAGAGTCATTTATTTACGCGAATATTGCTATTGATAGAAAGCTCAATTTTTTGTAAAGACTATATGACCCTTGGGCATCTATTTTATAATTTACTTTGCCCGTCTGTCGATAATATATATTTGCTCAATGTTTTATTATTTTTTTTACTTATTAGTTTGATATTTCTCTGCTTCGCTTCTAAAGTATGTTATCATTCTTGTTTAATGAAGGTTTAATAGTTTTATAACTTAAGATTACTTAAGTGTAGATATTTGGTAAACTAATTTTACATAATCAAATCTATTGTTGGAAGGTATAATGTTATTTATTTACAAAATTGATAAATTAATGATCATGTATATGGTGTTAAATTTGTTTTAGAGCCTTAATAAAAATTAATAAATGAGTTAATTATAAGAAAAGCTTCGCCTTTTTGTCAATATTTTAAACAACAAATAAATCATGTAATTTTACCAAAATACGGTATACAATACAAATGACCAATGATTTTCCAATGCACGACTAAATTACCAATGGCAGACCAGTATACATTTTATTTGGGCGATAGTAGACCAGTATGTCGTCATTTTTATAGGCACTATCAAGAGCTGTAAATATTACCGACTAGCATAGAAAAAATGTTTTTAAAAAATGTTACCTCATTGGACATAGGAAAGTAATGGAGCAAAACTGGTTATAGTTCACATCTTTCCCGTTAATGATCCACACACCTAAAAAAAATTAATTATCAGGGATCTTAAGGGATAAGACAATTGCAATGGAAGATAAATTAGTGTACATATCCAATATTCAATGATGATAAAAAAATTAGATCAGAACTTTTGGTTGAAAAGTTCAAACACTTTAAGTTTAATAAAACTAATTATAACATTTGGTTAAATTCATGTACATCCTCAATGATGATACACCAAATTACCCCATTGGTAAATTACAATCATTGGCTGAAACGTTTGGACACAAAGCTTTATAAACCAACCAATCAAAATTTAATAAAGGTTCCCAAGGTTGTTAAGCCAATGAATAAGGGGACTAGTGTAATAAACAGCTAATGACACCTCCCTTCCTGGTAATTACTAAGCTTGTTTAGTTATCAAACATAATGTTTAAGTCAAACAATCACAAATTATGATAAAATGTTAAATTAAAAAAGTATCGGATACAAATTATCAAATAAGCACATATTAGAAAGTTAGATTTAAAGAAAAATGCCTTTAAATTTTTTTTGAAAATACTTTAACCCTTAAATAATGTTGATTTTTAACTTTTTTACAACAATTTTTTGTATTATATAATTATCCTAATCTTTAATTTTAGAAATTATGATTCC
The DNA here is from genome assembly GCF_053477335.1 of Acartia tonsa. Taxonomy (NCBI): domain Eukaryota; kingdom Metazoa; phylum Arthropoda; class Copepoda; order Calanoida; family Acartiidae; genus Acartia; species Acartia tonsa. Next base: position 7,265,309 of record NC_137266.1, on the reverse strand, counting down.
TAAGACAAGAAAGGTCAATATTAGCTATCAATATCTCTATGATTAAATCCTAAAATAAAGGTGTGTCCACATACAGTATCATGGTCTTACGCAATTTTGCAAAAAAATGTGCAATTTTTTTAGACTTACAAATTGTGTCCTAATTATTAAGAGCTTACACTCTACAAGAGTTATGGTCGTTTGTCCTTCCTTCTTATTTTAGAACTTCACTTTTATGGAACTTGTCATTCTTCTTTTGTTTGTTCTGTTTTGATATTTTAATCTGATAAAATACTATTCCTTACTATGTGAACTTAAAAATATTGCTCTCTATAAAGTTATGTGTCAATCTTTGACCAAAATATGATATTGTAAAGAATTTATGTATATTCTGGGAGCGGTGTGCTATCAACACCGCGCACCAACACATCCGATTCTGCATATTGATTTATGTTTGAAAAAAAAATCACCAAGAAGGGTTAGGTATTGATAACAAAACAGAAGAGAAGGTCATCTCAAACTGTCCCACCCCCCAAGAAAATAGTTATAAACCTTCCCGGGACCTATGAGAAGCTACCCTGTTAAGGAGAACCCGATCGGTTCAGCGGTTAGCGAGATCCTTCGGTACAAACAAACACAAAACACACAGACACACATCCTGTTACTTTAGTATAAAGATATAATGTTCCGAATAATTGCTAATGTGAAAATTGTGCGGAATTTGTGCGTGTCCGCAAACCTGGAGAAAATATTTATTTATTATTATAGTTGCACCAGGTTGGCAGGGATAAGTAACTCATGTGAAAAGAAAAAACAATGATTTTTTCTCTTAATCAGTGTTATAGAGTAATTAAGGTGTAAATAAAAGAATAAACTTTTACAATAAAAAGATCACCCTTGTCTGTGAATAGTGAAGGATCTCGCAACTGATCTCGCTTACTGATGAACATATATAGTACTTTACAGTGAAGCTTCTCATAGGTCCAATATAAGTTTATAAATAATAAATATATAGGTAGAGAGTTCTCTACTCTCCCAAGAAAATTCGCATTTAAAAGAAATAACCCCCCCCCCCCATCGCAAAAAAAATATTTTTTACTTTTTCTTTTGAAAACAAAGATTGAAAGTAGAGGGCCCTTCCCCTCCTACCCATTCATTAAAGATGAAGACTAAATATATTTTCTTTGAAATCTATATCTTCAATTGTGTGAATTTTACTTTTAAAAAGTTTCAATAAAGAAAATAAAAACAATAAAGCAGGATTCAAATATATGAATCATTATATTCACACCAAAAAATGGTCAATAAAGTTAAATAAATGACATATTTATTACTAAATCCGTGAATTACTATGAAAGGGGGGGTAAAGGGTGATATTTGTAAATCCCTAGTTTACAAGGATAATCCCCCTCCTACCATATATTGGATCAAAAATCAATTCTACACGTGGAGGGAGTTGTGAGGGAGAAAAATTTCACATCTAATACCTGGTGTGAAGAAAGGGGTAATTGGCTTTATATTGTTAAAAGGCTGGGGGGAATCTTAATCTTTGACTGCTAATAATTTACTTCAAATATTTTTCTATGGCTTAATATATTTTTAAAAGCAAAGCTTTTCTATAATTAGAGTCGGTCCGTCCGTCCGTCCGTAACGGATAGCTTTTTCCGTTAATTTAGGCATGTTAGAATTGTACTATCGATTTCAAATTTTGCATGGTGATTCCTTTAGTAGTTAGGTACGATTTAGAAAGCGTAGCAACTCTATATTCATTACCAAAATGTCCGTACGTCCATTTTAAACACGTTGATTTTTTACTTTTTTAACAACAAATTTTTATGTGATCTAATCATCGGATTGATCTGATTTTTGGTATATTAATTCCTGGGACAACAAAGTATAATGTAATAAGCGAAGCAACTTTATAATCAAGTCCTAAAAATGTAAGTATGTCCATAAAAAGTATCCTGTATCAAGCAGTTTTTTAACAAATTTACTTACAATTTTGCTTTGACTCTTATAAATTTATATTATGATAATTAAGTTCTAACACTATACAAGTGTTAATGTCCGTTTGTCCTACTGTTTCAGTGCTTCGCTTTTATGGATGTTGTCATCCTTGTTCATAAATATTCATTATAAATAATGATGAAAACAAATGACTGGATAACAAGTACGATAAAATGATTGAGGTAGTGCAGCTATAGCAATCAATAACAAAGAATTATTCTGTTTTGATTTCTTTAAAATCTTAGTTTGCTGAATAGATTTATAGTATAGATGTATAAAGAGCGTAATACATCATTCCCAATTGCAAAGACCTAAAGCTCTGCAGACAAGAAAAAATTACTTTAATGTTTGCTTAATCGTTGGCATAACAACTTTGGGGACATTTTATTGAATTTTGATTGGTTGGTCCGTAAAGTTGAGTGTCCAATATTCCAATTACTAATAGTAATCTATAGAAGAGTAATTTTGAGCATTCGGGATGTACCATGTACATTAATTTATCGGGTATTGTCTTATCCCTTCAGATTCCTTTCTGTAAACTTATGGACAATCAAGGATTATTACAGAGTAGGTGCGCTGCAACCAAAAACTATTCTACTTGCCTGCCAATCTTTTCAGTACATTTAGCGTGGTGAAACTTTTTAGATCATAAACAAATATGTTTGGCACCCACAAATCCTAAAAACAGAATATTATTAACACAATTGCCTAACCAAAGTTTTTTTTACATTAAGGGTTGCTTCGAACGTCCGTCTGATACCTTTTATCATTGATTATGGCATTTTAGAATCATTACCATAAAATCCGAGTTCCCATTTACATGATGCTTTTAGCTTTCAAAATTACTTTGGTGCAGATTTTAACGGAATTTTTGTTCAGACTTTGAAACGATGTATAATATTTAGGTCGTTTTTTTTACAAGGCTTCTCAATTAAACAATTTTAAGTTACGTAATTACAAAAAAAAATTACGAAACTATTGTTTAATCTTCCTCCAAAATGTTATACCCCTACCACCTTTTAAAAGAAAAATTTAAAATGAGGCGTGGTGGGTATTTCTTCATGCCCTGCAGGGCCTAGAACTTAGGAGCCCTTTCTCTTCGATACTACCCTGTACCTAATATTAGCTAACCTTACGTTAACAAATAATATACTTTAACTTCTTTTTTTAAAATTTCTAGAAGTTTTTTATAAAAAATTACACCTACTGGCCTACAATTAGTCAATTAAAATGTATATTGGCATGCCATTGGTAATTTAGTCAGTGTATTAGACTGGCATTGTCATATGTATTGTATGACGTCTTTTTTTATTGTCACTATACAGAGCTTAAAATTTCGAAAAATAATTTAGAACATTTTTACCTGAAGAAATTCCAGAGAGACAGGTGACCAGAAGTCAGGTTCAACTGAAGTGGGACAAAACAATTATATTAATAAAATTCTAGAAAAGCTACGGTGGTAAAATTATGTATCTAGATATATCAAATGCTTCAGATGCATCATACTGCTGCTGTGTCAGATTCACGACATTTATAGAGAGAGAAGGGGGAAAGCCCAAAACAGGCTATTTTAATACCATGAACATTTAGGACTTTCAGACAAAGGTCGAAGAATTTTTAAAAAATGGATTGTTTATTGGGTGTTACTTTTATCTAATAACCCGGGAGTTTATTTTCCTGAGGAAATGACAAATATATCTTTCCTATGATTTAATTTATTTATACTATTTTGATAATATTACATGAAAAAATTTGATACCTGAAAGTACTAATTTTTACATGAACAAACGAACGGTAAACTGTTGTAAATGTGTAATAGCTGCCCTGCGCTAATAAAAGAATATTTAAAGCATTATAATCTATATTACGTTTTCTAATAGTTTTATTTTTTCATACAAATGCATTTCATGTTGAAAATAAGTTATGCGGTTGACAGAAATGAAAAAAAAATGACACACTTTCCTATGATCGGATCAATAAATTCAATTTTTCTAAATTGGCGTGATGTAAAAATGTTCAAGTTTAAAAAGGTGATTTTCAAAGTAAAGGTTTTTAACATATTACAGAAGGTTTTTTTAGGTTATAAAAGGCAGAACTTTTCTGTGACTCTATATACTTATTTGTCCCAGGAAGGATTTTAGAACTAGTGCAAACTTACCCTAGGGACATAAGTCCAGAAATGACACCATTCAATGATAAACCCAGGGATCTTTAGGGATAAGACAATGGACGATAAATTGACATGCACCTCTAATGATGATAAATAAGATTATTTCTCCTGTGGTTTAAAATATTGAACGCAAACTAGTTTGGAAGTAACCAATTAAAATTCAACAAAGGTACCCAAAGATTTAGAGCAATATGGTTAAAAAACTTTGGGTACCAGTTTAAACAACAGTCCAGTAGTATATCATCCCTCTCTGATAAAACTTGAGTTGCCAGGTGGAGGGGAATACAGTTATTGACATTTCAATTATATTCATTTAAAACAAAAAAAACCTTTACTACTGTGGTAATAATGACGAATTCTGTACATCATTAGTACTGCAGTTGCTCCTGTCTGCCTGCCTGCCTGCTTCTCTTAGTTGAGTCTTGTGTTATATGTTACAGTGTATGGACCTTTGTCCTGCTGTGATTTGACACAGAGACTACTCCAGCTTGCTGTTCAAATGTTGTGGATTAAGTCTGATTGGTTATCAGACTTTATTTTATTGTGATTTCTTATTTACCCATTTTCTATCTATACTTTATTAATCATAATTTGTAATAAAACTTAAAGTAAATTTAACTGTTTTGTTTGTCTATTGAATGCGACACTACTTTATATTATAACGCCATTGCTTTTAGTCCCATTGATTTTTACATCCCTCAATTTGATTTAAACCCTTTTACAAAACATTAACAAAAGAACAGTAAAATGGCAAAAATAATATTTTGATATTAATTCTTAGTTTACAAACCCTATCAATCTATGTACTGTAAAAATATTTACATAAGTTTTTAATAAAAATTATATACAATACAGAATCATAATGTAAACAAGGTTGACTGCATCCTAAAAATTGCTGCTTAAAAATAATAAATCGATTGTTGTATTAAGAAATTTTGCTTAACATTCATTGATTAGCTATTAATAATAATCCACAACTTAATTTAGATCATTACAAAGTTCTAAAATGCCATAAAATGCACCATATTTGAACAAAATTTAAATTGTAGAGTAGCTACACAACTCGTATTGTTAACAAAAATTAAATCAAGCCTTCACTATGTCCAGTAAAAACGTAATTTGAATCATTACATTAACAATGTACAGATTAGCTTTGCTGCACAAAATGGCAAAATAACAAAGCATTCTGTCAAGTGAAATAACCTTTAAGTCTGTTGTAATAACGTGCTCACAAGCATACCCTAATTATTGAAAATCATCTCTATTACCAAATGAAAACGCATAATTTTTTTTTATTGAGTCACCTGGTCCCCCGACCAATGCAATGTGCAGCATGTAAAAAAAGTTTTGATATTAAGAAAGTTATGGAGTGATGAGTAGTAGTAGTGGTACATTCTTAGGTTAGGAACGGTGGACAATAAACAAGATTGATTTACTGGTGATATCCGTAGTATTCACAAGTGGAACATCCAAACCTTTCCCCATTGATTTATTTTTTAGTAGCGTAGCTCTCAAGGACGTATCGAAGGGGAGGGAAAATCCCAAAATTTATTCAAATATTTCTTAACTTTGCCCTAAGTAAAAAATAAGAAATAAGATTATTACCTAGAGAAGAAATTTAATTTCTCGGCTTCTATTAATGATAATCTAAAATTTCTTGGAAAGTCTGAATTTATATATTTTGTTTGTAAAGATGGGATTTTATTGGACTTTACTTAACTTTATATACTTTAGCAGCATTAAGAAACATAAAAATCCGATTAAAAATAAGTGGTGGGGAATGTTGATCGAATGTTAATATGAGGGGTTGATACTGATATTCTGTGTGTACTTATGTCAAGAAGATTATTTGCCCTCATGTATGTATATATTTTCAGGGGGCTGTTTATTACACTAGTCCCCAAAGATTTATAATAACTTTTTTTTCTTTCTTTGGTTTAACATTTTAGATGACTTTTATTAAAATTTAATTGGTTGGTTTAGTGTCCAAACGTTTCAACCACTAATTGTAATCTAAAGTATGATAATTTTGTGTATATTTTGGAGATACATATCAATTTATTCGCCTTTGTCTTATCCCTTTAGATTCCTGATATATTGTATATAAAAGTATTGTTATATTATATGCAGTTCTTTTCCTTAATAGATACTTCTAAAAATAGATATATTCAATATGCTTCAAAATTAAGTCTATTACCTAACCCAACTTTTGAAAACAATGTTTTTCTATATCTTTACCAGTGTTGTTTAAATTTTAGTATTTGATTTAATTAACTTTTGACAACATTATATACTAAAAATTAAAATTCTAAACTTTTAACCGCCCCTATCTCAAAAACTTTGGGAACTTTTATCAAATTTGATTGGTTTGTTCCATACTAGCATTGTCCAGACTTTAAAACCAAAATTTCAATTGTCAAAAAGGGTGATTTTGTTTATCATCAGTAAAAATTTATATGAAATTATCCGCTATTGTCTTATACCTTAAGATCTCTACTAAACATTCTAGAAATACCAATACAAATGAAATGGTTGTAGAGTATCTTTGCTTTATATATCCTGTATGAAAACAATGTGTGAATACACATTACTGCACACTTCCTAGTTTTTAGGAAACTGCCATTTGGGAAAAAAACATTTTTTATAATAAACCATATCAATAAAATTTGACTGTATATATAAATGTATATAATATTCATTTATTATTTTTTTTTTTCTATGTATGTACACCCAAGAATAATAAATCTATCTATATTATTTCCCAACAGCTGGCTAAGGATAAATTTTAATTTGCTAAACATCTCTCAAGGTTGAGCAGACGCAGGGATCTTAAGGGATAAGACAATGGATGATAAATTGATATTCATACCCAATGAATAAAAACAAAATTACTCCTTCTGTATGAAAAGTTCGTATACTGCTTTTCTGGAACCAACCCATTAAGTTTCAATGACAGTACCCCTCAAAGTTTTTAAGCCAACGAATAAGATACATTGGTAATAAAACTTTGTTACCAATGTAAATTTACATTCTAATGTCCCCTCCCTGACTGAAGAGACGTGTAAATAAAAAGCTTGTCCACAGTTTTTACTTTTGCAACAAGTAATATACAGGGTGAATAATAATTATTACATTTATGTTGTTTAATTTAATATTATAATTCAGAGGTATAAGATATCTGGGACAATAAATGTATAAGTATAGATATATAATCCAGATATCCACAGTGTTGGGGACCTTTTCTGTCTTATTGCAAATTGCTTTCTGTTCTTTTGTGGCTGATATTCAAAGACCCAATTGAGGGTCTAGGCACAGATTGCAAGGTGTGGGGAATACAGTTATTTAATCTCTTCCCCCTTTATTGTTTTACTTTAATTCTAAGAGTTTTGCTGTTATAAGTTCCAATACATGATTGATCTATTGTCAGAAAACCATCGTATGTTCTAGCTTTTATTATTATTTTGATTCCTTTAAACTACTTATTCCTTTATGTCTTAATGGTTTATTTTATGTAGACATATCTATCATGGTATTTTTTTCATGAAAAAAATTCCATGCTTTTTCTTATGATGCAACTTCCATGGATCTGAAAGAATAAGGCCGATAAATTGATGTAGGTCTCCAAAATTACCCCTTCTGTAGATTACAATTAGTGGTTGAAATGTTTGGACATTAACTCTAATGAACCAAGCAACGAAAATTCATAAATAGTCATCCAAGTTTTTAAACTAACGAGGAAGAAAACATTATTGTAAAACGTTGGGGACAAGTGTAATAAAAATCCCAGTGTGATGACCCTTTTTCATTTTCTTTATATATGGTTCACCCTGTAATGTTATAAGGAAGGGTAATTTATCCACTCATCAGTTTATACAAAGTGGACAACCACAAACAAACACTTACACACACACATACACACACTAAGACACAAACACACTCACACACACATACTCACACACACACACACAAACAAATACACATAGAAACCAAACTAATCTTCTAATGAATTTTAAAAAAAAAAATGTTATCTTTGGCAGCAGAACTTTTCTACAAGTTTCTCTTTAGTTTCTTATCATTATTGTTTGAGATGATTTTCTTTTCATATTTTATCCTAACTTAAATCAAGAAACTTATAAAAAAAAAAAACTTATGAAAAATAAAGAAACATATAAAAAATAATTGTTATTGAAATAATAAAACAAATTTACTCATTCAATAGATTAATGTATAAATAAACCATTAAAATAACCACAAAAGAATAAAATCATGTTTTTTGTAGTCATTTTATTTCTTTTAGTAAAAAAGTTTATTCAATTTTAATCCCATATTTTTCTGGGTGTTTGTATCAAAGGATATCGCAGAACCTATTTTTTTCTCCTTTACAGTGAAGCTTCTTATAAGTCCAAGAAAAGTTTATACCTATTTTGGGGGATGTTACCTCTACCATTCGATTCCAAGAAAAAAATACCCCTTCCTTAAATTTTTAAAACTTTTTTTTTAAAATTATAATTTGAAGTAGAGTGATGCAATAGACCATTGACAATAGACAATCTTGAGTTAAGTTAAGTATAGGTGAGTGACAGGTTTTGGGACATTTGTAGTGGAGGTATCGTTTTTCAACCCCACCCAATAAGAGATAGATCACCAGGAAATTTTGGGAGGATACCCTCAAAAAGCTTCTTGAGGCAAGGGGCAAATCCACTGGTTATGTGTTTTATTATAAATTTTGCCAATAAATAGTATATTTGTCTGTTGTAAGTCTATTTTTATAATTATTCATGAAAATAAAGTAAATTAAATTATTTTTATTCATCAAAGCAAACCACAATATGACACTTTTTCACTTCCTGCCAGTAGACACTGCTAAAAAGACTTTCCAAGTTTTTGAAACTCTTATTATAATTATTTACATTCAAAATCCATGGCGATTTCTCACAAAGTACCCTATTCAGCACTGGTAAACCCCTCCGCCCTCAATATTGAAAAAAATTAAAAGAAGGCGGTGGGGGGAGGGGATTAATTCATCATTTGTTTGTTTATTACTTTAGATCAGAGGTGAATTCTTAAAAAACTTTTGCCCCACTAAAATTTTAGTGAGGCAAAATTACCCCCTCTAAATTTTAGTTTGTCTCACTGATTTTAGTGGGGCAAAAGTTTTTTTTAAGAATTCACCTCAGATAAGGTTAACTTATAAACGTGTAACCCAGACAATTACCTGGCCAAAATGGTGGGGAATTTTTTGTCTGCTAACAAATTGCTTGGTTGTGTGTGTGTATTCTGACGCTATTAGCTGATATTTAAAGACCCAATTAAAAGTCGGCACAGTACATTTAATACGTGCCCCCTATGTAATTTCACTGATAGTTTTGTTGGGTAGTGGATAGTCCCGCAAGGTTAAAGCACATATTTATGGTGTAGGCTCTGAAGGGTTAGGTTCATTAAGTCAACATAAGACAATACCATTGGTTATTTTATCATAAAATCATTTATATTCGACATGATGTCATTGCAAGTCTTGCGGCTCTTATAATCTAATTTTAATAACATGCCAGTAAAAAATCTCTTTTATTAAAAGTTTATATTAAACAGTTCCTGAACGCTAATGGAATAATTTGTTTTTCAACACTGTCCGTTTTTCAGTTTTTTTTACAGTATGTAAAATGTATTTGTGTGAGTAATTTTATTTGGATTAGAATTTCTATGAATAATTCAACAAATTAATACCATTTACACGAAATATTTGTAAATTTTTTCAATTAATAAATGCTTTATTTTTAATTGATGTTAAACATTTTTATTTATAAATTTTACATATTTTTTAATTAAAACTAAATTCCTTTTGGAAAATTTTATATTGCCCAACTTTAAACGTTGAAGGGGGTAGGACAATGAAAATCTTTACCTTCAAAGAATATTATTTTTTACAATGACATTAGTAAAAGGTGACAGGGAGAAATTAATCATGGAGAGGTTGGACATTGTGCTGTTTATTACACTAGTCCCCAAAGTCTTATAATAACGTTTTCTTATTTGTTGGCCTAACAACCTTTGGGACTTCTATTGAATTTTGATTGGTTTGTACATTTAGTTGTGTGTCAAACGTTTTAACCACTACTTGTAATATACATAAGGGGTAATTTTGTGTATCATCATTGGAGATGTAGATTAATTTATCGGCCATTATCTACCCTTTTAGATCCCTGGGTATTAATTGTGATTGCTAAAGTGTGTTGTGTCCTGTGTAATAAACATAAAAATAAAATAACATACATGTGCTGCATTCACATAATTAACAAGGATAACAACAACCAAACATTTATTTTAATTAAAGACATATTTATCAATCCTCAAATAGTAAAATCATGTCTTTCTGAGTATGTATGTTTGTAGCAAAGGCTCTCTGGACTAATGCTTGATTAAAATCCAGGGAAGGTTTTTAACTATTATAACTAAATATACCTTAGATACCCTACCCCCTAATTTTTAAAATTCTTTTTAAAACTAAAATCTAAAAAAAATTACATAGCCTCTACCAATTTTTTTTTTAAAGTTAATGTTTTTTATCATTGATATATGGCAAGTAATTAAGATCTAAAATTAAATCAAGTAAGACGTGTTAGATGTTTCGTTTTTGAAAGATAACTTGTTGATTCCTTACATTATATACAAAATTCTGAATTTAATCCTCGCTAAGTTATGTGGCCCGACGCTAAATAAAGCAAAAGATTAAAAATCAATAATAAGTACAAATTTTGTTTCAACAGTTATAAAAAAATGGCGCAAAGCTTGGCAATGACTTTTGTAAATGAACAACCTCCACTAGTAAACTACAATACAAACAAAATTATAACCAAAACAATCTTTTTTTTCTTTACAAACAATGTTACTTTCAAAACAAAAGTTTTGAGACTTTCTGGTAAAGAAAAACTTTGCTCTGATAAGGTCAAAAATTAGTACATATTGAGTTAGACTTTTTTTCGTGTTTTTGTTAAATAAGAAAATCAGATGTAAAAAGTAGTAAGTTGAATTGCATGTGTGTGTGTCCAATAAATTTTCACGAACGGCTGCTCCCACACAGCTTTATGGAAGCTTAGTATTGATTCAAAGCATGTTATAAAGGTTATTTTCCTTAGATTGGAACTATTGGCATAAAAGTTTGGACACTAATATTTTCAACAAACCAAATTTAATAAATCTCAAATCCTAACGAATGGGAACATAATAATTCTTGGATACCAGCATAATTTGCAGTCCAATGTCCCCTCCCTTTCTAATTAAGTGAATAGGTTGGAAAATTCTAGAGATCAAAGCTTACTATAATGTAAACGTAAAAGAATTGAGGGCCGAGCGCACGCGCTATTTGTAACTCTGTACCGACTTTCAATAGGGCCTGTGAATATGAGCCAAAAGCGTCGAAAATAATGCTAGCAGACGTAAAAGGTCCCCACCACTTGAGCCAGGTAGTTGTATGGATTATACACCTATTCCATAACCTTTTATCAATTTTATAAAAAGAAAAACAATCTTTATTTATATAAAATATTTAAAAACTTAGAGAAAGCTACTGTAAGACATATCATATTGTGCACACTAATATAACTTGACGTGTGTATTGCTTATGTCTAGATAGACCTGGAGTTCTTATAATCAAACTTAATGCCAAATAATCTTGCTAATATTTTTTAATACTATATACAATCTGTCTGTTTGTGTATGGGTGTATAGCATAAGATCCCACTAACCGCTAGGCAGATATGGTTCTCCTTTTTCAGGTTCAGTGAACCCCTCAAAATTTACTTTTTTTAACCTAAAAAGTACAGTAAAGGGTCCATTTACCTCCTTCATGGGTCCCTGGAGGCCTCTAGGGGTCAATTTAATCATTTTTGCTATATTATATTTTTCTATGCTACACTGTTGTAATGTAACTAGATACGTGTTGTCAGGTTATGTATGCCTCATTAAGGATTACACAGTTGGAACCATGAAACCAAGTCAGGTTATGTATGCCTCATTAAGGATTACTCAGTTGGGACCATGAAACCAAGTCAGGTTATGTATGCCTCATTAAGGATTACTCAGTTGGGACCAAGAAACCAAGTCAGGTCATGTATGCCTCATTAGGGATTACACAGTTGGGACCATGAAACCAAGTCAGGTTAAGATGCCTAATTAAGGATTACACAGTTGGGACCAAGAAACCAAGTCAGGTTATGTATGCCTCATTAAGAATTACTCAGTTGGGACAATGAACCAAGTCAGGTTATGTATGCCTTACTAAGGATTACACAGTTGGGACAATAAAACCAAGTCAGGTTATGTATGCCTCATTAAGGATTACTCAGTTGGGACCTTGAAACCAAGTCAGGTCATGTATGTCTCATTAAGGATTACACAGTTAGGACTATGAAACCAAGTCAGGTTATGTATGCCTTACTAAGGATTACACAGTTGGGACAATAAAACCAAGTCAGGTTATGTATGCCTCATTAAGGATTACTCAGTTGGGACAATGAAACCAAGTCAGGTTATGTATGCCTCATTAAGGATTACTCAGTTGGGACCTTGAAACCAAGTCAGGTCATGAAGTCTTATTAAGGATTACACAGTTGGGACCATGAAACCAAGTCAGGTTATGTATGCCTTACTAAGGATTACACAGTTGGGACAATTAAACCAAGTCAGGTTATGTATGCCTCATTAAGGATTACTCAGTTGGGACAATGAAACCAAGTCAGGTTATGTATGCCTCATTAAGAATTACTCAGTTGGGACAATGAACCAAGTCAGGTTATGTATGCCTTACTAGGGATTACACAGTTGGGACAATAAAACCAAGTCAGGTTATGTATGCCTCATTAAGGATTACTCAGTTGGGACCATGAAACCAAGTCAGGTCATGTATGTCTCATTAAGGATTACACAGTTGGGAACATGAAACCAAGTCAGGTCATGTATGTCTCATTCAGGATTACTCAGTTGGAACCATGAAACCAAGTCAGTTTATGTATGCCTCATTAAGGATTACACAGTTGGGACTATGAAACCAAGTCAGGTTAAGATGCCTTATTAAGGATTACACAGTTGGGACCATAAAACCAAGGCATATTTTGTGTGCTTCATTAAGTATTAGGATGAAGGATTTAGACCATGTTAGAAATTCAAAACTGAACCTGAATCATTTCTACAATAAAAAGTTTAGTTTGATGAGCCCAACTATTATAGTAACTAGATACAGTGCAAGGTGCCAAATAGAATATTCTTGATAATACATATTTGTTTTTAGTAGCAAAGCTACATATGTCTATCCGTCCACAAGGTTGAAAGCATAAATTATATTTTTAAATATGATTCCCCTGGTTTATAAGAATCAACTGCATAATTTAATTATAGATCTAATTGGACATTGTATACAGGGAGTAAGGGAGGGGACAATGGATCAAATATTCAATTTTTAGGAGTCTCAGACTTTGGGTACTGGCTTAAAGGGAATGTGCAAGAATTTAGCAGTTTCTGACTGAGTTTGGGTACTTGCGCATTAAATGCCGCTACTCGTTGTGTATGTTTTGAATATTGCAGACGGGGAGAAGGGATAAGGGAAGTGGGGGCAAGGGAAATAACTACTAGTCGTGCACGGGGAGAAGGAAGAAGGGAGGCCGGGTCCAATAATCTTGTAATATAAAAATCACACCATAAAACCTCGATATATTTCGTCAAAAACTAGTTGTGATTTCACTTTACATGACGCTATGGAAATCTATTATTAAATTAACAATCCCTTTATAATTTCCTAAAAATTTATTGGATTAAACTGGATTTCATGCCCTTTCTTTGATAACTCTTATATTGAATTAATTGCCCATTGTCCCCTCCCTTACTCCCTGCATTGTATACCTTTTTAGATATATGTGATTATATCAAGAACGTTAAGTAGTAGGCTTTTAAATCTTTTCTTTTATAATATTCCTCTGACAAATAAGCATAATATACTTTATCACTAACTTTATCAAATTTACATAACCAATAACAAATAATACATTGGCTTTTTGTTCGTAAATGTTTTTTAGTAGCTATAAATCAAAAGTAAAATTCAGAATATGTTGAAATATAATTGGCTTTTTTCTGTGCTATGCTATCAATGAATGTTGTCATCCTTTTTACCTGAATTCTATATGTTTATATTTATACATATATTTGTTTTGCCTGTATTATTAGATTGTATTCTATTTTCTTCCCACTGCACTGAGAAGTACATCGACAGTGTTATTGAAAATTCCTAAAAAATAAACACAATTAATCAAATAATCTTAATCAAATTAGTTATGTATCGCATCGTATTAAAGACATCTTTCTGCGGATATTAAAACGAAAAATGAACACAGTAATAGTGTCTGACTGATTATGACGTAACAAAAAAATTAGTCAATGAGAGGCCACTATAAATTTTACCATTGGTCAATAACGGCCTCTCATTGGCAAATTTTTTTGTTACGTCATAATCAGTCAGACACTATTACTGTGTTCCTAAATCGTTTTCGAAGCCATACTGGAAAATGTATTAATTCTACTGAAGAACGAGAACTTAAAGCTATAAAAGTTTTTTAAATCCGTCAAATAGTAAGAAGTTTTAAAGAAAGCTATAGAGTAGCTCCGTCCCTAGAGGCCTCTAGGAGTACTTGAAGTGGTAGAGGTTGAAATTTTTTATTTAGTGAAAAGGAAAGGTATATTACACCCCCTTACCCCCCCCCCCCTTACAAAAAAAATAGTTATAAACCTTGCCAGGACCTATGAGAAGCTACACTGTAAAGAACTATCAGCGACCCTGTTACTATTATATAAATATTTATAAATGTAAATCTTGATGAAATGATAACAGAAAGATTTAATGATAATCCCAAGATCTTATTTAATCTTTGAGGATATATATTTGGCATTATAACTGGCTGCGCCTCCACTTTCCCAAAGTTTTCATATTAGCAGAAAAAAAATCAAAAATCTCTATTTAAAAGTAACATAAACTGTGTGTTTCTGTCTTTACTGAAAGATCTCGTTAAAGGATGAACCAATATGGTTCTCCTTTACAATGTAGCTTCTCATAGGTCCTGGGAAGGTCAAAAACTATTTTAGGTTTGGGTCCCATTACCTCCAAAAAGACCTCACTAAATCATTTTCATTTCCTTTTTCTTGTTACAACTGAAATTAAAAGTGAAAGGGTTTATTTCTCCTCTTCCCCTAACCTAAAATTTCCTCTAGATGCCTCTAGGGACGTTGTCGCTAATAATAAATAAACTAGAGAAGTCGTTTAATTATGAATGCGAAGCGGGTATAAGAATCATTTTAAGCTCTTGTAATAATTTGTGCAGAAATGGATTCACACCAAATAACAACACAAAATATTATACAATACGGTTGTTCCTTCAAAATCCCATTCATTATGTTATTAATAAAGACTCTACGAAAAATAACAATTTTAATCCATTTTGCTATTCTGTAAGCTTTGCTTATATCAAGAATCTATTTACAACTTAAATTAAGAAACATAACTTTATCCCTTCTGTAGACT
The DNA here is from genome assembly GCF_053477335.1 of Acartia tonsa. Taxonomy (NCBI): domain Eukaryota; kingdom Metazoa; phylum Arthropoda; class Copepoda; order Calanoida; family Acartiidae; genus Acartia; species Acartia tonsa. The sequence goes on along the minus strand of NC_137266.1, from coordinate 7,249,593 downwards.
TCAATTTTTGGTGGAAAAGTTTATAATAAAGGGATAGGAGAAGTTTTAAATGAATGTATTTATAAAACTTTGTATCAGTATAATATACACTCCAATGTCTCTTTTCTGTTATTTATTTATATTCATATATATTTGCGTATGTGATAGCACACCTATTCTACGTGCAGGATATTACTTTCATTTTCCTTACTTCTCAATTAATTTATATACAGAGAGGACACAATTCATATACAACAATATCATTCTTATACAGCTCGGTTCTTAAACAAAATGACAACATCTAAAAAGCTCAACAAATCAAATTTTATAAAATAACCTTTAAGCGACCGTGTTTTTATATTTAATAACAATTAATTAGTTATTCGTTAGGGATAGGAAAGGTTTAGAAAATAGCATTATACTATCTAAAGATTCTAAAGGACAAAAAAAATAATCTATATAAGAGGAAACGTACTTTAAGGCAGGCATCAAAAATATTTCTGTCTATATAATATAGATAAAAACATTTGATTAGATTTACCATCATAGAATTTCATTCATTTATTATTTTGACAAACAGGCTATATTAGGCTAACGTTGGTTTCTTAGGATTTAGTTAAGTTGGGTTAGGACAGCCCCAAACACTATACAAAATTTTTAAAAGGCTTAGGATCCCCGTATGGGCTAGAAACTTTAATAGTTGATGGAATCAATGCTCTATATAGTGCCTAAAAAGGGAGATAAATTTAAAAACTTTTGGCCGAAGTAACCTGAACGACGTCATATTAGAGTTTTGGATTATTTCAATATGAAGTCATTTGGGATATTTCAGCAAAAAGTTTTTAAATGTATCAATTTATTTGTAGGCATTATAAAGAGCTTGGATTCAATCATCTTGACCATTAAATTTTCTAGCCCATGCGGGGATCCTGAACCTTTTAAAAATATTGTATTGTGTCTGGGGATGTCCTTACCTAACCTGACAATACCTAACTAATCATCGTCAACCTAATATAGCCTATATGTTTGTAAAATATCAAATAAATGATATCTATATCAAATCAAACAGTTTTTATCCGATAATATAGACGAGTTATTTTAGATGCCTGACTTAAAATTTATAGAGCTTCGGTGGAATCCTGTGAAGGTGGAATTCCAATGGAACCTGTGAAGTAGGGTCCAGAAAAATAGTTTAGCAAACTTTCGAGTGGCGGGGAATGCGCTGTGAATATAAAAATAGGTCGACACCACACACACACACACACACACACACATATACACATATTTAGAGGGGTAACTCAATTTGGCGACAATCAATTCTGCCAAATCTAATTTGGAAATTATCAGTTTCATTTGATTATGATATTGATAAAAGATGAGAAAACAAACAACATAAATCTTTTTTTCACATATTCACATAGATTTTAAGAGCTTGAAATATTTAAATCTATATTTTTATACTGTACAGTTATAATTTGCACTAATATAACTATTTTGTTTCAATATTTTTGGATTTATTATTAACAGTTTGACTTTAACAAAATGTTCGATAAAAACTGTATTTCCTATTCTACATATTTATATCAAAATAGCAAGGCATAAAAAAATCACGGATGGATAAAAAAATATATTATCTTGAATAAGGCTGAAAGAATTTTCCAATAATGTCACGGACAGACCTACGGATAGATATTTCAAATTATAGAGTAGCTTTGCTTCTAAGCAAAATCGCCTAAATTTGCAGGAAAATATTTGAGTAATCCCACAATTGAATTCTAACACTATTGAATATCTCGTGACAAACCTACAACTTTTTCGTATCAGGTCGAAAATAAGAAGACATTTTTTCCGGAAGTTTTAAAGGCTGCATAAGGCAAACGACTAGATGGCCAAATAGTCTTCACACTTTTTTTAGAAGCGTCATAAAAATGCATAAAATAAAATATCCAAGATTAAATAGTGTGTAAAGTGTAATGCGAGTTATTGGGGAAAAAATAATTTGTTATTTCAGATTAAGTTTATGCTGGTATGTGACTTTAAAGTTTCAAGAAATCCTTCCTTCGTATATCTAACTAGATCCACTAATCCGTCGTTCATAACTCAAATTATTCTTGTCTGTCCCCTCTCAACTCTCAGACATTTTGTATTTATTTGGATGGCCATTTGGACTTTATTTGATTAGCTTTTCGTAAATTAGAGCTAATAATTTGTCTTCTAAAGATAATTTTGAGTTAATCAATTGAAAATGGCTAGACTGAGCAAATGAGTTGGCTATTTTAAAATTGTTTTAGTCCGACTTTATTCTTTTTTTTTTAGAGAAGATTTCAAATTTAGCTATAAGACTTATAACAAACTTAACACCAAGAATGTCAAGAATTTCTAGATTAACATTAACAATTACCTTGTAATTAACACTAAGAATGTCTAGAATCTCTAGATTAATATTAACAATTACCTTGCCATTACCACCAAGAATGTCTAGAATCTCTAGATTAATATTAACAAATACCTTGTCATTAACACCAAGAATGTCTAGAATCTCTAGATTAATATTAACAATTACAATGTCATTAACAACAAGAATGTCTAGAATTTCTAGATTAATTTTAACAACTACCTTGTCATTAAACCTAAGTAGGTCTAGAATCTCTAGATTAATATTAACAATTACCTTGTCATTAACACCAAGAATGTCTAGAATATCTAGATTAATATTAACAATTACCTTGTCATTAACACCAAGAATGTCTAGAATCTCTAGATTAACATTAACAATGCTGACTTTGTCAGGATTGGGCTGCTCTAACTTCTGATAACCTAGAAAATAAAAACAATGAATAGAACATTTTTGTTGATTTTAGTTTTAAACAGTCAATGGAAAATAGGAACCAAACAAATGAATTTATTATAACTTGGATCTTACAGTAGATTATCACGTACTCTAATTAAGGGAAAATTATAGCAGGCTAATATAATGATTCCCCGGTAATTTGCCGGATATCGAACGTTGGCCAGATATCCGGCCGGAACCGGATATCCGGCATGCATTAGAAATCAGCCGGATATCCGGTATCCGGTATCCGGCCAAAAAAGTATCCGGCCCAACCCTAATCCATGTATATTCTATTTCCATTATTACCAAACTAAACTCTATTTTAGTGAATTATAATCACTTAGACTTTAACAAAGCATTTGAATGTGAAAATAAAATAAACGCAGTAGCACATAGTATGTAATTTATTATTAACAATGTATAAAAATAATAATGTAGAAATTTTATTGAATTTCAATAAATGTTTTTTGAGAAGCTTATATTTAATTAAGAAGTGTCGTTCCTAAATTTTAACAAAAAAAATACGTGATATGAATATTGTATCCATTGGATTTTTGGATTAATGATTCCTAGGACAACAAGGAACAATGTTAAAAGGGAATTATTACTATTTTTAAGTCTTAAAAATGTCCTTAACTAGTTACTAGTTTTGTAATATTGGTATTTTTTGTGTTCTGACACTCTATAAGTGTTGATGTTCGTCTGTACTACTGTTTGATATTAGAGCATCGCTTTTATAGATGATATCATCCTTGTTTTATGTGAATTATCGTAATTGCTTTTTCTCTAGTGATCACTCATAACTAATCAAAGGAATAACTGTATTGTCTAGTTATTTTTGGGTCCTAGGACAAACGCAGGAATGACAAACGTCGGATTGGACACTTAACTTAACCTAGCCTTAACAAAAGGAAATTTAGAAGTTTTGCAGTTTAAGATATGAAAGAATTGTCTGAATCCACAATTTCTAAAATGCCCAGTAAAAAATATTTTAGTTTTCAAAGGTAGCTGCGCCACGATAAATAATTTCAACGTCCTCTCTAAAAGCAACTGCTCGATAGAAAGTCCAATATTTTAATAAAGCATTTTTATTGAATTTTACTCAATTTTATATGCCCCATTAAGGAATAATGAATAATCAATATCATACATTGAATACATTGTTCCTTAAAATTTCAGGGAAGATGATAAAAATTCACAAAATAAAAATATTTTCCCTTAGACTAGTAATTTTAAAACGTTGATATTTTTGCTTGTTTTGTGAATTTTCTTTAAGACTAAGTACCGCTTTTTTAAATCCACTTTTTAAAAATCCACTTACAAAAACGTTGTCATACGTTTGATAATTGAATTTGAAATATATATCAAATTGAACGTTAGATTTGTAGATACACTATTGCTTTGCTTTTAAACTCTTCAAATGAAATAAAAAAATTCGAATCATGGAAAGAAAACGATGTAGCGGGTTTCGTCGTGTTTTATTGTGGGGTTAGTTAAGGTAAATGTTAATGATTGCCCCGCCGGGTTAGAGCTCCCCGCAGTGCACACAGTGGGTCAGAATTGGCCAAAACGGTTCAAAATTCAATAACTCAAAAACTATTGGTTTTAGAGAAAAAATTGTAAAACATGAAATGTCTATCTATGCAAAAACTCAAAGTTTGCTTATGTGTGTATACTCAGTTTTGTGGGAATTTTCGCGGATTTTTTTTCAATTACTACTAAACTTCATTTTACAGTTTCAACGTCAAAAGAACAATTTCATAATTTTAAATTTTAAGCAACTTTGCTTTTATGTACAATTAACCTCTGACCACTCCTTCATGTGGTTTTGGTGTATTTTTCGCGGATTTTTAAAAAAAATACCACCAAACTTCATTTTACAGTTTCAACACCAAAAGAACAATTTCATATTTTTAAATTTTAAGCAACTTTGCTTTTATGTACAATTAACCTCTGACCACTCCTTCATGTGGTTTTGGTGTATTTTTCGCGGATTTAAAAAAAAAATTTCTACCAAACTTCATTTTACAGTTTCAACACCAAAAGAACAATTTCATATTTTTAAATTTTAAGCAACTTTACTCTTATGTACAATTCACCTCTAACCACTCCTTCATGTGGTTTTGGTGTATTTTTTGTGGGTTTTTTTAACCTACAGAACTTCATTTCACAATTATTGGTTAAAACGTTTGAACACTCAACTCAATGAAACAACTAATCAAAATTAACTAAAGCCCCCTAAAGTTGAAAAGCCAAGGAATTAGAAAACATTTTCATAAAACTTTGGGGACTTTTGTATTAAACACATTGTTCCCTCTCTCTCTGGAAAAAGCAGTATAGTAGTTTGGGAGGGAGGGGGCATTGGGCTGTTTATTACTTTAGTCCCCAAAGTCTTATAATAACTTTTTCTTATTCATTGACTTGACAACTTTGGGGACTTATCATTAAATTTTGATTGTTTGGTTCTGAAAGTTGAGTGTCCAAACATTTTAACCAATAATTGTAATCTACAGAAGGGGTAATTTTGTGTATCATCATTGGGGATTAAGAGATATAAGTTTTCCGGAATTGTAATGTAGGGAGTAGATTTGAAATCTGCATCAAATTTTAAGGATTTTTTATAAAATTCGTTTTTTGTATAATTATTTATCTAAAAGCGGAAATACAAATTAGGTTAATTAATTTTGGCATCCGTGATTGGTGGATTTAAAAAATCTGCGCTCTGATTGGATGTCGTACATCATTCAACCAATTAGAGCGCAGGTAGTTTAAAATCCACCTATCCTATTGGTCAAAATTAATTAACTTAAAATGTATTACCGCTTTTAGATAAAGAATTTTACAAAAAAAGAATTTTTTAAAAAATCCTTAAAATTTGATGCAGATTTCAAATCTACTCCCTACATTAAAATTCCGGAAAACTTATATCTCTTATTGGGGATGTACATCAAATTATTGGCCATTGTCTTAACCCTTTTGACTTCTGAATAGTAGTATAGCTATGCATAAGCAACAATTGTTAAAGGCTAAGCTTTTCTATAATTCCGGTCGTTCTATCCGTTTGTCCGTTCAAAACGTATAGCTCCTTTTAATAATTGAGACAAGTTATAATTGTCCAATCGATTTCAAACTTTTCATAATAATTCCAACAGTAGGGTACTATCTAAGAATCTTAGTATTCAATGCGTTTTTACTTTATAAAGATGCCTGGTTTTCATTCTTGTTCAAGGGCGTGCAAACATTTTTAACTGGGGAGGGGGGAAATACCCAGTTTGAAAAAACTAGACTGAGGAACATTAATAACAAGGATGACAAAATCCATAATAATCAATATAAATATCTCCACAACTTATATTATTAATTTATTTTATCCAGGGATCACAGGGGATAAGACAGTGGACGGTATATTGATAATAAATTAACAAAGTTCGGGGGGAGGGGGATTAGGAATGTTAAATACACAAATACCAAAAGTTTTAAACTTATGCTTATTTTTTTGCTGGATTAAAAACTTTGGGTACCTTTATTAAATTTGAGTTCTATAGGTAATTTTAATCTACAGAAATGTTAATCTTGTTTGTCTTATCCAATAAGATCCCTGACAAATTTAACCAGGTTGAATAAAATTATTATTAAGAAATTTGGGACCAAGCAACAAAATTCAATGAATGGTTTTGAGCCAACAAATAATACCACGGGGTTGTAAAGCTTTGGGTACCAGTATAATTTATGGTTTAATGGTCCCTTCCTCCCTGTTTAAGTAATGATGCCCTTCTCTCACTATTAGTGTCATGTATCAGACATAGCAGCAGAAGGTATTAGTATAACATGGTGTAACAAGAATCGAACACACAGGTATGCTATCATTTACGCTAATACGACAGGTTTTTAATATAAAGCTTTACAAATGGTAATATTCGTTTGTCCAACCGTTTCAGAGAGCTTCGCTTTATGGATGTTGTCATTCTTGTTAACATAAAATTAGTTATTTCTGCACTATTTCAGGACATAATACAAGGGCGTCAATGCTTTTTTTTATGGGGAAGGGGGATAAATTAAGGGACTTCATATGTAAGGGTTAGTTTTATGTAGCATCAACACTTTTGAACAAACACATACACACACACACACAGAAAGAGAGAATTATAAGAAGAGAGAGAGAGAGAAAGAAAGAGAGAGTGAGAGAGAGAGAAAGAGAGAAAGAGAGGGAGAAAGAAAGAGAGAGAGAGAAAGAATGAGAGAGAAAGAGAGAGAGAAAGAGAGAGAGAAAGAGAAAGAGAGAGAGAAAGAGAGAGAGAGAAAGAGAGAAAGAAAGAGAGAGAGAGAAAGAGAGAAAGAGAGAGAGAGAAAGAGAGAGAGAGAAAGAGAGAGAGAAAAAGAGAGAGAGAAAGAGAGAGAGAGAGAGAGAGAGAGAGAGAGAAAGAGAGAGAAAGAGAGAGACAGAGAAGGAGAGAGAGAGAGTGAGAGAGAGAGAGAGAGAGAGAAAGAAGGAGAGAGAGAGAGAGGCAGAGAGAGAGAGAGGGGGAGAGAGAGAGGGAGAGAGAGAGAGAGAGAGAGAGTGAGAGAAAAAATGAGAGTATACAAAATTGTCACATTTACACATATAATATTAGGTTTATTTGAAAAAAAAATGCGCAACTCAAATTATTAACGTACGTATAAAATTGTAGTTTTCAAAATTCAACCAGCAAATTTTAAAACTTTCTAGAATGCACGGCTGCAAACGGCTGCAGCTAAAATCTTTTCTCCTGGCCTATGAATGAGCTAAATTTTATGAGAGTTAAGATCGTAGACCGGGCAAGTCTGGGCGAAATTTGCTACAAGCTTTGAAAGTTGACCTATGCTTAAAAATAAGCAAAATTTTAGGAATATTTTTATATAATTGATTGTTTAAATACCATTTTATTTATTTATTTATAGTTTTACTTTTATTATCTGATTACAATTGTTGTAACGTTTATCTGAAGCTTGATTTTTCGAAAATCGGCCATCATTAGCCTGAGAAATCTTGAATTGAAGAAGGGTTGGTAGTGGTCAAAAATAACCTTAAAAGAATGCGACCCTACTCTACTTTGTTAGGCACTGGACGCACTCAGAAATACACCTGCACCTTGAAAATGTGATTTTTAAAAGCCCTAATGTATGTAATTTAGTCATATAAAGAAAAAAATATAAATACCAAGAAACCAAATACCCCCCCAATTTTTGTATTTTGACACCTGCTGGCCCACTGTGCAGTGGCTAGAATTAGGAGAAAAAATAATGTAAAAATACGACGAAACCCGCTACTTCGTCTTTTCATCATCCAAAAATTTATAACAAAAATAAGAGAAAATTTACCTTTCGGTAAGCACCATCCAAGAACACATTTGATCATGCCTAAAAATATTATTATCATCAATTTTAAAATATGGATATAGTTATTTATCGCATCTTATTACAGACAGCTTTCCGCGGATTTTAAAATGACTACTTATAAGATTAAAACCAGCTTTGTTAGTCCCGAGGGGCTGAAGGCCAGAGCTATCAAAACTGGTATTAATTTGTTTGTAATACGATGCTATACATGATTTTTACTAAAAAATCAATAAAAAGTTGACACCCTGTGTGTACTCTTTTAACCACTTAAAATTTCATACTTGGCCTCTACAAATATAATTTTTAATTAAGGAAATATTAGCGCGGCTACTTTATAGCTATAGCTAGGTTCTATCCTCGCGTAGGTCAGTCCATCTAGGTGACTGAGTCACTTGAGGATGAAAGGGGACATTGGGTTGATAATTACACTAGTCTCCAAAGTTAATTGATAACATTTTCTCATTTGTAGGCTTAACAATTTTAAGGACTTTTATCGTATTCATTCGAATCCGGTGGATAGGAACCGGTTCTCATCCATACGAAAAAACTATGTCTAGCATCGTATTATATCCAGCTTTCTACGAATATAGAAATGTACAATCATAAGATTAAAACTAGTTTTTTTAGCCCCGAGGTGACGGAAAGCCGTTTATAATACGATGCGAGAAATAACTATTATCGAACTTTGATTTGTTAGTTTATATAGTTAAGTGTCCAAACGTTTCAACCGATTATTGTAATATACAGAAGAAAAAATTTTTGTGTATCATCATTGGGGATGTACATCAATTTATCTGCCATTGTCGTATCCCTTTAGATCCCTGAAATCAATGTATTTTTGACGAACATAGTATTAAGAACTTTATTTGTAATATCTGGTAAAATTAAAGCTTTATTTGGTCTTTCTAAACTTTGTTTTGTTTTCAATAAAAATCTATTGTATAAAGCTGCGTTACTCACATACAATATACATAATTGTCCTTGTTCAGTCTTAAATTATAATTTACTACCGCAAAAGTATTAATTTTCCCCATGTAAAAGTAAACTGAAATAGAAAATTGGGGGGACAGTTACCCAGAAGATTGAGAATGTATGGAAATTTAAAAAGTACACGGACAAATAACCACAAAAATGTTGCTTCTAAAAGTCAAATTTAAATTTGGTTCTAAAAATCTAAAATGTAAATAAACCATAATAAAAATATTTGTAAAACTCGATAAAAAACTTACATGCACAGGATTGTACAAATTCGGACACTGAATTTGCCTGTCATCGAAAATTGTTCAATAAGTGGTTAATGAAATTTAAAAGATTAATGTAGTGTGTTGTGTTCAAAACTAATTTTCTTAGTTTCAAAATTTTGCCTCTTTTAAACAAACTTTACTGCAGGGTTTGGCATCCGCGTTTAAGCCTCTGTAAATCGTCATATTAAAACTATAAAATATAGCTGGAAGTTTAAACCTGACCTTAAACAGACAATACATTTTTCGGAATTTTTTTGCACGCAAAGGGATTTAAATTTGAGGATTTTGTGCGGCTGAGGCGCAGCTGCCGAGCCCTGGTTTACAGTATATGTATATTTTATTTACTCTAAAGAGGTGGTAAATATTTTTAACAAAGCTTTTTATAATAAATATCTTTAGAAATATGTTTCTTTTTGTTGGAAGTCAAGGAGGAAGGGAACATTGTCTGTAAATTACAAGTCCTCTCATTCTTTGGAATAACTTTGTGTACTTTTTATAAAAAAAATTATTGAAAGGTTTAAAATTATAGTTTCCAAAGTTTTCAACAAACAATTTTTTTCTACATAATTAAAAGGATATTTTTGGGGATGTACTGTCTGTACATCCTTTTATTAGATATTTAAAAGACACAAACGCGGGTTTTACTTACCAGGAGGGGTGGCCTCGCCCCTTTCATCAAACCTCTGTTTCTCCCCCAGACTGGCCGGCAGCGCCATCAGGTGGAGCAACCATACCAGGTTCAACACGTCCATCCTTAAAACACAGTATAGCTATTAATGCATCGAATCATACACAGTTTCCCGCGGATATTAAAATGAAAATTATATGATTAAAACCAGTTTTGTTAGCAAGGAATAAAAAATGTTATTAATTTTATGACTTTAATATTAGTTGAAAATTGTCTCTAATACGATGCTATACATAATTTTCAGTATGGTCAAGGCCTGGTTCTAATCCAGCGGATATTAATTGTTTTGGAAGTCATACCGGAAAATTAATTATGGGTGCGATCCAAATGGAACCTTCGTGTGACCTAAGGCTAAAGATGCCGCAAAAAGTTTTTACGTTTAGATTCTAAAGATATAATGACCTATAAATATGCTAAACAATTACTGACTAAATACAAAAGTATTTTTTTATCTAACTATTTTGATAAGTACTATTGAAACGATTTAACTAAAAAAATCTATTTTCATTGTCTTCGTATTGACGAAATTTAATATTATTCTCTGAAATTTACTCTCTAAAAATTATTTTTATAATTAAACATTTTATGAAAAGAAATATTAAGAATTAACAAGGATAACAACATTCCTAAAAGTAAAGCTTTAAAATCAGACGATAGGACAAACGAACAGTAACACTATTACTGTGTCTAAAGTTATTAAGCATGAATGTATAAGTCTATACAAAATTTATGTTGCAAAATTTCTTAAATACAAGATACTGTTCAAAAATAACACTTTTGGAGACTTGATTATAGAGATAATTAGCTTATAAAGGGTGAGCAAAAAAAAATGCGTAGATTTTTAAAATTCAAATTGCGCGGCTTGTGTTAATAGTAGAAAAATGTTACGCATACCACTAGAACCGCTATGAAGTCTATTTTTTGGAAATATAAGAACGATTCCTCTGCTACGTATAGTTAGGGAGCTACGTGTTGAAATGTCCCAACTGACTTAAAACTTGAATTGCGAGTATATTAGTAAATATTAGACAATAATTCTTGCAAAAAGACGTGCGTACATTTTTAAGAACCGCTATGAACTGTATTTATTGGAAATATAAGAACGGTTCCTGTGCTACAAATAATCTAGGAGCTAGGTGGTAAAATGTCCCAAAATTTACTCGCAAGTCAAGTTTTAAGTCAGTTGGGACATTTTAACATGTAGCTCCCTAACTATACGTAGCAGAGAAATTGTTCTTATATTTCCAAAAAATAGACCTCTTATCGGTTCTAATGGTATGCGTAACATTTTTCTACTATTAACACAAGCCGCGCAATTTGAATTTTAAAAATCTACGCATTTTTTTTTTGCTCACCCTTTAATATTGTACATTGTTGTCCTGGAAATCATTATTCCAAAAATTGACTGAATCGGATAATTATATAATATAAAAAAATTGTAAAAAGAGTTTTAAAACAATTATGAAATCGTATCTAATTATTACTGGAATCATCAAACCAAGTTTGATATCGAAAGGACAATTCTAACATTTATAAATTAGCGTTGAGATCTATTCGTTAGGGACGAACGTACCATATAATTATAGAAAAGCTTTGCCCTTAAAACTTATTGTTACTCACCTTTTAATATGAAAGATAAAGTTGCCTCTCATTAGGACAATATTATAATTTCTCTATTCTGGTAACAATATCAAATTCATTAGTTTTAATCAATACACCAAAATATGATCCCTAAATAATTATCAATTTTCAAGGATAGGACCATATTATCTTTACTTTATGTTGGAATTCTGTTTTTGGTAGCTAAAAATATTGGCTAAATGGAAGGAATTGAAATAGTTGTAACTAGTGCAGTTCACAGTAAAATAATCCTGGTAACGATTTTAACCAAAAATCTATCAACTTTGAATAGTAAATCCAAACATTGTTCTCTCCCTCCCGATTAGACTGAAATAAAATTAATTTTATTCTAGGATATTTTCTAAAATTGACACAAAAGTAAAAAAAGAAAAGATATAATTTCCATATAATAAACTTTTTCTTGGATTGTGAAGTAATTATAAGAAATAGAATATATATTTTAAGATTATAATTGCCTCCTCTTGAGGGACTGGGGGCGGATTTAAATTTGATTTTCATATGAAAAAGGATATTATTATGGGGGAAAGTCCTATTTTTTTAGAGATGGGGTGGTTCCAACCCTTCCCACCCCCACCCCCCCCCCCATTCAAATAGTTAAGCCCTTCTCTGGACCTAAATAAAGCTTCACTGTTAAGGAGAAACTCACACAGATACATAGACATCCAGTTCATTCTATTCAAGGATAACAGCAAGAGTGTCCAAAAATATAGATTCTGTGATTTTACATAAAGCACTTAATTAAACACATAAACCCGTCCTAGAAGCGTTTTAGAAGTTTGAGGAGAAGTTTCTTTACCTCCTTTAAAATCTCAAGGATTGAAAATGGACAGACATATAGACAAAATTGCCTCTTCTATAAAAAAATATTGGCTAAAAAGTTTTGTCACTACAAGTTTAAAACCAACCAACAATAATTTGATAAAAGTACTCAAAGTTTGCGAGCCAACGAATAAGACTTTGGGTACCAGTGTGATTTTAGTAAAATTAACCCCAGCAACCTGTCTTTTTCTAAATAAACTGGGTGAGGGCTGGTATCTGTATAACTTTGTACTTTAAGAGATCTCGCCATATATTGTAATATGTTATGGGCAGAAAGCAAGTAATCAAAGTCCAATTCTATAATAATCTTGGCATATTATTTGACTATCTAGGAGATATACATGAATTATTGAATTATATACATGAATCTACAAAGTAGAGCCTATAAACTATTTCTCATATATTTGAGAGGTAAATGTATTGTAATAATTAGCTTATAGGCCTTGCTATTATCAATTCATACTTCTTGAAAGTTGACATTAGTTTTTCAGCGATTTTTTATCAAATTGGACGCTTTAAAGATGCTCTAATAATATTACTAAATTTGTTCCTTTATGAAATGGATATATTATTACTTTTACCAGATTTTCATGTTTTCTTATAAAGTGAAAAGGATGATCGAACTGACCAACAAACGAGTTCCATGTTAGCAAGCCAAAATGAAGACACTTTTCGCTGTAATAATATCCACGTATATTCTACATCCATTTTCTATGATAAAGACTTTTATAAGCTCGACTATTAAGAATGATTGCAGACAATATTTATACAGTATACTAATATAAATACATATGATACAAATATATACATACACACACATACATACATGTACATACATACATACATACATACATACATACATACATACATACATACATACATACATACATACATACATACATACATACATACATACATACATACATACATACATACATACATACATACATACATACATACATACATATATACATACATACATACATACATACAAACATACATACATCAATATCTTATCATAATTAGTACATTGATGGAGTACCATATAGATACTGTTGACATAATGCAATACATCCAAAGCTTACAGTGATAGACCAATTGATGATAAATTGTTTTTACCAAAAAAAAGGCAAATTTGATCTTAAGATTCCAGGACAAACGAAGGTGTGTTAAAATATTAAGTTAATTAAGTATTTCTATATGAGGTTAAGTTAAGATAAGAATATACAAATAAGCCCCCGCAGGGGTTAGCCATTTTTTAAAAAATCTATAAGATGATTTCAGATATGTTAGTCTAAGTGTCCAATCCGACGTTTGTCACTCATACGTTTGTCCTAGGACCGGTTTTTTGGTTAACATAAAGAATGACCTTAAAATTTGATAAAGTTACTTTTATCTTTAATGATCTATTCGTGAAATCCTGTAATGAAAAGAATAATAATACATGTGCATATGTAACAAGAATGCCAAATCGTTTTATAGGGCAGCTAAGCAAATAACAAGGATGACAAAATCCATTTGTACCAAGATTTATAAATCAATTTCATTACATGTAACAACTTAAATTCCGATGAACTGAAATTTAATTTCCGAATGTGTACACAGTTTCCTCGGTGTTTCCTAATCTTATCTCAATATTTACTACTAGCTAAAAAAGCTTCAAACTTCAAAAAAGAAAAAATTTGAAATTTTGAATGTATAATGTATATGTGGTATTCGGCAACCGTGAGCCATGCCTATGGCAACCCTGACCTGGGTTCGGGGAAGGGCTGAGGGCCCTCCCCCAAGTCCTGGGGAAGGGGTCTGCCGACCCCCTCCCTATACCTAAAATTAATGATAGATTCTGACAGCCTTATTATGGTTAAGCTGTATTGTTAATTCCCCCCCACCCTTTCCAGGGATGGGGGATCATTATTGCCCAAACTGACTATTGTATATGTATTATATTGATTCTGTTTCTGATTACTTATTCCTATCTGTGTATTTATTGTTTGTTGTATATAACTTTAGTAAACCTTAGACCCTGAATAAAGGAACAACTGAATATACTCTGTTTATTATTTAGTGATTGCTAGAGAAGCGTAGCTTCTCTATAGTATAGGTGTCCACGTCTGTTCGCACTGCCGTAGTCATTTGAACTCTGGTGTCTGCCATTTAACCTAGGCGGATACCACATATAAATTTACATTCAAATTTAGATTTTTTTTGGAAGTTTTTTTAGCTAGTAGTAAATATTGAGATAGGATAAGGAAACACCGTGGAAACTGTGTACACATTCGGAAATTAAATTTCAGTTCATCTAAATTCCACTAGTGTGAAAGAAGATGATTAAGTCCCTCAACAGATTATGACGTCATACGATAGAATAGCCAACTAAATAGATCCCAGTATACACTGTAATTAACCAATGGTAAAATTTATGCTGGCCTCTCATTAGTTATTTTATCGTATGACGTCATAATCTGTTGAGGGACTGTAATCATCTTCTTATGAAACCTTTTATATAACCCTATTCCTAGACAAAAAAATACTGCAAAATAACATTAAACTAATTTATATCTTTGATGACTCAATAGCAAACAAAGATGACAATATCTTTAAAAGTTAAACTCCACAATCAGAAGGAGGGTAAAACGAACAAAAACTCCTGTAAAGAGTCAGAACCGAATAAGTTAAGCATTAATTTGTAAGTCTAAGCAAAAATTGCATAAAAACAGGATACTAAATACAGGATACGCTTAAATGATTATAGAGATGCTTCGCTTATAATATTGGACCTTGTTGTCCTACGAATCATTATTACAAAAATCAGATGAATATATACATATATTTACTTTGTAAACAGTGAAGATATAGCTATTTTGACGATGTTTTTGACGTTATAACAGACGTAGGCTCTTACTCATGTTATAGAGACTCTTTGCTTATTACAAGAAAGTATAAATTTGATTCCTAGAGTTATTTGGTATGAAAACTTCTGAACTTCATATTGATCATATCCTCTAGTCTTTCAATTATTCACATCATCACTGTAAATCATCTAAAATAGATAATAATAAAATTTATTTTTCCATTATGGCTTCGAAACCGATTGATATCCGCTTTATTATAACTGGTTCTCAGCCATATACTGAAATATCATGTATAGCATCGTATTACAGAAAATATTTGACGAATATTAAAATAAAAATCATTAAACTAAAACGAGCATCTTTGTTAGCCTAATCCTTCGGCCCCACAGGGCAAACAAAACTGGTTTAAATCGTACAATTATTTTGATATTACCAGAAAGCTGTCTATAATACGATGCGATAGATTACTACTATTAGTGCAGCTATTTAATAAGTGTATGTTAGTACGTCTGTATTCAAATTAAAAAAACTATTATGAATAATTAAGACATACTATTTATATACACGTGTTTACTAAAAGCTTTTTATTACAAATACAATTAGAAAGAATATGAAAACTTAGTTATATTACAATATACGTGTTGTATACATAAGTATTCTATCTATCAGGTAGTACCAACTGCTCTTCAGCCTAAACGCAAAGATTGTCTTAATATTTGCTTATGAGCTTTAAATTTCGTCTTTTTGTTAAATTTCTAGCGACTAATTAGAAAGATAGTCAAAGCCACACTAGGACCCATATAAAGCTCTCCAAAATAAGAGAAAAAATCAGTTCAGTGAGATTCTTAACGGACTTACAAAAAATCTACTGTATAAAAATGTATTATTTTTGCTAAATATTAAATTAAATGCTTTGCAATAGTCAAAGTGCACTTAATCATGGTTTTAAATATTACTCTACATATTTGTCTTAAATATTTTTATTGCATATTTTAAATAAATTCGTATGCTAATCAAAAATTAAATTATGTAAATTTTTATTTAAATAATTTAATTAATTTTATGCCAAAATAATTTCTATATATACAAGTTACTTCCCGTTTAGACTCTAGAAAAGGCGGTGGCGATCAAAATAATAGCCCAAAACCACCCAAAATTATTCGCTGAAAATCTTAAGGGCATCTGGAAATGTTAAAATGTGTATGAATATTTGCCACGCATACAATTGTAATATAATAATGTTGGTCTTGCCAAAGCCCAATCTTCCTTGACATACACATTATATACATACATATATATATATATACTTGATATCAGGTAGAGAGGGGACATTGGGCTATTTAGTACACTGGTCCCTAAAGTTTTATAAAAAGACATCTTCTTATCTGTTTGCTTAGCAACGTTTGGGATTTTTTATTAAATTGTGATTGGTTGGTTCTTTAGAATAACTGTCCAAACTTTTCAACCGATAATCATTATCTACAGAAGGGGAATATGTAATCATTGGAGATGTACATCAATTTAACGATCTTTGTCTTATCCCTTTAAAGATCCCTGACTTTATATAGTAAATACTTAATAGAAACAGTTTCATTCAAAGTTGACATATACAGGGTGGCTAGGAAAAATGTATTTAGTTTTTTTTTTTCTATTTTTATTGTAATGTAAGCATGTTTAAACGTATTAAAGCATTGTATAATCTTACATCATATTTCTGATCACCCTGTATCATTAAATATTTAGTAATGTAAAATTAAAGGACACTCATTTGTGTCTTTTTTATTTATAGAAAACCCTGTGTAATTTAATTTAGAATTACATTTAACCCTAAGTAAGATTTTTTAAATTATAGGCTACCTTGTAACATTAAATTAAAGATTACATTAAATTATGGGACACGCTATTACATTAAATTTAGAGTAAAATTAAAATTTAGGACACTCTATATTTTAAATTATATTAAGATTATATTGAATTGCATTTCCTTGTAATGTAATGTTGTATTGTATAATCCAACTATTTTATAAATACGGGAAAACTAAACTGTATTTTATGTAAATATTTAATTGAATTTGTCCTTTTGGTAAAAATAGTTTTTGTCATAAAATTAAAGTAAGCGGTAAATGATCTCGATGCTTTGTTTGAAATTAAAGTAATTTTAGTAGCGAAGCTACCCTACAATTCAAAAAGTCCGTCTGTTTATCGGTTCGTAAGACACGAAGTTGGGAACGTATTTTCTAGGCTCCTATTTAGGATAGAATGCTGAA
Source organism: Acartia tonsa (assembly GCF_053477335.1). Taxonomy (NCBI): domain Eukaryota; kingdom Metazoa; phylum Arthropoda; class Copepoda; order Calanoida; family Acartiidae; genus Acartia; species Acartia tonsa. The sequence goes on along the minus strand of NC_137266.1, from coordinate 7,231,912 downwards.
ACTTCTTGTCATCGTTCCCATTATTATGGAGCATAATTAACTATAAAACATCCATGGCGGTCGGACTGCTTTTAGACAGGTTTTGGGCTACTTTTGATATTTTGATATTTTTAACATTTTCCCCAAATTCTTTAGTGATTATGGTATGTGTTTTTTAAATAAATCTCTTTATTCATATTCTTATCCATGATTTTTGCACTCTGCTACTTATGGATGTTGTCATCCTTGTTTATCGTCAAAAAGAATATAAGTAAATAAACTTACCTGGCATTGTTTTGTGAAGATTAATTAGTCCACCATCTTAACTAAACAGCAGAGCAACATTTAGTATTCTACATTTTAGTTCTTCTTCATAATTATAAACATTTTAAATTCTTCTGAAAAATATGTTTATATAAAAGGATGTTTGTCTGTTTATAGGACTAGGGAAGGTTTACAGCTATTTTAAGGGAGGGTACCTTTACCCTCCAAAGGTTAATCGCCTATGTAACAAAAAATACCCTCATAAAGATATTTTATTTTCACTTTTTCATTTAACGTGTAAAACAGAAGGTCGACACGGATTTTCCCGAAAGATTAGCATCATTTTGATAAAAAGATTATCTTTTTTATTTTTAGAGCTATTTTTTGGCAGGATAATTCTTTTAATTAAAAAACTATCATGCTGACACGTGTAGGATATTCTTATCGGCTTGCACAAGTAACTGTAAAAGTTTAAACTCATAGTTAGATTAATTAACAAATATATAACCTTGGTTATAAAAAGTTGTACGATGAATGTTCGTCAGTTAGTCCGTCGGCCAGTGGAAAGACCTCATCAGCCACTGAATTTTGCTTTTCAGAGAACATACCACTATATTTAATAATATAGTAGAATCTAAAAAGTAATATCTAATAAACAAACTAATTATCATATTGTAGTATAGACAGCTTTCCATGGATATTAGAATGAAAAATAATAAACCATTTTTTTAGCCACAAGGAACCGAAGGTATTAGTTAACAAAACTAGTATTCATTTTTTATTTTTTTTTTTAAATATTCGAGCAAAATTGTCTGTAGTTCGATGCTATAAATGAATTTCAGTATGATAAACCGGTTCTAATCCAGCTGATATTAATATGTGTCGAAGCCATATTGGAAATATTATTACTCTATCTTTAAAGAAACTAAATTCTTATTTTGATAATAATCCTGCCAAGTGTTGAGAGTAGAGTATGTGTAGAAGGGAGTAAGGGAGGGGACATTGGATCGAATATTCATTTTTTAGGAGTCTTACACTTTGGATACTGGCTTAAAGGTAATGTGCAAGAATTTAGCAGGTTCTGGCTGATTTTGGGTACTAGCCCATCATGCCGCTGAGTTAGTTTTTATTATAGCAGACAGATAAATTTGTTATGAGATAGCTGGTTTTAACAATTTTTTTTCTCCAAAAAATATCATTTCATAGATAAAAACTTTATTGTGATATTTGTGTAGAAACAATCTAAGAACCCTTAAATTTAATTCTTTTATTTAGTGGCATTTTAAAATATAGTAATATAAGGGTGAACGAGTTCCAAAATGATTTTTAAAAGCAAAGCTTTTCTATAATTAGGGTCGGTCCGTCCGTCCGTCCGTACGTCCGTCCGAGATAGATAGCTTTTATTCGTTAATTTAGGCATGTTAGAATTCTCCTATCGATTTCAAACTTTGCATGATGATTCCTGTAGTAGTTGGGTACGATTTAGAAAGCGTAGCAACTCTATAATCATTACCAGAATGTCCGTACGTCCATTTAAAACATGTTGATTTTTCTACTTTTTTAACAACAAATTTTCAAGTGTTCCAATTATCCGTTTGATCTGATTTTTGGTATATTGATTCCTGGGACAACAAAGAACAATATTATAAACGAAGCAACTCTATAATCAAGTCCAAAAATATAAGTATGTCCATAAACATTATCCTGCTTCAAGCAGTTTTTCAACAAATTTACTTACAATTTTGCTTCGGCTCTTATACTTTTAAATTCTGATTATTCAGTTTAGATACTATACAAGTGTTAATGTCCGTTTGTCATACTGTTTCAGTGCTTCGCTTTTATGGATGTTGTCATCCTTGTTCTAGTAATTAATTACAGAATGGCTACGTAGTCTGATATACTCGTAATCACTTTTTCAAATGAATGCTTTCATTCTTAGAACTTTTTTCTTATTTTATAGTTTTCTAGATTTGATTAACACACCCTTTACAATTTTCTTCAAACTTTCTGGATAAATCTGGATTATATGGCCTTTCAGCAAAAACTATTAAATTGAATTAATTGCCCATTATCCCCTCCTTTACTCCCTGATGTGTAGTCATAATGAATCATTTCAAACATAGATAAAAATGACAGCCTTCAAAAATATGAAAAATTATCCTTTTAGAACATTATTTTCATAGATAAGAATGCAGATTCAATCACTTTTTTTTGGCAAACAGCATTAGTGATAGATTATTACTTTTGAATGTTTAAAGCTTTTCTATACATAGGGTGTGTCCTAGAGTGTAAATAGCAGCCACTCCCCATCCCCCCCCCCCCCCGGAAGCCTCTAGGGGCACTTGAGGCTAGGGGGAAGTAGACCCCTCCCATGTTAAACTGTAGTTTTAAAAAGAAAGTTTTAAACATTTTTTGTGGGGAGGGGGTGTTATTTTCTTCAAGGATGGTGGTACCCCCCCTAAAATAGTTAGCTACACATTAAAGGAGAAGCATATCGGTTCAGTGGATAGCGAGACAGGCACACAAACAGACAAAGATCCTTTTAATTTATAATAAGGATATCCTTGGCAGGTACTAAATTATAGAATTGTTTAAATATATTTCATATTATTTAAAAGATCATTATAAAGCATAAAGCAGAATCTTAACAGAAAACATATCTTGGTTCAAAGACGGAGTTACAGACAGACAGACATCTTGTTACATATACTTAAATGTTGACTAACTTGCATTGTTAAATTAAATTCTATGTTGTTGAATGTTGCAATATATGTCTCAACTAAACAATGCTAAACTGATCACATCTATTACTATCAAAGTGTATGTAGAATGGATACAGATTTTTACATAAAATTGTACTTTGACCCTGTGGTAAGCTGTTGGCCGTTTGCTAAATCAAGACAAATCGTCAAGGTTAGCCCAAGAGCATAAGTCTTTTTTTGTCTGTAGTTTAAGATTGTGATTACTACTGACCTAAGCTGATCTGTTTGAATTCTCCATTTTAGAGAAGCTACCCACAAGTCCTGTGATGGTTTTAGACTATTTTTCCCTAGATTTAGGTATTATGATTGTTTTAGGTCATTTTTCTGTCCTTCTCTACCTAATAAATTTTAAAACTCTAGATGACAGGGGCGAAGCTGCTGGTAATTAATAGTTCAATTAATTTCAACTTTCACGTGTGGTCAAATGAAAGTTAAAGGGATTGTACCAATAAATGTTTGAAATGTACAATGAAGAATAAAAGAGAATGTGCAACAACAATAGATTTATAATTACTTGGATGTTGCACCAGATTTTCATGTACTTTAATAAAGTGATACAGCTGCACTATGTTCCTGACAGTGACAAAAAATCGATTTTTACATTTTGGAAAATACACTTTTAAACAATTGTTTAGTAATATACACAAGTTTTTGGAAATAAAGCCGAAAGAATTAGCTCTTTACTATGAAAAATAAGAATTTGATGTGTAATTACACCAGAGGTTTGGAATTAAGTTCCTTTTCATCAAAGTAAACAACTATTTTTTCGGTCAACTAAACTACATTTCAAATCAGTGTGAACCAATTATTTTTAAAGCTATTTTTAAGTATTATATATTTTTGGAATCAGTATATAATAATTTATACGTTTAGCCTTTAAAAGAAGTCAAATCTCCATTTTTTGTTGTAATTGTAGGTACTTTTCTAGACATACCCGTTTCTTGTAAGATAAACAATTTTCTTGAAATGAAAATTTTACGTTTGGGTCCAGAACTAAAAATGGCAAAGGATGGCAATAAAATCCTCTCGTATGAGTAAATTAGAACTATGTTAAATATCATAGAACCTTAGCCTAATCTCCCGAAATCTAGCGAAGTTTGCTTTTTTAAGCTCTTAAGTAACTAGGGTTAACCAAAAAATAACAATTTTTAAGTCATAAAAGTAATATATATTTCTTATTACTTAAAACACTTATTCAATTAAACTTAAAGTAAAGAAAAGTTTTAAAATCAAATAAATGATTATCCAATAATGTTTAAGCTCTTATCTGAACTATACCTTTTTATTAGGGGGGGAGGGGGGGGGGTTGCTCGATATATATTAATCTTGGATCCCATTAAAGCTAGAAGTCTAAAAATTTTGTATGTGTTTTGCTTGATCAAGAAAAAATATTCTGATTTTATATTTTTAACATTATATACTCCCTTTACTCTTTTATTGAGCAACCTTTCACAAAAGGTTCTTTAATACTTATTAACAAAGAAGAGTAGAATTTATGTTGATTAAGATAGAAACTGTTTCCTTTAAAGTAAAATGAAAATAAAAATTAAAGTCTTACATATCTATGATCTAAAGGGATAAGACAATTGCTGATAAATTAATGTATATCCCCAATGCTAATACACAAAATTGCCCCTTCTATAAATTACAATTAGTTGTTGAAATGTTTGGACACTCAACTAATAAACCAACCAATCAAATTAATAAAGTCTAAAAGTTGTTATGCCTACAAATGAGAAAACACTATTATAAAACATTGTGGACTAGAAAAATAAACAGCCCATTGTTCCACCCCTCCCTGCTAAAAAAAAAACACACAGAAAATGAGTAAGAAATTGACTGATCTGTATGTAAACTTTGTATTAGAAATCTCAAAATATAAATTTCAGGGGCAGCAGTCTGCGGTAAAACGGCTGCAGATTTTCATTAAATTTTAGTTGGTCGTGTAATGTTGTTAGATTAGCTTAAGTTTAAAATTTGAAGTCTCTAAGTCAAAAATTGAGGTAACAGGAGCTAATTAAAGATTTCTTGAGACCTGCAGGACCTCCAGGATAATACCTGGAACCGGAAATTTACTTGAACAACTAGATTTCATATTGGGATGTAGTATTATGGGATATTATAGTATTTGGTAAGATGAAATGCTAAGTTTAAGTCATGAAAAAATATTTTTGCTCTTTACCTGTATGATCCTGCCAGGTATCCTGGCATCCTGTGCCCGCCAGGATGGAGATATTCAACTTTCAGGTATGTGTCGTGCCCATTTTAAACAAGTCACTCAGTTAAAGATCTATATCTTTCACACACACAGAAAATGAGATAGAAAATACCTGTAAGGGGGGGGGGTCGCCCCCCCCCTCAACTGTTAAGGGTTACCTAACATTGATTATTGGGTTGTGCAATATCTTTTGATATAATTCCCGTCAATGTAGCTCAAAAACAAAGGAAGTTACAGCTTCTGAAATGTGCTTATTAGACTATCTTTACACCCCCCTTGACGCCCTTTGTGTAAAACCCCTATTATAAGTATTTTTCACAATTATTTTAAAAGATATATGTATACTTATTGCTTTTTAAATAAAATTTCATTAAAATGTTCAAATATACACTCTCTATGATTTTTTGTCATTTTTCGGGATTTCTGGAACACAGTGAGCTGGCTTAAATAACGATACTCCCAATCCCCCATTTACTGTATACCGTCCCCGATTACAAACTGACCAATAAATGCGGTCTTTATTAGCAACCTAAATTGACGTAAAATTTTCCCCTGTCCATATATCCACATATACTATATCCATTGCAACAACAAAGATGGAAACAGTCAATGTCAAAATCAGAACTGTGTCCAGTTATCAAGGATATGGACATTGCAATCATTTTTTAACTTTTCCTAATCTTAAAAATAGTACTTTTGAGATATTGTTTATTTTATTTATGACCTACAGAAAAGAGAAAAAAATTATTTTTGTCAATAAATGAAATTCTCTTATATACATGACAGTATTATTAAACTTTTAAACAGAAATTGTTTAATAGTTATTTCTCGTATCGTATTATAAACGGCTTTCCGCGGATATAGAATGTACAATTATAAGATTAAAACTAGTTTTTTTAGCCCCGAGGTGCCGGAGGCACCGGCTAAAAAAGCTGATTTTAATCTTATAATTGTACATTTTTATATTCGTAGAAAGCTGGATATAATACGATGCTAGACATAGTTTTTTCGTATGGATGAGAACCGGTTCCTATCCACCGGATTCGAATGAATACGAGAAATGTATATCATTACTTTTTACATATTTAAAACAAAATCATAATGTTAATGAATTAATAACTTATCACAATATTTAGCAAATACAAAAATTAAAATTGACTACCTTTTGTAAGTAAACGTTAAAAAGTGTCTAAATAAATAATCTATTTTTGTGTGATAAATCTGTATTTGCGATGATACTTTATGAGAAAAGTAAGAAGATTTTGTTTTTTCTCCCCTTGAAGAATAGTGTAGTTATTCACGTTGTGCTATTAGATGGAGAAAGGCAGGGATCTAAAGGGATAAGACATTAAAGTAAAATACATAGAGCGATAAATAGTATATGTAACAACCACCCCTTTTCAAAGACCTTCTACCGACTTTGGGTTGGGTCTTTGAAATCAGCTGAAGCTTTCAAAAATGTAAATACAGCCGGGTGCTGGCAAAAGAACCAAGAGCAAATTGTAAACTAATGTTAACACAAGGACGCCCAAGCTTTTTACTTAGAATGGGGGTAAAATGAGGATTTCTATATGTTCAAGGGGAGTAATGTAATGTATTTAAAAAAAACTTGAGGGTTGTAAGGGATAAACACCCCTTTACCCCTTTACTTTGACGTCTATGTATCAGCTATAATGATTTCTGCATTTAACCTAGTTAATTTTGTTTTTGCATTGTTTAAATACTGTTCATTTGTTGAAAAATATTTTGAAAATTATCTATTGATCTCATGAAACTGACAATAACCCAATTATTGAAATAAGGACATAGTTAATTTGCCACCACCTCAAGGGAGAGCTCAACCCTTTATGGAAAAATAATTGAAAACAACGTAAATACAGGCAAAAAATATATTTGGGAACATCTTCAATATATTAGTTTGGAGATGCGATCCTCAATTTTCAAATTCTTTGAACGTACATATGAGACTTTTACAGAAATGCTTCGCATCCACAACTATCTATCTATGCTTGATATAAAATCAACACTATATAGATCATATTATGAACCTTTGATTGACACGTGCCCTGCAATTAACTAGTAGCACTCAGGGGCAAGACACAATTACTTTAGCTAGGCCCAAGGCATTATTTGTATCAATTTATGCACTCATAGGCCTGTTTCTACCTATATGACACCATATATGGGTAACGAAAGCCTATTCATGGTAATCTGTATGTGATTTGCTAATAGTATATGTTTATTAAAGATATTATGTTTATAGTTAATGTAATCATATAAACATCCAGTACATATATGTATGCCTACAACTATGCCTGATTTACGTCACATATTAACACACAGATATTTAATTGCACAGACAAACACTAAAATCCTGGTCCAGAGCTAATGTTATAGCATGTACCTCTTGAATTTATTCAGTTATTTACTAACTCTCCTACCATCAACTTCTCTTTCTGGCTTTAAAAAGGTAATGACTTAGTTGTTTGGCATGCATTGTAGTTTAAATTTAGGCCCCTTAGTACTTAGCATGAATTGAGCTCAGGCCTTATGTTAGAACTCTAACACTTAGCACAATTCACTGCTTGGGACTTAGGGCATATTTCTGTCCTACTCTACTTATAATCTTAACACTTATCCTGTAAATATTTCCATACTTAACTTATGCACTTGTGATATAAATACACTTTATAAAAACATTTTTCCTTCCTTAATACTTAATATACTTATATGATTCTGATCGAATATAAAAACCAACCATTTATTCTTAGGTTAAAGCAACATAATACTTCGCGTGGGTCTTTTGTTGAGCTTCCACCAGCTCAACCAAATTCGTATTATACTTGTGGGAATAGAGGGTTAAGCATTCTAAACAAACGAACCGACGATGAGAATGTCTATGTGTATTGCATTAAAATTAGGTTTTAGTAGTACTCATAGAAGAGCGGTCTCCATACCTAAATATGGACAAACGCCCCATTCGCACACACAATGGTGCAACTTACCGGTTGTATCTTAGAAAAATTTTACTTCATAAATTTTTTTCTTTTTTTTCCTTACCGTACCCGAACCGCCTAAGGCAGGTATTTTTACCAAAATCGAATAATTGTAGCTATGGCAAAATCGGATTTACCAAAACCTGTGATACTATTTGAGAGCAAGGTTAGGACTATGAGGCGTTTGAAGAGATAGGGACTGAAAGGCACGACACAAATGCAATTGAGAGCCTCGTGTACGAGCAGTTGCACTAGCTGACACTCTAGAGGCCCTAGAGAATGCTAGCATATTTGTGGCCATTGGTCGCCGCCCTATAAGGACACTCGCACTGGTTGACACTCTAGAGGCCCTAGAGAATACCAGCACACCGGCACCTCCATGTCTGCCTCTCTTTAGTAAAACACTTGGGTTGGAATAATCTATGATTGAGCTATGTGCAAAATTTTGATTTCTGGACTTAGTCAGAATTTTGAAATTTAGGAGTTGTGCTAGGTGGCGGAGTATATATATAAATCTTCGGACTTAGTATGATTTTTACTTATTCGAAAATTCTCTAAGTGTTGAAATACTTGAATCTTTGATACTTAAACCAGAACTTATTAAGAATCAAGCATGGAGTAACTTTTCATTTATAAGCTATCAAAATACTATTTGTAAAGGACCATTTTGAACTGTCTTATTAAATGAAAACTTAGGAGCAAATCCTATAGAACACGGGAAACGCTGTTAGTTGGGATACATATTGTCTTTGGAGCCATGTTTCTGAAACAATATGCCGAAAGCAGTTAGTACTCTTGAGTCGTAGTAAAGGGCCAAAAGATTATTACAAACTTGTAGCATTTATACTCAAGTTAAACTGTACTAATACTTTGGTGCCGTTAGAACCGATTTTCTGAGATTTGCACTTACTTATACATGCCTAGGACTTATATTCTTAATGCAATTCTGATTTATACGCGGGTGTATCAAAATAAAACTATTGCCTCTAAAATTTTGAGTTAAACAAAATACTTCAAAGTCTCAAAGATATTCTCAACATCGATCGGTTGGAATGATATAAGTGTAGACAAATTGCTGTATGTAATCAGAGAAATAATTCCTGAGACTCTGAACAAAATATTCCACTTTTGGACTTAGCACCGTTTCTATTTCTTTTGTTACAGAGAGAATCTCGAATTTCTGGACTTATAGTAATTTTTATGAAATTGTGAACTTGGTTGGAAATTTACCAAAATTTCGGACTTGTAATAATTACGATTTTTCCAACTAGATTAACAAATTTCATTTTCCACACTTAAAAGAAAATTTTGTCTTAGAGTATTTTTGTCTTAGCCAAAATATTCCAATTATGGACTTAGAGAGATTCTACTTCTTTTGGTGAACGATAATTCTAACACTCTAATACTTTATAATTTTAAAATCCTTAACTTAGCGAGATTTGCATTTAGTCAAAATATTCCAATAGTGGACCTAGAGTGATTCTACTTCTTTTGACTTATAGGCAATCTCTAAAGTAGCTTTGTGAATGAACTGTTAGGAAATTTCATCTCGGACAAAATATTCCACGTCTGGACTTAGAGTAATTCTATTTCTTTTGTCTCAAGAAAATTCCACTATTTTTGTACTTAGCATAATTTCATTGAAAGATTTTTGGACTTAGTCAAAATTCACTAATTTTGTACTTGGTATAATTTCAAAAAAAAAAAAATCTTTTTGACTTAGTCAAAATTTGCTAACTTTTTGTACTTAAGATAATTTTTGATTTTTTTTTCAAGCCGAAATCTATTGATTTTGTACTTAGAATAATTTCATTAAAGACTTTTTGGACTTAGTCAAAATTTTCCAACTTTGGACTTAGAGTGATTCTATTTTATTTTGACTTAGAAAGTTTTTAATTCAATCTTAACTTAGAAAATCTTTTTGTTTGTATGTTCCTTACAAACACATACATAAATATAATAAGCAGTTCACTCAACAATAAGTAGGACATGAAAACTAAATTTTTACTCACTTTGCTAATGCTAACATTTCTATTTCATGTACCACCAGGATTCAGCAGTGAAAGTGAAGACAAGTTAATTACTAGTGATAGTGACCATTAGTGATATAAAAGTATAGTCAACAATATAGGCCCTATATGTACTGAATAGCACACTTTAAGAGACAAAGTTCTATACACCAAACGCAGCAGGAGGTTGCAGCAGCCTACCTTGGGAGAGTAGGACGTCTCTAAAAGAAGTAGCAGAAGTACTACGGAAAAGTACCCTACTGTCTTTAAATATCCGGAATCATAAAATTTTATATCGAGAAACGTATGTTTACTTAGGCTTACTAGCACATAGACTATAACCAAGTAACATAAAAGTGTGTCTACATATAGCCCAGAATTTTTATAACCTAACAAATTACTTTTAGATAAGTTAGAAAAAAAAGTGCACTAAAATCAGTCAGATTAGTTTTCAGAAAAAAAAAAGAATAAGTATTGCTTAATTCAAAGTTGATAGGCTCCTTTGAAGTTTGATTGACAACCTCCACATTCTAGGTTGGCCACCTAGTGTAGGATCTCACACTTCCTCAGAGTAAACTTGCACTTGAATATTGTAATACTACTAATTATAATTAGATTACATCCGGTCAGATAATTTTGAAAACAATCTTTACATATATAAATATAGGAATATCTAAATTGTATATCCCACTACAGTTATAAGAATTGAAGTCATAAGTGAAGCCCCAATTTTGCGCAAATTACGTTATAGGATTGGAAGGAAACCCCTAATACAACTATAAGTAAGAGGTGGCGAGATCTTTGACATTCAGGCAAAATTGTTGCAATATTATTAGAATATAGACGATCCTTTGGGAGTGAACCTTAGTAAGTTATATTCATAATAGCCTTACAGGAATAAGTAGATCGTAAGCTATAAACACATATCCTTGGAGTGAAGTAAGAGTTCAACAAGGATTATAAATTGCTGTTTCTTTTCTCGACAACCATAATTTGCTAGGAAAGTCGACTCCTGAGCAAACTAAAAGTTAATTTGTGATAGTATATAAGCATACCCAAATTAACTCCGCTGCAAACATTACTTAACTTAATAACCAATTTGAATAGCTAACTAGCTCAAATTGACTCCATAAATAAAGCTATATAAAAGTTAAGTAGGAGTGTTTCTACAGTTGAGCCTAATTAAGGATAAGGGTGCATTAGCGCACATCTTTAGAATATCAATCAAAAGCTCACACGTACGTATATACGACGTAGAAACAACTATAGGTGAAGCATATATCATACCCTAAACACAAGTTAAAGCAAAGAGTTGTTAACTTAAACAGATTCTTGATTGTTTTAAACTATACCCATTATTTGTAATCATCTCGAACTTCCGCTATTTTTATCATAAAAATAGTACAACATTCCACTGGCATCTAAAAAGAACTTACAATTAGTTCTAAGACTTTACAACTGTTATCATGTCATCTGCCCGCAAGCAAGGCCAGCAGGATGATGAAGCTGGTAAGGAAACCACTCCTTGTCGGGGACGCTCGACAACACCTGGTATGAACACCCCTTCAGCTAATACAGACATTAGAGACTCCGATGCTTATGAGGAAATACAAATATCCAATTTAGAAGAGTCAGAACAAATTGACAAAAGGAATATGAGCCCTGAGGTGAATGCGATATCTCTGGCCTCACTAGCAACACAAGCTAACTTATCAGACTCATGGAAAACTGTTTCCCACAGGCGGACAAAAGTAGCAGAACCAGCAGAAGAACTTCTACTCTCACAGAAACTGAACACAAAACAACTTGGTAGACCCAACAAGAGTGGTTCACTCGAAGTTGGAAGGCATCTCTGCACAAACTGTACAACGAGTATAGAACACAAGAGAATCCACACCACCAACACTCCGAAATCTAAAGAGAGAAGAGCTAACTACAGAGACAGACAAATTGCCAAAGTAGAGGCCATCTCAAATTATCATAGAAGAAAAGCCACCGTTAAAGAAATGGCTACAAAGTCACCCAATCCCAAACCTCATCACAGGGATAACAGGGACAGGCATTCTCAGAGGAATACCAAACGGGATTATCAGGCTTCTTATAGGTTATCACCTGGACGCTACTGTGTAGCATGTGGACAATATTCTCATGACATATCTGATGGATGTAGATTACTATGTGATGATACAGGGCGATTATACCCAACTGTAATGACATCAGCTTTCTGTACAAACTGTTATAAGACATATGGTAAAGAGTTATACCATTCTCGACACTTATGCCCTGGAAGGCCAGCCATGATGGAATTATACCATAGTGGTAAGGTGAGACCTAGTGGTGTCTTCAGGCAAACATATGAAGACTGGGCTAAAGCCAATGCTGAGGAATCATCTAGAGATTGTAACCTCAGTGGAATCACAGCTGCCACAGCAGAAATAGATCTCAATGAACCTAAAGATCAAGTAGGAGATAACATTACACCAGCAAAAGAGGAAGAAAGAAAATTGTACCTCCATTGCTCTGGTTGTATGCCAGAAGAAATAGATTGTAAATATGACTATGATGTACGCATGACAGCTTTACTTGACTCAGCAACAGATAAAAACATCATATCAGCCAGGTACTATAGCAAGTTGTTCGGTATAGTAATGAACGACGATGAAAATCAGCTGGAAGAAAGTCATGATCTACCAGTTACACGTGTAGATCACAAGACTCCCGAATCCAGAGAAGTAACCCTCATGATTCGCCCCACATCATTCTCAAGCCGTCACTACCCAATTCCCTTCTCAATTGTAGCTGAAAACCATGAGGATGTCGCACCTATGATAATTGGACTAAATGGTATTAGAAGCCTACAGCTAACATGGACGCCTGTCACAGACAAATACCGGTTAGCACCGTGTTTGTATTCCATTCTTCACCCTGAAGGACCGCTGAGCAGTATCTTCTGTTCTGAACTTGAGCTCCAGCTCTGTACAGGAGTAGTTAAAAAGATCAAAGCTAAAGAAACCCAAGTGATAGTAATGAATATCAACCACTTTTTCAACCTAGCACCTGGAACACAAGTAATCCTCAGCGACGATCATATTTCAAACGAAAATGCAGGCATCAAAATCTTACCTGGACAAACACAACTCATTATCAATGATGATGGACAACTCAGTGGCAGAGCTTTAATAATCAACAACTCCGATCACACTATCACCAACACAGTTATCACTGGTTACATAGAGTCCAGCGACCAATCTATTGTCAGAGAGGTAGTCGTTGATTTTGACTTCTCAGGATCATTCATATATGGACTACCTATGCTACCAGAAGTAGACGAATCTGATGACGAATTGGATCAACTTGCCATAGCACGAAACACGCCAGCTATTAATTAGATCACTCTACTTAATAGTAGCCAACCCAATAACACTCTTATTCCAATCTGAAACACAAAATCAATTATTACATTGATTAACTTATTAAGCTGATATATACACTTTAATTCATACAGCTGTCAAACAGGGCACTCACACATCATGAGTGATCTTAATCTGATTATCATCTTAATGCTAAATAACACTCCAGTCTCATCTACTCCTGAATACAGTAAATTCATTGAACATATAGATGATGATGTAGAAATTAGGTTAAGGTGTATGGTCAAGATTGAAAATTTCACACAATACTTTTTCACAAAAAAAAGAGAGAGAGAAACTTGAATAATAATATAGCTGATATTTTATGGCATAATTCTAAAATCTTCATACATTCACGTGTAGATAAAAGAAAAGATCCTGAACAATCAACAGTGCCAAAATACCACTGGGACTTTGTCTAAAAGACTATTATTACTTGTGAAGCAAACTTTACACTAAAACTCACCCTAAGACAGACAAGACAAAATTGTATAAAACAAAAATATATATTAGGACATGACCTAGATAGTACACTCCACCCCAGGAGCCCAGTATGCTTAGGGAGTATCATTAAATTGATTGAACTATCTAAAAACGAAGTCAGAATTACTGAACATATATTTTGAATATTCTGAAGAAAGTTGTGGGGAATACGCACATAAAAGATAGAAAATTTAGTTTGAGAAAATCTCACTTACCTTGAAAAGTTGTAACTTTTCCTTGGTTCTAGGCTTACATGTCTATCGCAGTATAAATTGAAAACAAGTATATCAGTTTCCAAAAGATATATGGACTTACAGATTTTACTGAAGGAAGACTTTTTATGCGCATATTCATAACAATAGGCATAAATGAACCAATAGCGCATTCGATCTCACTTATACCTTCGGGTTGGATGAACTTTTATCTCAATCCTAGCACAACGGTGAAACTTAGAGGACACTATGAAAGTTTGGCAATTGGACCAATTTTGGTAGAATTAACTAGCACATTGACATGTAAAATAACCCTGTCAAATAAAGCTAGTACCACTTCTAGCTTTTATGTAATAGTCTTATTATATACTGCATTATTAGAACTCACAAACCACTTTTACCACCTGATCTAATCTTTATATAAGCATACAATACTATATCACCCCTGGTGATAAGATACCAAACTTAGCATTGCATTTGCAAGCAAGGAAAAACAGTATTGAATCGCTTGAATTTAAAATTTTGATTATCTCAAAATCCCTATGAATTATAATTCCCAAGTAACCTTGCAGTTAATATTAAGTCTAAGAAACACATCTCGGATACCTAACCCATCAGCCTTTAATAATGACTGAAATATATGCCCAAAAACCGTATTGTGGCAAAAGTGCATCTAATTTGTATATAATAGTGATAAAGACAAAATTGATTAAAGTCTGTACGAACAAAACTATACTTTTCATACTTTTATTATGGAAACACAATAACAGTATATATTGTGATATGCCACAATTTCACCCATCAATGATTTTTATTTAAAGATCTAGTAATTACGCAAAAACCATTGCCTTCCCTTAAAGAAAATTTCAGTCAAAACAAAATTAAGTTTTACTTTCTTGCATATTGTACTCAGACTTCTTTAAAACTTTAAAAAAAAAAAAAAAAAAACTTCAAGCGAAAATTCCTTCAGAACTAAAATATAACCCAAATACCAATGCATCTTGTCAAACAAATGAATAACAGGTATATTACAATTCTAACCAAAGTAGATTTGAACTGTTATAACAACAACACAACTAATAATAATGCCATAAAATATTTAAGTTATAAACCATATGAACCAATTATAGCTCATACTATAAGAAGGGAACACTTTTGCTCTTCTTTCCTTACGCAATATTATATGCTGTACGCAATTTTTGATAAAACAGGGATAATTAAAAGTTTAAATAATAAAAACTCCCCTATATCTATTTTAAAAAGATGCCAAAACCTGTTTTAATTGCTAATTAAAAATAAGATTACAACTAAAAACCACATAAAAAAAAAATATATAAAAGTAAACTTACAGAAAATTCATGAAATTAACTAAATACTTTCCACGTGAGACCAATCCTAATATCACACATACCCTCTCACATATTAATAAATTGCAAGTGTTCAAAATAAACATGGTTGAAAGGAGATCTGATATAATACAGACAAGTTAAATACCCTTTCAAAATTAAAGAGTTTCAAACCAATTGGCTAATATTTTGACACTTTCATAGAGAATACAAAAGAGTAATTATAAAGTCTTACAATAAAGTCATGGACTAAAAGATAACTAACTAAGCGAGATGCTTCCGCTTACAAGTTTGGCCAAAGCAAAATCTGCGACAAAAAAAAAATAAAATATGTGCACAAGTCATTCCTTTACGCACAAATAAGCAACATAATGACTATCATCATAACAAAACGCAAACTTAATTAATACAAAGCCTATAATCCTGCACACGTACAGAATTCATATCTATATAACATTAAACATAAATTATAATATCAAATTTCAAGAGATATAAATCAAATCCAATAACAATCACTTGCATTTCCGTTTACCCTGTAAACTCGGGAACAATATAATAGCATGTTATTCTAATCTGATAACAGAGATATCATAATTTATGTAGAATTTTCCCACTCAAGGGTATATATCCAGTGGTAAAATTTACGTCTTCTCTCTTGACAGGGGGAGACCAACCATATACAATACATGTCGACTAAATAAGTCGATCCCTTCAAAAATATTTATACACAAAAATATATAATAAAAGGAAAATTGTATATGTATAAGTTTTGAATCTGTATAATCTAAACAGAGTCAAACGAGTAATACAAACTGTACAATTATACGCATGTCACTGCGTAACCCAATATATACAAAATTGAGTTAAAAGTTAAAATATCTAATACTTTTGTGTAAATCACGCAAGCATAAAAACATTATTAGACAACCTATATATAAATGCCTTGAATTGAGATGAACTTGATTAGTTATTAAACTTATAACCAATCTACATACAAAAAAAAATTATGTCAAAAACTTTAATTATAGTTAGAAACCGGAAACGCCCACTCAGGATCTAGCAGTAGCGAAAGTGGGATAATAAATAGATTTTGGAAAAATAAGTCAGTTTATCATAGAACTCCAAGCAGTGAAGACCTTAACTATTAGTGTAAGTGTACCAGTCAGAAAAATAGCTTTTGATTGTGGATATAAGCATCTAGTAAATAAACTTAACTGTTTAACAATGTATTCTAAGATAATATTAATAATACTAAGTATGTACTACTATAGTACAACAGCAGACACAATGACAGATTTGATACCCACTCACTATCAAAGTGGAGAATATATAGGCTACACAGCTGTAGCAATTCGATCCATTCAAGTTGATATATCTGTAGACAATACAGCGCCTGAAATAGCAATCTATGATGGCCTGAAGAATCAAGTAGACATTAGCTACGATGGACGCACATTCACTTCAGCACAAACTAAACTTATAGGCAAGTTATATACCAAAAAGATTAAGGACTTGCTTAATGACGTAATAAAACTTATTCGCGACATCAAGGAAGCTATTGAAACAATAACTCCTTTAATAAGTTCTAACCGCATTGAAGTGACTAATAACGTAAATAAGCTTTCTTATAAGCTAGATCATGATAAGTTTGACTTTACACAGTTATTGCTTGCGGAGATAGTACCACAAATTGTAAGTGGTATAATCCTTCATGCCAAAGCAGCTAACTTTGTGCAAACAGCAGAATACTCTTATGTTGATAGCTTGAGCAACTTAGCCATCACGAACTTAGAAGATCTTAAAGCAGACTTGAACTTCAGACTTACTCTAATTCAAGATCTTGCAAAGACAGACATCACAGACTCTATTAAAACTTTTGTAAGGCAAGAACTTAACTTGGACTATACTCATAATCTTGGATTAGAAGTCCAAAGTCGTTTAAGTGGTGGCACCACATCATTCACCACTATCCTATCCATGGAATTAAGTTCTGAGCCAATAAAAATCTACAGATACGCACCAATTCCTTTTGATGAGTGCTATATCGATTCCATTTATTACTTGGATAAAACCAAAAGAGTTTACAGACAATCTTATTATAACGCTTATCTACCGGTTGAAGCTGACCAGTGCCTTAAAGGACTACTTAGCGTTAATGAAACATTGATAACCAAACACTGCCCTTTGGCAAAACAGACTTATCCCTACACTCATGTGCAAGATGGAATTGTCTTTACTAGCTTGAGCGAAAATACTAATCGCAGTTTAGAGAATGCATCAATAACTATTACATCCACTCCTTTTATTATAACAGGAGGATCATATAATCTCACATTAGGAGATACAATAGCACAGTTCGCATTAGGATATGACCGACAGACCACGGCACGAACTTTACCATTTGCGTCAGAAGCACTGTGCCCACCAAAACCTAAAGAACCATTGACCATTAGAACTATCTTCGCTCATATAGAAGAAATAGCTATATACGTATCAATAACAATTATCATGGTTATAATATCAGACAGGATCACTACATTCCTAGTCAGACTCTTGAAAAGAATATTAAGAGCATTTCAGAGGAGTTTGCGTATACGCGGTAGAACGCTTGTCCCTCAACGACCAGACGCACATCATCATAACTTAACGGTAATCTACGGCCGGAGAGGTCACCCCGCCGCGCATACCGCTAGTTATCGACCTAGAAACTCAAACAGAATAGTTAGATAAATATACAAGTTAACATGTTTCCTATGACTTAACTTCTAAAGCATTCAGATGGAAAGACTAACGGACATTCCCAATGATATAAAAGACCTTGCCAAACGGAAAATATAATACTCTCGTAGTTACCTATACAATATTGTATTTGTATTCTTGTATATTTCTTATAAAAATCTCCACGTTATTATCATAGGAGTTATCTAAAAGGGTAATGATAGAAACGGTAAGAAAATAAACCACATATATAGTAACTATGATACCAAAAGAACATAGTATGTAATAGTATTACTCATTTTAATTGTTATAAAATAAGCAAGCTTTAAAACTAAGCTAAACGCTTCCTAAAGGTAACAATTTAATTTAATTATTATCACTATTAACGTGACAAACAAACAAGTAACGCTTATAGAGTAAGCTACGTAATTTTATACAATATTAAACCAGTAATTAACAAGTTATGTATGTTACTTAAAAATCTCTATATTTATTTTAACAAAAGTAGATAATCTTTAGAAAAGGTATAAAAATTTGACAAATATTTCTCTTTGGTGAAAATTATAAAGTTAAGACAATTTCGAAAACAGAATATAAACGTTCATTTAACAAAAATCGTTGGAAAACAAAATTGTGATAATAAGAAAGATTTCTGACAAGTTTTAACAAATTTAGTTAATATTTTTTTTTGGACTTAAGCTGTATATTGGCACATAAGAAAAATTCCGAGATCATTAAAAATAATTGAGCAATAAATGCAAAGACTTATATGTATATATACAGGCACACAGCTTATCAACGACTCTACTTGAATCAGGAAATTCTATTTGGCGGAAATAAAAAATTTTAGATTTAATTTTAATGACAGGCCTAAGAAAATTTTACCCCAAAACCTAAGTTTCACGGTTACTGTAGCAAGAATTAAAGGGATGTAAAGATCTATAGTTTTGAAGAGGAATGATATATATATTCTAAATTTTAATAAGTTAAATAATCTTCCTTAATGAAATTACCCGATCCATGGAACTACTTTAATTACTCAAATATTAAAATTTACAAACAGTCCTTACATATCTCTCTTATAAGTACTTGAATAAGCATATTTAAATAGCTTTGGCTAACGTCAGTCATTCAGTCTACTTAGATATTGGTTACAAAAATATATGCTATTTACAGGTCCTCTATATATATCACAGCACAATTAAAATTCACGATTAATGCACAGGGATGGATATAAATGAAAAGATCAGAGAAAAAGGTACTGAGGCGCAAGTTCGATTAAATATCTATATACATAACCCTTAAAGCTAACAAGAATGAATAAATTGTGATATAAGGCTGAAATTAAAATTGTAAGTATAATATTGAGGAAAGAAATTTAGTTCAACTAGGGCTAAAGTAATTGAGATTACACGAAGTTTTAAATTAGGGGAAATAAAATACAACCTTATACCAATATTTCCTTACATACTAGGTCCCTTACAAACTAACATGTAATGGTATAACAAAATAACAATGGTGTAAATTATTTGGTCTTGTACAGTATGAAAGTCATAACGTTTAATATTTTACTGAATAGTAATCACTATTTTGACTAGTTACATAAATTAAGAATCTTGTCACAGGTGTCTGAGCAGTCTTTGTCTAATAAAATTTACAATGTCTATGACCAAGCTAACATTCGCCACTTCAACGCGTACGCTTAGGGCCAGCAGAACCCCGTCGCCGAGGGACACCTTCAGCATCGGACTCCTCTCTGCTGTTATCCGACGAACGCACAATTGAGGTCAGGCTAGCAGTCTCTGAGGCAGTCTCTGGTGGAAGAGATGGGGTGGGAGTCTCGACTGTAAGACGCAGCCGCTCTAAACCTCCAACCACTCTCTCTGGCAATGGGAACCGAATCTCACTACCCATGGAACCGAATTGGCTGGATGGTATATCGATCTCGAACACGTTCACCAGAGGAAGGGTATTTTCCGCTTCCTAAAATAGGGAAGTAAATATTAGTGAAAATAGAAAATCTTAACAAATAATCAGGGAGAAATATAATAATGTCTACCCATATATACAATTGAGCAGCTTTGAAACTTTTAGAAAATTTTATTAATTCTGCTAAAGTCATGATGCTAACCAAGGGAACGGAAAATAGCACCCTGATTAAAATGACTTATTGTAAATACGCATAGCTAAAGTCACCAACTTCTTTACCTCACGACACGTAGCTTTGGCGACTAATAATATTAAACGAATGTAGCAAACTTACCGCTGAAAGGTCCGCTGCAGATGGGGAATCAATTCGACTCAAGCATAGGGATGAACTATAGCTGGATCCTTCTGCAGATCCTCCAGAATTGGGTGGGCTAAACCTTAGCATGTTTGTATAGTGTTCCTCCAGATTGACTGAGTTGGTCGCCTAAAATATAATAAATCTTATTAGTTTAATCGCAATATTAACAATGAGTCTAGGAAAATCAGGAAATGAGAATGCCTAAAATCCTGTAAAGCTATATGATTAGGTAGCAATTCAACCCACTTTATACTAGAATTAAAATCTTAGATCGGTTCAAAAATGCTTATGCAACCATACATTTTAAGATTAATATTCTACCAATAAAAAGAATTTTAGTTGCAAATACCTCTAGATACGTGTACAAATATGCGGTCTCTTTCTGAAAATTAATAGAAAACTAAAGCATGGATACTTACATGTAAACGCTCTGTTTGATCAACAATCAACGGCCGGAAGCCAGGACTTCCCGTCGAGGTTTCCAAGCCCACAGGCACATTTCTTCCAGTAATCCGATCCTCAGGGGCAGACAAACAGTGTACGGCAAACAGGCCAATCCTGGACCTCACTTCTGCTGGAGTCGATGGACTAGCAGAGGGAGCCTAAAACAAAAGGAAAACATTAAAGTCTTGATCCAACATTTGAACCCCAATGAGAAACGTGCGGCACGAGCAAACTCTTAACTTTCCCAGAGGGAAATAATATTAGGTTGCTACTTAAGATTTTAGTAAATGTTAACTGGTATCTCAACTTAATTGCGGTAACCGAGCGGATTTCTCTGGCGACATAAAACGACGACAAACGGTGAGCGATATATATGGAAGAGCCGAAAGTCAATGTTGAGGAAGTGAGAATAGGACAGAACAACCATACACCAACATGATGCTTTATTATACAAACCGGGTGGCTAGAAAAAAGAAAATTATACAAAACAAAAAAAAAGAAAATATACAACAGAAGAAAACTCACCTGTGTATCCGACAGAATATCATCAATCTCAGAGGACGCGGCTTCATACATGGTGTCCGACGGCTCCGCAGTTGGCGACATAGCCCCAGCTCCAGTCCTGTTAGTCCTGTTACTGCAGTGGAGAAGCTCAATGGTCCTGACGCCTATGTTTCGGAGGCGCGTACATACATCTCTTATCCAGCGAGCCAGCGACCTGTCTGAGGTGTTGTCAACACGTGTGAGAGTCTCAAGCCCTACAGCGCCGAAGAAGACCACTATAAGAGCACATGAAAACAAGCCAAACCCCAACAACATGTTAATTAAGCCATCCATGTTGAAGGTGTCCAGACTCGTCTTCTGGTCTCTCCCCAACTCGGCAGACCCAGAATCACCTCCGGCAACATCGTCACCAATGTCACCGCAGGAGTTCTGCATCACCGAATTGAGGAGAGACCAGATGATTTGTATCGTTCTACTAAGCATCAGTGAGAGATGCTCGTTGCCGAACATCTCCCCTTGATCCCTTTCGGACTCTACAGTACTTGTGCCCCCATAGTCATCGACATCAGCAAGGCTTGGCATCCCAGACTGGTCGCTGTACACTGAACTCGAGTCGTCTAAGGAGTTTTCAAGAAACGAGGAATTGGCGAGAGTGGCCGCAGCCGCCCTCATTGATTCCTCGAATCTTTCCTTAATATTCTGATGCGCGTCCAGGCTGTCAGGCACATACATTATGAGCGAATGTAAATTTAAAATAAGAGGACTATTGATTCTGAAAGGCAATATAGTGAAGTTGATTTTATGAAAAAGACTGTACACACGAATATTTTTTTTGTATTTTAAGCAACTATGGTTGAACCTCCTAACCATTAAAACTTTGATTTATCATCTAGAAGTAAAATTCTTTAAATTAAAGAATATGTAATTAATTTTACATGATTCAATGCTTGAAAATAGCTATCGTTAAGCTATTCAAACATTAAAAACTTTATTTTATTAGATTCAATTAAGTTAAAGAATATGTAATTAATTTTACATGATTCAACGCTTGAAAATAGCTATCGTTAAGCTATTCAAACATTAAAAACTTTATTTTATTAGATTCAATTAAGTTAAAGAATATGTAATTAATTTTACATGATTCAACGCTTGAAAATAGCTATCGTTAAGCTATTTAAACATTAAAACTTTGTTTTATTAGATTCAATTAAGTTAAAGAATATGTAATTAATTTTACATGATTCAACGCTTAAAAATAGCTATCGCTGAGCTATCAAAAACATATTCATTATGATGTATCAAGCAATTAAAAACTTATGTACTAGCTAAATCTGAATATCTTCAATGATGTTTTAAAAACACTTTAGATAAAGCTAGCTAAATATAATTTTTGTAAGCGACCATTTTTTTTATATATAATATGGTTGAGTTACTCGTAACGTAAATAATCTATCAATTAACGTCATTATAATTGAATTACGTAAAAAGAAAATCTTATTTTTAAAACCTATAGTAAAGTTGTTTTAGAAGATTTGAATCAGGACTCAAATAAGTTTTGATTATACAAAGGGAACGCTGTAATCAAAAGTTAAAACGAGTAGAATGATGGAATATATCTGTGTCATTATAAGTTTTGTTTACGATGAACGAATTTAACTTTTTGCAGACGGAAAACGTAAACAAAACAAGGTACGTCAATTTACTTGCTGACTCAGACATGTCCTATCAAAACTACAAATATTATATAGAACAAAATTGTCATATATTGAAGATGTACCCATATTGCTTCAAACCCACTTTCGTTTAAAAATACAGTGATAAAGGTCTTATCGACGAAGAAAAATAAGATTCTTGGGTCTTAAATAATGGCTAACGAATGCAATAATGAGCACATCAACAATCTATAACATAAAAACATTCATATAAAACAAACGAGTTACTATATTTTATCACTTTTATATAAATTCTCTTGGAATTTAGCGGTAAAATTAAAACACTCGAACGCAAGCTCCGCTCGCAAAGACAATTATTATATAAATGAGCATAATTACTGGGCCGCCAGCTTTTTATAACCTCGCTCAAATCCAACCCCTATCACTTTTGACCGCCCAAACATAAACAAAGGGTTGACAACTTATTGTTACGTAAAATTTAATTAAGGACGTCGAACGATATATTTTATAGATATTACGTTTAAAAGGTACACTTAATAGCGACGTAATGTAAGATATTAGTCTTTAAGATGATTAAAATTTATTCATGTTAGAAATAACATAAATACAGCTAATACCAACAATGGTATAAACCATATGTACATATACAAAATATACAAACAAAGGGTTACCAACTTTTGTTAGTAAAATCTTATATTTTTACATATATACGAGTAATGTAACCAAAGAAAATAATACGATATGTAAATACTAATTGTACTTATACATTTTTATATAAAATGTTGTTTATATTCAGGAAACAGTTATATTTAACAGAAATAGAGATAACTAACCAATCCATTATAGGTCTATCTGTAACGAAAGAATTTCTAGAATATCCCAGGGATAAAAGGGTTAATAAAAGATTATTAAAACTTCTTTTGTTTAGATTACCATAGCCAGGATACCCCAAGGAACCGGTTGGAGCACGCGCACTAACTCTTTTTAGGATCTACCATGGACCAGCCTGGAGATAACCTAGATGATCATGGAGTATTGGAGCCCTATCACCACCCTACCTTGGACGGATTGCGGTTGTGTTCCTGTCAACACCTTGACACAATAGACGAGAACAACAACATCATCACCACACCTGAGTACGATGGATTCTCAGAGAACCTGTCCATCACCATCAGGAATTTCTTGTTAAATACAGCCCTGACTACCAGAGAAGATAGTAGAGTGGAGACCGATAGTGACACCAGCTCCAGCAGCACACTGTCCCTCTCTACCGATGACCTCAACCAACTCTACTATGACCTGGAAAATCACTCAATCACCTTGGACGAGAATGGAAACGAGGTAGCACAAGTGGACGCCCTTGGCTACATATCTACCTCACCCCCAACCTCAACCTACACTTCGAACGAGAGCACTTCACCACCTAGTTCATCATCAGAAGAAGCTGAACTATCCAGAACAACCAATGCAAAAACATTTATTGATGTGACAAAGTTAGATAAAACTAAACCCCTCAAGAAAAGAATGTATTCTATTTGGGAGGTTTATCATCTTGTATACCCAGCTATGAAGATACGCAAATCATATTTTCTTAACGGAAAGCGTATTTAACTTAGCTTGGAATACATTTATAGTTTATTATATATGCCTATATACTGGGACTACTAAACTTTTTCTTTTTCTCTTTTTTCTTTTTTAACAACTTACCCCCATTGGAGATGCGATCCTCAATTTTCAAATTCTTTGAACGTACATATGAGACTTTTACAGAAATGCTTCGCATCCACAACTATCTATCTATGCTTGATATAAAATCAACACTATATAGATCATATTATGAACCTTTGATTGACACGTGCCCTGCAATTAACTAGTAGCACTCAGGGGCAAGACACAATTACTTTAGCTAGGCCCAAGGCATTATTTGTATCAATTTATGCACTCATAGGCCTGTTTCTACCTATATGACACCATATATGGGTAACGAAAGCCTATTCATGGTAATCTGTATGTGATTTGCTAATAGTATATGTTTATTAAAGATATTATGTTTATAGTTAATGTAATCATATAAACATCCAGTACATATATGTATGCCTACAACTATGCCTGATTTACGTCACATATTAACACACAGATATTTAATTGCACAGACAAACACTAAAATCCTGGTCCAGAGCTAATGTTATAGCATGTACCTCTTGAATTTATTCAGTTATTTACTAACTCTCCTACCATCAACTTCTCTTTCTGGCTTTAAAAAGGTAATGACTTAGTTGTTTGGCATGCATTGTAGTTTAAATTTAGGCCCCTTAGTACTTAGCATGAATTGAGCTCAGGCCTTATGTTAGAACTCTAACACTTAGCACAATTCACTGCTTGGGACTTAGGGCATATTTCTGTCCTACTCTACTTATAATCTTAACACTTATCCTGTAAATATTTCCATACTTAACTTATGCACTTGTGATATAAATACACTTTATAAAAACATTTTTCCTTCCTTAATACTTAATATACTTATATGATTCTGATCGAATATAAAAACCAACCATTTATTCTTAGGTTAAAGCAACATAATACTTCGCGTGGGTCTTTTGTTGAGCTTCCACCAGCTCAACCAAATTCGTATTATACTTGTGGGAATAGAGGGTTAAGCATTCTAAACAAACGAACCGACGATGAGAATGTCTATGTGTATTGCATTAAAATTAGGTTTTAGTAGTACTCATAGAAGAGCGGTCTCCATACCTAAATATGGACAAACGCCCCATTCGCACACACAAGTTCAACATTTGTTGCTAGATGTCACTAAAAACTTGATAATTTTGATTTGCAACAAAGTATTCACATCATTAGGAAAATGTCTTATTAATCACAAATAACTAGGTTTAAAAATGCAGTAGTGTAAATCGAAAAAGATGATTATGAATATAATTGTATAGTCAGGAGCCTAGTTGTGAATAATTGATAATGGCAGTTTTAAATACTTCACTTCAGTTTAGACAGAAATGGCAATTTTACACAAAAATTGTCCCTTTCTTTTTCAAAAAGCAGAAGAAAGCATTAAACAGCTGAAATTAGAAAGCAAAGTTTAATGAAATTATTTTTGTCTGCAACGCTCTAGGTCTTTGCAATTGGAAATCAAATAGTAAGCTCTTTATACATCTATACTATAAATTTATTGATAAGACAATGTCTGATACCCCTTAGATAGATCATAATTAGTGGTTGAAACGTTTGGATACTCAACTAAATGAACCAACCAATTAATATTCAATAAAAGTTCCCATAATTAATTGTTAAGCCTATGAATAAAAAACCGTTATAATAAGACTTTGGTTACTGGTGTTATAAACATTCAAATGTCCCCTCTCTTCCTGATAATAATCCCTCAGGTGATTCACCTTCTTGGGTAATGGGTAATTTTGTGCATCATCATTGGAAATAACACCTTAACTTTCTACTATTATGAACCTAGTGTGAATTCTCAAGTTGAATGTGGATGTTGAATATATAATCAAAAAATCAAAAGAAAGTATTCAACATTCATTTCAAATAGAGTAGGATACATACACACACCAAAAACAAGGATTAATTTATACATACCACAGTTATGGAATCTTGACGACGAAGATTTTTTTATCCAATCTTGACAAGTGAGGTATTTTTGGAAAGAGGAATATATATAGAAAATGCCTATGAAAATTAGAAAATCCGCAGAAATCATATTTGCAAGTTATTTGCAAAAATCTGCAATGCTAATTTGCAAAATTAATTTCATGCCTTAAATGACTTATTTAGAAAAAATCTTTTTATGAAATGTGTTTATTTATAAGTTTAGAACATACTTAGGGCAAAAAAAATTTCTTTTGTGTTACTTTTTTCACCTTATATATGAAAAAAGCAGTTTCTCACATTTTATGATAAAAAAAGGTATAGGAACAAAAAATATGATTTTTCTTGATGTAAAAACAATAATTGGCATAAAATCTATTATCCTAAATGTAAAAATCAGATATAGAATCCTCTTTAGAGCAAAAATAGTGCAAAAAGTAACCAAGACATTTTTGCAAAGCATGAAAATCTGAAGAAAATAGTTCTTTTTGATTTTGATATACATATCAGATAAATGTATATAAAATTAGTGATCAAAAACTATAAAAACAAGTTATAACTTTTTCAACCCTATCATTGATTAAAATGCACTTTTAGGTTTACTTATTACCAAAGTAGCACATAAAAACTCTTTTTATTAAGTTATTGAACATAATAAATTCAAATCAACAATTAGGCGTTTTTTATAATGCAGTAGACCATTTTGTAGTTGGTTTTTTGACATTTATTTTGTTTAATTACATCATAAAAAGAGTTTTTATGCACTACTTCGGTAATTCTTAAACCTAAAAGTGCAATTTAATCAATGACAGTGTTGAAAAAACTTATAACATGTTTTATAGTTTTTAATCACTAATTTTATATACATTTATCTGATATGTATATCAAAAGCAAAAAGAACTATTTTCTTCAGATTTTCATACTTTGCAAAAATGTCTTGGTTACTTTTTGCACTATATTAGCTCTAAAAAAGGATTCTAATTTTGATTTTTACATTTAGGATGATAGATTTTATGCCAATTATTGTGTTTACATCAAGAAAAATCATATTTTTTGTTCCTATACCTTTTTTTATCATAAAATGTGAGAAACTGCTTTTTTCATATAAAAGGTGAAAAAAGTAACACTAAAGAAATTTTTTTTGCCCTAAGTATGTTCTAAACTTATAAATTAACACTTTTCATAAAAAGATTTTTTCTAAATAAGTCATTTAAGGCATGAAATTAATTTTGCAAATTAGCATTGCAGATTTTTGCAAATAACTTGCAAATATGATTTCTGCGGATTTTCTAATTTTCATAGGCGTTTTCTATATATATTCCTCTTTCCAAAAATACCTCACTTGTCAAGATTGGATAAAAAAATCTTTGTCCTTGAGATTCCATAACTGTGTATACTTTAGTAGCTTAGCAAGTTCAATAAATAGTTGCAAATAACTAACTAGTGGTTACCTAAAATAGCGAACCTAATCAGTTCAGTATTTATTGAGATCTTAAGCTTCAGACAAAATAAAA
Source organism: Acartia tonsa (assembly GCF_053477335.1). NCBI lineage: Eukaryota > Metazoa > Arthropoda > Copepoda > Calanoida > Acartiidae > Acartia > Acartia tonsa. Next base: position 7,203,475 of record NC_137266.1, on the reverse strand, counting down.
ACTTACTGCTTTATATAATAAGATTAAAACTGACACACAAAATTAAACATGTTGTTCTATGATAGCTAAGCAATAACAAATAAACAAACATTGAGAAAAAAAAAGAATAGAGGGGACACAAGCTATATAAAACAATACCCACGGGGTTGAAACCTTGTACCAATGTTAAATTTGGTCTTTGGATATCAGCAAATAGCGTCAGAAATATAACCACAGTTAAGACGCTACAAAAGAGCAAAAAGTAATCTTCTAGCAGACGAAAAGAATCCCACAACTTGGGCCAGGTAGTTGTCTGGCCTATACTTCTATACTTATACATTTATTAAACAAACAATCAGAAGCCATCGTTGAATATAAATGTTTTAAACTTATAAAAATATCCTAGATCAGAGAATCTAAACACGAACGATTTCAGACTCCTATGTTAAATACTGGGACTTACAAACGGACAAGCTGTGTGTTGTAGAGTAGCTGCGACTGTGAAAATGATAAAGAAATAGAGAGATTATTTGTCAGAGGGGTGAAGGCAGATAAAAAGGTATTGATGGAGTAAAAATAAAATTGATAAAAATGCTTCAGATGTAAACGTAAAAATCATTATCATTTGGTAAATCAAGTATGACAAAATTCATGAAAGCGAATATTTACAAATATAATAGTGGTACAAGAAGAAAATTGAAAATAAGGGAAAATAGAGTGTAGTTTAAAACTAATTTGTCTTAAAATTGGCAGTGATGCTATTATGCCAATTTCATTATTTGTAATGGTCCTAGGAATCAATTTTAATAACCAAGTCATTACAACAACAATAGATGTATTAAGTATAAAAGTATAACCCAGACAACTACCTGGATCCAGTCTTGCTGACCTTTTTGGCTGCTAGCAAATCCCTTTATGCTCTTTTGTAGCAACTTTGCTGTGTTAACATTCCCGACGCTATTGGATGATATTCGAAGACCCAATTGAAAGTCGACACAGAGTCCACAGGGTGGGGAATTACAGTTATTTACCCCCTTCCAAATTTATTGCTTTACTTTAGTAGGAGTAAGGATATCTTTAAAGTTTTATGGTAAATTCACTGAGTGAAAAGTCTTTGATACTTCCCAGCTATTTATTGAAATATATTTCGGTTGACATTGCACCCTCTTCAGTCTTAAGTTTAGTTGGCGGATGTTAAAGCAAAAAAGATAAAAAGTGAAATAAAAAGATTTAAAAGTATCGAGATAGTTTCAAATCTATAAAAAATAATCTTAACTGAAACAAATTGAGAATGCATGGCCCTGCCCTAGATATACCACACTTTTCTGGGATCTTGCTGAGTCAAGTATCAACTGTTGGGAATATCAAAGGATGACTCCATGCAAAATTTGAGCCGGATCCGGCCAAAACCGGCCGTGAATTTTATAAAAAACCGGTTTTTTCCGGTTTTTAGGGGGTATCTGTAAATCGATTCAGCTGGAGCAAAACCGGTTGGAGGTACAAAAAATTTTACTTCACATGAAATTTAGCCAATGCAATTGCCTACAAAAATGTAATTCATCATCAACTTGATTGGACAACTCTTTCCCCTCCTAAATGTCCATTAAAACCTCGGAAACGGCAAAAATCGCCAAAAATCACGCCTTCGGCGTCGAATAACGGCTAAACGGTCAGTCGGAGGCGAATGAAACATAAATAAAGAAATGTCCGCCTCAAAAAGTTGTTCAATATCAAAGAGATGCTTGAAGTCTCTAAAACGACTCCTTCCCCTCCTTTAAGGGGAAAAACTGAAAAAACGTCATTTTCAAAAGTATGCCCACTTCGTGGGTGTGGGGGGCACTGAACCCGTCACCCCAGGGTCACCAAATATAAATTCTAGGCGGCTCACATTGCTGAATTTTCACCAAGTGAAAGTCTTGTGTCATTATCTCTTATGAGAAAAAAGTTATTAATGAATTAAAATTTCAAATTGTGATTTTTTGATGGATTTCTTTGATGAAATGACAGGCCGGTCAATTTTTAGGCCATTTTTTGCGGTTTTTGGGCCGTCACGCCCAAACGGTTTGAGATAATCTCACGGGACCTTTTGCCCAACCTAAGTCTGGTTATTTGTGAGGTCTAAGAAAAAAAAATCCCGGATTGGATGAAGCCCGACGTCGCTGCGCGCCGTCAAAAATCGCTGGTCGGCTCATTTTGCCCCCTCAAACCCTCACCTCGTGCCATTTTTCTGTGTAAAGATTATAATTATAATCTTTTGCGTAAGTCTGATTTTTTTCCCTAGACCTCACAAATAACCAGACTTAGGTATATCTACCCTGCCCTGAAAGGAGAATAATGGTTGACAGATGCAGAATATATTTACTTCATGTTTTGTGGAGTATCATCATTTCTACAAAGTGTGTCATATAACAAATCACTATAATTGCTAATAAAAGCCAAATAACAAATTGCCACTAAACCTTTGATTTTACTTCATCATAGATAACAACCTTTAAAATTAAAAGCGAAGCTTTTCTATAATTAGGTTAAATCTGTCCATACATTCAGAAAGGTAAGTTTAGGCCTGTTAGAATTGTTTTATCCATTTCATACTTTGCATGATGATTCCAGTAAGATTTAGAAAGCGAAGCAACTCTATAATCAGTACTAGAAAGTCCATTTAAATCTCATAATCATTTTTTACATGCTGACAACAATTTTTTATACGAAATATTATCATATTAATCCTAATTTTGGAACAATGATCTTTTTTGACAAAAACTTTTGCTGAAGTTCCATTATGTGGAGGTGATTGTACACCTTGTTTTGTTCTCTCAACTATCAACTGTAGAGTAAGTCAGGGAGGGAGGGGACATTGGACTGTAAATTATATCATCAAAAGTATTAAGACATCCATATATTATCCGTTACCTTAAAAACGTTGGGTACTATTATTGAATTTAATTGGTGGATACGATATAGTGGTATCCAAACTACTAAATATTAATCTACAAAGAAGTAAGTTGGGGATGTTTATCATTTTCGTTCATTGTCTTATCCCTTTATTTCCCTGATAGTAAGTAGTGTGAAGTTCAAATACTTGTTCAACAATATATAAGACTAGGTAGAATATGCAAAATTATAATATAGAATTATGTATGTAGATCTCACCACTTAATATGATACAAACAGATTTAAAACAGCCTAAAGCATTTAAAAATTCAAGCTTTTGGGATTCATATCAGTTTGCAATTGCAATTTTTCTCCTCTTAGAGCCATTAATTTTTTAGTATGGATTTTTTTAAAAACACTTTTCACACATCAATAGGTTAACACTCTTACCCTATTTTCAGCATTCTAAATGAATTAATCTCCTGTTTTAAAGATTTGCATAATTAGTAATTACATACAATATAATATACATAGTTGTCTATCTATTATATATTCTGTCCTTAATCTTATCTGTTAGATAACAATTCAAATTGCATTTCAAATAATGCATAAAAATTAGACATTATTATATCAAAGAGGGAGGGGACATTGGACTGTTTATTACACTAGTCCTAAAATTTTTATAATAACGTTTTCTTATTAGTTCACTTAACAACTTTGTGGACCATATTAAATTATGCTTGGTTGCTTTGAAGTTGAATGACCAAACGTTTCAACCACTAATTGTAATGTACAAAAGGTAAAATTTGTGTATCATTATTAGGGATGTACATCAATTTACAGGCCATTGTCTTATCCCTTCAGATCCCAGTGATTATTAGACAAATAACATCTTATATGCTTCGCTTCTGTGTATAAATCATTTGCTTTTACAATATAAATGTTTTCAAAGTAATTAATTTATAAAATTTTCTGAACCAAAATTTTAAATTAATTTTTTAAGAAAGATAAAAATTAGAACATTTAGGTCATTATTTAGTTTAGTTCATTTTAAAAGAGTAGGTTCCAAAAAGAAGATTTTAAATAGATTTCTAAAAATATTTTCTCAGCTTTTTTTAATAGTTTTGAATAAACTATGAAACATAGAATATTCATTTGATTATAATATTTTTAAAAATTTCTGCTAATGATATTTTTTGTAAACTCAAACAAATCATTTTATTTTCTTCATATATTACATCCTTATATAAAAGTAACATGATCTGTGTCTGTATGTACAGAAGAATCTCACAATTTTGATAAAATGATTATTTTTCTCGTATTAACTCAATTCCGATGGATAGGAACCGGTTCTCATCCATACGAAAAAACTATGTCTAGCATCGTATTATATCCAGCTTTCTACGAATATAGAAATGTACAATCATAAGATTAAAACCAGTTTTTTTAGCCGGTGCCTTCGGCACCACGGGGCTAAAAAAACTAGTTTTAATCTTATAATTGTACATTCTATATCCGCGGAAAGCCGTTTATAATACGATACGAGAAATAACTATTCTTAAACAGTTGAATAACTTCAATGAAAATACCCTTTATAAAGTGTAAACTACAATAAATGTATAAGTATAGATGTATAACCCAGACAACTACCTGGCCCACGTGGTGGGGATCTTTTTTTGTCTGCTCTTTTGTAGTGACTTGGCTATATCTATATTTCTGAGGCTATTGGCTGATATTCAAAGACCTAATTGATAGTCGACATAGGGTCCCCATCCCGTGGGTACAGTTACATAAAGCTCGTGCCCCCTCTTTTTTTTACTTCAATCTAACTACAAACTAATGAGTAAAACTTCCTATTTTTACACTTTCTTCTAGTTGTTGAAACTTTTAAGACAAAAACAAACAAAAATGCGAAGAGTAACAACATTCTTCAACAAATTTACAAAAATAACTTTCAATTTCAAATAATAAAACAAGGACAATTATATTCTGAAGTAGCTAGGAATAGAAATAGAAGAGTAGAAGAATATTCTGAACCCTTTTTTCGTCAAGAGAGAACATTCCTAGCAGACAAAAGTATTGTTTACTTTCGACTCAAGCTGATGTGGATTCTTAAAAAATGATATACTCGCTATTCGATAGTGAGGCAAAATTATTTTTGTGAAAAATCATCCAAAAGCACATTAAAAATCTACAAAAATTAAACAAAATCATATGTTAATAACCCTCTTAAGATTTTATTTCATTTTTGTAAATTTTTTTATTCGATTTTGGAGGATTTTTCACAAAAATAATTTTGCCTCACCAGCGAGTTGCCAGCCTAACTTTTTTTTTAAGAATCCAACTTTGTTTCAAGCTTTCAAATTGTAAACGAAATTTTTGGGCAATTAATTCTGATTCCGCAAAGCTTTCTACTAAGAAAATATACTGTTAACAGCGGACTTTTATGTATGTATGAAATGAAAAAAAACATGCCTTCGTAGGAAAATGTGTACATAATTTCAACCAATGAGATCCAATGTAAATTCCGATGCGATTCTCCTATTGGCTCAATCAGACATTCCCTCTCTTTCTTAGTACCTTTATTTAGCTAGGTATCAAATTTATCTTTCAAAATTATATTATAATTGGCAGTTCTGGTCAATAAATCATTGAATTTCTCCTAAATGTCTGATTTGATGTTTGACACATTATGATATTTTACTAATAACAGCATGGTATTAGATGGATTGACGTATTTACAGACGGACACCTAGTATAGGATGACTTTGCTACTAAAACCATGTATAAAACCATTGATTTTTCTCTATTTTTATTCTAAAAAGATAAATTCTTTCTGGTATAAAGATTATGAAAATGATATGCAAATGTTAAAAAGGTTTTATCTTAAAATAGATTCTACTTGCAAATTTTTTTTTTAAAACCTAGAAATTTATATTTTCATTAGAGGTCACTAGAGGCACTTGACGTGGTAAGTGATTGAATTCACCCGCCACCCCCCAAAAAAAGAAAAAAAAATAGGGGGAGAGGGAATTATTTTCTAAGGGCAATTCTGTTTGAATTGTGGTGGTACCATCTGCCAAAATAGTTATAAACCTTCACAGGACCTACCCTGTAAAGGAGAACCATATTGGTTCAGTTGTTAGTGAGATCCTTAGGAAAAATCTATCATTAATTTTACAAAACTATGAATTTTATACTATTATGCAATAACAAAATATTTTCCCTTATTTAAATTAAAAATTTTAACCTACAGAAAACTTCACTTACATCATTAAATTGTGTATTAAATTTTCAACATTAAATAGAAATATGGATAGATATTTAAAATGATTTAAAAGATACTATAAACCCTCTTTGAGTTTTGGCGTTATCTTGAACTTTTGGTAAACACCCCCCCTCCCCCCTCCCTCCCCAATCAAACAAAACTACTACTAGGGGGCCGAGCGCCCGCGGCTAGGCAGGCTAGGTGGCCGAGCACTCGTCTAAGCGGTCCAGATGCCGAGCGCCACGGCCAGAGATATAGTTTATACTTTTGTTAGAAGGGGGAAACTAAATTTACAAAATTGAGAGAAAAAAAAATCCTAAGAGGATAATACCCGATTTTTCTTTCTTATTAAGAATTCTGGTGATCAATCAACAGACAGAGTCTTTTGATTTATAGAGTAGCTACGTCACTAAAAGTTTTTATGTTAGAAAACTGTGTCAAATACCATTGGAAAACGTGTCAAAATACTGATCACTCCTTTCTTTTAATGAATCAAGACAAAGTTTTGCATTAACAAGGTATGGAGGATTCATTGGGCTTTAACTTATATTGGCACCAAAACTTTTGTTACCATGATTTCTTATTTGTTGGTTCAAAGTTGTGAACTCTTATTCAATTTAATTGGTTGGTTATAAACTATCAGTGTTCAAAATTAAACTGTGATAAAGAACGTTCTGAACGAAATTGAGGGGGGATGGTGCCAATTTTTGATTATTTTAAAATTATATATTTGATCCCCCCTACAAAACTAATAGTTTTAACTTAATGTTTACCTCAGCAAAACCCCTTTGACAACACTTACAAAATTTCTCGCAAGCTCTTTGGTTTCTACAAATTTTCATATCCAAAATGTTAGTGTTCATATTCCCTCCTACATACATTACATATATACTTTATTACCAGAAGTAAAAAATTTTGGGAGGGGTAAAAATATCCCCCCTTCCCCACCAAATGATAAACTGTGATAGTCCTGATTGAAGCTTCACAACTTTGTCTTGATTCCATACCAGATAGATGTGTGGGGAAATAGAAAATAAAAGTGTTGTCAAACTATTTTGTTTATCTTTAATCATGTTCAGGAAGAAGGTACTTGTCAGGGAGTGAGGGAGGGATGGGACATTGAGCTGTTTATTGCGCTAGTCCCCAAAGTTTTATAAGTCTTATTAGTTAGCTTAGCAACTTTGGGGACTTTTATTGATTTTTGATTATTCAACTAAATTAAGTGTCCAAACGCTTTAACCGCTAATTGTAATTTTAAAAATTTTGCGCATTAACATTGGGGATGTACATTAATTTATCAGCCATTGTCTTATCCCTTAAGATCCCTGAGATGCTTGTCCACTTTCTTGTTCCACCAACATTTCAACAACAACATAAACATTAGTTTAGTTTTCAAAATCAAAGCTTTTATTTTAGGGTCTACTTGTCATTGTGTCCATTTTTCAAATTAAGAGGTAAGGGGGGGGGGGGGATTCCGTCCTCGATTAACCGCCTGGAGGGAAACCGCTGAAAGGCCTCTTTCGAAAAAATTTCTGTCCGTTTGGATGTAACTAAGTATGAATTAAGATTTGCAACAATCCATGTTACAAAACTACTATATAATTATACTGTTCATACGTCAATTCCACGTCTTTATTATTTAAGAAATTTAATTTGATCTAAAGAAAAATTTAATTAAAGATTATATTCTTTGAATAATCCATCAGAAATTTATGAGTTACAAATGTATTCAAATTTTATTAACAAAATATATGTAAAAATTGCTAATAATATAAAATTTGTCAAATATAGAGCTTCGCTTTTAAGAAAGACATTTCTTCATCATTTAAAGTGCAAATTCTACACAATAAAAATGCATTTTGTTTTCTGTTTTATTATGTTAAAATCTCATAAAACAAAAGAATGTCCATTGTTTTTTTTCTTGAATGTTTCAATTTGTTAATAAAAACGATGCTTTTCTTCATATTATGTCTCTTTGCCACAAAAGCGCTAAGCATCAGTTAACATTAAGCTAGAAAAAAAATTTAGTCGAGTGATCGAAAGGGATAAGACAATGACCGATAAATTGATACACAAAATTACCCTTTCTATAGATCACAATTGGTGGTTTTATCATTTGACCACTTAACTTAATGAACCGAAATTCATTAAAGTCCCCAAGATTGTTAAGAAAACAAATAAGTAAATATTATTATAGAACTTTGGGGACTAGTGTAAAAAAAACAGCTCAATGTCCCCGCCCTCCCTAATAAAACCCCATCATATGACCTAGATATTACATGTATATGCAAGTCTTAACTGATTTTTATTCAGAATCCGTATGTCAATACTGTTAAGTACACAGGAGATATATAATTATCCAAAAGAAGGGAAAAAATAAGAAAAGTACAAATACATTGATTATAAATAAGTCCATCAAGATTTAATTCAAAAAATAAAGATTGTATTTTTAAAATTGCTTTTTATAGGTTAGGTTAGGTTATGTTGGGTTAAGTTATTGGCCCCGCAGTGTTAGAGCCCCCCGCAGGGGCTAGAAATAGGAAAAAGCTACTGTGAAAAATATGAAGAATCGCCCCTTAAGGTTCGCTGCCACGAAAAGGAATATACCCATAAAAAGTAGAGGGCTTAATTCCCACCTCTCCTCCTTTAAACAAATTTCTATAATGGCGTCTAGGGGCTGAGCCGTTTGAGTTTATTATTCCGAGTACGTATCTCTGACAGCAATTACGTGGTTACATTATTGAAGAGTCTCAACGTGGTGTGGCTACACTTTCGCACATGTTTTGCACCAGCAAATCTTCAGAACTGCATTCTATTATTTTAGCCCTTAAGTTTTGCTTACTCTTTATGATTAACACCCCTTCTAAGTTTATTTTTAGTACTTTCCCAAAATTTGGCTTTTTAGCACCAATGAACCCTTTCCCTCCTTATTTCTAAAAGTATTTTTTTTTTAAAGAAGGGTTATTTTTTTTCTTGCAATAGATCCCAACCATGCGGGGCAAGTATCCGATATAGGGTCGTAATCAATAATCAACACATGATTCTTTGTTTTGTGTAAGAGCAGTAAATTTTATTTATTTTTGAGAATTTAAAACGCCATGAGAATATAATAACATGCGTAAATGAATGAACACCATCTTAACACACGTTTGATAATTCTTCAATCTCACATCAATTCTTGGCTGGATCTTTAAATCATTTTAGTGGTGAGCCAGGTCGGTGTGAGCCAAATTTCAGCCAATCACAGCACGGCATTTCATAAAATGCTGTGCTCCCATTGGTGGAAAGTTGGCTCACCCCGATCTGGCTCACCACTAAAATGATTTAAAGATCCAGCTCTTGTGTCTCAACCAGGGATCTTAATGGATAAGACATTGGATGAAAATTATTTGTAAAAGTTACCATCCATTGTAGATTAAAATTATTGGTTGTAAAGTTTGGGCACTTTTAGTTTGGAACCAACTAACTAAAGTTCAATAAATGTACCCAAAGTTTTTGCGTCAACAAATAAAAAACGGTGTTTAAAAATCTTCGAGTACCCTTACATTTTCAGCCCAATGTCCCCTCCCTCTCTCCCTGGTCTCAACACATTACCAATGCAATGCAATGCAATGAAAGTAAAACAATAGAAAATAAAATAGATAAGTAGAATTTAAAATAGAATAAACAGAGGCTAGTAATTAATTGGGTAATTAAATATGGCAGCAATTAAAATTTTCCAGGCCCAAGACAGTCTACTATTTTTTTCATCCCCAAATGTCAATTTTATAGATATCCTATTATATTAAGTAGCAAGTTTTTCGATTTCGATTAAGATTTCGATAACTACTGAAGCGATTTAGATCTTCAGTTTAAATATGCTTCTCATGGGTCCTGGGAAGGTTTTATGCTGTTTTAAGATTTAAGTCTTGGGAGTTCCAGGCTGTTTTTTTACCAATCGCTACCCCTTCAAATACAGAGCCCATAGATGCTTATGACGCAACCATATAAAAAAAAATCCAGAAATAAGAAAAACTAAAAAATTTTATTTCTTATTTTTTGGATTGTAAGTAGAATTTGATATGCTAAAATCACTCACTTTCAATCTACTATTATGAAGATTAATATACATTTTGTACTTTAGTTCTACAATCCTTCTTTTAATGTATTCTTTACACTTCTGTAAGCATTATCAAAGAAATTCTAGACTACAGACAATATTTTTCGTAGCGCAGCTAGCTACTCTATATACAGTGCAAATAAGTCTCTTCACATCAATATTAAAGTCTGAAGCCATATTAGAAAGAAAACAAATTGACCCATCCCTTTAATTTTTTTAATCAAAAGAAAAGGGAAAAATCGGGAATGGTCACTTTCGTAACATCGCCCCATAAGGGGCGATTCGTCGTATTTTTAAAATGGCTTTTTATAGGTTATTTTAGGTTAGGTTAGGTTATATTGGGTTAGGTGATTGCCCCACAGGGTTAGGTAAATGGCCCCGCAGGGTTAGAGCCCCCCGCAGGGGCTAGAAATGGAAGAAAACCTACTGTCAAAAATACGAAGAATTGCGCCATAAGGAGCGATGTTACGAAAGGGACTATACCCGAAAAATCTTCTAGATGCAATTTTTCTTGGGATTTACTCTCTCTAAAATTATGTGAAATCTTCATGTGATTAAAGGGGTTAGTATTATATTATACTTTTTTCATATTGCCATTGCTGCGCTACATATGGAATTATTCTTGTTTTGTCAAGCTTGATTTAACCCTTTATAGTTGCGAATTAGTATGAATAAAAATAAATACATATGTATAAAGACAATTGATTTTTTAAGCTACATTTTGTAATTTTTTCCTGTAAAATATATTTCAATATGCTGTTATGTGTGAATAGCTTAAAATTTAATAAACTGATTGAGTTCTTCATTTTATAAAAGCTTCCCATAGGTCCCGTGATATTTCTATGCTATTTAATTTTATGATTGAAGTCTTGGGATAGTTTGAGGCTATTTTTCTTACCATTTGAATACGGAGCTGCTAGGGGCGCAGCCACTTGTTAAAAACAGTGTTAGGTCAATACCTTTAACAATCTATGATTTTCACTCAAAATACAAAATTTTTTGACCTCCGTGTTTACTAAAACAGAAAAAATGTATCAAACATTTTTTTAAGGTCAAACTGACATAAATTACTAAAAATAAGAATTTATAAATTTTGTTGAATTGAACCAACTCCCTGAAAGATATTCAGTGCAAGCTTTCAATAAGATTTGAATTGACAGTCTCAAGAAGACCTTTTCTCCACGGAATAAGATAACTCTTAAAATTAAAAAAAGACATTCCAGGGCGAAAAAAAAAAATATTTACAGACATTTTACAACCCTAAATATAGTTAAAAACATTCCCAGGACATAAAAGAAGCTCCTCTGTAAAGGAAAACCATATCAGTCCAGCATTAAGTAATATCTTTTAGTGCATAAATTCTGACAGACAAACATCTTGTTACGGTTATATCTATAATACAAAGTAGAACGATGTTTGTTTGTCTGTCTGTTTGTAGCGAAGGATCTCGCCAACCGCTGAACCGATCGGGTTCTCCTTTACAGGGTAGCTTCTCATAGGTCCCAGAAAGGTTCATAAATATTTTCTTGGGGTCGACTAGCCCCCCCTCCCCGAAAAAAAATCCCCCCCCCAAAAATAAAATTCTTTTTATATTTTTCTTTTAAATCTAAAATACGAAAATTTGGTTTGATCAAACCTCTTGGGGCAAAGCCCCTAGAGGCTAGGGGCGAAGCCGCTAGTTTATATTATAATCTAATATACAATATACATACTTGATACTCAATGCTATATGTTTTTTTTTAATTTAGGTTATGATTCTATATATTTGTATTTATTTTAATAAACCATCCGATCCGTGATTATATGTTTAAGATTACACACTGAATTCAAAACTAATACCAAACTTGGGGGAAAATTGTGTTAAATAAAATTCAGTCCAAGTTGTTGTGTAATAAAAATCATTGATTGGAAAAAAGTACTTTCATTCAAACATGGTTCATTTAAGAGAATTTTTAATTTTGTATACATAATATCAACGCTCGATAGCCGCTTTTAAGCTTTGAATTTTTTTTTTTAAGAAGGATTGCCATATATGGGTCAGGTTTAGACTACCAGCTATTTTCAAACTTAAAATTTTGAAGTCCCTGTGGCTTTCATGCGGCTGACACGCGGCTGTCGAGCCCTTCAAAATATCGTGTATCTAACTTAGGAAATTAAAGTATAAGAGAAAGTTGTTTGAAATACAATACAAGTAATTGTATATTATTCAAATATATGTATTAAAACATCAAAAACAAGCACCAACCAAAATAAACATTTCATTTTATTTTTAAACATTTTTTGTTAGTTGCGATGAAACTCTACAATTAAAATTTATATAAAAAGTCGGTCCACCGTAGAACGCATTAGTTGATGAATTTTAAAATTCCAAAAAGTTGAAGATCTTTATTTACCTTTGCTATATAACTGTAATTTGTTATTACTAGGAACCTAAATATATATTTGTTATTGTTTAAAAAGAAAGTAATAATTACTTTAATATTAGTTATTCTCTTTATAAAATCAGTTATACCATTATAATTTACTTTAGCATTTCAATGTTTTTTTTGTAAACTAAATTGCATTAAAATAAAAGTAATCATTGCTAACATTTTTATCATATATCCATTTAAATGACATTATGAATATAATATTATAGTACATCGTGCCCTTTTGCTTCAACGGATAAACACCGTTAGAATGATATTTATGGTGAAGGTTTTGACATAAAGTGTTTATTCACATCCACACATATTTCTCATTATAAAATAGTCATATCTGCATATTTTATTACAACAGCACGCTACAATCTCACCATAATACACACATTTCTGCAATTTGGCTATTGAAATTTTTTTGTGTCATATACCTTTGCGAAATTGAATGCACACCCTGACACAGAACTGTCGCAAAATTATTGCACAAATTCAAATTTGAAATAACCAATAAGTTTGAACAAATACTGGGTGTCCTTACATTTCCAAAAAATAGTGTTTCGCATTCGCAAAAAAAAACATTTTAGCAGATAATTGAGTGTGAGAGAGAGAGAGAGAGTGTGTGAGAGAGAGAGAGAGAGAGAGAGAGAGAGAGAGAGAGAGAGAGAGAGAGAGAGAGAGAGAGAGAGAGAGAGAGAGAGAGAGAGAGAGAGAGAGAGAAAGATAGATAGAGATAAAGAGCTCTTGTAATTTGCTATATTGATAAATTTGTGTAATTGAACGCACACCCAATTTAAATTTCAGTAACATCAAGATTAACTGACCTAATAACAATATTTCAAATATATAAATATTAATGGACGGGGTTATATTTAGCAACACGATGTCTGTCTATAGCGAAGGATCTTGCTTACCACTGAACCGAATTGTTTTTCTTTACAGTAAAGACTTATAACTATTTTGAGAAAGGGTTCAGTGAACAAAATGTTTACTTTTTAAATTTCAAAACAAAAATTTAAATTTGGGTATATAGATACCTTCCTCCCCTCTTTGGTAGTGCCTCTAGAGATCTTAAGCGTCGTAGCCGAAAAAAAAATACCCCTCGTTACAAGATTTACAAAAATTAGTGTCATCTATAGAGAAAACCAAAAATAAACCCATACAAAAATCGAAATAGATAACTTTGGTAGTTGTTGTCAATAAATTAGTATAAATTATTACAACAACTTAAAGACAAGATTTAAAATCTTTGCAAGTCTTATTTACATATACATGCAAGTATCTAAAATTTAAAGCTTTTATATTACTGTATAACATTTTACATTTCTTTTTTCATAAAAATATTGATAGCTTGTAATTGCTGCGGTACTTATGGATTTAATTGTTTTTGTAATTTTGTAAATTTGCAATACAAGTCAGCAATGCAACTTAATAAGGTGTGTTTTCAAATCTGCAGAAACAATCGAGTTTGTAAGGTTTTTTTTATATTCACTGGCATTTGCCATGAGAGAATGGATTTCATATTACTTGTATCTTACATCAGATTTTCATATTCTCCAATAAAGCGAAACTTGTAGCTGGCTAAAATAACAATCCACCCCATTTACCCCATCCCCTCTCCTTCTATTGAATGACCACTAAGTGATGTTCATGTTAGCAATATAATGCCCTCAAGATTTATTTGAGGAAAAATTGTTAATTTTTTGTATGTTAAAATCCTTAAGTCAAGATATTCTTATATAAATGTAACAGGATGAATATCTGGGGTAGTGAAAGAACTTCTGAAATATTATTCAAGCGTCTCATAGATCCAGGGAAGGTATAACTATTTTGGAGGAGGCTACTTCAAACCTCCCAAGAGAGATCGCCTCTTAAAAATCCTCATCTTATTAGAATTAAGCATGCTATTGTACAATAAACCATGAGCTTAAACTTATTATTTCTAATTTGGAGATATGTCAAATAAATTATCTTTTTGTGTATTATCCCCATCTATCATATAATCTTAATAATTGAAATTTACAAATTAATTGTAATTTCTGAAAATAGATATTAAATCTTTATTTTCATTTCATTTGAAAAGTATTTAATCTGCTAAATTTAAAATTATTTTTAACTTTAATAAGTTTTTAAATATAAAGATCTAAAAATTGTTAAAGGTAGTTAAATCTCAAATATTGTTTAGTAAATATAAACTTTATGACATTACAGGGCAGTAAGGTATCAAGCCTGCTTTAGAAAAAATCTATTTAATCATTTTTTTTTCTATCTTCTGGAAATAATGCATTGGTATAAAATAGCAGAATTATGTGACATTTACCGTCCATTATGCTATCCCTGCTAACCCTGACAGATACTACTCACGGAGGAAGGGTACATTGAACCGTGAATTACAGTGGTAATCCTCAAAACTTTGGGTACTTTTTAGGGTTGGTCGGATATCCGGCCGGATATCCGGCCATTTTCGATATCCGGTCGGTTACCGGATATTGAAACTATCCGGATACCGGATATCCGGCTGATTTTTACTACCGGATATTCGGTTATCCGGCCGGATATCCGGTAATTTGAGGATATCGAACGTTAGCCAGATATCTGGCCGGATACCGGATATTGAAACTATCCGGATACCAAATATCCGGTATCCGGTATCCGGCCAAAAAAGTATCTGGCCCAACCCTAGTACTTTTATTGAATCTTAATTGTTGGTTAAACCAATAATTTTGATCTACATATGGGGTAATTTTGTTTATGAGAATTTGGGTCTGAAATCTATTCATCATGTATTGTCCTATCCCTTAAGATCCCTGGATGTTACTGCACCACAACATTCTATGTCCCCGCCCACCACAAAACATAAGAGGGTATATTTGCCAAATGTTGCAGCCCAAAGTTATTCACAACAAGTATTTTTTAACTCTTTTTTAACACTAACAGCTTATCATCAGAGGTGGATTCTTTAAAAAAAAAATTGCCCCACTAATCGCTTAGTGGGGCAAAATTGTTTTCGTGAAAAATCCACCAAAATCACATTAAAAATCTACAAAAATTAAACATAATCATAGAAGGGTTATTAACATATGATTTTGTTTATCTTTTTTTTGTTTTTTTATTGTGATTTTGGTGGATTTTTGACGAAAACAATTTTGCCCCACTAAGCGATTAGTCAGGCAATTTTTTTTAAGAATCAACCTCAGGTCTGCTTTTGATGGTTGAGAGAGAAAGTAGAAAATTAACCTAAAACCATCCCACGAATTATAAAAATAGCCTAAAACAATACCGTTATTTATAAGAAACTTTCCTAAAATTGAGAATTCAATCGGTTAAGCAGTAGCGAGATTTTAACTTACAAACCAAAACATATGAAATCCCTTGTATTATAAGGAAACTATAACATTCATATCAAATTAAATTTTCGTAATGTGGAAGTCAGTACTTTTTATAAACACTTTGGCTACAGGTGGACTTTTTCTTATCGGGTTAAACTTTGAAGAATTCTAAACTTGGGTAGCCCCAAATATACAAGGTGACACCCTAATTTTTTTCAGATCTTAAACATTAAAATATTAATAATGCATTTAATATGATGAAAGTAAACGCAGAATAAATACTATTTTATATAAATTTTTCAAAGTTTGTCAGAGCTCTATGGGCTTTACTAAGAGATATATTATTATCTGGATGTTGAATCAGATCTATTTTTACTCTCATAAAGTTATACTAGCAGCTGACTAAAATAACGGTACACCCCATTCATACCCTTTACCCCATCTCCTCCTCTCCTACTGGATGAACGAAATGACCAATATACGACAAATTGACGACAAATTTTCCCCTGTCAATATATCCAAGTATATCCTAATTCCACTTGTACAAATCGGAATTGGCCATCAGAACTTTTATTTAGAGGCCACCCTGTTCGAATTTCACAATTTACATAACCATACACAAACACAAGGTGTTTATTATTTTAGTAGCAAACCTACATTATAACTTTTACCTTGTCTGTCCGTACGTCCGACCAATCAGAAAATGTGAAATACTCGACAGCGTTGGCTGTTTATTTTCCTCTTTATCTTAATTCGAATTTTAAATAGGATATTGATTAAAGTTTATGTGCACTCCACGCCATAACTAAAACCTTTGAATATAGGAGGAAAGTATTGACCCAAAAACAGGCGCTATATAACCTTTACATATTTTATGAATACCTATTACAATCATATAAAAAAATAAACGTCTTTTTCTCCAATATTCAAAATAAGTGGCTACCTCCAAGAGGCCTAAAGTAAATTGGTTTGATCCACTATCTTAAATTTCAATTATAAAAAGGAAAAAAATTGGAGGAGTGTTATTTTTTCTAAGGATGATTTTTCTTGTGATGTTCGAGGTATCCTTATGGAAGCTTTAGTGTGAAGCAGTAAAGTTGGGCTTTTTTGTAAAGACAGACAGATAGAACTCCTGCTACTTAAATGTATGAATAAAGTAGTATATCATTTAATGAAAAGTGGCAAAACAAAAAGGTTTTTTACTATTTTTTAATTATAAATTGTTAAAAGTTATGTTATTGTTCTTTTTTAGATTTATAAAATTTGTTTTATTGTGTTTTTGTAATGTATTTATTAGATTACATTTGTTAAAGTAATAATCTATTCTAAAATGCATACATAGAAGAATAGAAGAAAGGGTTATATGTTTAAAGCGTAAGATCTAACTAATGAACTGATTTGGTTTTACATCTTAAGAAAGTTTCACATTGATCCTTCGATGGTTTTAGGATATTCTATTTTAGATTTAAGTCTTTGGATGGTTTTAAGCTATTTTTCTAGTCCATCTCTGACCCTTTAAATACAGAGCCACTAGATGCTAGGGGCGTAGCTGCTAGAATATTTAAATATCTTCTTATCTTGTAAAATTTCTTATTGATTATTGCTTATAATATCTATTTTTATGCTTTAAAGTTATATTTCATTTAGTTAGAAAATAGCATTAACCGTTCTATCGAATTAAATTTAAAAGCATACATATATAGGATTATATCACTTTATTAATACTTGTTTATCACAACATTGAGTATTGAATATAAATGTAGTCTGCAGTCCTCAGGAGAATAAAAAATAAATTGCTCCATACTCTGTCCCATGCCCTGTTCTCTTTATAAACCTTCCCCTTTATTAACACTAACCTAACCCCCCAATAACCCCCCTGTACTAAATCTCTTCCGCGTTAAAGCAATTCCCTCGGGGCTATGAAGGGGGGAGGTGTTACGGACAATTGGTTCCACGAGGTTGCCTCTGCCGGAGATATAAGACTCGAAACTCCGACAAAAAGATTCTCCGCTGAATATATAAAACTTGGAATTTCTTAACATTTTTTTGTTAGGAGAACTTTTTGATGTATTTTAAAGTTATTTAAAAGTATTTTATGTAAAAGTACATTTTACATAAGAAAGACTTTTCAAGCTAAGAAAGAGGACCTTGTAAAATATCAAATAACTTGTAATATCTATAATTAAGTCATTGGCGGCAAACACTGAATTAGAAGATCAAGCTGAAAAATTTTAAATAAGCGTTCATATTCGACCTAAAATTCCAATATAATGAAAATTAAAAAAAAAAATATAGTATTACTCAGGGATCTAAAGGGATAAGACAATGGCCGATATGTTGATATACATCCTAAATAATGATACACAAATTATCCCCCTGTATAGTAGTTAAAACATTTGGACACTAAACTTAATGAATCAACCAATCAATATCCAATAAAAGCCCACAAAGTGGTTAATCCAACGAATAAGAAAGCGTTATTATAAACAAAGATGGGGACTAGTGTAATAAACATCATTAGTTCTGAAGGGTAAGATTGTGCATAATGTAAAAAGCAAAGCGTTTCTATAATTTTAGGTCAAAAACGTAGGTACATTATTATAAAAAATGCTGAATATATTAGATTTTTTGCGATGATTTTACATACCTTTTTGTAACAGCTAATACTTTGCTTTTATATTATCTTCCTTTTTCAGTAAGAAAGCTTTTCTATCAGTTTGTCTGTCTGTCAGTTCGTCTGTAATGCTACGAGGGAAATGTGATTATCTTGGCCTCTATTCAAGATACACGGCTGAAACTCCTTATCAACATTCACATCATTAAGGAGCACAACTAATTTAAAAACATCCATTCGGCATTCTGCAGCTTTTTGGCTACTTTTATATTTCCCCAAATCTTTGGTGGTTTTGGTTTCGATTTTAACAATTGTTTTGGATATAACAAAATATAATTTCCCGTGATTTCTCTCTCAAGTAAATGTATATTATTACTTTCAACAAATGCTCTTTAATTAGCATTGTCCATATTCTTATACATGATTCTTTTGTGCTTTGCTACTTATGTTGTCATCCTTGTTTTACTTATCAACAGGGTTGAGCCGGATATCCGGTCTGGTCGGTTATCCGGCCGGATATCCGGTCATTTTCAATATCCGGGCGGATACCGGATATTAAAACTATCCGGTTACATGATATCTGGCTGATTTATTGACGCCGGATATCCGTTTATCCGGCCGGATATTCGGTAATTTACCGGATATCGAACGTTGGCCATATATCCGGCCGAAACTGGATATTCGGCCGAAACTGGATATCCGGCATTAGAAATTAGTCGCATATCCGGTATCCGGCCAAAAAAGTATCCAGCCCAACCATACTTATCAATAATATGAACTATCTAGTATATATATAGTATTGACAAAATAGCTTTGTTATTTTATCTGCTGAGACTAAGTACACACATTTATTATATCATATTATTATTATTATTATAATTCAATATTTATATGCTCCACACAAATTAATATTATTTTTATATCTTTTTAAGAATTCTTGAGGCGCTTGAGGTAAATTTTTTTTTTTTGGGGGGGGGGGGGAGGGTGGTAAGACAGCCATCCATTTTCAATTCTTAATCAAAGAAATGCGTTATAATCTAGGGGTGATTTGATGTTTATTACAATATGATCCCAAAGTTTTAGAAAAAGTTTTATTCGTTGGCATAACAACTTTGGGGACTTTTACTGAGTTTTGATTGGTTGGTTCAAGAAGTTGAGAGTCAAACCATTTCGACCACTAATTGTAATCTACGGAAGGGGTAATTTAATGAATTTTTATTGGAGATTTACATCAATTTATCGGCCATTGTTTTATCCCTTTAGATCTCTGATAAAAAGGTAAAATTTTCAACAAGAAAACCTTGTTTGTACTTTAAATTGTCTGTTTAGAGCTAAAAGGGTAATTCTGGGCAAAAATAATATATTATATTATTTTATTGGATAGAAAACTAAATGTTTTACCACTGCCCTCTCTATTGTTTAGTCAGATACATGAATTCTGAGGAGCTTCATATCTGTCTTAATTAGAGTAGGTAGATTTTCCAAGATTTTTTATTTTAAATGTACTCTTAACATATTCTTGTTAGACATATTAAGAATACCAAAGTTAAAAACATTATTTTTGCCCATGAGGGCTAATCTTAAAATTAGATGAGGGCTATTAAACCCAGGTATAAGGTATAACCAACAAGCGAAATAAATATAAAATAATATTTGGGGGGACAAATGGAGAGGTCGTCAATTCTACGATGTGTTGCCCCCCAACGACAGCTGAAAAACACATATAGGTTTCGTGATGTTTGTCTGAATTAATTTCATTGTTGGTATAAGCTGTATTAAACCATCTATTAGAAAGGTCTGTAATCCCTTTTTGTATAAGAACATAAATTCACTTTAGAATATAGTGTAATTGAATTACAATGATATAGTTTCAAAGGTAATGATATCTTGATAAAAGAAAACGCAATAAAAATAGATTATAAAAATAATAAAATGGTACATGTATGATATTGTAATGCCTGTCCCAATGCAGAATGGTTAAATCATGTACCTAACCATAGTTTATTCCCTCTTAACATAATAATAAAGTCCAGAACAATTGCACACAAAACTTTTATCTTTTTCATTTTTAAAAGCGAAGCTTTTCTATAATTAGGGTCGGTCCGTCCGTCCGTACGTCCGTACGTCCGTCACGGATAGCTTTTTTCGTTAATTTAGACATGTTAGAATTGTCCTATCGATTTCAAATTTTGCATGGTGATTCCTTTAGTAGTTAGGTACGATTTAGAAAGCGCAGCAACTCTATAATCATTACCAAAATGTCCGTACGTCCATTTTAAACATGTTGATTTTTTTACTTTTTTAAAATAGCTTTTTTTCGTTAATTTAGGCATGTTAGAATTGTCCTATTGATTTCAAATTTTGCATGGTGATTCCTGTAAAAGTTAGGTACGAGTTAAAAAGCATAGCAACTCTATAATTATTACCAGAATGTCCGTACGTCCATTTTAAACATGTTGATTTTTTTACATTTTTAACAACAAATTTGTATGTGAACTAATTATCCGATTGGTCTGATTTTTGGTATACTGATTCCTGGGACAACAAAGTACAATATTATAAGCGAAGCAACTCTATAAGCAAGTCCTAAAAATGTAAGTATGTCCATAATCATTATCCTGTATCAAGCAGTTTTTTAACAAATTTACTTACAATTTTGCTTTGACTCTTATACATTCGTATTCTGATTATTCAGTTCTGATATTATACAAGTGTTAATGTCCGTTTGTCCTACCGTTTCAGAGCTTCGCTTTTATGGATGTTGTCATCCTTGTTATTTCAACTTTTTTTCGCGCATTATTTATTGCAAAAAGAGTTACTGAGCTGTATGCAATATTTGGTTGAAAAAAAACGTGAATGTTTTGCTTGTAAAGGTGTAATGATTGGGCATTATGATAAAAAATTATTTCATGCACTTTTGAAATTCTATTTGGATATAATATTGGTTAAGCCCCTTGCCTTAATGGGTTTAGTTAAACACATAACAATTATTTAAATTTTTATAGAGTAATTATTGGCTATGAAAAGAAATAACACAGGACAACCAGCTGCTTTAATTTACAGGCATGATTTTTTTGAATTCGTAAAAATAAATCATAATCAAACGCTTTTCTAAGTTCAAGGTGGCCTTAATGGCAATCCTTACACTAAAGAAACAGGATGTCTGTTTGTGTGTCTGTACCGAAGGATTTCGCTAACCGCTGAACCGATCGGGTTCTCCTTAACAGGATAGCTTCTCATAGGTCCTGGGAAGGTTTATAACTATTTTGGGGTAGGGTACCCCACAACCCTCCCAAGAGAAATCGCCCTTCAAATCTAAAATAATAATTGGGTTATCAAATTCAACTCTTCCCTCCTCAAGTGCCCCTTGAGGCCTCTAGGGGCGTAGCCGCTAGTTAATTAATATATATAAATCCATTGAAAACATTCTCTCAAACAAAGTAAACTCACTCCCCCCCCCCCCCCAAATATTATAAATAAATTAAGAATAAGGGGTAAGATGTATATCTTCGTTTTACTCAGGTAGGATTGGGTTATATTGGATACTGGGCAGCCCATGCCCGGCCCACAGTATAGGCTCCGCAGGGTAAGCATGAGGATAAAACAACAGCCTCCTTATTTTCAATTTATTTTGAAAATTGGGGGATGTGGTAGCACAAATTTTTGCATAACCTTGAGAAAGCACAAAAGCATAATTTATATGATGCATTCTCTTCGACTCTTTAATAAAAAGTAAAAGTAAATGAGTGGAAAAATTTGAAAAATGAAATTTCCTGCCATTTATTTTGTGGTCATCTATCTGATATTGTTGATATTTCATGTCTTGCAAAATATATCATCTAAGGTGATAAAATAAGTAATATAGAAAATATAAAACACAATTTAAAATCTACACGCACGTGTTTCAAAGTAAGATATGTTTTACAAGTCTATATACCAAATTATGATAAACAAACTTAACCCTTTGTAGATTATAATTAGGGGTTAAGATGTTCTGACACTCTAAACTTAATGAACAAACCAATCAAAATTCAATAAAAGTCCCCAAAGTTGTTAAGCCAACAAATAAGAAAGCGTCAATTTAAAACTTTAGGGTATGGTGTAATAAACAGCCCAATGTTCCATCTCTCCCTGGGTGATTTAGTTATTATTCGGCCACTACTAAAAAATTAACCTTAAATATAAGGTACCTTGATGCTCTGCACCTAATATCAGAATCTTGGACAATCTTAATTGAATTTTCAACAAAAATTTCTTTTAGTAGTGTATAGCAGGAATGGAGGGGACATTGGGCTGTTTATTACACTAGTCCTCAAAGTCTTATAATAACGGTTCTTATTTGTTAGCTTAACATCCTTGGGGACTTTTATTGTAAATATTTTAATTGGTTGGTTTATCTAGTTGAGTGTCCAAACGTTTCAGAAGGGGTAGTTTTGTATACCTATCATCATTGCAGTTCACGATAAAATATTGCTGGTAACGAATATTGCCAAAAATCTATGCATTTTAAAGGCTGCTAGCTGCCAAACAGCTGAACGTACAGATCATACCCGCAAACCATTTTAAGCGGAATAAGAAGGCCTACAAATAATTTGGAATAGCCAAGATCCAATGATGCACAGGGAAAGCTTCACTGAAGAAAAAACGCGTAAAATAGGCCTTTTCGCGCATTTCTCTGCACTGCGATATAATTATGCATTATTGATTTATGGCTATTCCAGATTATTTGTAGGCCTTCTTATACCGCTTAAAACAGTGTGCGGGCATGATCTGTACGTTCAGCCGTTTGGCAGCTAGCAGCCTTTAAAGATCATAGATTTTTTGCAATATTTGTTACCAGCAATATTTTACCGTAAACTGCAGTAGATCCTTATCTTATCCCTTTACATCCCTGACTGTGTAGGAAATATCTACCCTAGGGAGCGGCAGCCGTACACTTTTATTCCAGCCGGCTGCGGTTGTGTATTTTTAAAAATATTGTGTTTGGTACTATAAATCATCAAAAAATCAAAATGTATGTTGACAAGGATGATAGCATCCATAAGTAGCAAAGCACAAAAAATCATGGATAAAAATACGGACAAGGAGATATAAAGAGCATATATTAAAATCATGCATATCGGAGAAAAAATTCACGAAACCTTTCTTACAATTGTTCTAGGATGTGATAGTTTGTATGATGACTGACAGACTGAAGGTCAAAGTAAATTAAATACCGGATGCTCAGAACAACGAGAAATTTAATTTTAATACTATATTCTAAAAAAGTTTAAATCGAACCAAAAGCAATAAATATATGGGAAATGTGTGAAAAATATAAGAGAAACAGAAGTTTCAACCTTATATCTTTTATAGGAGCCGAACAAATCATGTTTCAGCCTAAGACATACGGACATTTCTAATGATAGAGTAGCTTCGCTATTACAAAACTTTGGCGGCTGCGGGTTTCAATCCCTGCAGTATAAAGTTTGTGGACAAAATTTGTAATTTATATTTCACAAATATCAAATATGGTTCTAGAAAATTAAATGTGAGTTTATATACGTCAGTTTTAATACTATATACTGTTTACATATAACCAAATACATGAATATGGTATTATCAGGTATCTGAAGGGATAGGACAATGGCAACAAATTCATGTACATCTCCAATGATTATCAACATAATTATCCCTTTTGTAGATTGCAATTAGTAGTTGAAACTTTTGGACACTCAACTTAATAAACCACCCAATCAAAATTCACTAAAAGTCCCCAAACGTTATTATAATACTTTGGGGACTTGAGTAATAAACAGCCCAATGTTTCCTCTCTCCTTGGGTATAACCAACTAGAAGAATAATATAATTTTGGTTTTAGATAAAATGTTATTAAAAGCGAAGCTTTTCTATAATTAGGGTCGGTCCGTCCGTACGTCCGTAACGGATAGCTTTTTTCGTTAATTTAGGCATGTTAGAATTGTCCTATCAATTTCAAACTTTGCATGGTGATTCCTTTAGTAATTTGGTATGATTTAGAAAGCGTAGCAACTCTATAATCATTACGATAATGTCCGTACGTCCATTTTAACAACAAATTTTAATGGGATCTAATTATCCGATTTATCTGATTTTTTGCATATTGACTCCTGGAACAACAAAGTATACTGTTATAAGCGAGGCAACTCTATAATCAAGTCCTAAAAATGTACGTATGTCCATAAACATTATCCTGTATCAACCAGTTATTCAACAAATTTACTTACAATTTTGCTTCAAATCTTATACATTTATATTCTGATTATTAAGTTCTGACACTATACAAGTGTTAATGTCCGTTTGTCCTACCGTTTCAGTGCTTCGCTTTTATGGATGTTGTCATCCTTGTCATTACTTACATCTATTACAAAACAGCGGAGATCACGAATTAGTTTTTTTATTAATACAGCTATTAACTGATTACTTTTAGACTTAAATCAAAACAGCACTTAATATCACGGTAAAATAATATTTAAAATGCTAGTTTTTAATTTTTATTTTTTGTATCTAGCATATCATAACACCCTTTTGACTTTCGTAAATGTATTTAACTTAACTTTAAGAATTGACTTTTTTTCTTCATAAGATTATACTCTTCTTTTTTCATGTGAACCACTGTTGTTTTATTTTGAAGCTCTGCTTTGGGATAATACGTAATTTTTCATACCCCGTAATAAAAAGTAGTTAAGATTGTCTGTATATTAAGGTTTCTATTGTGGTAATACGGCAATAGACGGACGGGTAGTTTACAGAGTTGCTACGCAGTGGCTTATCATGTCAAGCCTTCTGCACTAATCCTATTATATCACCATTCACCTCATGACCGCAGATGACCCCGTTGCGCAGCGGTCAAACTGGACTGGCTAAATAGGGGAGGGGCACGGACACTTCGCAACCCCGCCCCTCAGGCAACTATACAACCGGGAGATGGTGCCTTCCCTTTTACCACAGCTACCCCCACAGAATGTCTACCGCCGCGGGCTACGCCCTTGTCTCCCACACCCCCTTCAAACCTAACCTATTGTTATAATCTATTTGTATATATATAGTAACCACCCATTGTAAATGTATTCAGTTAAATATATAATTTCTGTATGAGTAAATCCTGCTAGTTTGTTTTGGTAGAATACTTCAAGGCTAGGGCTCGTTGGATTCGAACTCGCAACCGGTGAGGTGAAACGCTTCGGCTTACCACATCTTGGTGTCAGCGTGTTTCAATCCAGCCCTACAGAAACTAGCCAATTCTACCTCTGATTGGACCCTTTTGCAAGTAAGGGGACAGTCAGCTGCCAACTGAGAAGCCAACTGACCCGCAAGACGGCCTATTTAGGTCGATTTTCCATCATTTTGAACGCATTATGTAGGCCTCTGGCCTATGGCAAGCAGATTTAGCCTGCTAAAAGCGCCAGTTTACGGCGTTTTTCCGTACCGTGTGGGAGTAGCGCTAGGTGCGCAGCCACGGTAATCGGATAATTTAGCTCAGACGGCTACAGAACTGAGTCTAGATTGGCAAGTGTAGCTGGGACAAGCCCCAGGACACCCAGGCCAAATCTACGAGACGGACAGCTAAGTGCTGGTCTCCCTGAAAAGGCAATGTGTGGCTGCGAAGCTTTAGCACACAAGTAAGGCCTACCACTGCGACGGATAGCAGAATTTGAGCCAAAGGCATGGCAGGACGGGACATTCCCTGCCGTTGCCTCCCAGGATTCGAACCCGAGGCGCTGCAGGAAGGGCCATTCCCTGCCGCCATCTTTCGGGATTCGAACCAGCGGCGCTGCAGGACGGGACATTCCCTGCCGCCGCCATCCATTTGACCCTTGCAGGACGGACATTCCCTGCTGCCGGTGCTTCCAGATTCACACCTAGAGCTCCTAGTGATAACTACACATAAGTGTGTATAAATGTCAACCAAGTGATAAAAAGAAATATAAAATTGTTGACCCAGTGATAATTGATAAGCTCTAGTGATTCGAAGCTACAGTATAAGCCACCACCAGCGGTCTGCACACACCATGGTAAGCGATACTACCATAGCTGCGGTTCGGCCACCGCCGAAGTTTCTGCCGACCCCAGCCGAGCAGGAGGCCCCCTTGTCTCAAGGGCAGGACCTCCACTTCCCCTGCCACATCAGGGTGAGGTTCCCTACTCCTGACCCTGCCCAGCACGTACAGGTTGATGCCATGGTAGATTCTGGCAACCGTGTACCAGGGTCTGCCGTCATTTCTGAACACCTCATGCACGCAATGGGCGTGCAGCGAATGTTGGTTCCAGACAACACCCAAATCCTGACTGCTAATGAGGAAGGGCAACCCCTTCAGGTAATTGGAAAATTATATGAATTATATATGGCAGTCTCACACACTCTTATACTCCATCTGTACCACGTGACTGTGGTACGGAATCTCTCACACCCTCTGAACCTAGGAGGGTACTTTCTCAAGGAGTTCGGAACTAGGCTCTGTTTCGACATGCAACCCCCCTGCTTGTGGGTGCGTGGGGAGTTTATCCCACTCCGTGGCGTCCCCATAGACCGGGAGACAGCCGAGAGAGAGTTGAGTTACGAGGGGCCTCTGCCAGGCCCACTGCCAGAGCAGCCGCGTGTAGTCGAGAAAGGCACGCACTGGGTGGATGCTGCGCTGAACGCCCACAGGGGGACCAACCTGCTAGCCATGGGGTTGCCCCCAGTACCCAAGGTGCCTCTGGAGAACCTGCCAACGACGTTTCCCGAGATTTCCAGCCCTCCAGAGCCTATCTTCTCCGCCGACACCTTCATCAACGGCCAGCCGTGTCCACCTGGCCCCCTCTACCTGGGGCCCCCAGCCATCCAACCGGCCAAGTCCGAGCCCAGGCCCGTCAAGTCGCGGTCTGATGCACTCGGAGCCACGCCCAGCCCCCAGGAATCAGCCTCTCCCGGCGCCGTGCCCGTCAAGTCGTGGCCAGACGCCCCCGGAGCCACGCATGGCTCCGATGCCTCAGCCTCTCCCGGCACTGAGCCCGTCAAGTCGCGGCCGAACGCCCATGGAGCCAAAGCTGGCCCCGGCACCCCGGCCTCTCCCAGCGCCGAGCCCGTCAAATCGTGGCCGAGCGCCCTCGGAGCCACGCATGGCTCCGACACCTCAGCCCCTCCCGGCGCCGAGCCTGTCAAATCGCGGCCGGTGGCTCCCGGAGCTGAAGCTGACCCCGTGCCAGCCACGTACAGGCTAAGCGCTGTCACTCAAACCGATGGCCAACCACCCCAACTCCGTACGGCCAAGAGGGTGGTCTTGCCTGGCCGCGGTGTCATGGCTGTCCCTGTTGAGCTAGTGGGACACCGTACCAAGGATGCCATCCAACTATCTGCCCCAGAACAGAGGTTTGGGGAGTATCTTGTCATCCCAGAAGGCCTGTATGCGCACAGGCCTGGCTCCGCCAGTGTGTTCCGAGTGCTGGTGGTAAATGAGGGGGAGATGCCTCTCCTGCTGAACGCCGGCCTCCCCGTGGCTGGGGAGCTGGTAAAGCCCGACATTCTGGAGGTTTCCGACAAGCCTCCCCCTCGTATCCATTCGTTCCAAGAGCCTGTTGAGCCCCCAGATATGCAGCAGCTGTGGGCAGCCCTTGAGATGGAGGAGAACGAATTTCTGCGCAAGGACCCCCTGCTCAAGAAGGAGGTCTGGACCATGTTGTCAGAGTACAGAGATGTCTTCTCAGACTCTACCCCTGGCTGCACTGATGTAGTAGAGTTACAGCTGCGCCTCAAGCCAGGGACCCAGCCGATCCGCCAGAGATTTAGGGATCTGAACCCGCGGCAGGAGGCTGAGCTGGAAAAGCAACTGGACACCTGGCTGCAAGAGGGAGTCATAGAGCCTTCAGACTCCGCCTGGAGCAGCCCCCTGGTGCCCATCAAGAAGAAGGACGTGAGTACCCGCTGGGCCGTCGACTACAGGGCCCTCAACAAGTGTCTTGAGCTGGACACCCCTTGCCCAGGATCCAGCAGCTGGTAGAACGAGCTGGGGGACACCGCGTCTACAGTGCCTTAGATGCGGTGGCTGCGTACTACACCATCCGAGTGTCCGAGGACAGCCGGCCCTGCACCGCCTTCACCACCCCCAGAGGCTTGTACCAATGGAAAAGGATGCCCTTTGGCCTAGCTACAGCACCATCTGTCTACTCCAGATTTATTGCAGGGGTCCTGAACCCATTAGGCATGGCCAACCTCCAGTCATATCTTGATGACGTCCTGACCTTTCACCAAGACACCTGGGCCCACCTGGCTAGGCTCCGGGAAGTCTTGGAAGCCCACCACAGGGGAGGAATCCGCCTCAAGCCAGCCAAGACCAAGCTGTTTCGAGCCAAAGTAGACTATCTGGGCCACACCCTCAGCCGTGAGGGGATAGCCATGCAAGAGGATTATATTGACCGCATCCTTGACTGGTTGGCCCCCATCACCCCCAAGGACCTGCTGGCGCTCCTGGGGTTCTTTGGCTACTACCGCTTGTTCATCCCCGAGTATGCCGACCTCACCTATGAGATGAATCGGCAGAAAAACGGCCAAGACACAGACCTGGACGGCCGAGATGGAAGCCCAGCTGGTACAGCTCAAGGACAAGTTTCGCCAAGCCCCCATCCGAGCGCCACCCAGGTTTGACTTACCAGCCGTATTCCAGCTCACCACAGACTTCAGCAGCCGCGCCATCTCTGCCATACTCAGCCAATGCCAGGACGGCAAGGAGAGGCTCATTGCCGCCGTGGGGCGCAAGACAACCGACCCCGAAACTCGCTACCCGTCCTGGAAGGGAGAGATGGCCGCCATCATGTATGGAATTCGGAAATTTCACGGCATCTTGTCCTACCGTAGTTTCCAGATCAACACTGATTCCTCAGCCTTGCTACAGATGAAGTCGCTGAACACATCCACAGGGATGGTGGCCCGCTGGCAGGAGGAGCTAGCGGCCCTATATTTCACTGTCTGCCATCGTCCTGGCACCCAAAATACCAATGTTGATGCCCTCAGCCGCCGGGAAGACGATAATATGCCGACGGCCACCGCCGAAGAATTAGCAGAACAGGCTGAATACCTTCACACCCTTTGCCAGCTAGGGGAGCCGGCAGCTGGCAGACCCTCCGCAGCACGGCTGGACCCGGCCCGAGTCTTAGAAGCACAGACACAGGATCCCCTCCTGCTCCGTGTCCGCCAGTGGGTGGCCGACGGAAAGGCCCCAACTAAGGCTGAGCTGCGAGGCAAGGACCGGGACGAGCAGCAGTATGCCAGCCGCTTCGCAGCCCTGGGACTCGACGAGCATGGCTGCCTCACCACCACCGACCAGACCCTGACAGGGGAGAGGACAAGATACCTGCTGCCTTTGGCCCTCCAGCAGGACGCGTTTTTCCTGGCCCATGGGACCCCCATGGCTGGGCACTTTGGGATGGACGCCACTATTGCCCGCGTTGCCATGCATTTCTGGTGGCCCAACCTGTCCCGTGACGTCCGCCTGATGGTTCAGACTTGCCCTGAGTGTGTACAGAAGGTCACCAAGGAGAGGCTGAAGTTAGGAATACACGTGCCCTCCCACCAGGGGTATCCACAGCAAGTCCTGTTTATTGACCTGGTGGGGCCCCTACCAGAGAGGCCAGCCGGGAACCGCTACATCCTCACCTGTCAGGATGGGTTCAGCCGGTTTGTCAGCCTCTACGCCATCCCCAACAAGCGCACTCTCACGGTGGCTGAAACCCTACTGCACCGCCACCTGGCCACGTTCGGATGTCCCCTGAAGATCCACTCCAACAATGGGATGGAATTCACTGGCCAGGTATTCAAGGAACTGGCCTCCAAGCTTGAGATTGGCCTGACACATCCGCCGCCCTACAACCCGCAGTCCAACCGGGTGGAGAGGTTCCATCGGACGCTCAACACAGGCATGCGGCTGTTCCTGGACAGAGACGACAACAACTGGGAGCCACACTTGCCTGCCATTGCCTTCGCCTACAATACCAAAGCCTGCAGATCCACGGGCGTGACCCCTTTCCTGGCCTACTTTGGGAGAGAGGCCAAGCTTCCGGTGGACATGGTACTCCGGCTGCCAGACACTGAATATGCCTCAGTCCCAGCCAACGTCCAAGCCCTCCTGCAACGATACCATGCCGTGTACGACGCAATCCAGCAGCGAGAGGAGGGAACCATCCGAAGGAGCGCGGCCGCCTACGAAGGCACGGCCAAGTACAAAGTTGGAGACCTGGTCTGGTATCTGGCCCCCCGCTTGGTGCCAGGGAAGTCAGCCAAGATTACCAAGAGGTGGACTGGCCCTTGGAAGGTAGTGAGACAAGCCACGGACGTCCATTACGTCATCAAACCTGCCTCTCCAACAGCCAAGATCTCGGAAATCACCGCGCATGTAGGCCGACTGCGCAAATACACCGGAGATGTAACTGCCCAGCAGATTCCAACAGACATCCAAGGCAACCTGGACGGCGACGAGGACGCCACTGAGCTGCCAGCCGGAGCTGCGGCGCTGCCAGCTAGTGACCCAGGACAGTTTCCAGTGTACCAGCCGGCAGCCGCCGCCCCACAGCCTAGCGGCCAGGATCGTGACCCGGTAGAAGAGAACCTGCAGCAACAACTCAACGAACCACCGCTGCCGCCGCCAGCCCCAGAACCGCCTAGGGATGCAGTCTGGAACCCTGATGCTGACATGGAGCCCCTGCCTGCCAGCAGCGAGCCTACAGGAGGAGAAGCGGCCACTGAGATGGAAGTGGCGGCCCCAGAGGGTGAAGCTGAAGCGATGTGTCCCCTACTGATGACAGCCGTCCCCATCCGAGTGGGAGCTAAGAGGCCGAGCAACCTGGACCAGGCAGGCGCCCCCATGGAATTCTACGCGCCTTCCTCCATCGTTGTTCCCCCCTTGGGAGCCTCTAGAGTGAGCCTAGGCCTCCGTGTTCAGTTACCAGCCGAGACAGAGCTAGTCCTGCAAACAAGGCCAAACTTCCAACGACGGGGCCTGGCTGTCGCCAACCCGCGGCTGGAAGCCAACCGGGAGTTGACAATGCTGATATCCAACCACAGCCAGACCGAGCAGCGAGTGTCCCGTGGAGCCTGTATAGCCAGAGCTGTCCTGCACCGAGCTGTGCCCCAGGAAGATGTTGTTGTTCGCAGACAGAGGCTGCCGTATCCCCAGGTTCAAGGCCTGGTGGCTCGGGAGCCCCGCAGCCCTTGAAGGGGAGGTTGTGGTAATACGGCAACAGACGGACGGGTAGTTTACAGAGTTGCTACGCAGTGGCTTATCATGTCAAGCCTTCTGCACTAATCCTATTATATCACCATTCACCTCATGACCGCAGATGACCCCGTTGCGCAGCGGTCAAACTGGACTGGCTAAATAGGGGAGGGGCACGGACACTTCGCAACCCCGCGCCCCTCAGGCAACTATACAACCGGGAGATGGTGCCTTCCCCTTTACCACAGCTACCCCCACAGAATGTCTACCGCCGCGGGCTACGCCCTTGTCTCCCACACCCCCTTCAAACCTAACCTATTGTTATAATCTATTTGTATATATATAGTAACCACCCATTGTAAATGTATTCAGTTAAATATATAATTTCTGTATGAGTAAATCCTGCTAGTTTGTTTTGGTAGAATACTTCAAGGCTAGGGCTCGTTGGATTCGAACTCGCAACCGGTGAGCTGAAACGCTTCGGCTTACCACACTATAACTGATGAGTCGATTGATGTCCCCATTTTATGGAAGCTTCACACGAGTCTCGGGATGGTTTTAGGCTATTTAATTTTTAATTTTAAGTATTTTATGGAAGGTTCTAAGCCACTTTTCTGCTTTCCCTACTCCTTTAAATATATAAGTATACATATATAAAAACTACTTGTTTATTTAGCAGATAATTAAAGCAATACATCTTAACAAAACGGTTGTAATAATAATATGTAATAATCTGTTGTATTTCCAGCTTTATAATGATAGATAGGTATTGTTTAGTAGTGCACTTACTATACCTTAAATATATATTGTTTACAATTAGATATTAATGTATTTATTTGAAAGGATTTGAAAGGATAAGACAATGGCAGATAAGTTGATGTACATCCCCAATAAAGATACAAAAAATTACCCGTCCTTTACATTATAATTAGTGAATAAACGTTTGGGCACTCAGCCTAATGAACCAACTAAAACTAATTCAATAAAAGTCCCAAAAGTGGTTCAGTTAACGAATAAAAAGTTATTATAAAACTTTGGGGACTAGTATAATAAACATCTCATTGTCCCCTTCCTTCCAGATGGTTATTCTTAAAATAAAACAATTAATTTATGAATTTAATTATCGTTCATAATCTTTGTTAAGTCAAGTTTATTTCAGCACAATGAATAATTTACATTTTAAACTAGGAAGGAAAGGTACAATGGGCTGTTTATTACACTAGTCCCCAAAATTTTTAATAACATTTTCTTACTTTGGACTTTTATTGAATTTTGATTAGTTGGTTTATGAAGTAGAGTGTCCAAACGTAGTAGCCAATAATAGTAATCTACAGAAGGGGTAATTGTGTATCATCATTGGGGTTGTACTTTAATTTATCGGCCTTTATTGGCTTTTTTAGAATTTTTTAGAATTTGCACTCGCAGTTATACACTTATCTGCGCAAATTAATTTTTCTAATAAAAAAAACATTAAAGATTAATGTAGAGAATGAAATAGATAGATATATTTATATAAATATATTATTATCATTTCATTAAATATATTCATATCTACTCTATTTTAGACTAGCGGCTACGCCCCTAGAGGCCTCTAGTGGCATTTAAAGTTTTTTTTTAAATATCTAATTTGAGAAATAATCTGTCTATGGTCAATCAGCTGTTAAATTCATGTTTCTACGCAGCGCCACTACGCTACGTAGAGACATTCATACGCTAGCGACACTATGCAGCAGAAATATTTCAATTTTTTTTCGATTTTATTGTGATTTCTCTTGGGAGGGTGGTGGTACCTTCCCCCAAAATAGTTATAAACCTTCCCAGGACCTATGAGAATCTACTCTGTTAAGGAAAACCCGATCGGTTCAGCGGTTAGCGAGATCTTTCGGTACAGACACACAGATACACAGACACACAGATTCACAGACACACAGATACACTGACACACAAACAAACATCCTGTATAAGGATAAGGATACAATATATTACTATATTAAAGTAAAACAATAGATGGGAAGGTGTTAATAATTGTAAGTCCCCACCACATTGACCCTGTAATATTAAAACAAGTTGCTACAAAAGAGCAGAAAGCAATTTGCTAGAAAAAGGTCCCCAACACTGGACCCTGGTAGTTATCTTGATTGTACATCTATACTTATACATTTATTATTACTTTATAAACAAAATAATGCTATTAAATTGATGACCACTAGAAAATTGGTATTATGAAGTCTAACATTCTACAAACAAACTGACTTTTAAGTTTTGCTAAGTCTTAACTGTATGTAATACTAAGAATGTCAGACACCTAATGTAGCAGCAGAATAGAAAAATAGGAATCATTACCATAAAGTACAAACGTTCATTTTAAACTGGCTGATTTTTAACCTTTTTTGTCAAAAAATTTTTATGTGATATAATAATTCTATTCATCTGATTTTTGGAATGGTGATTCCTTCTACAACAAGGTAGAATGAAATAAGCGAAGCATCTCTGCAACCAAGTCCTAAAATGTAAGTATGTCCTTAAACAGTATCCTGCTTCTACTCAGTTTTGCAACAAGTTTACTTTCAATTTTATTTCCACAAATGTATTTATATTCTGCTTATTCAGTT
Organism: Acartia tonsa; assembly: GCF_053477335.1. Classification (NCBI taxonomy): domain Eukaryota; kingdom Metazoa; phylum Arthropoda; class Copepoda; order Calanoida; family Acartiidae; genus Acartia; species Acartia tonsa. Next base: position 7,169,084 of record NC_137266.1, on the reverse strand, counting down.
CTGACACTCTTCAAGTGTTTATGTTCGTTTGTCCTAACATTTCAGAGTTTTGCTGTTAAGGACGGTGTCATTCTTGTTTAATTGATTATCCTATTATAAGTGCAAGGTACTCGTGTTCCAATAAGCAACGTGAATAGACAATGATCTTAGTAACAAAAAAAAGTGCGAATTCACTTTCGCATATTGTCACACCAGAAGAGTGTATTAATGGATATATTATTACTTGGATCTCACACCAGATTATCATATACTCTAAAAGTGAAACTTGTAGATTGTGCTAAAATAACGATCCCCCAATCTACACCTTTTACCTAATTCCCTCCCCTCTTACTGGATTAACGAACTGAAAAATAAAAGATGTCATTGTCCATGTTAGCAACCTAAATAGACAAAAAAAAATCCCCTGTCATAATATCCACTTGTATATTCTAATCCATTACTAAGTATCTTTAATAAAAAATTGTTATTAAAAAAGTAAAAAAAATCAACATGTTTGAAATGGACGTACGGACATTCTGGTGACGATTATAGAGTTGCAACGCGTTCTAAATCGTACCTAACTACTACAGGAATCATCATGCAAAGTTTTAAATCGATAGGACAATACTAACATGCCTAAATTAACGAATAAAAGCTAACTATCTCGGACGGACCGACCCTAATTATAGAAAAGCTTTTCTTTTCATAATGTTAATGAAGCAAAGACAAAGTTTGTTTTAATACATTGTGACTTTGTAATGTGATGCTTCAGCTGAAGGGAAGTCACACCAAGTAAAATAAATTATATATTATTTTCAACATCATGAATTCAACCAAAAAAACACAAGAATAATAACATCCATTAGTAGCAAAACAAACTATTTGGTTTGGGGAATAGTGTAATCAACATCCCAATCTCCCCTTTCTTCCTGTACTGTACATTTTAGTTTCTTAGGAGAATTTTTTTTTCCCGGAAAGAATGTACCCTCCCATTGAATAGTTTTGAACCTTTTCTAGACCTATAAGAAGCTTCACTGCAAAGGAGAACCATATAGTTCGTTTGGTATGGTATGTACAAAGACATCATGTTACTTTTATTTGTTTTTATAAGGTACCAGTAATGCATTTATCATCTTCTCTTGTAAAGTGAAACATGTAGCTGGTTGAAATAACGATCCCCCTCCCTTCCACTCCTCTCCTACTGGATGGATAAGCTGCCCAATAAATGATGTCCATGTTAGCAACCTAAATTGACAAAAATTTATCCCCCTGTCATTATATCCATGTATAATGTATATTCTATATCCATTGTACAAAGATAGTTACAGAGATGATATTTAGTTAAACGTAGATAGTAAAAAATCACACATACTTTTTGTGAATTAAAATTTGACTTCTAAAGTAGTTTTTCTACTGCAAAAAAAAGTTATGTTTAATAGTAAACCAAATATTCTTGATGCAAAAAAACAATGATAGTTTTATTCTGTTTGCATTTTCGCACGTTTTATTTCAAGGTCAGGTTTTTGCGAAAATTTTTACATTTGGATAGTGCGAAAATCAAGAAAAAATCTTTTAGATTTAAATATAATCAATTTTAAAGAGAATGATGTTTTTCACTTAAACAATTTAAGAGTTATAGGAAGCTTTTTAATGGATTGAAAAGATAATTATTATTACATAGATATAACTACATAGTTAGTAGGCCCGGAAATTAGGTACTAATTACTTTATTTTCAACTAGAGGCTGCGCCCCTATCATCTATTCAAATGGGTAGGGAAGAACAGAAAGTACAGTAGAACTCAATCAGTTAAGTAGCTTTGAAATTTTAAGATTCAGAACAAAAATATAGTATTTTATCTAATAGGATAGTTTTGTGATTTAAAGTGCAATTATAAATAGCTGAGCAATCGACAAATTTACTGAATTGTTACAGGAATACCCATCTGAAGTTTAAACAAATAGGATGACTCTAACATTAATAGTCAGAACTACCCGAAACAAACGAAACAGATCTACCATAATCGTAGAAAAGCTTAGCATTCGAAAATGAAAGAACTAGTTTAACTTTATGCATAGATGAATATTGATTGTTGTGTTTTGAATGAAAGTTAGGCTTGAAACACTTGCAATATTTTGACGAAATCATCGCTTCACTCAAAACAACACCATATTTTACTGTACAAAATTATTATTAATTAAACATTTGCTGGTCGTACCTTGTAGCTTGTTTGAAGCAAGTTACTTAGAACATCCTATTACTATCTATAATGCAAAGTAGAATGATGTCTGTCTGTCTGTCCGTCTGTCTGTCTGTCTGTCCGTCCGTCCGTCCGTCCGTCCGTCCGTCCGTCTGTCTGTCTGTCCGTCCGTCTGTCTGTCTGTCTATCCGTCCATCTGTCTGTCTGTCCGTCCGTCCGTCCGTCCCTTAAGATCTCGGTAACCACTGAACCGATCGAATTCTACTCTTCAGGGAATATACCTACTGGTCCTGTGGTGGTTTTATGCTATTTTCTTGGGGGGTGGGACACCCCCAACCCCCCAAAAATAAAAAAATCCCCCCCCATTTTTTTTTGTTGAAGATTTTCTAAGTTCTTTTTTATTTTATTTTTTTTTTAATTTTTTATTATTCTATTTTTTATTTTATTTTTTATTTTATTTTTTTTTTTTTTTTTGCTGAAGATTTCCGTGGTCCTTTTACGAATTTCGCCTTAATTTTTTTTTTGATCACTTCTTGGGGCAAAGCCCCTAGAGGCTAGGGGCGAAGCCGCTAGTTGAATATAAAATAACTAGCAGTTTTTAAAAACCTTATAAATTATGTAATACAATTCCACGCCCCTAGAGTCTTAGCATTTAATAGTCTCAGTGGCTGCTATTCAGCCAATAAATTCCATTTGAAATTGCCGAAAATTAGATGTTTTGTTGGCGTAAATTTCTTTTAGTGTTACTGAAGGGAAGTGGGTAAGAAAGGGAGAAATAAGGGAAAGGGTTGTGGGGAACTTTTCACTTAGAATTGTTTTTCAGAATCACATTCACTTTTCCCTGAATAGCCTAAATTAGAGGCTTTCAAAAGCACAACCCAAGTAAAAATTTGAAAATATCTACTAATTTTTCATTTTTCTATAGATACTTTACTTTAAAAGATAAAAAAGTTTTTTTTGTAAAAAGTAGAATAAAAATGCTGGAAAATATGAACACCAAAAAAAGTTTGTCAAAGTCAATAGTAAGTTTGTAATACAACTATTAAGTCATCATTTTTTAATAAACAAACATTTATTATCAAGGATATAAGGTTTAAAAATTTAGAAAGTAAGCGTTAAGATAGGCCCGGAAGGTTAAAGCTTTCCGTAGGGATGATGTAACCAATGTTTTTTTTTACTAAAAATGGGGTAATATTTTCTTTTTCTCACATTAGCAAAGCTTATTTATGATTTCATTTGTTGGTCCGTCCATCTGTCAGTCCGGGAACACAGTAATAGTGTCTGACTGATTATGACGTAACAAAAAAAATTAGCCAATGAGAGACAACTATAAATTTTACCATTGGTCAATAACGACCTCTCATTGGCTAATTTTTTTGTTACGTCATAATCAGTCAGACACTATTACTGTGTTTTCAGTCCGGACTTTATGAAGGAATTGTGGCTTTTTAGGAGCTGCTATTCATGATATACTGATCATGCTACAAAAGACACAACTATACAATATTATTATATAGAGGTTTCGTGACTTCTATGTGCTTCGCTAATTATGGATGTTGTCAACATTTTTTTCTACATATTTTTAGTGTTTTATTAGAAAAATCTGCGGCATTAGCGTAAATGTTAACGTGCCTGCTTGCTGTGAGGGAGGTGTCAGGTTCTAGTCTGGTCCACACTGCATTATATTAGAAACGTTAAAAATGCAGGCGCATTTCATTAAAATAAAAAGTAAAAATAGGTCGTGCAATCAAAGGGTTAGTTTTGTGTTACTTGACCTAATATTCTTGCCCTCTCAATATGATCACTTAAAATTGAAGGAGAATCCCGCCCTAACGATGTAAGGTTTCATTAGGTATTAATAAAAGGAAGCTGACCCGATTGTTCAGAGTTATTCTATTCTCCAATGACCTATCATAGCTTTGTGATAATCGAGCAAACATACATTGATGTATGATAAACTGTTTATTTGAACTCTATTTTTAGGCTGTATATTCACTTTCGCATAACATCATATCTGAATAATAAATATATTAGTACAGATATATAACCCAGACAACTACCTGGTTCCAGTGGTGGAAATCATTTTTGTCTGCTAGCAAATTGTTTTCTGCTCTTTTGTAGCGACTTGGCTGTGTTAATATTTCTGAAGCAATTGGTTGATTCTAAGACCCAATTAAAAGTCTGCACAGTGTATCTAACCTGTAGGAAGAGTTACATACAGCTATTGCCCCTCTATTCTTTTACTTTCATTTCTGTATACAGTTTTATATTCGCACAATAGCAAACAAAATGGAGGTGGTGAAGTAAAGGGATAAGTAAGTACAAAGGGCACCCACATGATTTTGGGACCAAAAAAATCCTCTGAAAAAAAAATATTTTAAAATCCTTAGTTTTCATAAATTTAATATGTTGATTTTTATCCCATGTAAATTTTACGCTCAAGTTGGCAAAAATATTTTCTTCACTAAAGTTGAATTTTCTCCCCACATTGAAGCCCCCCCCCCCCCCCCCGACTCCTCCTCTCAAAAAAGCTTGGACGTCCTTGAAAGGAAAAGATCATTGAGGTTTTAATAACTTGTATTTCTGATCATTCAATAACATAATACGTACGCGGAAATTATTGCACACCCATTTTTTTCCGAGAGAATTATCCTATAAAATGTTGTTTACCAAGTTACAAAACTATTTATCATTGGATAAAGTCAGGGCTGGCAGGGATAGGACAATGAACTATTTAAAAATCTTCCCATCAATTCTAATATATCAATGACATCCTTGTATGGATTTAAACTCCATGGTATGGCTGAACTAAAGCTTTCAATTTAATTTCTATTTTTTTCTGAAATTTCAATGATAGAAAAAAAGGGTTGAATATGAAGTTGATAAGAGTCCCTCCACAGATTATGACGTCATACGATAGAATAACCAATGAGAGGCCAGCATAAATTTTACCCTTGGTCAATTACAGTGTATTCTGGCCTCTCATTGGCTATTCTGTAGTATGACGTCATAATCAGTGGAGGGACTTTAATCATCTTCGTTGAATATCAACTTATTGATAATAATTACAGCATGCTGTTGAACAGTACTGGCATGAAACAATACAGATTGTTCAAATACTACTTTTCACTTACGTAGTAATTTAGAGGCAAAATTGATTATCTTTAAGAATCATTTTCTTCTTATTTTACTTTTATCTGAACCTATGCTGTTTTATTGATGGAATGATCTAAAAGCCAAACTTGTTTCTATAGGTGATGGAAAACGCCTGTTTATTGGTCAAGGCAAAATGATAGGAGAAATGATAATTCTTCTTTATTAAACTATCCTTTTATCTGGTTTATAGGATCTTATGTCTGTAAGATGAAAAATGTTTAAATCAATTTAAATAGGCCTTAAGGTAAATTATTTTTGAAAACAAACTCGATATATTATTACTTTGATGTTTCACCAAAATTTCAAGTCTTTGATAAAGTGGTGCTATATTCACTAATTCAATACATAGAATATCTTTTGCCATAAATAAACCAAAAATATTGTCTAAACAACGCAGAATGAAAATATTTCTGAGAACCTTAAGGCCACTTGAATATTAGTTTTGGCAGTCTCCTTGTTACTTATCCTTGCACACAACACAAGAACGGTTTTCTACACAAAAAGCACAGAATTTATTAATAAAAAGATATGGTTTCCGTAACTCAATTCATTTATAAATATACCGTTAAATAGTTATTTTAATTTGAGTTAATTTAAGTTACTAATGATCATTCCATCAAATGCCAAAAATTCGAAAATATTTGATTAATTTAGGAGTATAATTATAAATTGTATATAATAAATTAGGGATAGTTCAATTGCAGATAATTTACTTTCCAACCCATTAACGCAATATTCATCAAACTGTTAATTATTATCATGACTGCTCATTTGTTGGTTAAAACACATTTTTATTTAATAATTGAATTGTACAGAGCTGCAGTGTCCAGACTTTTCAACCAATAATTTTGTTTATTTTAATTGCTATTCATCATCAATTTATGGTCCTTTGTCTTATCTCTTGAGATTTCTTGACGATATTAAGAAAAAAAGGAAGGATAATTAAAAAATCTTCTATTGACCTCACCTTGTATGATTATAAGCAATGAGATGTTACATCATATGTGTAACCGCATCTGTTAATGACAAAGGTGCTTGTAAATACTCCACTTAACCTATATTTCATTCTTGTATAATATGTAATTGTATTATTTACTTATGTAACTGTGTTTTTATCATAACTATACCATATTTACAGTTTGTTAATTCATCTATTTTTTACTCATCAAAAGGCACAAAGACTAATTATATTTATTAATTTTATATTTACTACTAATGAGTGACCTATGATAACAATCTATAAATTTGTTTATAATGTTTACATTTGATCTGAAAAACATTTTAAAATTCTAATTAATACAACTACAACTAAACTAATTGAGATTGTTCTTGACCCCAGAAAGCCATACACTCTTCAATAGTTTCTCTCTTCTTAAAACATTCCAGCTCAACTATTCCATCCTGTCTTCTATATCCATACACACCTCCAGCTAAGATGGAATTATACCTAGAAATATTTAGATAATAACAAGTATCTTAATAATATATTCTAGCTCAACTGTTCCATCCTGTCTTCTATGTCTTCTGTATCATGTACTAGAGAGTACATAAGTACACAAGTACTGATCTACAGTACATAGACATAGTATATGCCCCTGGATCATGTACTAGAGAGTACATAAGTACACAAATACTGACCTACAGTACATAGACATAGTATATGCCCCTGTATCATGTACCACTAGGATGTCTTCTGGTTCTGGATTGGACAGCTCAACTTCCTTTGCCAGGTAATCTCCCTAAAAATATCAAAACCTAATTTAGCCAAAACCAAAATTCTTTGGCTATCCTAAGTTTTACATATTCCTTTACATAGTCATCTATGTATGGCTAAGGAAACCATAAATTTTAGGATGGCCTATACAATTTTTTAGGATTTATCCCTTATCCCTTGAAAACATGTCTTTTATCCACAAGTCCTAAGTTAGTGGTCTAATGTGATTTGGGCTAATTCCTTTTACTGTCAGTCTTATTGTGCTCATACTAAATCCTTTATATATAAAGTTGAAAACACTAAATAGTTGCATCAAATTTAAACCTGGAAGCAAAGAGGTCCTCCAATGTCAACCATTATCTCTTCGCCTTCCTTTTTCTTTCCATCAGCAGAATAAATAGAAAACCTTAACAAAACATATGAAGATTTTTTTGTTCTGTTCTTAAAAAAAAAATTAAGAAAACCTAATTTTGAATATGGCTTTTTAGCAGTTTTTTTATTTAAGTTTTATGATTTTACAATTTGATTTAACTTCTGATAACCAACAAAATCTTTGTTTTGTAATATCCAGGATATACCAATTATTGAATGTAAAAAAGAAACTGTGTACTTTGTAACATATTATAAGATTATACCTGTGTTTTCTAACCTGTGGACAGTACACTTCAATTGGAAATTGATTTGTACCCAGATGAGTCATCAGAATGGGCTTCTGTCCTAATACCCAATTCTGAGAAATAAAAAGTTCAATATTTTTATATTATATGTACAGATTCTTTTGAACCATGTTAAAATTTAGTTTTAACATCAATATTGGTATTAGGTTAGATTAGTAACACCATTGAAGAATATGATGATTAGGAATATTGTTACATATAGGATAATTTACTCTTTTCATGTGAAGTCTATGAAAAATAATTTTTTGGATCAATGGGTTAAAAAAAATAACAAATTCATACACTTTATATAGCAGAAATAATCCAATCCTGACACCTATCCAAAAAATATGTAAATTTGTAAAGAATTTATAATAGTTACTAAAATAAACATTAACTAGCAGATACACCCCTCAGAGAATTCTATTTGATGGGGAGGATAAAATTCAACTAATTAAAAAAAGGAGAGGTTATTTTTTTCATATTGGTTTAGTGGTAAGCGATATCCTTTGGTACAGACACACACAGATCCTGTTACTTTATTATGAGGAATACTTTGACACTCTGTATTTTGGTGAGGCTAGTCCCTGCTTTCAGTAACAAACTTCTTCCAAATTCTGTCACTATTTCATATTTCCCACTAAATAACTCAGGGATCTAAAACAAAAAATTTCTTAAAGGGCGAATATAGGTTCGATATGATATGAGCTTATATGAAAGGTGCCATTTCATACTTTTAGAATATCTATGCCAAATTTAAAAATTCAAAAAAATCCTTAAGTAGATTTTGCAATTTTCTGTTTCAATTGAACATATGATAAATGAGATTGCCGACAAACCGTTTATTTTAGCCCTTTACAAGACTTTTTTTTTGACTACTTTACTTATGTTCATTCAATTAATACATTTGCACGCATCTTTTAAGATCATAAAATCATTAATTTTCGTAATTTTAAATGTAATTATTTTAATTACAAATAAGCGTACGTAGGTGTGACGTCATTGACACGTCACACATTCCACTTTGATAAATATTCATTACTAAACGTATTTTTAATGCAATTATCTACCCCTGTGCGTATATGTCAGCTGATTTCAATATCAAACACTCTTTCTAAAGTACGTAGTATTTCATAACAACTGGTTTCGGCAGGATATTGAACAATTATTTTGAAAATTATTTACTCTTTATTATTGAACTATTATGCTTTCATGATTACGTTTGGACTAGTAGCCTAAACTTCATAGATGTGTAGACTGTAGAATAACCATAATTATAGAAAAGCATTGTTTTTATTAACCTCATATTTCTATTTACCTACCTTATTTTGAATCTACCTAAGTTTTTTATTTTTACGGGAATTGTTGTGTAAGGAGCTTTACCACTTCAACCTCCCCTTTCTCTTTTTTGATTAACCTTCTCCCTGTCTCACTCTATTGTGGATTAGCTGTCTGGGATACGTCTAATTTTTGCTACTCTCTTTTTGATAATTTTGTTCTAATCATAGTATACTTTTTTATTATTTTTTACCAACTAAATATTTTTTTCCAGCAATTTCATGTTCTTGTCAGTAAAACACACTCTGAATCTGACACCCGTCTACACCCTGCTCGATTTTGGTTTAAGGGGAATGACAAATGTTTACTTTAAATATTACTCAATATGTTTGTCCATCTTATTTGATCTTTGCTTTCATGGATATTCTCATTCTTGTGAAGTTGGCTGAGACCTCAAAAGTTTAAAAGACTTAATTAAATAATATTTTTTTTAATTTCAGGTGAAAATGTTTAAAGTGGATGAAGTCTAAAAAACCAGATAAATAAAGTTCAACAATTTACAGATAAATACAGGTAAAAATAAGGGAGGATTTTTTTGAGTAGCGAAGCTACTCTATGATTCACTTTGTCCATGCGTCAGTCCGAGACGTAATGAGGGAAATTTGATTTTTTCGGCTGCTATTTAAGATACACACTATTCCTATTAGGGTTGGGCTGAATACTTTTTTGCTGGATACCGGATACCGGAAAACCGGTATCCGGATAGTTTCAATATCAGATATCCAGCCGGATATCTGGCCATTGCTTGATATCCGGCTAATTACAAGACATCCGGCCGGATATTCGTTATCCGGATAGTTTCAATATCAGGTAACTGGCCGGATATCGAAAATGGCCGGATATCCGGCCCAACCCTAATTCCTATGTATGACAAAGGCACATCTAGTCTTAATTTTTTTGCCTGTCTGTCTGTCGGTCATGAATTAGAAGACATAAAACTTTTTAAAGATAGACAGATGAAATTTTCAGTGAAGATTTATATGACATGCAATTCTAGTCTTTACACAGACATAAACCTTATTTTTTAAAGGTTTCATGATATTCTTTTAATTTTAATATATTCTCTTTCTGTCCCTTTTTTCCCTTGCTATGGCATAATTTCGCTCGTAATTTCAAGAATTAAAGATAATTTGACTCTTAAGTATGTATGCTAAACGGTTGACATATATTTAGGAAGGTGAATCCACCCCTCTGACAATAAACTAACACCGCCATTGTTGCCTGCATTATACTTCACTCAATTTGGGTTTAAGGGGGTATCTGTGCATGTCACTAATTTTTTTATTTTGAAGAAATTTCATATTTTTCAGGAAAGTTATACCATGAAGTGTCACTGAAGAAATTTAGGAAGACAAACATACATACACAGATCCTGTTACTTTTGTATAATGATAAAAATAGTAAAATAAGGGTAGAAATTCTCAATCCACAGTTTTTTTTAAAAGCTAAGCTTTTCTATAATTAGGGTAGGTCTGTCCGTCCATGACGTATAGCTTTTTTCGTTAATTTAGGCACGTTAGAATTCTTCTATCGATTTCAAATTTGGCATGGTGATCCCTGTAGTAGTCAGATACTAATCAGAAAGCGTGGCAACTCTATAATCATTACCAGAATGTCCGTACGTCCATTTTCAACATGTTCTTCTTTTCACTTTTTTAACAACAAATTTTTATATAATCTAATTATCCGATTGATCTGATTTTTGGTATACTGATTCCTGGGACAAGTACAATATTATATATAAGTCTATAATATTAATGAAGTCCTTAAAATGTAAGTATGTCCTTAAACATTAGTTGCTTTTGTGGAGAACAGTATGGAGCTGCCTTTTCCCGCCGAAATTTTTTCCCCCTGTTCTTGCCATAATCGACAATTTTCAAACATCTGAGATAAACTTTTTTTTCATAAAAATTTCCCTTATATTTTCACTTGACACTTGTAAGATTTTACAATTGCAATTTTTAAAAGCGAAGCTTTTCTATAATTAGGGTCGGTCCGTCTGTCCGTAACGGATAGTTTTTTTCGTTAATTTAGGCATGTTAGAATTGTCCTATCGATTTCAAATTTTGCATGGTGATTCCTTTAGTAGTTAGGTACGATTTAAAAAGCATAGCAACTCTATAATCACTACCAAAATGTCCGTACGTCCATTTTAAACATGTTGATTTTTTTACTTTTTTAAAAAGCTTTTTTCGTTAATTTAGGCATGTTAGAATTGTCCTATCGATTTCAAATTTTGCATGGTGATTCCTTTAATTGTAAGGTACGAGTTAGAAAGCGTAGGAACTCTATAATCATTACCATAATGTCCGTACGTATATTTTAAACATGATGATTTTTTTACTTTTTTAACATCAAATTTTTATGTGATCTAATTATCCGATTGATCTGATTTTTGGTATATTGATTCCTGGGACAACAAAGTATAATGTAATAAACGAAGCAACTCTATAATCAAGTCCTAAAAATGTAAGTATGTCCATAAACATTATCCTGTATCAAGAAGTTTTTACAAATTTACTCACAATTTTGCTTTGACTCTTATACATTTATATTAGGATTATTCAGTTCTGAAACTATACAAGTGTTAACGTCCGTTTGTCCTACCGTTTCAGTGCTTCGCTTTTATGGATGTTGTCATCCTTGTTTTAATATTGACATGTTTGAAATATTACAAGTGTCACGTAAAAATGTAAGGGAAATTTTTATGAGAAAAAAGTTTATCTCTGATGATCTAGAACTGTATAATTTGGCGAAAAAAGTAAAAAAATATTTCGGCGGGAAACGGGGGTTTCAGCGGGAGCGGCTGTTCTGCCGCCGTTTCTTCACAGTTCCATATTGTTCTCACAAAAGCAACTGCTGTGCCGAATTTTAGAGATGTAACTCTTTTATGGGCTAAGATCATGTGCGTTTTACTTTTGGTTTCAAAAAGTGGCTCATCCGCCTCCCCCCTTTACAATTTTGCTTCAATTCTTATACATTTATATTCTGATTATTCAGTTCTGACACTCTACAAGTGTTAATGCCCTTTTGTCCTACAGTTTCAGAGCTTCGCTTTTATGGATGTTGTCATCCTTGTTCTTTCTATTTTGAGGTTGCTAGGTAATAGAATAAATATTCTCCGTAAAATTTTTATTTTCTTTAAAAATAAGGGGGGGGGGGGCTAATGACATTTAAACTTAAACTGTGAGCATAATGGTCTAAATATTGAGCTAGACACTTGAAAATGGTACATAAGCATAGTCCCATAGATACTACATCTAAATGAAAAAAAAAATTTTATTTTTATTTTAAGGTTAGGTGTAATTTGATGTAAAAACTCACTTTTAATTTTTTTCTTAAGCTTTTTCCTTAGAAACTTTTTGTCTATTCATAAGGACATTATTTAAGATGATTCAGCAAGTTTGGTACCAAAAATTAAAAAAACCTAGATTTGATATATGACACACAAACTTTAGAAAAAATGCACTTTACTCCTTCGAGCCACTCACCTAGCCTACTGGGGTCGGACCCCGACTTGCTGAATCATCTTAAATAATGTCCTTGTGTAATAGACATAGTGTATACAAGGAAAAAACGTAATAAAAAACAATTAAAGGTAAGTTTCTACATCAAAATAGACCAAAAATGGCCTAATAACCCCATTTTTGCCCATTTCCGCAGGGTTTTTCTTACCTGACCTAACCTAAAATTCAGTATCAAATTTTGGGAGGGACGTGTGGGCTTGTGTTTATAGTTATCGACCTAATTCTTTTTGTAAAAGCTCTTATATGACTGGATGTACACGGAAAACTTTTAAAATTAAATTTCGGGACTTTCCTTCTAGGGGCTAGTGGAGCAAAAGACCCCCCAAAACACTAAAAATATGAGTTCTGAGCTTATTTTTAGAGATATCAACCTGATTTTTTTAATGAAAACTTTTTAAAATTAACTGAACTTAGTAACCATTACACATTTCATTTTGGGACTTTCCTTCTAGGGGCTTGTGGAGCAAGAGACCCCCCAAAACTAAGAATAGGAGTTCTGAGCTTATTTTTGAAGATATCAACCTGATTTTTTTTTAAAGAAAACTTTATTAAAATAACTGAACTAAGTAACCATTACACATTTCATTTTGGGACTTTCCTTCTACGGTCTTGTGGAGCAAGAGACCCCCCAAAACTAAGAACTGGAATTCTGAGCTTATTTTTGAAGATAACAACCTGATTTTTTTAAAGAAATCTTTTTTAAAACAACTCAACTAAGTAACCATTACACATTTCATTTTGGGACTTTCCTTCTAGGGGCTTGTGGAGCAAGAGACCCCTCAAAACTAAAAATACGAGTTCTGAGCTTGTTTTTTAAGATATCAACCTGATTTTTTTTAAAGAAAACTTTTTAAAAATAACTGAACTAAGTAATCATTACACATTTCATTTTGGGACTTTCCTTCTAGGGGCTTGTGGAGCAAAAGACCCTCAAAACTAAGAATAGCTTATTTTTAAAGATATCAACCTAATTTTTTAAAGAAAACTTTATTAGAATAACTGATCTAAGTAACCATAACACATTTCATTTTGGAACTTACCTTTTAGGGGCTTGTGGAGCAAAAGACCCCCCAAAACACTAAAGATATGAGTTCTGAGCTTATTTTTAAAGATATTAACCTGATTTTTTTCAAAGAAAACTTTTTTAACATAATTGAACTTAGTAACCATTACACATTTTATTTTTGGGCTATACTTTTAGGGGCTTGTGGAGCAAAAGACCCCCAAAACTAAAAATATTAGTTCTGAGCTTATTTATTAAGATATCAACTAGATTCTTTAAAGAAAACTTTACTAAAATAACTGATATAAGTAACCATTACATATTTAATTTTGGGACTTTCCTTCTAGCGGCTTGTGGAGCAAAAGACCCCCAAAAACTAAAAAAATAAGTTATGAGCTTATTTTTAAAATATCAGCCTGATTTTTTTAAGAAAACTTTTTTGACATAACCGAACTAAGTAACCATTACACATTTCATTTTGTAACTTTCCTTCTAGGGGCTTGTGGAGCAAATAACCCCCAAAACTAAAAATATTATTTCTGAGCTTATTTTTTAAAATATCAACCTGATTTAAAAAAAAACTTTTTAAAATAACTGAACTAAGTAACCATTACACATTATTGATATCTTTAAGAATAAGCTCAGAACTCATATTTTTAGCGTTTTGAAGGTCTTTTGCCCAACCAGCCCCCAGAAGGAAAGACCCAAAATGAAACCTGATTTTTTTTAAAGAAAACTTTTTCAACATAACTGTACTAAGTAACCATTACACATTTCATTTTGGGACTTTCCTTCTAGCGGCTTGTGGAGCAAAAGACCTCCCTAAACACTTAAAATATTTTTAAGAGCTTTTTTTAAAGATATCAACCTGATTTTTAAAAAAATCTGTTGTGGCTACGTAGTTTAGTTATGTGAAAAAAGTTTTCCTCATAAAATTAGGTTGATAGATATCTTTTAAAATAAGGTCAGAACTAAAATTTTTAGTGTTTAGGGGGTCTTTTGCCCCACTAGCCCCAAGAAAGAAAGTCCCAAAAACAAAATCTGTAAAGGTTACTTAGTTCATTTATTTTTAAAAAGTTCTTTGAAAAAATCAGGTTGATATCTTTAAAAATAAGCTCAAAACTCCTTTTTATAGTTTTGTGGGGTCTTTTACTCCACAAGCCCCTAGAAGGAAAGTCCCAAAATGAAATGTGTAATGATTACTTAGTTCAGTTATTTTTAAAAAGTTTACATTAAAAAAATCAGGTTGATATCTTAAAAAACAAGCTCAGAACTCGTATTTTTAGTTTTGAGGGGTCTCTTGCTCCACAAGCCCCTAGAAGGAAAGTCCCAAAATGAAATGTGTAATGGTTACTTAGATCAGTTGTTTTAAAAAAGATTTCTTTAAAAAAAATCAGGTTGATATCTTCAAAAATAAGCTCAGAATTCCTGTTCTTAGTTTTGGGGGGTCTCTTGCTCCACAAGACCCTAGAAGGAAAGTCCCAAAATGAAATGTGTAATGTTTACTTAGTTCAGTTATTTTAATAAAGTTTACTTTTAAAAAATCAGGTTGATATCTTCAAAAATAAGCTCAGAACTCCTATTCTTAGTTTTGGGGGGTCTCTTGCTCCACAAGCCCCTAGAAGGAAAGTCCCAAAATGAAATGTGTAATGGTTACTTAGTTCAGTTATTTTAATAATGTTTTCTTTAAAAAAATCAGGTTGATATCTTCAAAAATAAGCTCAGAACTCCTATTCTTAGTTTTGAGGGGTCTCTTGCTCCACAAGCCCCTAGAAGGAAAGTCCCAAAATGAAATGTGTAATAGTTACTAAGTTCAGTTATTTTTAAAAAGTTTTTATTAAAAAAATCAGGTTGATATCTCTAAAAATAAGCTCAGAACTCATATTTTTAGTGTTTTGGGGGGTCTTTTGCTCCACTAGCCCCTAGAAGGAAAGTCCCGAAATTCATTTTTAAAAGTTTTCCGTGTACATCCAGTCATATAAGAGCTTTTACAAAAAGAATTAGGTCGATAACTATAAACACAACCCCACACGTCCCTCCCAAAATTGTGTACAAACTTCCCCCCCCCCCCCCTTAACTAAAACATCCATAACAGTCGGACTGCTTTTCCCCCTACTTCAACTATTTGTGTCGCTGATTAAGTTAGATTTTGAATTAAGAAATATAAAAGAAGTTAATACCTAACTACTTTTTATCAAAAAATGCGAAGAAAAAAATGAGATGTTACTGCTGCTATGTCTAGTGAGCGACAAAAAAAATAGAGAGTAGGGGGAATGCCTTGGCACAACATAGCCGCAACTCATTACCGTGCTTTTCAAGACAAAGGTCGAGCTATCAAAGAGTTCATTGTCTAATGGATGATCCCTTACTTGATATCCTTGGCATTTGAGGACGTTACTTTACAACACAAATTCAGTGTACGTTCAAGGTGGCGTGTAGCGGACTTGTACCCGAAGCATCACCGGGCCCCCAAAAGTTTATTATTCTTAATATCTTAAATAATCGAACACGCTTGTTCATATCAATCAACCGAAAAATTTACTTTTTTTCCTTAAATCGGCCATGGGTGTTTGTAATGCTTGGTTTTCAAAAGATTGTTGTAACCTACTTAAAAACGAAGAAGAAAGCACTCCTTCTTTCTTCGAATATAAGGAAAGGGTGAGTCTCAGAGGTAAAACTTAATCTTCTTATTATATAAAGTAGTAAGCGTTTTTTGTCTGTCCCGAAATATCTCACTAACCGCTGAAACAATATTGTTCTCCTTTACAGGGAAGCTTCTTATAGGTTCTGGGAAGGTTTTAAACTATTTTTTGAGAGGGCGTCTTCACCCCCCTCCCCCCAAAAAATATTTTTTTAATTCTTTTGAAACTCAAATTTAATATGGGATGAGGCCGACTTTTCCCCCTCCTAAATTTAGTCCCCCTAGAGGCTTCTAGGGGCGTAGCCGCTAGTCCTATTATATAAAGTAATAAGCGTTTTTTGTCTGTCCCGAAGGATCTCGCTAACCGCTGAACCGATATGGTTTTTCTTCACAGTGTAGCTTCTTCTAGGTACTGTGAAGGTTTTAAACTATTTTTGGGGATTGTGTCTTCTCCCCCCTACCCCCAAAAATATATTTTTTTACTCTTTTGAAAATCAAATTTTAAATGGGATGAGGTCGACTTTTCCTCCTCCTACCTTATCTGCCCCTAGTTTTAAATAAAGCACCACTTTTTCTTTACATATGTTTGTTTCTCATCCCTATACATGAAATTACACCCACACAATAATAAAGCCTCTCAATTTTAATATCTGAAACTATTAAAAAAATAATGAATAAAGCTTTTAATAAAGGGGTATTTCCATGAAGCGCAATTCAAATGTGAAACATTGTGAAAATCAATGCTCAAAGTATTTGATATAAGATTACTTAGGTGCATCATTCACACTAATTAAATGCGAAGCTACTCCATATTTCTTTTACTGATTTTCATTTGCTTTGTCCATATGTCTGTCAAAGATTTTCAATAATAAAGTTTTTCACTTTTGGAATGTGGCTCTCATTTGTGTACAGTCCCCTTTTGTTACAGCTTAAAATAGATGAGCTTCTGTCCATGAAACTTTAGGTCGGGTCCAACAACCAAGGAGAGTCTATCCAGAGAGGGATTGGACAATAGGCTGTTTATTACACTAGTCCCCTGAGTTTTATGATAACGTTTTATTACTCATTGTACATTTCTTTATTGACCATTGTCTTATACCTGTAGATCCCTGGAGCCTAAGCTAACTCTCCTTTGCTATCCATACACCCTGATTATGATGCAAGTAACAGACAACCTACTCTTTGATTGCAGAACCTTTGTCTGCAAGTCTTAACTATGCATTATAAAGGTTAGCCTATTTTAAGGCATGGCATTCCCCCAACTCTAACTATTAAAGATGCGCTTTTGACATAGCAGCAGGAGGAAACATTTATGACATCTTTCGTTAGAATCTCGGCCCGACATCATGTCATAACTAAATACTTTAATAGTTATTTCTCGTATCGTATTATAAACGGCTTTCCGCGGATATAGAATGTACAATTATAAGTTTAAAACTAGTTTTTTTAGCCCCGTGGTGCCGAAGGCACCGGCTAAAAAAACTAGTTTTAATCTTATGATTGTACATTTCTATATTCGTAGAAAACTGTATATAATACGATGCTAGACATAGTTTTTTCGTATGGATGAGAACCGGTTCCTATCCACCGGATTCGAATGAATACAAGAAAATGTTTCTACTGCTGCTATGTCAGGCACGCGACATAAATAGTTAAAGTCTCGGGAATGTCTTGGCCCAAAACAGGCGCAACTCATTACCATGCACTTAATACTTCTCAAAGGTAGTGCAATCAAAGGGTTGGTTGTCAGTAGCAAGATTTGGTTCAGAGATACACCAAAACAACACCTATCGGTGTATCCCATCCTCAAGAGTTTATCTAGGTTATCTGTATTGTATAATCAACCTAAAATTTATAGATGTTTTCATTCTTATGTTAAATGTTATTTTTGCCCGCATATTCTTTGTCGCTCTTATGGCTGTCATACTGGTTTCTGTCTAATATAAGTGAAACTAAAAGAAATGGTGGACTTTGATACAATTAGTATAGTAATAGAGCAGCTACAAGTTTACATATAAATAGAGCTAGATTAGTATTATATTATTATTTTATTGAAATTAAATATATTATTCTGTAAATCGAGTATAATGATTTATGAAGTATAGAGGTAGCAAGGATTGGCTATTGCTAACGTCACAGCTATCTTCAAGATATTGGCTTTGGATCATCTCAATCTAAATATAAAAATATTATGGATTTTGTGCAGCTCACAGTATAACAGGGGTGATTATTCTGCAAAATTGACCCTACTAAAGGAGGGGGAGGGGGGGGATAAAAAATATGTGGTTTGGAAAAAAGAAAAAAAAAATAAGAGAACTGAGAAAAAAAATTTCCATTCTCCCCCCCCCCCTTCCCTCCTTGGTGAAAAAAATGTGTGTGGATAAATGAATAATATATACCTAGAGTTCTTTAAATATTTTTCCATTCCCCCCTCCCTCCTTGGTAAAAAATATGTGGGGAGGGATTTTTAAAATTTGTGGCAGGGGAAAAAACAAATCTTGTGCAGAATATACACCCCTGTCGTAGAATGCTCCTGGCATCGATTATATCACCAAAAAAAATATTATACTTTTAAGGCTACTAGCTGATTCATAATGGCCTTAAATAACTTAAAACTATGTACCTTTGAATGACAATGTAAATGCAATAATTATATGTTTTTTTCTTCTGCATATTACTGTCCACGGTAAGCTGAAAAGTCGGACCCCATACCCCTGTTGTCAATTCATTGTCCATTGTCTTGTCCCCTGTACATACCTTGGCAAGGGTGGCAAGATCCATGGTTAAACCATTCTTCTCTGTTTCCAGCACCTTCTTCATGGGCAGCTTAAGTCTTGTCTTTCTCATGCACCTCCAACTCTATCTTGCTGATAATAAGAGTGATTAGGTCCATAAGAAGCGCAGCAATAATAAGGATGAACGTTCTTTTTACAAAAAAAAACTCTTTAGGTACTATAATACAATCATGGATGGACAAAAATTCGTTATATAGCAGATTTTCAGTAGTCCTAGAAAATTAAGACACTTTGAAAATTTTGGTACCCATTATTCCTCCCCCCCCCCCTCCCCCCAACACCCGAGAACAATATTTTTTATAATTAGGTTAGGTTATAGACTAGGGGGCTAAAAAAAAAGTTTTTAATGTTATAATTGTACCTTTTTCATCCGTGGAAAGCTATTTATAATACGATGAAATAAATAACTATTATAGCCTCTTATTATAGACAGCTTTACGTGGATATACAAATGAAAAATTAGATTAAAACAAGTTTTGTTAGTCCAGAGGGGCCGATGATTTTGTTTTAATATTCGTGGAAAATTTTGTAATACAAATGTGGCTGAGAATCTAGGGGTATAGTCCCTTTCGTGGCAACGCACCTTAAAGGGCGATTCTTCGTATTTTTCACAGTTGTTTTTCTCCTATTTCTAGCCCCTGCGGTGGGCTCTAACCTTGCGGAGTTAATTGCCTAACCCTGTGGGGCAATCACCTAAAGCTAACCCAATATAACCTAACCTAAAATGACCTATAAAAAGCTATTTAAAAAACACGAATCGCCCCTTAAGAGGCGTTGCCACAAAAGGGACTATTCCCGAATATTAAATACCTAGCAAAGCACAACAATATTTAACTACTATAGATGTTCAACTTTCACTCCCGATTCATAAATTAAAGGTGCCAAGAAGAAGCCTATCCGCGGTGCACCTATCAGTCAACCAACATCCCGGCTGCAAAGTTCTTCGTTCTCTCCTCAGCACTCAACGTCATCAACATCAAGGACGTCATCAAGCCATCCTACTTCTGAACTTTCTTTTTTGCCTCACACCCCTCTCCAACATTAATTAGACTTTTACTAATTATGGCTGGAATTGAACCTAATCCTGGACCCCAAATATTTCCTTGTGCAGTATGTCCTCAAAACGTTACCTGGGCCTCTCCATCAGTAATTTGCTCCAAGTGTCACAGATGGTGCCACGTCAGAAAAACAAATAATTGTAGTGAACTAAAAAGTGTTAAAGAATGGTCATCTAACTGGCAATGCTCCAAATGCGTCAAGAAAAGTAAAACTCCATATATTGTCAAGGACAGTTTCAAACTACTTCAATTCAACTGTAATGGGCTTAGAAGTAAAATTATAGAAATTATCTCATTTATGAAAGCAAATCAAATTAAAATAGCAGCAATACAAGAAACAAAACTTAATGAATCTTCAACCCTCCCCAATCTTGGTGATTATGTTTTAATAAGAAAGGACCGAACAAAGGATGCTGGAGGTGGACTTGCCTTCATTGTTCACAACAGTATTCAATACCAAAAGTTACCTGACTCACCACCTGACCTCCATATAGAAACCGCAGGAATTAAAATAGCTGACATTACCATCATAAATGTATATGTACCCCCAGTCACAAGCTGTACTCCTGGGTATAATCCAGATTTCTCCAGAATCCTATCTCTGGGCGATGCCATCATTTTAGGAGATTTTAATGCTCATGACTCACTCTGGCACTCAACCATCAAAGACACCAGAGGAGAAAAACTTTCTGAAGATATATCTAACTCAAATTTTGGAACTCTTAACTGTGATAAACCTACAAGATTACCTACATCTGGTCAACCTACCTCACCTGACATTAGTCTAGCTAGTCTCTCTCTCCTACCTGTGATAGAATGGGATGTAATAACCGCACTAAACTCTGATCATTTACCTATAGTTTTAAAAATTCAAGCAGATTTCCAAGAACAGTACAGTAATAGAAGAACATTTGTTAATTTTAATAAAGCAGATTGGGCAACTTTTTCATCATTAACCGAAGAAGAATTTAGTAAATTAGAGGATCCGGAAGATGTATATCAAGGGGAAAAGAAATTTAGAAAAATTATTAATAAAGTATCTAATCTATGCATACCTCAAGGCAGAATTAAAACAGTTTATCCTGAAGTACCTAGGGAAGCCGCAGCTCTTATTAAAGAAAGAGACGAGTTAAGAAATAATGATCCTATGTCTGATAACATCAAGATTTTAAACCAAGAAATCAGTGATTTGGTAATTAACCACAGAAAAGAAAAATGGAAGCAAGAAGTTGAAAAAGTTGATCGTTCCTGTTCTACCAAACTCTTTAAATTACTTAAAAGAATAAATGGCAAAAATCAAGAATCAGGAAATCAACCAATAAAATTTAAAGGAAAATATATCTCCAATCCATCAAAAATAGCTAAATTCTTTAATAAGCAATATTCTTCAGTTGTTCACCATAAAAGCTCTAAAGAGAGTAGAAAGATCACCAAAGATATCAGGAAAAATAACTTAAATGACCATCCAACTCATACAGCTGAACAAACCAAAGAAGCTATTAAACAGAGTAAATCTTCCAAAGCCCTGGGACCTGATAAAATATCTAACTTACACCTGAAACATTTAGGACCAAATGGAATTTCCTATCTTACAAAAATTTTCAATCTCTCTTCATCAACCTGCAAGATTCCTGCAATTTGGAAATCCTCCATTATAATCCCGCTCCCTAAACCTGGAAAAGATCCTGATGATTCCAAATCCTACAGACCTGTCAGCCTTCTCTGCCCTGCAATTAAAATTTTGGAACGTCTGCTATTACCTACCCTTACAAACAATCTTGAACTTCCAGATTTTCAACATGGATTCAGATCTGATCACTCTACAGTTACTGCACTGTATGATTTTACCGAGGCTGTTGCTCAAGGTTTCAACGAAAATCTTCCACCTGATCGTACAATATTAGTCCAGCTTGACTTATCAAAGGCATTTGATATGGTATCGCTGGATAAACTTATTAAAGATCTGAATGCATCTTCCCTTCCTGAAGGTGTAAAACGTTGGCTTAACTGTTATTTAAAAGGTAGACAATCAAGAGTACAATTCAGGACCAAAAAATCAGCCTCAACTAACATCAGAACAGGAGTACCACAGGGAGCTGTAACCTCACCCCTTTTATTCAGTTTTTACCTGTCTAAACTTCCATCACCACCTGCAGGTATCAAGATCATCCATTATGCAGATGATATTTCTGTTTATACATCTGGAACTGATCTGAATGAACTATCTCTAAAACTGAATGATTATATGAAGACTCTTCTTGAATATCTAGATGAACGAGAATTATCTGTCTCCCCAGAGAAATCAACTGTCACTCTGTTTACCTCTGACAGAAAACAAGCCAACTACCATCCACAAATCTTCCTTAAAGATAAGTTAGTTCCTCTTGAAAAACACCCAAAACTCCTTGGAGTTACTTTTGATCCTCACCTTAATTTTTCTCATCATATTCAGGCAAGTTTAGATAAATATAAACCAAAGATTAATATGATGAAAGCCATTGCTGGATCTGATTGGGGCCAAGAAAAAGAAAATCTCATTCTTACCTATAAATCTCTCGGACGAAGTGTTCTAGAATATGGCACCCCTGTCTGGAGCCCAATCATTAGCGACAGCAATTGGAAGGACCTACAAATTGCACAAAACAAAGCCCTACGGATAGCAACAGGTTGCCTGGTCATGTCTAGTATTGATCATTTACACCAAGAAACTAAAGTTCTTCCCATAAAAGATCATGCTATGCTACTTACTGAACAGTATGTACTTGCCATGCACCTACCCGGCCACCCTGGACAGAAACACCTTGATAGACCACCACCACAACGTAAAATGAAGTCTACTGCTATTGATCTCAAGTCAAATGTTCGCCAATGCCTTCCTATCACCAACAAACCATCTTATAAAAAAGGTCTGAAACGTCTACACACAAAAGTAGTCAAAACATGCATTTCCAAATATTCAAATAATCGAGTCCTTGGAACCCGACCTCCAGAAGTTCACAAAAGTGAACTGAACCTGAAAAGGAAAGCAAGAACAAGTCTCGCCCAACTAAGGAGTGGATTTTCAAGAAAATTAAATAGCTATCTGTATAGAATTCAAGAATCCGCTTATGATCACTGTCCCAACTGTAATATCTCCCCACATGATGTCACACATCTTTTCAACTGCCCGGCAAAACCAACAAATCTTAAACCTATCGACTTATGGAAAAAACCTTCTGCTGTTACAGCATTTCTAAAACTGGATGGAACTTGATGACGAAATTATTAACAGAATGATGAACAGTGCCGAGGCTACACACACACACACACATTCATAAATTAAACATGAGTGGTCGTCGACAGCTCCTCCCTCCCTCTATTTTTATACATTTTTGCTTTGAATACAAGCTGCTAATAGAAGATAACTTAAAGGCTTTTTTCTCGTGCTATTTCGGTTTAATAAACAAACTGTTGATATAAGTTTAAAAACAATTTTACCTGGAACTAGTGGTAAATTCTTCTACAGGTCAAGGTTGATGTCTGAGACACCATGGAGGGTCCATTAACTGAAAAAAAGGGCTTGAATGTTCTCTTTTCTGGCTAAAACCTCTCATACAAATTCCTATAAATAAATTAGTTTAGTTGTCAGCTTATTCGTTTAGATTATATCAATCCCATTCCACTAAATTCAAAAGGATAACAGATGAAAAGTAGGTAATAAAAGTTAGGTTTTGATGTTAATTTGACTTAGGAAACAAAATCTATTCTGCAGTTTAGTTGGGGCCAATAAATCGATTAATTTTATTTTTTTCAATTGTCCACAATAAAATAAAATACAATACATGATTTTTAGTCATGGGTTTGACTTTGAACTGGTTTCATTCCAGTGGAATTTAGTCATAATTGGAACTACCTGTATACGCTACATTTAAAAAAATAAATTATTACCTAATGATGATTACAGCCAACTTGGCCTGACACACACATATAAACTTTGATTGTTTATGTTATGTATGTCGTCCCGTCTGCTATTTTAATCTCAACATGACTTTCATTTGCGTACGGGGGGGGGGGACAAATTTTCTCCGTAAATATTTTCCTAGTATTTAATATTAATATTTTCCTAAATAATCAGATTTTCAGTACTGTCTAGGAAGTTTTTTTCAGAAACCTTTTTCTCATTTATTTGTACTGCAAAATAACAACACTATTTATGCAAACTCTACACGCATCCTGTTGTGAATATGGGTATTTGAATATTGTAGGGAACCACTCCTCTTACGTCATGAATTGGCCCAACTTGGCTAGGTTTTTAGCCATAACGGCCTTATCCAATGGAATATCTTTATTTGCTTGAGTTATTCATAATGTATATAATTGCACCTTTGATATAAGCTCATATCATATCCAACCTATATTCGCCCTTTAACAAATTTATGTTGAACCATTAAGTTTCTTTTTACATAACCAAAATTTGGGAATTTCCCTTCTCCCCTCCAACCAAACAATGCTTCATGCTCCATTTACCTCCTTCCCATCGCTCTTGGACATCCCTGTTATGCACAATAAGGTGAGCAACACCTTTTCTTTGGGTCAAAAGTAAGACGCACATACCATCAAAAGTTTCAAAAATGTACCCCAGTATTTTTAAGATTTTTACTTCTCATTTTTCTATTCTGTTAGGTTAATACCATAAAATTGGGTGAAAATCTAATCCCATCCTGATATATTCAAGCTTCAAACTCCTGATGGCATAATATCGATTTGTGAAAAGGTAAAATTTGGCCTATTGCCCTATCATTAACCATTACAAAAGTAACTAAGTACCTTTTCTTGTAGTTTATCCCTGTAGGTTTGATATGTAAATGCTTTAGGTTCCTTAAAAATAGGATGAATTGCTTATGATTTAATTATTTTTAAAATTCATCATAGGCTAACAAGCTTTTTGTTTTATTTTTAGCGATTTAAAAAAAACAATTAAAAGGGAACATTTTCTAGGGAACAGTTAGCACTTTAGTCTTCCTCTGTCAGAAACAGTGATTTCTATTCGGTTCTCACTCAAGTTAAAGGGACTGAGCAGCAAAAAAAAATATATGTGTTTCTATCCATGTTTTATGTACTAAAAAATACTTTGTAATCCCTTTATGGTACAATACAATAATATCTCATTGCTTTGTATCTTTTTACTTTCTCTCTCTCCTGCCAATCTCTCACTCTCATTTTACCTTCTCTCATATAAGCACCTATATGTAGCTTTTCGGTTTTTAAAAAAAAACTTTCTGTAAATAGGAATTTATTGTCTTTTTTTATATAAAATCCTTTTACCTGACTGTCTGTATAAGATGTAGAAAGGCCACCTCCGATATCAATAGTTTTAACCTGGCCTAAAACATTGAAAATACTATTGAATTATGATATCCTTGTAGAAAAGTAACAAAATGTCTGTCTTTGTTTGTATCTGTAGCTTATGATCTTGCTAACTGCTAATCCAGTATGGTTCTCCTTAAAACACTATTAAAAATTCATGGATGTCGGACTGCTTTTCAGGATGTTTTTGGGTATTTTTGTATCTTTTAAATTTCGAGTATAGTCCCTTTTGTGACATTGCCTCTTAAGGTGCATTTCGTCGTAATTTCACCTATTTATAGCTCCTGCGGGGCCAATTGCCTAACCCTGCGGGGAAATCACCTGACCTAACTTAACCTAGAATAACCTATTAAAAGCTACAATGAAAATACGACGAAATGCCCCTTAAGAGGCATTGCCACAAAAGAGACTATACCCCAAAGTTTTCCATATTTCTAAGAGATTTTTATATCTGTAGCTGAAAGGACAAGTAATTTTTTTTATTTTTTACATAGTTTTTTATATCTTTGGTTTTTATGGTACAATAAATTTTTTTGTGGATTATAATATTTAAAAAAATAAAATTTCTCGCTGTTTTGAGCATCCAGTATGTAATCTACTTTGACTGTCATCTCACAATATGCAGGAAAAAGGATTTGTGACTTTTTCTACCTAAAATATATATTTATTTCAACAGATGCTCTTTAAATCTACTTGTCTGTATTCTTATTAATGATTTTTTGTGCTTTGCTACTTAAAGATGTTGTCATCCTTGTTGTCATACAATAAAGAAATATTTAAAATCAGTTTTACATATTAGGTTAATTTTTGGTAAATTATTTCCAAAATGAGTGTTATTATCTCCTCCCCTCCCCCCCCAAAAAAAATTTTTTAATGGGGTTATTCATCCTTCCTCCTGAGATTTTATAACATCCCCTTCCATCCATAAAAAATGTTTTGTGGTGGGGGGGGGGGGGGGGGGAGGTTAAATTATATTCTGTACTTTTTTTTTCGAAGATGCTTTCTAGCTCTCTTCGGTCATTGCAGGGTGGGGAGAAGGGATAAGGGAAAAGAGATGGGGGGGGGGGAAGAGATAGGGGATATAAACGGGAACAAGGGATGGGGAAGAAGGGATAAGGACTAGAAGGCCCATAATCAAATAATCCCACCCCTTAAAACGCCCTTATTTGAAATTAGTATATATAAATTTTACAATATCTTCAAACTGCCCCCCCCCCTAGACAAAGTGCTTCGCACGCCACTGAGACAGACATACGGCAATTAAGTCATAGAGTAGTTTCACAGACAAGAAAATATTCCTGGTACTCTTGACTCTAATTCAGATACAAACTTGTGCATTACTTCAACTCCTGAAGAAAATATTTTTTAATATTTTTAGGAATTTATACAGGGTGTTTCAATAGAAACGTTTTTTTTTAAATCTTAATTATGCATAGAAAGTAAAAACATTATATAAAATGCTTTATATATTTGGAAAACCTATTCTGGGACATTTATGTTTCAAAAATTTAAAAATTATTTTTTCAACAAACTATGCCTTAAAAACCGGTTTTTCCAAAGACCTTATTTTTGAAGATTTACAGATTTAAAGGTTGTGGAAAAAATGTTCACATTTTTAAAATTCAAATTGCGCGGCTTGTATTAATAGTAGAAAAACGTTATGCATATCGTTGGAATTGTCATAAACTCTATTTTTTGTGCTATTTGTAGTTTAGGAGCTACGTGATAAAATGTTCCAACTTACTTAAAACTTTTCAACCTTTCTCACAATTTTCAATGTAGCTTCTAAACTACAAATAGCACAAAAATGACACTTATATTTCCAAAAAATAGAGTTTATGACAATTCTAACGATATGCATGGCGTTTTTCTACTATTAATACAAGCCGCGCAATTTGAATTTCAAAAATGTGAACATTTTTTCAACAACCTGAAATCCCTAAATCTTCAAAAATAAGGCCCTTGGAAAAACCGGTTTTTAAGGCATGATTTATTGAAAAATTTATTTTCAAATATTTGAAACATAATTGTCCCAAAATAGGTTTTCCAAATATATAAAGCATTTTATATAATTGTTATATTTTCTATGCATAATTAAGATTTGAAAAAAAACGTTTCTATTGAAACACCCTGTAGGAATCACCTTCCTTCAATAACTTACTGACTCCTTCCAACAGAAACTTTGTATGCCGCTACTAGAGTATATTAGTTTAGATATAGATTATACATAAATCTATGCATCTATGAACGTTTTTATTAATTGAAGAAAATTTACATTGATCTTGTGCTTGTTAATGCTAACCTATTAAAAGATACTTGTATTCTTATATTAGGCACTAATGGTTTGAAACAAATTCCTTAATGGCTAAATTTTTCAGGGAGGGTATAATTTTTTTGGTAATTTTAGTGGCAGTTTAATGTTACAATCCTCAAAAATAGCTTAAAACCATCACATGCCGAGAAAGTGTTCCCTGAAAAGCACAAGATCTTAAGAGACAAATGAATGGACAGACAACCAATAATTGTTAGACATCCTGTTACTTTTGTAAATCGATAACTCAAGAACTAAAATAAAAAAACCTCTAAATTGAAAATGTACCCTTGACAAACATATCAAGGGGAATGCCTTGACTTCCAACATGTATATGCAAAGCAGTTAACCATTTATTATCCTGCAAAAAGTTTTTTATTTCAAATATTTGTAAATCAGATGTTGATCTAGTATTTTGATTATTTTGATAGTAGCATTCCTGTACCAATTAGGTATTATTATTATATTACTTTTATTTCAAACACATTTTTGGTAGTCAGATCTAGTATCGTTCTATGGATTTTAAAATACTATTCCTGCAGCAATTAGGTATTATTATTGATTATTTATGATTGTTATCTATTTTATCTTCTACATTAATGATAACCTCAAAATATTTGATAATTTTCTCCCTGGTGTCCTCGAGCAATGGTAGTCCAAATTTAGATTGTTTTGTAGCTGTAGACACCATTAGGTCAGCCCCAGCCCCAACTACTGGGTTTATTCGCAGCCCTGCGGGTTAAGATATAAACAAAATTGTTAATTTTTTCATTATGGTAGTGGTCGTGAACCATAATAATGTATCGTGTCATATTACAGACAATTTTATTGAATGAAAAACACACAATTATTGGCCTCTCGGCGAAAACAAAACTAAGATTATTTTTATTGAACCCAGTATTAGTGTCGGACTGATTATGACGTAACAAAAAAAAATTAGCCAATGAGAGGCCACTATGAATTTTACCATTGGTCAATAATGTCCTCTCATTGGCTAATTTTTTTTGTTACGTCATAATCAGTCCGACACTATTACTGGGTTCATTTTTATTTGATTTTATTTTTCGCCGAAAAGATTAGTTATTTTGGAGGAGGGTACCTCCACTCTCCCAAATTGAAACACCTCTGGAAAATAATCCCCCCCTACATTTTTTTGTTAAATCTTTCTATTTAAAACTAAAAACACCCACCCTTCCCTCAAATGCCCCTGTAGCCTCTAAGAGCGGTAGCTGCTAGTAGTATTAAATTAATGTATAATAAAAGTAGCAACGCCCCTAGAAACTTCAACTAATTTTGAATTGAAGTTTTAAAAAGAAAAGGAAATAAACAATCTGGGGGTAATTTTGTTCTAGGAGTGATTTACATTGGGAGAGTGGACATTCCCCTCCCCTAAAATAGTTAAAAATCTTCTCAGGACCAATAAAAAGCTTCACTGTAAAAGAAAACCATATTGGTTTAGCGGTTAGTAAGATCGTTTACTACAGTCAAAAAGCATACTACTTTAAATAATTGATATGTGTTTATATTTTATGCCTATGGCTGGTACTGGCCCACTGTAAGTCGCCAAATATTCACCAACTAAAAAAAAATCAAATCAAACTAGAGAGTAACAAAAAATATAAATAAACAAGGATGACAACATCCATAATTACCAAATCACATCAATCATGCAAGAAAAATAAGACAAATAAATTCAAATAGCAGATGTTAAGATACTAAAAGTAATCTCGAATAGCAAATGAGAAAATCACATTACCACAATACCGTTACGGACTTGTGGATCAATAATCAAAGATTCCTTCGCTACTAAAGCTAGCTCATATAAAAATGATTTATGTATAAATATTACCTTGTTGAATTTCTAATTCATTGTCCAGGTTCATATAAAATCCAAGCTTGATTGCCTCGAACATTTCTTTCCTTGTCTTGACTGGTGAATCATACACTATCTTTGCTGGTGAGAATCCTAGTTGGATTTATTTTAAGTTTAAAAATAATGTGCTAGCTTTCCCTCGATTTACAAGTGATCATTTAGAGAATCCAGAGCATCATCCGCTTATAATGGGATGCGATACTCTAACACCCAAGGATATTAGGTTAAGCACAACCAACTCTTTGATTGCACGACCTTTGACTGTGTATGGTAATGATCGAGTTTTAACGTCTTTAGATATGACTCAGTATTGGGCCGAGATTCGAACCTATAACCTCCCCGATGACTAGCGGATGCGTTACGTGTTGAGCCATGGTGGCGGATAGAATACAGCGCGCAGCAAATTTTATTTACCCCCCCCCAAAAATTTTTACCCCAGGGGTAAAATATGCTTGGGGGGGGGGGTAATTACCCCCCAAAAATCTGTTGGCAGGGGTAAATTTAGTTTCCCCCACCAAAATTTACCCCCGGGGACCGGGGTAAAATTTTTTTGGGGGGGGTAATTTAAATTTTATTAAATTTATAGTATTAAAAATGCGCGCGAAGCACGCAAAATTTTTTTTTAATAGAGATTTTTTATTTTGGGGGGGGGGGTATTTACCCCCCCAAAATTGTTTGGAGGGGGTAAATACCTCTTCCTAGATGGTTGTTCCCAGGGTAGGGGTAAATTTTAAATGGGGGGGGGTAATCGCCCCATTACCCCCCCCCCCCCTTGGACGTCTATGGGTGGTAGGCTAGTATTCTATACCCAAAATAGTTAAAGTGATCAGTCAACCTGAAGAAACTTCATTCTAAAGACAATATCGTTTGAGCAGTTTTCGAGACCCTTCGATACACATGCAAACAATCTTTTACTTTTATATAATGATTTTAATGTTACCTAAATTCTTTGCATGTATGGCCTCCTGAAAGCTAGCACATTCAGCTCCCATGCCATGCTTTAGCACTTGCTTCAGCAAACACCTTCAAAATAGAATTCCAATTGACTTGATTATATCATTTCAGGTATAGGTATAACAAAACAAGGATGACGACATTTATAAATGCTAAGCTCTTATAAGACAGTAGGACAAACAAACATTAACACTTGTAGGGTATCAGAACTTGATAAGAAGAATTTAGTATGTAAACATATATAATTGCTTAGATACAGGATACTGTTTAAGGGGAAAAAATGGAATTAATTATAGAGATACTTCGCTTAAAACATTGTACCTTAATGTAATAGAAATCAGCATTAAAAAAAATAAGATAAATAGGATAATTTAATCATAAAAATTGTTGTTAAAAAGGTTAAAAAGCAACATGTTTTAAATGGACGAACGGACTTTCTGGTAACGATTTTAGAGTTGCTAGGATTTTTAAATCGGACCTAACTGTTATTGGAATCATCAAGCAAAGTTTAAAATCTATAGGACAATTCTAACATGTATAAATTGACAAAAAGAGCTAACCGCTACATACGGACGGACGGACCTATTCCTTAGAAAGGTTTCACTTTTTTAATAAATACCTGAAAGGGTTTGCTTTAATAGAAAGAGCATGGGTAAAGAAGTCTTCAGGGAAAGCTTTAAAAAGACTCTCAACACGTTTGTCAAAATAGTCCAAATCAAAAACATCCTGTAATATCAAATAAACAAGGTTTAATACATCCATAAGTAGAGAAGCACAAATAAAATCATAAATCTTAATACGAACAAAGTTTTTAAATAGCAGATGTTTGGTCAACAAAATTAAGAATAAAAAGTAAAAATCCTTTAATATTTATTTTTTAAATGTTTTGACATGTTATGTTTTTATAAAATAATTGACAGACCGACGGACAAAGTAAATTAAATACTAGATTCTCACTTGTATATGAAATCTTTCAGCTGTATAACTTGGATAACAGCCTAGCAAATTAAATTACTCCCATAACGTTACGGACAGACAAAGTTAATTATAAAGTAGCTACGCTACTAAAAATAAGAACAGGCGTCCAGCAAAGTGATTTATAAAGTGTATGTTTATTTGATAAGAAATATTCATTTGAAAAATCATAAACTAAATATATATTGTAGGTCAGCCTTGTAAATCGTATTTCCTAAAACTCCGTACAGACAATGTTACATATAGAATATAATTTCTCGTATTCATTCGAATCCAGTGGATACGAACCGGTTCTCATCTATACGAAAAAACTATGTCTAGCATCGTATTACATCCAGTTTTCTACGAATATAAAAACTGGTTTTAATCTTATAATTGTACATTTTATATCCGCGGAAAGCCGTTATGATACGATGCGATAAATAACTATTAAATACTAAATAAGTTAACCAGCGAAGGTTGATCATCGTCGATAAGATTTTTCTCAACTATTTTACCAATTACATCCTTCATTTTTTCTAAAGCATTATTTTTTGTCACATTATTTTTTTGTCTGATTACTTGAGCTTTGATTTCAAGGATGTTATAATCCTTGTTAGTAGCGAAGCTACTCTATAATTCACTTTGACTGTCCGTAAAGCTATTGGGAAAATGAGATTTACTGTGTTATTAAGAAGGTGGCGAGGTAGCTGTAACCATCCTTATAAATTTATTAATCTGTTGCTATAAAGGCAGAAACTTTGATTTTTCTTGTCAACATTTCCATCATTCTGGGGCATATTTGAAAAGAATTACAACTATAGAAGCCCAACTGCTTTGAAGCAGCTTTTTATCCACTTTTTTACTGATTTCCAAATATCCTTAATGTTTTTAGTCAGACTCAAAAATTTTATAGGAAATAGTATCAAAACAAAATGTCCCATCGTTCTAAGGAATTATTATAAGTTGAAGTTGAAACATACACCAGACAACTGATTTTTTTGTTCAGTTAATTGAATCAGAATATATACTAGAATAAACTAAACTTTAAAATAATAAGGATGACAACATCCATAAAAGCGAAGCACTGAAACGGTAGGACAAACTTAAATTAACACTTATAATATTGTACTTTGTTGTCCCTGGAATCAGTATACCAAAAATCAGATCAATCAGATCATTAGATCACATAAAAAATTGTTGTTAAAAAAGTTAAAAAATCAACATGTTTAAAATGGACGTACGGACATTCTGGTAATGATTATAGAGTTGCTACGCTTTCTAAATCGTACCTAACTGCTTCAGGAATCACCATGCAAAGTTTGAAATTAATTGGACAATTCTAACATGCCTAAATTAACGAAAAAAGCTATCTGTTACGGACGGACAAACGTACGGACGTTCAGACGTACGGCCGGACCGAGTCCGACCCTAATTATAGAAAATCTTCGCTTTTAAAAATATATCTATGGACGATTTTACATATGTGAATGTGTACATACCCTATCCCACCCTAACTTGTGAATAATATGAATCCTATGACAATATGGTAAAATGTTATGAGCATTGCATTTCTACTATCAGTCTTAACATGCAAGTATGTCCATCCTGTAATTGGAATAGGGAATTTTTGTTAAAACTTTGTTTTCCTGATTTTGTGGATTTTGTCATCCTTGATAAAAGATTATATAAATCAATATTAACAAAGTAAAATAAGTTGAAAAAGTGTAAACCGCAAGATATGCGTAATAGTCACTTAAACGTTCAAACTTTACAAAATAAGGATAGTTTAGTACAAAGGTAGCGTAATTTCAACAGCAAGCGGCCACGCCCCAAGAGGCCTCTACCGATGAGAAGCTCCACTGTAAGAACCATATAAGAGAAAAATATCGGTTTAGCAAGACACACATACAGTCAGATATCCTGTAACTTTTATATAAGTGGAACTATGTTAAAATATAAGAAATCTTTAGGACTGTTTATTAAATGTAATAATGCCTGTGTGCTTAGCTTTATAGTTAATATAGTGAAATAACTTTATTGTATGACAGACGTACGGGTATAGCCTTGTTGTAGAGAATCTACGCAGCTAAAGTGATAGTTTATGTCACTCTTAATTTAATTTAATTATCTTTTATCACATGAGTTATTTATGTACAGTTCTTAACTAGACATAATATTTAAAATTAGCGGCTACGCCCCCTAGAGGCCTCTAGGAGCACTTGAAATGGTGGTGGGTTGAATTCGAACCTCCCATTTTAAAGCTTAGTTAAAAATAATATAAAAAGATAAGGTGGGGGCATTTTCTAGGTGTGATTTCTCTTGAGTATCCTGTTACTTTATTATAAGGATGTATATTTGAGAGGCATATTTACTGTTTTTTAGTGGCGAAGCGACTCTATATTAACTTTGTCTATCACATAACTCTATGTGGGGAAATGTGATTTTCTCGGCTGCTGTTTATTAAGGACTGTTTATTTTTTTATGAAACATACCAAAAGGCATTGAGTATACAATTTACCTGCTGCGTATAGTCTGTCGGTCATCCTACAAAAGGCAAATGTATTTTTGAAAGCGAAGCTTTTTTTATAATTAAGGTCGTTCCATACGTCCGTCCGTTTGTCCGACCGTAAAGGTTAGCTCTTTTAGTTAATTTTGACAGGTTACAATCGTCCTATCGATTTCAAACTTTGCATGATGATTCCTATAACATTTAGGTACGAGTTAGTCGGCGTAGCAGCTCTATAATCATTGTCAAATAGTCCATACGTTTATCTAAAATTTTGTGTATGATATGTATCCTTTTCATACGATTTGTGGAATAATGTTTTCTAAGCCAACAGGATACAATATTATAAGCAAAGCATCTCTATAATTAATTCCGAAAAATGTAAGTGTATTTAAGCAATTTTACAACAAATTTTTGTACAATTTTGTTAAGAATTATAAAGTTATTTCCTGCTTATATAAGGTCTGCCACTTTACAATATTCATCTGTTCGTTTTTTGAAATTATACCGTCCCAAAATTTCGTATTATTATAAAACTAACAAATATGTTTGACTGCTAAGAATCCTTTTTCAAGTTAGATTTAGTATTGTGTCTGGTGGCCCATCTAGGGATATACATCTATTGTTAGCGCAAAGAATATTGTTATGTATTCAATGCATGTAAAAACACGTCTCAAGCAGCCAGGGGTTTGGAGCTGCATTTGTTTTCAGAGTTTATAGGGGCACTTGAGGTAAAAAGATTGGTGTCCGACCCCTCCCCCCCCCCCTGTATTTTTTTTATTTGGTGAAAACAAATTATTTTTTGGAGGGGAGGGGACATTTTTTTCTTGGGAGGGTGGTGGTACCCTCCAAAAAATAGTTATAAACCTTTACAGGACCTATGAGAAACTACCCTGTAAAGAAGAACCATTTTGGTTTAGCAGTTAGCGAGATCCTTCGTTACACACAGACATACAGACAGAGATCCTGTTACTTTATTATAAGGATTTATAGGGGCACTTGAGAGGGTGGGTTGACCCTCTCTTTCAATATTAGATCATTGGATAGGAATGGTCACTTTTCTAAGAGCCATTTCTCTTAGAAGGTGCAGGGTCCATCCCCCAAAATAATTAGAAACCTACATATATGTTCTTTTACTTTTCAACTAAAAACAGTTGTATCTATTCTCAAATGATGTTGATTTACACATCCAGGCATGCATATTTCTGATATATAAGTTCACTTAAATTGAGATATGTGAAGAAAGGACACCCATGCTTTTTATTGTGTGCTAGTTTTAGGGATAATGAGATGTTTTTTTGGGAGGGGGGGGGGGGGGGGAGAAAGTGGATAAGACCCAAGGAGAGAGAGGACATTGGGCTGTTTATTACTATAGTCCCCAAAGTGTTATAATAACATTTTCCTATTCGTTCGCTTACAACTTTGGATACTTTGAATTAATTTTGATTGTTTTTTTTCATGTGTCGCATCGTATTATAGACAGCTTTCCACGGATATCAAAATAAATATCATAGGATAATAACCAGTTTTATTAGCTTCGAAGGTCCGAAGGCGCATGGTAACAAAAATGGTATTAATATTTTATGATTTTATTTTCATATTAGTGGAAAATTGTCTATAATACATGAATTTGTAGTATAGCTGAGAACAAGTTCTAATCCAGCAGATATTAATTGGGTTTGAAGCCATATTCTATTGGATCCCCATCTCTGGTGTCAGCATAAACTTTTAAATCCAATAAAAAGTTTAAATAGGGATGATAACAACATGTACAAAATATACAAAAGCTTATGGTAAATACACAGCCTTTTTTAACAGAAGCGCCCTGTTAAAGGGAAGGTTTTCTATAATTAGGGTCGGTCCGTCCGTCACGGACATCTAGCTTTTTCGTGGAACTATTAACTCATTTAGTTAATTTTATCAGGTTCAAATTGTACGATCGATTCAAACGTCTATGCATTATGATTCCAATAACAATTAGGTACGATTTAGGAAGCCTAGCAACTCTATAATCATTACCAAAAAGTCCATTTAAAACAAATTTCTGTATGCTATAATTATCCTATTCATCTGATTTTGGAATAATGATTCCTAATACAAGATACAAAATTATAAGCGAAGCATCTCTATAAAAAAGTTCTAAAAATGTGAGTATGTCCTTAAACAGTATCATGTATTTAGGAAGTTTTCAAAAAATTTATTTACAATTTGCTTTAGAATTATGCCTGAATATTCTGCTTAATCAGTTCTGACACTTTGCAAGTGTTAAAGGTCGTTTGTCCTACCGTTTAAAAGCTTCGCTTCTATGGATGTTGTCATCCTAAATTTTAGTCAAATTATCTATACATATTTTAACCTTTCTATGTTCGTCAAAAAGTTTTCTATTTAAAACTGTTTTAATGTTTTAAAATCACGTTTATTCTCTGCGCTTATCCAATATAAAACAAGGATGATAACATCCATAAAAGCGAAGCTCTGGAACGGCACTACAGACGAACATTGATTCTTATAGAGTGTCAGACTGAATTTACAAAATAAACATATAAAAGTTTTGACAATATTATACGTATATTTGTTGCAAAACTTCTTAAATACAGAATTCTGTTCAAGGACATACTGATATTTTTAGGACTTAATTATAGAGATGCTTCGCTTTCAATATTGTACCTCATAATAATAGGAATCAGTACTCCCAAAATCAGATCAATCAGATGATTATATCACATAAAAAATGGTTGTTAAAAAAGTTAAAAATCAAAATGTTTAAAATTGACTTACGGACATTCTGGTACAAAGATTATAGAGTTCCTTCGCTTTCTACCTCGTACTTAACTCCTATATGAATCATCATGCAAAGTTTGAAATCGATATGACAATTCTAACCTGCCTTAATTAACGAAAAGAGCCAACCGTTACGTACGGACAGAGCGACCCTAATTATATAAAAGCTTCGCTTTTAACATTTTACATACATCATATAAGCTTTATGCAAACTTTTCATATAGAAAAATGTCATGAAAAAGTAGAAAGTTAAACATTTTTGAGATAATACAAATGAGAAATTATAAAAGATGAAAAGTTTGGACACTGAAGGTTTCCAAAATTAGAAAAGAACTCTTTTTTTAAGGTAAAGAATTAGATAGAGTTGTTATAATTTTAATTTACAGTCCAATGTCTTTTCATAAGCCTCTCGGCAGCATAGTGTCAAACGAAATTCAGGAGAATCTCAGCTTCAATAAGTGAAAAATATAGAAATGTATAGGGTTGACTTTTAAAGATTGTAACTCCTAACGATTATAGAGCTGCTATGCATTCTAAATCGTAAGTAACTGTCACAGGAATCACCAAGCAAAGTTTTTAATTGATAGGACAATTCCAACATGCCTAAATTAACGATATGAGCTATAATTTACATTGCATAGGGTTTTGAAAGCATTATTTTGAAACCTATTTAACCATCCTTTGATACATAATAAAAATAAGATGGTATTTAACTTTTACAGCATATACTTGCTACACAATAAGTGGCAGAATAACATTTTTCCACAGTGAATGGAGGTGAAGGCAGGAAGTGATGGGACTATAGGCTATTTATTACACTAGTCCCCAAAGTATTATAATAACGTTTTCTTATTCGTTGAATTAACAACTTTTTGGGAAATTAATTAATTTTGATTGGTTGGTTCAACCACTAATTGTAATCTACAATAAGGATAGTTTTGTTTATCATCATTGGGGAAGTTAATCATTTTATAGGCCATAGTCTTATCCCTTTAGATCCCAGAGGCAAATGGATGATATTTTTCTTCCCCCAAACACATTCTGCCATTGATTAGCTTAAAGTTATAGGGGGTAAGCTTTGTATAAGGATTGTATTGATCAAAGTAACATTCTCTAAAACTTTGATAGATTATTTTTAAATTTCTAATCTAAGAATAAATTAGAAGGCGGAAGAAGAGGGGGGGGGGTGTGCGGTGGATAGCGTTATTTTAGCCCACTGCAAGTTTCACTTAGACCTATTGGTAATGATATTCAATGTGTTTCATGTTTTTTTTTGCAAGGAGAGGGGCTTAAAATTTTTTTTTTGGTCGTTTCCCCCCTCAAAAAAATAGAAATAGCCTGGACTTTCTTGATTCCCATCCGCTGTATCACATTTTTTAGGCAAGGGAGGGGGGTTGATTTTAAGTTACCTATCTTCGATATACAGGAAATGTCGAATATTTTTAAACTAAATGTAAAATTGAAGAACACTTCATATTAACAACAGAGGTCCACACATTTACAAGTTTCACATAAAATCCATAAAGATGTAAAATCTCTGTCTTATGAAATACTAGTTGCTTCGCCTCTAGCCTCTAGGAGAGGGAAAATTGTTAGTCCTTCGCATTTCAGACAATTTCCCATGAATATTAAAATAAAAATGATAAAAATTAGCTTGTATTAACCTGGACCTTCGGGGCTTACAAAACTGGTTTTAATCTTATCAGTTTCCATTTTAATATCCACGACAAGCTGTCTATAATACGATGCGATAAATAACCAAAAAGCATTATTCATGATTCATTAATTTGTAGCATTAAAAAAAGTTATCCTTATACTAAAGTAACAGGATGTCTGTTTGTTTGTACCGAAGGATCTCGCTAACCGCTGAACCGATCGGGTTCTCCTTAACAGGGTAGCTTCTCATAGGTCCCGGGAAGGTTTATAACTATTTTGGGGAAGAGTACCACCACCCTCCCAAGAGAAATAAAAAAAATCAAAATTGTTTTTACGATTACGATTTTATAAAGAGATTCCAACGCAACATAAACGTCAACCTAACACAGACATTTTTAAAATATAAAAAAAAACATTTAAAAACCTCTAGGGGCGTAGCCGCTAGTTATAATCATAAAGTAGTGGCTGGGCAATAATTAGGTATCTAAAGGGATAGGACAATTGTAGATAAATAATTCTAGACCCTAAAATAGGAGAAACAAAGTTATTTGAATAAATTATTGGTTGAAAAGTGTGAACACTATAAGTTTGTAAACAACCAATCAAAATTCTAGGAAAGTACCCAAATAGGATAGTGTTGTTATAGAACTTTGGGAACCAGTGCAATTTAAGCAGTCCAATGTCCCCTCCCTCCCTGTGTATATGTTTTGATGACATATTTTTGTGTAAGCTCGCCAGAATTGTACTTGTTAAATGGTAATATTGTCCATGTACTATACCATACCCTACTTTTATTTTGTAGCAAAGCTACTCTATAATTTGCTTTGCCTTTCCTGTCTGATCGTCAGTCCGTGTGTGATTTTCTTGGCCCTCCCTCCTTGATCCGTATCACTCTTTCTTTTTGATTTCAACTCCCTTTATCCGTTTGGTCAATAAATGTATAAGTATAGATGTATAATCAATACAACTACCTACCACAAGACCTTTTTCGTCTGCTACACTGTTAAAAATAAAAAAGAAATTTAGAATCAGATAATACTATATATTCATTTCATTACTGTATAGCATCATCCCATACGTTCTTGCAAAAAAACCTCATTACGATATAAGGAAGATTCCAATACTGTATTGAGTACTAGTGGCTTCGCCCCTAGCCTCTAGGGGCTTTGCCCCAAGAGGTATAATTACATCTTCTATTACTTACCCAGCAGAACGGATCACAAATTTTCGCACCTACCCAGCAGGAAAACATTTTGCGATTAAATTTGCAAAATTCGTAAAATTCGTACGTTTCGTAAAATTCGTAAAATTCATAAAATTCATAAAATTTGTAGAAAAAAAAAAAAAAAAAAAATTGGGAGGGGGATTTTTTTGTTTTTGGGGGGGTTGGGGGTGTCCCACCCCCCAAGAAAATAGCTTAAAACCACCGCAGGACCAATAGGTATATACCCTGAAGAGTAGAATCCAATCGTTCAGTGGTTACCAAGATCTTAAGGGACAGACAGATGGACGGATGGACAGACATCAAGCTACTTTGTATTATAGATTACTTAGTGTTCTATGGAGTAATATGTATTACTAAATAAAGAATGTGCATTTTATAGTATCATTTAACCCATTAGTGCCGAACCGGGTTTTAAAACCCGGTTCCAGAAAATGTAAAAAAAAACGGTTTTCGGCTTCATAATTGCATCATTCTCAGTATGAATCCCCCCTCTACTACCCTGGCTTTCATTTCCCCCTGGAGCAGGTAGTTTTGCTTACTTCCGTTTGCCGGTATAGATCAACAAAGTTTGAAAATCATGAAAATTCAAAGTACCCCATCTAACTTTTTTGTTTTTATAGTAAAGTCGCTGATTTTTTTCGTTAAATCTAAAGTTTATTGACAAG
Organism: Acartia tonsa; assembly: GCF_053477335.1. NCBI lineage: Eukaryota > Metazoa > Arthropoda > Copepoda > Calanoida > Acartiidae > Acartia > Acartia tonsa. The sequence continues at coordinate 7,128,744 of NC_137266.1, read as the reverse complement.
TACATCTATTTGTGAATTCGTTTTATTTAAATTATCATTTTTTATATGATTTTTTTATCGTTTTTTTACGCCCTATATAAGCCCGGTTCGGCATTTCCATTTGGAGTCTGAAATTTTTATTACCCGGTTTCACTAATAGATCTTTTTTGACAACAACAACAAAACAGGGTTAACACTAAATTTGAAATAAATTGCTTCGTTTTATACTTGTAGCTCTATAGATTACATGAGGTTGTGTAGTTTTCAATTATGGATCGTATCAAAGTTCTAAAAAGTGTTCATCTTACTTTTGGCGTTCAAAAATTACACTTTTCGATTTTTGGTCAAAATAACCGGGTTTTTACAGGAAAACCGGGTTTTAACGCCGGGGGAAAGCACCAAAAACGGGTAATAATGCCTGGTTGGTATTTATGGCCGAGCCGAACTGGGTTTTTTTGCAACTTTCCTGTGCGCGCCACTAGAGCAAAACAAAAAAATACGAATTCCGTTTTGACCATTATAAAGCTTCCCTGAAACTTTCAGCTCGATCGGCCCATAAAAGTGGCACTCGGCACTAATGGGTTAATACTCTCTATGAAATAAAATTCATTACACTAGAAGAAAGTTTTTAATACTCTGGTTCCTAATTTTTGTTACTCTGTAATATTTCTGTATAGTAATAGTTATTACGGTATGTACTACATATTGTTAGGTATTCATTTTGTTAATACAGCACACTTACGGGTCCAGGTCTAATACAACCCCAGCGTATCAATTGATACTAAATTAAAAAATTATTTTTTTACAGTGTAGCAAATTGCTTCTGCCCTTAAGTAGGGACTCGGTTGTGTTTATATTTCCGATGCTATAAGCTGATTTTAAAGACCCAATACAAAATCGGGGCAGAGGACCTACTCTGAGGGTTAACTTACGTATAGCTTATGCCCCCTCTATTCTTTACTTTAATGTTTGTTCATTTAGTATTTTTTGTATGTGCTTCCCAACTTACGGAAGCTTTCATCCTTGTTCTACTTCAGGTTAAAAAACAACATAAAAAAAGCGCATGGTATGGTAGCCGCACAATATTAATTGGCTTAGATTGGCAGCGACTAAATTTCTGCAGCTGAATAGTTTGTAACTGCAGATTATTAACCAAACAGGACGAGGTCAGGGATCTAAAGGGATAATGATGATGATACACAAAATTTCCACTTCTGAGGCTTACAATTTTTTTGTCGGAACGTTTGGACACTCAACCTGATAAATCAACCAATCACATTTATTAAAAGCCCCCAAAGTTGTTAAGCCAACTAATAAAATGACGTTATTAAAAACTTTGGGAAACATTGGAATAAACAGCCCATTGTACCCTTCCTTCCTGGGACGAGCGGCTGCCGATCCATGAAAAAATTAATGCTCTCTTTTATAAGCGTGCAGAACTTCAGAAGGTGGGTGAATATCCATCCCCATTGTAGATGTTTACTCAAGAACTCAAAATCACCGCGTTAACACAACTAAGGAGAGTGTCAATCATACTCTTCTTAAATTTAGGGTGTGTGAACAAAATTGCAGTCTTTACGTGTCAATTTAACATGTAAAGGATGCTTGATCGACTGTTATGTATGTTTATTATGCAGGGGTGCAATATATCTATAATACAAAGTAGAACGATGTCTGTCTGTCTGTCCGTCTAAAGCTTAAGATCTCAGTTACCGCTGAACCGATTGGGCTCTACTTTTCAGGGATTATACCTACTGGTCCTGTGATGGTTTTAAGCTATTTTATTAGGGGGTTGGACACCCCCAACCCCCCCAAAAAATGAGAAATCCCCCCCCAAATTTTTTTTTTAAAAACTAAAATTCAGATAGTGGGGTCGACTACTCCCCCCCCAAAAAATTTTTTTTTCCATTTTCCTTTAAAATCTAAAATACGAAAAATTGGTTTTATTAAACCTCTTGGGGCAAAGCCCCTAGAGGCTAGGGGCGAAGCCGCTAGTCCCCATTAAAGTAAAAGAATAGAGGAGCATGAGATATGTGAATCTGACCACAGCTCGTTGACCCTTTCCAGATTTTAAATTGGGTCTTTAAAATCAGCTAATATCGTGGGGATAGAATCTAGAATTGATCTTTAATTTTTCTTTTCACCATTAGCGGAAAGCTGTCTATAATACGATACGATAGATAACTATTATCTTACTTTTGATGACAAAATAAACTACACTAATAAAATTAGATTTTCCTGCTTTTTATATGAATATGATATACATAATTTCGAACGATCATATTGAAAAATCACGTGGCCAAAAACGTCAAATGTAAAATGAAATGAAAGATTTCTAGTCAGGATCTACGCAACAGTTTGCTAAGCTTCAAATCAGTAGGACAATTCTAATATGCCAATATAAACGATAAAGGCTACCCGTTACGAACGGACACCCCCATCCTAGTTATAGAAAAGCTTTGCTCTAAATAATAAGTATGCCATAATACATATTCTGTCCACGGAGGAAGGGGACGTTGGGACTGTTTATTACACTAGTCCCCAAAGTCTTATAATAACGTTTTCCTATTCGGTGGCTTAACAACTTTGTGGACTTTTATTGAATTTTTATTAGTTGGTTCATGGAGTTGAGTGTCCAAAGGTTTCAACCAAAAATTGTAATCTACAGAAGGTTTAAGTTTGTGTTAATTATTGTGGATGTACATCAATTTATCAGCCATTGTCTTATCCCTTTAGATGTTAATACATATTCCGTCAGATTGGACAGAATAATCAAAGATATCAGATATTGGTTATCCCGTACGAGCAAGGAATTATAATAAATCCCCAGGGAGGGAGGGGACAACGGACTGTAAATTAAACTACATTATCTTATTCGCCTGCAGGATATTTTGGTACTTTTTTTGTGAATTTTGATTAGTCAACTCCAAACTAATAGTGCCTATACTTTTCTATCAATGATTTTAATCTGCAAAAGGGGTAATCTTGTTTATCATCATGGAGGATGTGCATTAAATTATCGTCCATTGTCTTATCCCTTAAGATCCCTGATAAACACTCTTCCTTCAGATTTTTATATTTTTACCTCGGATACTTAATACAAGAAATTTTATTTTATACCTGTCCAGAACTCACCTGAAAGCCTGCAGGACCTGAACCTGGAGCCAGATTTATTTTTTTTTCGTAAAAAAGGGTAATAATATTAAAAAAGATACATATTTTATTAATGAAATTAACATCTAACTCCTAAGACCAGAAATTCCATTTAATACCTGTCCAGAATCCACCAGGGCCTAACACTTTTTAAAAATACGTGTCCAGGAGACCATCAAAAAACTTTTATTACTAATAACCCACTCACCTACACCAAAGATAAAGAATACACTGTCTAAATAGATATATGATGTACGTGGATATATTTACAGAGTAAAAATTGTCGTTAATTTAGCTGGCTGATATGGATCTCATTTGTGGTCAGTTCGTTCATCCAGTAGGAGAGGATGGAATGGGGTAAAGAGGGAGTATCGATATTTTAGCCAGCTGCAAGCAATACTTTATCAGATTGCTTGAAAATAATCTGATGCAACATCCAAGAAATACTTTATCGATTATTGTCTACGTCAAAATTTAAAAACTTCTCACCTTTCCCTTTTTGATATTTAATAGTTATTCTCGTATCGTATTATAAACGGCTGTCCGCGGATATAGAATGTACAATTATAAGATTAAAACTAGTTTTTTTAGCCCCGTGGTGCCGAAGGCACCGGCTAAAAAAACTAATTTTAATCTTATGATTGTACATTTCTATATTCGTAGAAAACTGGATATAATACGATGCTAGACATAGTTTTTTTCGTATTCATGAGAACCGGTTCCTATCCACCGGATTCGAATGAATACGAGAAAACAGATTCCTCTGATTGTTTACTACTCTATGATACACAATGTCTGTCTGCCATCCTGTAATACTTTAGAAAATTTGATTTCTTTACAAGAAATCTTATTTTTCTTGACATATTTATAAATCTACCTATATTTTTATGCTTTGCTAATTATGGATGTTGTCAACCTTGTGTAAGATGAAAACATTGAATAAAATAAATTCAGATTATGGCACAAAATTTATTAATTTTATTCAAAGTAACAATTTCAGATAGGCCGTTCAATAGCATATCAGTCAATAACAAATATTTTCTTGGGTCAAAAATACGAGGGATGGGCATTATTTGATAGAGAGGGAGGGGACAATGGGCTGTTAATTACTTACACTAGTCCCCAAAGTTTTATAATAACGTTTTCTTATTCGTTGGCTTAACAACTTTGGAGACACAGGTGAATTTTGATTGGTTAAAACAACAAGTTGAGTGTTCAAACGTTTCAACCAATAACTTCAATCTACAGAAAAGTTATTATGTCAATCATCATTGGGGATGTACATGAATTTATCGGCCATTGTCTTATCCCCTTAGATTCCTGGCATTATTTGGTTTTGGTTTATTTAGAGTTTAAACGCTGGCTGTAAAATTGAAGGCCAGTCGTTTGGAAACTGGCATCCTATAGAGCACCTTAAAAACCCAGGTATCTCAAAGGAAAATGGACGATAAATTGATTCATACCCCCAATAACGGTAAGCATAACTACCCATTTTGTATATTAAAATTATTGCTAGAATGATTTTATTAATTTCCGTTTTAACAGCCCAATAAAGATTAAATGACAAGTACAACAATTTAACCAACAAATGAGAGGTTGTGTTCTAAAACTTTGGGTTCCAGTATAATTTACAGTCCAATGTCCCCTCCCTCCCTGGCAAAATCGTTTCCCTCATTTTTTCGACCTAATTCAAAATTTTTAGATTCTTAAATTAAAATTAGAGAATTTTTAAAAATATAATAAATATTTAAAAAATATCATTTTTAAAAGCGCAATACCTTTTTTATATAACTATTATATAATTATACATTAATTATAAATTTACTAAAGCAAAAAAGCACGAAATTTAAATTTTTTTGGACGGATTATTTTAAAATGGCAAGTTTATTTTTGATTAGATTTTTTAATGTTCTACATGTACCAAACTAAGAGAATTTGAAAATAATTTAAAGGGAGGGACAATTCATGTAAAAACTTTTTTGTCTCAACAATACTGCATGCAATACCTATTATTATTTATAATTTCTTTCAATTAAAAGGAAGTTGTAGGCAAAATAGTTCTCTAGATGAATCATCCCTTCAATAAAAATTATAAAACTTATAAATAAAGGATTTTAATTAAAACTAAAGAAGATACTCAAAAAGGCTCTTATAAAACTTTTTTTTAAAATGTTTAATGGTACACTAATCCTTTGTGTTAAGGTACAGAACATTCGAGTATTTCATGTAGAAGTTTAGGATCTAAGGCAGTTTACGGTAATATGTTCATAGTATCAATTATCTACAAAAATAAATTAACTTTGAAGACGACTAGCTACCAAATGGCTCAACTTTCATGTTATGGCAGCACACCGTGTTATGCGACATAAGAAGACCTATGAATAATCTAGAATAGCCAAGATCAAATGGTGCACAGGGAAAGCTTGACTGAATAAAAACGCGCAATTTAAGATTTTTTTGCGCATTTATGTATACTCCAAAAAGCATTATTGAGTATTGACTATTCAAAATTATTTGCTAACATAATCTATAATTTTCGTCGCGGCGTCTGGCCATTAGCAGCCTATAAAGTTTGAAGCATTTTTTGGAGATAATCAATACCAGAGGTGAATTCTTAAAAAAACTTTTGTTGCCCCACTAAAATCAGTTTGCCCCACTAAAATTTTAGTGGGGCAAAATTATCCCCTCTAAATTTTTAGTTTGCCTCACTGATTTTAGTGGGACAAACTGATTTTAGTGGGGCAAAAGTTTTAAAGAATTCACCTCAGGAATATTTCACAGTCAACTGCACTAGGTGCAAACTTTAATTTTGAAGCATTTAGGGTAACACAACAGAGCTGAGAATCTTAAAAAAAATTTGCCCGCTTAATCGCGCTTAGTGGAGCAAAATTGTTTTCGTAAAAAATCCACAAAAATCACATTAAAAATCTACAAAATTTAAACAAAATCATAGAAGGGTTGTTGACATAAGATTTTATTTAATTTTTGTAGAATTTTTATGTGATTTTGGAGGATTTTTCACGAAAACAATTTTGCCCCACTTAAGCGATTAGTGGGGCAAATTTTTTTTAAGAATCCACCTCTGGATCTTTAAATGTGTAGCCGTTGCCGTTGCCGCTGCCAGAGGTACAGCCACTAACCTAATAGCGATCTTTAAATCACAACCACTTTTTAAATTTTCAGTAAAAATATGAAGAAAAAATAATAGGTAATAACAATACGTAAAAACTTCAAACATTTAAAAATCAATGTTTTACTGGCAGCACTGGCAGCGGCTACGGCTACGACTACGGCTACACATTTTAAAATCTAGCTCAGAATCATCAATTGTAAATTATTAAGCTTCAAAGCATTAAATTACGGTAACAATAAATATTTTTTCAGTATTACTTCGAAACCGACTAATATCCGCTGGATTAAATTAACCGGTTCTCAGTCATACTGAAAAATGTATAAAAATGTATAGAATCGTATTACAGACATTTTTCTTCAAATATTTAAATAAAAATCATAAAGTCAATACTTACCAATTTTGTTAGCCCCAAGGGGCAAAAGGCTGTCAATAATACGATGCGATAAATAACTAATATTGTATTCTGTATACAAAAAAGGCCACTTCGTTGCTTTATTTGTTTCTTTAAATATGTACATTTATTTACATTATATTTTTAAATTAAGCTGCCTGTTTTTGAGATTTTAAATTACTACAAAGCATTGTAGCTTTTAGATTCTTTTAATCAATATTAAAATTTCGTTCCATCTTTGCAAAGGCACATTATAATGATTGTTTGATCAACTTTTCATAAATTTTTTTAGATAAAAAATTAAAAGTAAATTTTGTCATAAATAGCGCAGAATCTATGACTTACATTCAAGCAGGGGTGCATATTCTGTATGAAACTGTTGATATATTTGTGTGTGTTTTTTTTTTACAAAACTCTTGGTACATTTTCAATTTTTAACTTGAAGATTTTTTTTCTCACATTTGAACAATGTCTGAAAACTGTTTGTTTATAAAACTGTTGTTAACTGAGGGTTGTTCCCTTTTTATACATGAGCATTGGCTGTAACGATTCATGGTCAGACGTGTGACTAGTACTGACTGGATAAACTCCTAAGATTATTAAGATATTCTTTCTCTTATGTTGTTTTGTTGACTATATAATATACTAGCGGCCTCTAGGGGCACGTAAAATGGTTTCTTTTCAATCTAAGTTAAAATCAGCTAAACACAAAAAAATCTGCTAGGCGGCTATTTATATTTTAGTTTGATTTTTGACGATTTCTCTTGGGGTTGGTGGTACACTCCCCTCAGGTAGCTGTAAAGTTTACAGTGTAAACCTTCCAGGATTTGTAAGAAGCTACACTGAAGGAGAACCATAGCGGTTCAGTGGTTAGCGAGATCATTAGGTACAGACAGACAGACACAGAGAGATCCTTTTACCTTATTATAATGTTTATATAGTCTAATAATAAATATGGTGGATCTAGATCCCTTCTCATTAAATTGGACCAATTAGAACAAGGTGAAGGAAAATCTGGCCATATTATTTTTTATTCATATCAATATTCAAATGTATTACAGATACATGTACCAACACATATTTATTCATAGAGAAGCTTCGCTTCTTAAAAATAAAGAAAGAATATTTTCCTTTGAGAGCGGCTACGGCTGCCACCGCCGAAGTAACGGTGTGACCGCTTAAATCAGCATCCAGCCGACACATTGTCTTCTTTACTCTGAGAGCTGTGAGCCTGGCGCTTGGGTTCCCATGCCAACACTCAGTCATTAACTGAAATAATCATGTATTTAATGATTATCATAACATTTATCAAATCGTATTATATCCAGTTTTCAACGAATATAAAAATGTACAATTATAATATTAAAACCAATTTTGTTAGTCCGTGCCATATGCATCTCGGGGCTAACAAAACTGGTTTAAATCTTTTAATTGTACATTTTTTATATTCGCGGAAAGCTTTTAATAATACGATTCGATAAATAACTATTCCAATATGGCTTCGAAACCGATAAATATCCACAGAATTAGAACCGGTTTTCGACCATATTAAAAAATCAGCTAGGTATAGCATCGCATTAGATAATTTTACACAAATATTGAAATGCAAAATCATAAGATTGATACCAGTTTTGTTAGCCTGGGCCTTCATTCCCCAGGGCTAACAAAACTTGTTTTAAGAGTGCCTGCTTGCTGTTCAAGTCTAATTCACACATCGTCGAACTTGAGACATCAAATATTGAACTTACTGCTGCTATGTCTGAACTAATTGTAAGAGTAGGGGAAATGCATTGTCCCGTAAACAGGCGCATTGAACAGTTGGGACTTCCAACCAAAGGTTGCACAATCAAAGGGTTGGTTTATCTATTGGATGTTACTTAACACCTAATATCCAAAAGAGGGCGTTAGAGACTAGTATTGTATCCATTACAAGGGGTTCATACCCTTGGATTCTATAGATGATAACTTGAAATCGTAGGAGTATCCCGCCCGAATAGGGTAACATAATACAAAAAGTTTTATCATTAGGTATATGAACTTGCAAAGAGTACATACATTAATTACCTTGCAAAGAGTATGTAAAGTTTCACTATTATGCCATCTGTTAAAATATAATATAAAGAGTGTAATTATATCGTACCTTGCATATGTAAAGTTTTACTATTATGCCATCTAATATAAAATAATACAAAGAAGATACAGTATACAATACACATTATTTACCTTGCAAAGAGTATGTAAAGTTTCACTATCATGCCATCTGTTCAAATATAATACAAAGAGTATATATGTATACGAATTATTTACCTTGCAAAGAGTATGTAAAGTTTCACTATTATGCCATCTGTTGGGAATGCCTGGTCTTAACTGTTGAAGGCAAACAATCTAAAAATAAATAAAATGATCAAGTCGAGCACAAATTGATAACAAATACGTATCCTAATGTTCTATTATATAAAGTAGTAAGCTTTTTTTGTCTGTAGCGAAGGATATCGCTTATCTCTTAACCGATACGGTTATCCTTTACAATGTAGCTTCTCATAGGTCCTGGGAAGGTTTATAACTATTTTGCGGGAGTAAACCACCAGCATCCCAACATAAATCACCCCTAGAAAAAATTACCTACCCTTCCAACAACAAAAAAATTTAATTTTTCTAAAACTAAAATTAAAAATTGGGAGAGGTTGGTCGACTCCCCCCCCCCCAAAAAAAAGATTGTTACTTATTCTTTTTAAATCTTAAAAGATAAATTGGGTTATCGAATTCAACTCCCCCCTCCTCAAGTGCCCCTAGAGGCCTCTAGGAGCGTAGCCGCTAGTTAATGAATATAATAATAAGTCACCTGATGCATTTGGTCAAACGAGGGATCAGGGGGAACCATGTCATAATAGGGTAACTGGTAATCTTCACATTGCGCCACCTAGTAACAATAATATCAACTAAATATCAAACGAAGACTGCAAAAACGCTACAATATGGATTTGAAGTTGCTTAACCAAATTTTGCTAAAATAAATCCATGCAATTTTTCCTCTCTTGAGGTTGATTTAAAGACTTCATTGATAGCTAAATTAAATGCTTCAATTAGAAAAACAAGATTAATTTCAGTGTAAATGCGCAGAGAGAGAGAGAGGGGGGGGGGGCAATGGGCTGTTTATTACACTAGTCCAAAAGATTATTTATAATAACGTTTTCTTACGGGTTGGCTTACAACTTTGGCAACTTTGGTGACTTTTGATTGATAGGTGCATTAGGTTGAGTGTTCAAACATTTCAACCACTAATTTTAATCTACAGAAGGGATAATTTTGTGTATCATCATTGGGGATGTACATCAATTTATTGGCCATTGTCTTATCCCTTTAGATCCTTGGTAGCTGCGCTACAGTGCATACTCACATCATCAGTGGTTATTGTCCGCCTAGCAATCTCCCAGAGAACAAGACCATACGCGTACATGTCGGCGGCTTTATAGCTCTCAAATGATGTTGTCACTATAGATTCGTCCAGAACTTCTGGAGCCATGTATCTACGGGTACCCACACGGGTGTTTGGGGCTATGTCTACTTCGTTGTTTTCACTGTTGTATCTGAAAAATATGAATTAAAGAATAGATTTTATCGTATGATAGAATACCTAAATACCTACCTCCTTATTGTTTCACCTCCCACATATCTTTCAAAATTTTTTCCCCATGGAGGGTAAAAAAAGAAAAAAAAAAGGTTTTTCAGTAATCTTTATTGCTTCATTTTCCCCACTTCCAAATATTTTTATTCCCCCCTCTCCCTCTCCTTTAGCAGGGGCTCCAATACAGAATATACATCCCTTAAAACAAATTTATGGTACCTGACCGCCAATCCAAAGTCAGCAATTACACAGCTGCCATCCTTCTTAACTAGGATATTCTTGCTCTTAATATCTCGATGGGCTATAGCGGGTTTACCCTACAAATACAAAAATAGATTATTAAAACAAGAATTAATAAGATCATTTCTAATGGAATTTAAAAACTAGATAACAGATCTATAGCATAGAATAGATGTATATTGTATATACAGATAACTACCTCCCTTCCTCTTTCAATGACCTTATTCGTCTGCTACCAAATTATTTCATGCTACTTGGCTGTGTTAATACACATTACACACCACACCTTTGGTTGATTTTATATAACCCAATTGAAATTGGGCACAAGGACAGTGTGATGGGAAGATACAGTTATTTAACCCTTTCCATCTCTAGTGTTTCACTCTAACAACTAGATAATAGTCCTTTTGTGTATTGATAAGAACAACAGGAAATCTAAGTACCTACTCATTTGCAAATAAAAATTTCACGCCTGCAGAAAGAGACATATAGACATCATATTACTTAATGCATAGTAATACGATAATTGTGTTCATTTTACTTTAAGTGACGTCACAAGTTTTTAAACTTGATTGTTAGGTTACAGACATTGACAGATACACAGACAGCCTGCTACTGTGGACTTACAAACCCAAGAGAACGACTTGAAATTGAAATTACAAAAATGAAATAAAAATCTAACTCACCTTTGTACCAAAAATTTCTGTATGTAAATGTGAGATTCCTTGAATTATTGTCACTGCAAACTTAACCTAAATACGTAAAATTATGTTAATGTGTCTTTTAAAAAAGAGGCATGTCAATAATCTATAAAGTTTGTTGCTAAAGTTTTTAAAAAACATCATAACAGATGTAAAAACACCCAACGAAAACTTTTATTTTGTAACCATGAATTAATGAATCCTTTTACAAATCCTCATTGTCAATTCTTTCAGAAATTAAAGATTAATAAATATAAAAAAGCCATTTAGGTAGTTTCTTAACTTTAACAACAAAGATACTCTATAAGCTCTAAAAGGGAGAGAACGGACGGGCGGTTGTGACACTTTTTGAAACCAAAACTACAGGAATTCAACTAAAAAAAAAGTTAGAGCACTGAAATTTGGAAGGACAGTCGCTTTAAAGAGGTACAATGTGGAACTCTGAAGAAAAGTTGGTGAAACCGACGCTTTTGCCGTTTCCCGCCAAAAAAATTCGGCGATAGTGGTAGTTCCGCCGCCGCGCCGTTTCTTCACAGTTTCACATTGTACCTCTTTAAAGCAACTGCCATACCAAATTTCAGTGCTGTAACTCTTTTTTTAGTTGAGTTCCTTTGACTTCTAGTTTTTGATTTCAAAAAGTGTCACAACCTCTACCCCCTCTGTTACTTACTTACTTGATACTTGGCTTGTTAATCTTCATTTTCTACTGGTGTAGCGAGTTGAAGATGTTGGTACTGATAATTTTGTTATCTTTTGCTAATTCATATGTTTTTTCAATTTTGATCTAAAGCTGGCCACTGATGTGGCATGTTAGATATCACTTGGTAAACTATTCCATGGGTCGACAATTCTGAAGGAAAAGAAGTTTAGTCTGATGTCAGAATTAGCCCTTCCTTTCTTTAGGTTAAGAATATCAGAGGTTTGTCTTGTTGTGACTCTGTTTTGAGAAACATTTACAGTTTTAAGTCCACATTTAACATTTCCAATGTTATGAAGAATTTTGTAGCACTGGACAAGATCAGCAAAATTTCTCCTTTTTTCAAGAGTCCATAAATCAAGCTCTTTTAAACGTTCATGGTAATCTTGTGATTTCAGACCAGAGACCATTTTAACTGCTTTGATTTGGACAGCTTCGATGTTTTTAATGTCTGTAAGGTTCCAGGGGTTCCAGACAGATGAAGAAAACTCCAGATGTGGTCTCACATATTGTTTGTACAGCCTTATAAAAACATGTTTATCTCTGTAGTGAAATGACCTTGATATTTGGTTTAAAACAGCTTTAGCTTTGTTGACAATTTCATTACAGTGGCTTGATGGCTTAAGGTTGGAAGTTATTCTTATTCCAATATCTCGTTCAGAATCAACCGTTCCAAGTTTAATATTATCCATGTAATATTCATTTTTTGGGTTATTCCTGCCACAATGGAGAATTTTGCATTTGTCAATATTAAATAACATTCCCCAAGTTTTGCTCCAATCAAGAAGCTTATTTAATGAAACTTGGAATGAGTCTGCATCTGCTTGGTTTCTTATCTTGTTTGCTTGCTTGGTATCATCAGCAAACTTTCTTAATATGTCAATTATGATATCATCATCAAGGTCATTGATATATATTACAAAGAGAACTGGCCCAAGTATACTACCTTGTGGGACACCTGACCTGACCTTACCTGGCCTTGACTTTGCTCCTTGTATTTCAACCCACTGAGTTATGTCTTTAAGCCAAGATTTTATCCATTCTTGTACAGATCCAGTTATTCCATGTGCTTCCAGTTTCTGTATTAGCTTGTTGTGTGGAACTTTGTCAAAGGCGCGACTAAAGTCCAGATACACAATATCAACAGAGTTTCCTTCATCAATCATTTCAAAAATTTTGTCTAAAAATTCCAATAGATTTGTTTGACAGGATCTCTTTGGCATAAATCCATGTTGAGAGGTTTTGATTAGGTTGTTAATTATAAGGTGATCTATCATGTGGTCACGAATAATAGATTCATTAAGTTTGCATACCTGGCTGGTGAGAGATATCTGTCTATAATTGCCTGGCTTCCCTCGTGATCCTTTTTTAAATACAGCAGCTACTTTTGCATCTTTCCATTGTTGTGGAACTTTGCCTGTACTTATTGAAGCCTGAAAAAGTTTTTGCAATGGTCGGGCGATATGATTCTTAGTTTTCTTTAAGAATTCTGCAGATATCTTGTCAGGACCTGGGGCCTTGCCAGTTTTAAGTTCATCAATTTTTGATATAACATCTTGTAATCTAACATTTATATGAGATAATTCACTATTCATGTTTCGTTTTGGTATGTTTGGTCCATTGTCATTGTCATCATTAAAGGAACTACAAAAATGATCATTTAGTGTTTGGGCCATTTCAGCATTATCTGTGATAATCTTATCATCTTGGACAAGAGGGCCAACACTTGGTTTACAGGACATTTTATTTTTCACATAACTATTGAATTTTCTTTGACCACTGTTTCCACTACTTTTTGATATTTTTACTTCAAGCTTTTTTTTAGCACTTTTAATCTTTTTTTTACATTCTTTGGAAAGTTGGGTAAAGCGTTCTTTGTCACTAGGATTTTTGGTTCTTTTCCATTTCTTGTATGCCCGATCTTTTTTTCTGCCAAGTGTTATAATTTCTTTGGTCACCCATCTTGGTTTGTTGGTTTTAATGGTTTTGTTTGGGACATATTTATCAATTTTCTCTAAATCTTCATTAATTTTTTGGTAGTCAGCTTTTCCCCAATCTAGGATTTCTTGTTGTGTGTTTTCTGGTAAAATAGAATGGTCTGTAACAATTTTAATACAGGTATGATCACTATTACAAAGAGGGCCTAAATCACTTACTTCAAGTATAGAATCATTATTAGAAAGAACCAAGTCAAGAACATTGTTTTTTACATGTGTTGGGAAGGTCACAAATTGGTTAAATTGTTCTCGTTACAAGTGTCCAGAAATTTCTGGCTTGCAGTGTCGGCAGCAATATTTTCACTCCAGTTGATTTTTGGGTAGTTGAAGTCACCAATAACAATTGAATTATCTGGCATAGATGAGAGTAATTCTGTTAGTTTATCATTATTATAGTTACTACAGTTTGGGGATTTATATACAAGAAAAATGTTGGTGGTTTCATTATTTGTTTTCACACTAAGATGTAGATATTGGTTAAAGTCAATTGTGCAGTCATGGGATAAAACTGTGTGTCCTTTTTTTATGTACACTAATAATCCACCTCCAATTCCTTCTCTTGTATCACTACGATCTTTCCTTAGTTCTGGTATTATTTCATAGTTTTTGATATTTAATACACTATTCACTATGTTTTCATTGCACCAGGTTTCGGTTAGAAGTATAATATAATCAGGTTTTTGTTCATGTGTAAGTAACTCAAGTGCAGAAAGTTTACTTATTATACTCCTTGCATTGGTGTATATTATGTTGAGTTTACAGGGGGCAGACTCTTTGTTTCCCTTCCCTTTTTGTTGCCTACCCCCATCACTATTTATTCTCTGTTCTCCTCCTCCTCTGTCATTGATGGTCGTGTTCGTTTGTCTGTTGTTATACTTTCTGGAGTCCTCTGTCTCTTGGATCCTCCTCCCCTCCTGGTCCATGTTTCTCCTTCCCCACCTTTCTGTTTGATCTGTGGATTTTTTCGCCCAAATCAGTCTTTTTTGGCCTTTGGGTCCTACCACCTTCCATTCGGAGTTTAAAGCCTGTTCTTCAGTTAGCTCAGAGTTACGCTTATGCATTTCAAGAATGAGGTTGTCCTCCTCTTTCCTTTGCTGGTGGGTAAGGTCAGGTACAAGGTAGACCCCATCCCAGAATTCATTGTCAGCAAGAGATCTGCAGTTTTTCATAATTTCATATTTGGTATTTGTGTTGTGAAATCCAACTTGCAATGGTCTTATGCTGTCAACTTTTTTTTCCCCAAGGCGTCTAATAAACTTGATATCTTTATCAGGGTTTATCGTAACTTCTAGGGTGTCAGCCACCAGTCCAGTCCAAAGAATATCAAGTTCTTTCTTTTTTAACCCTGGCCAGGAATCATCAGTAACTTCAGGGATACCATGAATTATCAAATTATTTTTCTTCTCCTCTCTGTCTCTTAATTCTTGAAAGACATTTTTTTCAACATTAGATTTTAACTGTTCTTGTTTGATATCATTCTCGTTACAGCGTGTTTCTAGTTTGCTTACTCTAGTATTTGTATCATCTTTGTCTTTTTGAAGCTGGCTAATATCATTTTTTATATCTTGGATATCCTTGAACATGGCAGCTACCTTATTTGATAGGAGTTCACTAGCCACACTACATGCTTCACAACACCAATTAATGGAGAAACCTTGTCTATTTTCCTTGACAAGATATTTGTAAAGCTCTGGTGCAATTTTGGAACATTCAGTATGGGTCCATCTTTGGCATACATGGCACATGACACATGCTTGCGTTTTGGTGATTTTATTTGTGCAGACTAAGCAGGGTGGGCTTTTGGCATTAAGTCCTGTACTCATCTTGACAGCAATTTTTTTGGTATCTTATTTCTTTTTTTTTGGTATCTTTTCTTTAGTATTTTTTTGGTATATTTTTTGGTGTCTTTTTTTGGTATCTTTTTTTGGTATCTTTTTTTGGTATCTATCTTTTTTTGGTATTTTTTTGGTTTTTTTTGGTATTTTTTGTCAAGTTTAGTGTGAATTAATGGGATACATATTTAGGTTAAGACATACACCAAGCTGCTAAGCAACTAGTTGAACTACACCAAGCTGTGGAAGGAGTGAGAGGCCATGAAGAATTGAGGGGACTCGAACCAGTGATTTAATTACACCAAGTTATTATAGTTTTAATACATCAAGTTAATATATTTGTGTTAATCATTTTGTGTTATTTTATTTATTATGTTTATCCATTCCAGAGTTTACATTCTGGGGTTTTAGCTTACCTTAGTGGTTGTAAATTACATCAAGTCTGTTTATGTTTCAGAAGAGATGTGTGCATTATTGTTATCTTTATAATAGTTGGGACACCTGTCATAAATGGTCACTCTGCTCCTATTTAGGCAAGTTCTTCAATGGTAGCATTGGCCACGCAACGATCTACGGCATTGTTCTAAAGTTTTAAATTGATAACATAATTCATCTTATCTCTCTTGAAGTGAATTTCGGTTTTAGATCTCGAGAACGGTCTCTCGGTACGTATTAAAAAGGTTTTAATAAAGATACACCCCCGTGAGGGTGATATACCCCTGTGAGGGTGACACACATCAAACAGTACCCCTGTGTGGGTGACGCACCCCTGCGTGGGTGACAACTATCAAAAGTGGCGACAATACCGGGTGTTACAGAGAAAAACACCAAGGAGGACGGGGGTGACACCGTCAATAGTAGTGGAAAAGAGGGCACTGACCCTATCAATTTAAAGGGGTGTAAGGGGGAGACACACACCAAAACAGAGGGAAATAATAAGCTAACCTCAGAATTAAAAATGTCAGAGTCAGAGAAAAAGGAGAAACGGCAAGGGTATGGGAGGGGGATACCTATCCCTTACCTTGAAGATTTCAAGGATTTCAGTACATGGGTAAGATGTGTAGAGATGTGGAGTAAGACGACATCCGTGCCCAAAGCTGAACAAGGATTTCATTTGGTAAGTGAAATTCCAGTAAAATCGGCCAGATATGGTGATTCCCTGAGAGAGGACATACTGAAGGCCGTGGAAACTGATGATCTAGTAGCAAATGAAAAAGTGGTGGATAAGGTAATCACCTTTTTAAAATCGCGTTTTTGGGTAGATCAAGAAGAAGAGATATACAACACACACAGCAAACTAAAATACCTACAACGCAAGAAAAACCAGACAATTAGCGACTATATAATCGAATTTGACCAAATGTTAACAAAAGCGCGTCAATTAAAAATTCTCCCGGAAGAAGGAGATACAAGGCTAGATATGTTATTTGCTCTAGAACTAATGATAACGGCGGATTTAAATAGCTATGAATTTATGCGGCAAAAGGATGGAAGCCGCCAAACGGAAAATCATCATACCAAAACAAGAATAACCGATACCAAAATCGAAACAACACCAAGAAACAGAATAATTCGACGTCGAATAACAAAGACTACAACAAGAAAACATTTAGGTCTAAACCACTGAACCCTCCGGGACCGGATGGCAAACCTATGAAATGTCTGGGATGTAAAGCAGAAACGCATTTGGTAAAAGAATGCCCAGATGTGAAACAAGTTAAAGAGAATAGGAAGTATCAAATGGTTTACATGACTAATCCACAAACACAAGAATCAGAAAAAGTACTGATAGCTGAAACATCAGAATCTGAACAGTCTGAACAAGAGGATGAACAGGGAGTTTTTTGTTCAGTTCTTTGTGCAGCCGAAGCTCTGAATATGGCAGCGTTGGATACCTGCTGCTCAGCAAGTGTTGCTGGAGAAAAGTGGATTAAAGTGTACCTGAAGTCTTTACCAAAAGAAATGAGAAACAAAGTAGTGGGACCGCTAGAAACTGATAGAAAATTTCTTTTTGGAAATCAAGGCAAACTCGATGCAAATGCTAGATACATCATACCGGCTAGAATCGGAGGAGAAGACAACAAGCTTGAAATTGATATAATTTCGTCCGATATTCCACTTTTGCTATCTAAGAATGCTATGAAGACGCTTGGAATAGCACTAGACATGAAGAATGACAGAGGAACTATAAATGGTAAACCATTAATATTACATACAACAAGTGCAGGTCATTATGTAGTGGATTTGCTCAACAACAAGGAAGAAATGAATGAGGTCTGTATAGCTGAACTCGAAAACAACAATGAAAGAGAGCAAATTAAAGCATTGCTAAAGATCCATAAACAATTTGAGCATCGCCCAAAGAAACAGTTTGTGACGATCTTGAAAGAAGCTGGTCAATGGCATGAGAAATTCTCTGCCATGATAGATGATATAATGGACAGCTGTGAAGGGTGCATAATGAGGAAGCGTACGCCTGACCGTCCGGCAGTTGCTCCTCCCCTTTCGAATGATTTCAATCAGATCCTATGTCTTGACTTAAAAATTTGGGACAAAAACAAGGGAATATATATTTTATATATGATTGATCATTTTACCAGATATCAGATGGCCTCGGTCATCAAAAGCAAGGAACCGGAAGAAGTTGTAAAAGCCATCACATTGAAATGGTTGCCAGTATTCGGACTTATGGATAAAATTCTGACTGATAATGGAGGAGAATTTTCTAATGACGAAATGAGAGAAGTAGGCAGTTTGTTGAATGTACAGCTGCTTACCACGGCAGCTAATAGTCCCTGGCAAGGAGGAGTAGTAGAGAAAAATCACGAAACTTCCGACATCATAGTACGCACAACAAAAAGGGATTTTCCAAACATGAGCTTAGAAGTAGCTTTAGCTTGGGCTATAACAGCTGTGAACTCTTTATCTAGTGTTAGAGGTTTCTCACCACATCAATTAGTGTTCGGAAGGCAGATAAAGCTGCCAAATATACTAGAAGATCCTCCACCAGCATGGGAAGAACCAGAGAAAAGTAAATCTCTTATGGATACACTAGAAGCTATCCACAAAACAAGAGTAGAATACACCAAAGCAGAGAGATGTGAAAGGATAAAAAGAGCTTTGAGAGCAAAAATTAGAAGCTGCGATACAATCTATGAGAAAGGTGATATCGTATACTTCAAGAAAGAAGGAGAGGATATATGGAGAGGTCCAGCAAAGGTAATCTTCCAAGATAATAAAATCATTTTTATCAGGATTGGATCTGTGTATTACAGAGTAAGCGCAAATAGACTGATAAAGGCAGGAGAAGGATTGGCAGCAAAGATTGTGGAGCAAGAAGCAACAGATCAACACCAAACAGATAAAATACAATCTTCAGAAGATAGCTCTCTAAGCATCAAAACAAGAAGACAAAAAGAGTGAGAAACTATCAATGACATACCTGATATGACAGAACTAAGAATGGATGAGAAGGACCAAGACAACAACGAAAATATTCCAAGTGAGGTTGTCCAAGAAGACGAGATAATACCTATGGAACAGGAACAGACCGTGACAGCAGAACCAGGAGAAAGCACAAGAGAAAGCAATGAAAATCCATTGCCAAACCAGAACAACACCAAACAGCAAGGTCAAAAGCGTAAGAAAACAAATCAAAAACTATCACCTGAACTAAATGATGACGTCACTCTAAGAAATGCAGCTAAGGTGCTGAAAAGGAACGACAGAATAGAAATTTTCGAAGACGGAAAGTGGGAAAAAGGAACTATTCTTGGACATGGAGGTAAAGTGACAGGTAAACATAGTGGATGGTTTAATTTTCAGCTGGATAACGGTCAGGTCTTTCATGATGAAGTAGCAAACAGAGACATTAGATACGAAAAAGAAGACAATGCAGATGAATCAGACAACGAGGAAGCTTTATTCACTATCAAACTAGATTGTGGTAAAACATTAGAGATAAAGGATATAGACAAACGAAGAATATGGATAGAGAAAGAAGAAGAAACGATATCATTGCTATTGTTGACAGAAGAAACCTTGGCAGTAATGTTACCACAAGACAAAAGAGATTCACTGGAAGCATTGGTAGCAAAAATAGAGGAGCTGAACAAACTACAAGCTTTCAACACTTATGAAATAGTTGAGGACGAAGGACAAGAGAGAATCACCACTACCTGGGTACTGACAGAAAAAGGCACGGAAATAAGAGCAAGGTTAACAGCCAGGGGATTCCAGGAAGAAGGAGAATTTCCAACAGATAGTCCTACAGTTCAGAAACACTCTATTAAGATATTACTAGCTATAGCTGCGACAGAAGGTTGGGATATACAAACAACGGATATTACAAGTGCTTTTCTACAAGGCGACAAGATGGATAGAAAGGTCTATGTAAAACCACCTAAAGAGGCGCAATTGGTCAAAAAGCTTTGGTTACTGGAAAAGTGCCTATACGGCTTGAAAGATGCCAGTCGAAAGTGGTACCTAAGGGTGCTTAAGAAACTGAAAGAGCTAGGTTTCAAAACCAGTCACTACGATTCGGGACTTTTCTATCTGATCAAAGATGGTATACTCATAGGAATCATTGCCCTGCATGTAGATGATTTCCTTCACGCGGGTAACCAGTATTTCAACAAATACATCATGCCACAAGTTTTGTCCTGCTTCAAGGTAGGCAAATCTGAGACAAAGGATTTCATTTACACAGGTTTTCACATGAAACAGTGTAATGATGGAATCAGAATTGACCAAGAAAAATACATCAAGAATGTGACTATTCCAGTAATAGACCTTCAACAGCTCAAAGATAGAAAACGCGACATGAATCAAGACGAGTTGACACTGTTGAGGCAGTTGACAGGAATTGTGAATTGGGCAGCAAGAGCAACAAGGCCTGAGTTATGTTTTGAGATGATAGATCTCTCCACAAAGTTCAAGGGAGGCAAAGTGGACGATCTGATTAGAGCAAAGAACGTGGCAAGCAGGCTCAAGAAGACACAGGTATCAATTATGGTATCTAATTTAGGTAACCTGCAAGATTGCAAGATTGTGGTTTACACAGACGCGGCATATCGAAATTTGAACAATAACACGGATAGCTGTGGGGGATTCATTGTGTTTCTTGTAAACATCAAGAATGGAAAATGTGCACCATTGGAATGGAAAAGCGGAAAGTTGAAGCGCAAGGTACATAGTACCCTAGGTGCAGAAACACAAGCATTGAACAATGGGCTGGATGCAGCGTTAGGATCCAAGCTTTTGATAAAGGAACTTTTTGATGGGAAGCTTGACCTACAGGTGATAGCTATCACAGACAACATGTCAGCAAGGACCTCAATCTACTCAGAATCAGAAGTAGGAGAGAGGATCCTAAGAGGAGATATTGCCATTATCAAGGAGATGATTAAAGAAGGGAGAGTACAAGAAGTTAAATGGGTAGATGGCACCCTAATGTTAGCCGATCTACTCACCAAACGTGGTGTCAACAAGTTGGCATTACTGGATGTATTGCAATCAGGCAATCTAGGAAGAGCAAACTTGGCTGTAGTAAACAGCTAAAAATCAGAACAGAAAACACAACAAGTTGTAAAATTTTTTTTTTTGTACAAAGAAAAACACATAAATAATAAAAAGCCCAAAAACAACACAAAAACGAGTAAAAATCAAACAAAAACAACCAAAAACCAAGCAAAAATACCAAAAACAGATAAAAACCAACAAAAATCAAAAACGCAATACAGTATACAAATTCCGATTTCATGTTCATGATCACTTGAAGTATACGCCATGGATACATCAAGAAAATGTTTGTCGGCGTAATAACAGCGCGATGATTTGGCAACACTTTCATG
Organism: Acartia tonsa; assembly: GCF_053477335.1. Classification (NCBI taxonomy): domain Eukaryota; kingdom Metazoa; phylum Arthropoda; class Copepoda; order Calanoida; family Acartiidae; genus Acartia; species Acartia tonsa. The sequence continues at coordinate 7,107,144 of NC_137266.1, read as the reverse complement.
GAGTAGAAACCCACCGGCGGAAATTATGAAAATGTAAACATTGTAGCAGACATATTGTTTCCGATGTGAAGCCAGAGAGACGCAATTTAAAGTGAAATTATTTTAAAAGTGAATACATTATTCTCATATTAGTATGTTTAATATTTTTTTTAGTGATAAACAGTATTTTAAAAGACGAACGAACATAATTTTATCAATCGCATTTTATCCCAATGTTTTAATGAATTTTTATCAAAGTTTTTCATAGTTTGGAACAAAAATAATTTTTTTTTCAAGAAAATATTTTTTTCAAAACACACCAAGTAGTTTGCTTATCATAAGAAATCTAGTTTATTTTTTTTGGAAAACACCAAGCAGTTTTTTTTTACGATTCAATTCATTTTCAAGAAAAGGACACATACCAAGCAGTTTATACAAAATAATTTTACGAATGAATCATTGTAAAGATTTTTTTTAAAGCATTGACGCACACCAAGCAGTTTTTATAAATTTTTTCTACAGCATTGACGCACACCAAACAGTTTTCTTTCATATAACTAAAGAAAATTAATTTTATTTTCAGATTAAATTTTGTTTTCTTCAAGAATAAGTGATATTGTTGAAACATGGCTAGATTCAACAATCCTACGAGAAACGTAGTTTTCAGCAGCTTCAGCTTGCTAGAGGGAGTGCTAGATCAAGAAAGAACTGGCATAACTTGGATCTCGTTGGCCGACAGGGATCTAAATTCCATGGTAAAAATCATAACTGATGCAGTGAAGGATGTCCAAGTGCCTAAGCACATAATAGTTACAAGCCTGCAAAAATTCGTAGGCGGAGCGTCAATTGACAAGTTGAAACGTGCCATCTTAGATATCAGCAAGGCCGCCTATGACCAGGATACCAACAAGCTGGTGTTCTCGACGGCGTTTTTTGTGCCGGCACACGAAAAAGTGTGGGATGCGGTGGCTCTCTTCAATAGGGAGGTACAGCTTGCTAACGAGCAGCTTGACATGCCACGTGTAAATGGCCACAAGGCGGTGATGATGCCGAATTCCGAGTTGGACATGACCAGAAGGATCAGGTTCACTCAGTGGTTGGAGAGACAGCTGGGGACCAATGTTGGATCGCATCTTTCCTATGAAGGCCAGGTAAACCATGTCAGAATGTTAATGACTGTTTTTGACAGGGCATTTACCACATACAACAATAGGCCGGCTAGTCGTGAGGCAAGGCTGCAACAGCCAATGTCATTGGCAGTCACGCCTGGCTACTGTGATGATTTGTTCATGAAACAGTGTCTAGCTAGAAAATTGATCATCACAAGACCTCTACCTGAAGGTGAAAGGATACTGGAGTGCTCCAACCAAAGGCCAGAGGGATGGCAGGACTGGGAGGTGTATAAGAAGCATGGCAGTCTGTGGCGCTACTGGGAAAGAATGGGAATTCTCGAGGCCTACATCAAGACAATGAGGAAGGGTGACGAGATTCCAACCTGGTTGATTGGTGATGTAAGTGTTGAGGAAGTTGATGCCGTTGCTGAGAAAGAGGATGAAAGTGAAGATCAGGTTGAAGATGGGATCATGGATCAGCAAGAGGATGATGATGATGAAATTGTGTTCTTGGAGGAAGTTCCAGCACAGGCCAGGGTTATTGTTGAGGAGCAGCATGATAATTCCAATGAGGAGCCTACTCGTCAAGTAGAGGTTGTGGAGGAAGAATCTGGTGCTACAAACAACAAGAGAGAAAGAGATAATAATGAGAGTGAAGATTTGATGGAAAGAATAGAGGAGCTGACAAGAAAGCAAGAAGTCATTGAAGAGAAGATGAAAGCCTATCAGAGGCAGAACGAGAATCTAGAGGCAAAGTTGGCTAGAGAAAAGACAACATCTAAGCATTGGCGTAGCCTAGTAGACATCAAGCAGCGTGAGTGCAATGAGGTGTTGCAGAAAATGGAGAATGAGAACAAAAACACCAAGGACAACTTAGCCAGAGTAACTAGGGAATATGAATTCCTAAGAAATCTGTACTCTAGTGAAAGAAAGAAGCAACAAAGATTGAAAGTCACCAGACGCTTTGCCAAGGATGAGGATTTTGAATCATATGGCAAGGATCACAAGTAAAGGGACAACAAAACAGAAAGGAGAAAGAAATTCATACTAATGTCAAGTTTAGTGTGAATTAATGGGATACATATTTAGGTTAAGACATACACCAAGCTGCTAAGCAACTAGTTGAACTACACCAAGCTGTGGAAGGAGTGAGAGGCCATGAAGAATTGAGGGGACTCGAACCAGTGATTTAATTACACCAAGTTATTATAGTTTTAATACATCAAGTTAATATATTTGTGTTAATCATTTTGTGTTATTTTATTTATTATGTTTATCCATTCCAGAGTTTACATTCTGGGGTTTTAGCTTACCTTAGTGGTTGTAAATTACATCAAGTCTGTTTATGTTTCAGAAGAGATGTGTGCATTATTGTTATCTTTATAATAGTTGGGACACCTGTCATAAATGGTCACTCTGCTCCTATTTAGGCAAGTTCTTCATTTTTTTTGGTATTTTTTTTGTATTTTTTTGGTATCTTTCCTTGGTATCTTTTTGGTAACTGTTTGGTATCTTTTTGGTATCTTTTTGGTATCTTTTTGGTGTCTCTTTGGTATCTTTTTGGTATCTTTTTTTGGTATTTATTCTTAGTATCTTTTTGGTATAGTCACTCGACACAGCTAGTTTTGCTTTATACACTTCAACAAGCAAACTTCACAACTTCCAACTGTTTCTCCAAATCTCAATCAATTCTCGACATTTTTTCCGGCAGCCGCCGGGGAAGACATTTTTATATGAAAAACCTCTTGTAGAAGTGAATCAAGCAACACTAGCCCGGTCGTTTATCCGTATGTGACATAAAAATAAAAATAACTTACCGCAGCCTCGTGATCAACAACATTAGCTTGTAAGAAATCATAGAGTGACCCAAGCTCATAATAATCTGTTATCAACAACATCTGGGTCCAACCTCCTGTGCCCTAAAGTTATACATATTTGAAAAAAGTATCTAGGTACCTAGGTACTTTTATAGGTATCTAAAGCTAAGACAATAATCAATATCATGTCTTATAAAAACAATTTGATAAATTTATTATCTACAGGGTTTTAGGGAATAAGACAATGAACGATAAATTGATATATAATAATATCCCTGTTAAGTAATCAAATTAGGTACCCCTTATATGGATTGAAACTATTAGTTGAAAAGTTTGGACAATATTAGTTACCTACCTAGTAAGTACCAATTAAGATTTAAAAAAAAACTAAACAATATTTTGGAGAATAATGTATTTGAGACTCTCTAAACGAATAATCTAACTTATTATGTAACAATCCTATCTATCTATCTTTCTATCTACCTTAATATCAGCTGTAATAAAGCCCAGAATATTATCATGTCTCTCTATATATCTTTCTATCCATCTTTTATCTATCCTATTTATCTATCTACCTTAATATCAGCTGCAATAAAGCCAAGAATATTATCATGTCTCATGAGAACCGTTTGATATATTTCCGATTCTCTAAACCAACTTGCTTCCTCTGTTGTGAAAAACACCTGAACAATAAATTTTGCTAAATCTTTTTAAAAAGTAATGGTCAAATGTACAAACGATCTTTAGAGAGAAATAAAAAAAGTAGGTACAAAACACGTTCTCTAATAAAAACAGCGGGCTAAAATAACGACACCCCAATATATAAAATATGAAAGAAGATAACGTATAGACACTCAAATCAAATGATGAAGTTGCCAATTTAATATCAAACCTTACCTTAACGGCGACTCTTTCGCCTCTCCATCTAGCCAACCAAACCTCGCCATATCTCCCTTTACCAACACTGGATACCTAAACAAGATTGGTGGTAAAATATAAGCAAAATAGATTGGGATTTAGACTCTTCAACTTATGTCAAGTAGATCTCTTCAACAGACAGATCATTGCACAATTTTTAGAGGCGGAGTGGGGGATTGACCCCCCACCCTCCCACATAAAAATAGGAGAAAGGAAAATATTATTATTATTCAATCCTCCATAATTAAAGAATGTTCTCGCTATATTATTAATAAAATTCATTGATTTTGTTTTAGAAAGTTTTGGATCATTGAAAGAAAAGGAAGCAGCGGGTTTCGTCGTATTTTCACGGTAGATTTTGATAGCTTAATTCAAGTTAGGTTGTGTGTATCTTAATGATTTACCCACGCAGTGTCAGAAAAATTGCCCCGCTGGGTTAGAAACCCCCGCAGGGGCTAATAATAGGAGAAACGCTACTGTGAAAATACGACGAAACCAGCTACTTCGTTTTTAAAAGCGAAGCTTTTCTATAATTAGGGTCGGTCCGTCCGTCCGTCCGAGATAGATAGCTTTTATTCGTTAATTTAGGCATGTTAGAATTGTCCTATCGATTTCAAACTTTGCATGATGATTCCTGTAGTAGTTAGGTACGATTTAGAAAGCGTAGCAACTCTATAATCATTACCAGAATGTCCGTACGTCCATTTTAAACATGTTGATTTTTCTAATTTTTTAACAGCAAATTTTTGTGTGATCTAATTATCCGTTTGATCTGATTTTTGGTATATTGATTCCTGGGACAACAAAGAACAATATTTTAAGCGAAGCAACTCTATAATCAAATCCTAAAAATTCAAGTATGTCCATAAACTCAATAAACATTATCCTGTATCAAGAAGTTTTTCAACAAATTTACTTACAATTTTGCTTCGACTCTTATACTTTTATATTCTGATAATTCAGTTTAGACACTATACAAGTGTTAATGTCCGTTTGTCCTACCGTTTCAGTGCTTCGCTTTTATGGATGTTGTCATCCTTGTTTTTATTTCCATGATCCTGGGTTTTTAAACAAACAATAGCCTGAAAACGAATCAATGCACTTCTAACTTAATAAGAGAAAAGGACATACCATGTGAATTTGTTTGGCAATAGTTCTCTGAACCAGCAAAGGTAGCCCAGAACCAGATCCGGAGCTTTGCTCTAGTAATTCAGATAGGGTCGAAGTTCCTAAAATTAATCATCATTAGGATAAATGTATTAATTTACTACAGATTGATTGGGTAACATTTTATTTTAAACTAGTAGCTTCGCCCCTAGCCTCTAGGGGCTTTGCCTCTAGAGGTTTGATCAAACCAATTTTTCGTAATTTAGATTTTTAAAAATAAATCTTAAAAAAAAAATTTCTTTAAGGGGGGGAGGAATTTTTTTTCATGGGGGGGGGGGGGGGGGGTTGTCGACCCCATTATTTTAATTTTAGTTTTAAAAAGAAATTTTTTTTTTTTTTGGGGGGGGGGTATTTTTCATTTTTTGGGGGGTTGGGGGTGTCCCACCCCCCAAGCAATTAGTTATAAACCTTCCCGGGACCTATGAGAAGCTACCCTGTAAAGGAGAACCCGATCGGTTTAGCGGTTAGCGAGATCCTTCGCTACAAACAAACAGACACACAGACATCGTTCTACTTTGTATTATAGATGTGTAACCATTATTTCAAAAAGTTGAAGTGTTAATAAAAATACCTATATGTTTATGAAAAAAATACCTATAGGTACATTATTTAGTTAATCATATAATACAAGGATATATTAAAAATGTATAATAAACACTGCTATAGTGCGTATAATCATAATAATTTACTAGGTACGCAACATCAAAGCCTGAAGTGGAGGATCCAATCTATGTGTTTAGATCACGTATGTTTCTAACTTCTAACATACAACAAATTTTCTGAAAGTTTTAACTTTGCAAAATATCCCCGTACTTGCGTCTTTAAATGGACTAAGCCTTCCCATCACCGAAGTACTTAACATCTTTAGTTTTAATGGGTTATTTTGCAACACTAGACAATTTATGTCTTCTTAATATTAATATTTACCTGGTAAACAGAAATCATCGTTTGTTGAGTTGGCTCCGGCTTCTGCTATGTATCTAAAAGAGAGTCAGGATTATCACAGATCTAATGTAAGATATTGCATGGAATATAGATTTATGAGAATTAGGTACAGGTACTTAGTCCCAAAAAATTAGCAGGCTATTGTAAATCATTTCATTACTCATAACAACACCAATACTTGACCCCCTTAAGGGGGAAGTAAAAAATCTAAATTTACATAAAGCTGAAATAATGAACTTTATTATGGGTTCAATCATCATCATTTGGTTAGGGTGTTGCGTTTAGATGGTGTGCCCCTTAATTCCTTGGAAATTATTGATTTATTTTTTTAGTGGGTAGCATATAATAAATGAAACATGGATGACAATTGACAACATCCATAAGTAGCAAAGCACAAAAATCATCGATTGGACAACAAAGTGAGATATAGAGCAGATGTTCAGTTGCCAAAATAATGACAAAAAGAGAGAGAATATCATGCAAAATACACAAGAAAATTACGAAACCTAAAAAAAAAACTAGGTATACATCTTTTGAAGCATGACTGACAAACAGCATCCGAGAAAATCACATTTCCCCCATAGCGTTACGGACTGACGGACCGACAAAGATAACTATAGAGTAGCATCATTACTTAAAAAGGAAAACTAACCTTTGAATTCTCTGTTCCCTTTGTTTATATCTGAGGTAGGCGAATGTGAGTAGAATGATGAAAATGACGAGACAAATGGCCAGGCTGACCGACAGGGCTACATGGTACACGGACGGGTTCAGAGGGTCAAAACCATCACTGTTATTTAAGAAAAACACTTATTCCATTGTAATAAATTAACGGGTGCACCCTAAGAATTTTAGCACTCTGTCTTCTATTAGTTTAGTAGTTGTCAAAATCTTAAGCTTCGGACAATAAAGCCTTACTACTTTATATAAAAGGATACCTACTACCTATCTTAAAATATATTAATTTTATATTTTGTTAAGTCTGAATAATGATACTAATGTTATTATTTGTAATTTGTAAATTATTTCGTATTAATTCTCAAATTCATCTTCAATAAGAGTTTTCTTTCCTTTTATTTGAATTTCCATTACCGCCAGCTCCGCTGCTTGGAGAATATGTAGGTGACAGGTCCTTGTTACATTGGTCATAGTCGGAACAACATTTTATAGACCTAAATATAATAACTTAAATTTTTCTTCAATACCCTTTATATTCAATACTCATTGGATCTTAAATATTTTAACTGGTCTGTTGAGAAAAACCAAGTTTGTATTGAAACTACAGATAATCAGGGTTCTAAAGGGATAAGAAAATAGCCGATAGATTGATGTTTGTTGACAATGATAATATACAAAATTAACCCTTCTGCAGATTACAATTAATGGTTGAAACGTTTGGGCTCTCAACTTATTAAACCAACCAATCAAAATTCAATAAAGGTACCCTAAGTTGTTAAACCAACAAGGAAACGTTATATTAAAACTTTGGGGATTAGTGCAATAAACAGCCCATTGTCGCTCTCTCCCAGCTGTTAATACCCTTTTATATTCAATACTCATTGGACTTATACTTTAATGAAACTGATCCGTATCTTGCCTTGAAACTAAAGAGAAAATAAAATAAATAGCTAAAGACCCATAATGACAAACAAAGAATAGTAAAATTATTTGTTTAATATTCCTATTTGTGGACTACAGCCTAGATTATAAAAAAACTTACCTAGGGTAAAAGTGCGGGACCAAATGGCCCTTGCACTGCAGAAGTCCAGTTTCATCTGGAGGTAAACATCCATAGGTACGTTCTGGTACCAGAGTATTTGTCTCGGGGTCTAACACCTCCTCCACAGCTGAACAAAATGGGAATCATAGAAAATCCAGTTTTTCCTCTGCTTCTAAGGATAAGATAATCTGGTCATTTAATACCTATCTACTATTTATCTAACTGTAAATATCTAGAAACCAATATAAATCTTACCACAAGAGCAGTGAGCATTCTTTTTTACTGTACACTTTCCATTTAGTTGATCATTAGAACAATGACCTTTCTATCTATCTTTCTATATAACTATCTATCTAACTTACCAGCAAAGCAGTGAGCATTCTCTTGTACAGTACACGTTCCATTCAGCTGGTCATTAGGACAGTGACCTATCGATCTATCTTTCTGTGTTTCCATCGATACAAATTTTGGCGTGGGTCAATGTATCTATCTATTTTTCTATGTATCTATCCATCTTACCAGCAAAGCAGTGAGCATTCTCTTGTACAGTACACGTTCCATTTAATTGGTCATTAGGGCAGTGACCAAAACAAAAACATTCAAGACAACTTCCAAGTCTGTGTTGAATTCAAAGTTTTCAATTTTTAAAAATCATTATATTAATGTAAAAGGATGTTTGTTTGTACCGAAGGATCTGGTTTTCCTTAACAAAAAAAAAATCCCTTTCCCCAAAAAAATCTATTTAAAAAATCTCAATTAAAAAATAGGTTTTGGGAATCAACTATCCCCTCCTCAAGTTCCCTAGAGGCCTCTAGGGGCGTATCCAATAGTAATAAAAATAGGAGCTTAAAATATCCTCGATATAAAGAATCTAGCAGGGATTTTCTTTCTGAAACTAAAGATCTCGGAAATATACCAATTGGGTTCATTATTTTATTAAGAAGCTTCTTATATATAGCCAGGTCTTTCAGGTGGTTTAAGCTATATTTTTTAGATTAAGGTCGATCGTGGGATTGTTTTAAGCTATTTTTCAATCGCTCATAGATTTAATATAAAATAGAAAACTCTCCTAAAGCAATATAAAAGTATTAAAGTTATACTCCACATTTTAAATAAAAAAATATTAGGTATAAATAAATTTTTTCATCTATTCGATCATTTTATCTGAAAAAATTAATATTAATATTTATACTAATAAAACTTCATCATTGTTTAAAAATGATAGGACTATTCAATATAATTATAAATTAAGCACAGTTTTATAAACTTCTTATCAAAAAGTCATAAAAATTGATTATTTTGTTTGTTTATTCTTTGTAAAGTAAAGAGTTAACAAGTGTGGAGTGTACACAAAAACAATGAGCTTGGGGAATTTTGGGGATTTGCACCTGATCACAGGGTGACCAAAACTGAGAATTTTATATTTCCCCAAAACTTATTTTAGAAATTATTTAAGAAATTATTTTTTGTGGTGAATCTTTATATTTTTCTTTTTATAAATTTTCAACAAATGAAGATATATTTTTTTAAAATTTTCTCAGGGTGACCAAAAGTATATTTTGATAATTTCCCCAAAAACAAATCATTTAGTTTTAAAATGGCTAAAATGGATTTTTAATAAAGGTAAACGCTTATAAATAAATTCTGATTATCTATCTATAATAGAAAGTAGTTAGATATTTTGTATGAAGCAGAATATCTCGGAAATTAATGGTTCATTGTTAATATACTTTCAGGGCAAGTTCATAAATGTCTTCGAGTGGTTTTAGGCTATTTTCTTGACCCTCTTATAAAGCTAGGGGCAAATAATTGGTATTTTCAAAACTAATAAAGTATTCAAAATTATAAAAGAATACTTTTTTTCTTCCTGTCTACGCATTTTGAAAAAAATATTAATCTAAGACGACATTTTTTTATGAAAATGCCGCGTCTTGTTATAAACTTTTGTTTACATTTTTCCACCGTTTTTTTAAAGGAAGTTCTTGTCTGCTTCTTAAATCACAAACATGCCGTATTTTGGTCGACAAATTAGAAGTCAAGTTTTTTTTATAATAAATTTTGTATAACTAAGCAGTAACAATTTTAAATTAAATTAAATTCGGTTAAAATTGAAACAATATAGTTCTCAATGTCAAGCTATGTATAGGTCTGAATACGGTTAATTTGATTTAAATCAGGGTTTTGTGGAGGATTTAAGCTTTTTTTCTGGATAAAGAGCCAGCGCAAAATTTTTCTCACTTGATATATGCTCTTTGATTAACTGTCAGTTTGTCATTAAATGATTATATTGTCAACCTTGTTTAATTATGCATAAATATATATATCGATGCATTATTACTTAGATCTTACACCAGATTTTCATATTATCTAAAAAGTAAAATACGTAGCAGGATAAAATAAAACAATTTTCCCCTTCCACCCCTTTTCCCCATTGATCTCTTTTCCATATACTGGACGAACATTTAAACTGACCAATAAACGAGTGTCATTAGCAAGCTTTAAAAATTAAATAATAATAACTGTTTATTCAATAACTCTCTTCAATCCTGTTATGAGTAGATCACATAGACATTATAGTTAATATTACAAAGATCATATTAATGTTGAATTTATATGGGTAACTATTCATGTTTTGACGACAAGTTATCTCCTGTCATAAAAAACATCCATTATGCAATATTTTGATTTATTAATAACATTGTTTGCAGATGGAAAAATGGCAGAGGATACGAAAAGATTAAGGTACTGAGTAGCGCAGCTGCTATAAAACTAGGGTCTCTCTCTCTCTGATCGTCACCACATTTAACTCAGGGAGGGAGGGGACATTGGAGTATTTATTTTATATATATACGTACGCTAGTCCCCAAGTTTTATAACAACTTTTTCGTATACGTTTACTTAATAACTTCGGCGACTTTTATTAAATTTTGATCTGTTGGTTCATTAAGTTGTGTGGCCAAGGGTTTTAATCACAATTTATTTTAACCTACAGCAGGCGTAATAAATTTTGGGTATTATCGTTTGGGATTTATATCAATTTATCGACCCTTTACTTATTTCCTCACTACATAAATTATTTTTTAGTGTCATTGTTATTAACCGCTTAATAACATGTTCTAAGTACCAGAATGTTTAGATTAAAATTGTATAATTAATAATGCTTAATTATTAAAAATGATTTTTAAGGTTTACTAAGGAGGGATCCGTTGTGCGAATAACACTGAAGAATTTTATGACATACAAAAATGAATCAATTTTTCCAGGTAAAATATTATATCTGTAGGACGGTATTTGATTTTTCAATCAATGATTAGAGGTGTAACACTAAACGCCGAATTAATACTAACATTGATTTTAATTTAGGCCCGAATTTCAATGTGACTGTTGGTCCCAACGGTTCTGGCAAGAGTTCCATTGTAACAGCGCTGTGCATCGCGCTTGGTGGAGACTTAAAATCATTAAATAGACAACAGGACTTACAATCTCTTATTAACAACAATTGTGGCAACCAGGTAAATATTTGTAATAGTACCTCCTACTGATGCCAGTTTGTGAAGTTTATTTAGAATTATTTTTAGTATGGCTTCGAAACCGATTAATATCCGCTGGATGAAAACCGATTCTCAGCAATACTTTAAATCATGTATAGCATTGTATTACAGATAATTTTCCAGGAATATAAAAGTAAAAATAGCAAAATTAATATCAGTTTTGAAAGTCCGGAATTCCATCCCCCCCCCCCCCCTCGGGGCTATCAAAACTGGTTTTAATATCCGCAGAAAGCTGTCTATAATACGATGCGTTAAATAATTAGGTATTATAAGGTTACAACATTGAAGTCAAATATTTATTAAAAATGTATAATTTACCTATTTCAAATTGCACTATAGTCGCCTATCTTGCTAACTAAGAAATTCAACTACATTTTGTTTCAGGCGGCTGTAATTGAAATTGAACTATTTTCTGAAAAGGTAAACTTTTTATTATTGATATGTAATCATATTTCGCGAATAAATAATGTAATGTTTATTGGTTCCTAAGGGGTCTATATTTTCCATAATTCCATTCCCGGACGTTAAGTTTAAGCTATTGAAAAGTTATCTTTTTCAAACAAACTTTTATAACAACATTAAAAAAGGAACTCGATTAATAGATATAATACATAGGTACCTACGTATAAAGTTTTTTTCTAAATTATAAAAGATTAACTCTTTTCAGGGAAACAACACTGTGGTAAAATGTATGATTAAAAACAATGCAACAGAACCAAGTTGGCAAATCAACGGAAAGAATTCAACCAAAGATAAACTTTTAATCTTGACGGATAGATACCAGATCCAACCTGGCAATATGTGTCAGTTTCTACCACAGGTGTGATTCTGCTAAAATCATCTCTACTTCACTAGCCGCTGCGCTCCTCTAACATATATTAGTTAAGCAAAAAAACATTTTGGGGTCTTTCTAAAGCTTTATTTAAAAGAAGAACTCAATTGTATTAGTATTTATCAAAATCTTAAGGTGCGGACTAAAATACCTTACTATTTTATAAAATAAGATTGCTTGGTTACATTACAATCTTTAAAAGAAAATTCTGAAAGAAAAGATTTATCCACAGGGTTTTGCAGCTATATTTCATGAAGCACGACAGGACATTGTTTTAAAAGTGCCAAATTAATGTAAAAATAAATCCAAAAATAAAGTTAACGTTTTAAAATTCATTTTGCTATCCCTCTTCAACAATGTTCAGTGACCATAAGAAAAACTATTTTAGAATGTTAATATCCAATTAAAATATTAAGGACGTGGTACGACAGTTTCCTCAGATGAAACCTCCAGAGATTTTTGAGAATACTTTAAAGGTGAAATTTTTAATACTTTATTAAGGGGACTTTTACATTGACATTTACTTGGTTTTGTTTATATTGATTTGTCTTCAACACTAAGATAAGGGTTACTTAATGACTTTTTTTTCGAAAAGTCATCTAACATTATATAATTCGGTGCTTTTGGAACAATGAACCCCTCTCCCATTTATTTTTTAACAAATGGAAAACAAGAAATAGTAAGTAGTTTTTTCTACTATGCATAATTCCCTTGGGACTACCCAGTATCCAATATAATCTGACCTAAAGACATTAACCCCCCCCCCCCCATTTTGATTTTGATTTTGTTTAAAAGATAAGAACGGGTTCTTTGCTCGGCAAGGCACTTTAAAAAATTCAAATTGCTGATAATCTTTTTTCTTAGGCTGTTGGTAATCAAGACATGTTGGAAAAATTACACCAGGGTGCAAAAATACAGGTAAGAAACTTTTTGACATCAGAATTATTTCCAATTTCTCTGAATTATCCCATGACCTCTGCGCATTAACATATTCTATAGATCGTTTTTTCAGTCTTTCTGTCGTTCATGCTTTAAAAGACTTAAGTACCTTTTTAAAAAGGTTTTGTGATTTTATCCATTTTCATTAATTTGTGACAAATAGACATCCTGTTACTTTATTATTAGGATAGCATGGAGGGTATCAATGAGGATATCAAGACAAAGGAGAACACCATGAGCTCCCTGGAGCAAAGAGAAAAAAGAATGGAGGACCAACTCAGAAGGCTGGAGGAACAAGAGAAAATGGAGGAAAAGAAATCAATCGTAGAAAAGGTTAGTTTGGACCTTAAAAATGGAGTTCTCTGAAATGTCAGTATATTACAATTATCAAACCTTCACACCGCGCCGTATTCCTAATATTGTTTGTTTGTTTAAGAATATTAATGTCATGTCATAGCCAATTTTCATCACATTTTAAAGTTTTTTGTACCTAAAATTTGTTTTATATTGGATTATATTTTTTTACATGATGCGACTAAAAACTTTTGTTTTGAGACCTTGTAATCTTCCTTTGATTTGATAGGAAGTTATGATAATATTAAAGTAAAATAATAGAGAAGCTAGGGGGTAAATAATTTTTTGCCCCCACCGTGGACCCTGTGCCGACTTTCATTTGGGTCTTTGATTATCAGCCAATAGCGTCGTCGTAAATATTAACACAGCAAAGTCTCTACAAAAAAAAAAACAGAAAACGATTTGCTAGAAGATAAAAAGATCCCAAATACTGATCCAGGTAGTTTTCTGGAATATATATCTATACTTATACATTTTTTATAGAATTTAGAATTGGCCCTAATATTGACTCAATTCAGGCACTTGCTTGGGAGAGATTCTACATTGCCAGAAAAACTGCCAAAGAAACCCGAGAGAAAAAACGAGAATTAGACGCTAAAAAATCTAAACTTGAAGAGGAATATAATACTTGAATATTACAAGAATCTTTGAAAATGGCAAATCTTCTTCATTTAGCACTAGCCTCTAGGGGCTTTGCCCCAAGAGATGATAAAAAAACTAAGGTGAAATTCGTAAAAAAAAAGAAGGACCAAGGAAATCTTCTACAAAAAAAAAGGACGAAGGATATACCTTCAAAAAAAAATATAAAAGATGGGGGAGGGATTTTTTTGTTTTTGGGGGGATGGGGGTGTCCCACCCCCCAAGAAAATAGCTTAAAACCACCACAGGACCAATAAGTATATACCCTGGAGAGTAGAATCCGATCGTTTCAATGGTTACCAAGATCTTAAGGGACAGACGGACAGACAGACATCGTTCTACTTTGTATTATAGATAGAGAAGGAACTGTACTGCTACCCAAAGTTTTATAAACTTAATTGAATCCTGATTTGTTGGTACAATCTAGCAGTAACAAACTATATCATCAATTATTGTCGTCAAGTTTGGTTGCAAACATGGACATCACTTATTGGTCAGTTCGTTCCTCTAGTAGGAGGGGAGGAGATGGGGTAAAATTTGTGAATTGGGGGATTCGATATTTTAGCTAGCTAGAAGTTTCACTTTATTAGAGTACGTGATATTCTTGTGTAAGATCTAAGTAGTAATAAATTCATTCCCATAAGAAATAATTTAAAGCCAATAAGTATTTCTGTAGTTTGTAGACACAATTTTCCATCCTTCTATTCAAGTAATATTTTGTCATAACTATCAGGAGTTGCAAGTCCATAAAGAATTTCTAGTTGGCTATAACAATAAAGTGGAAAATATTAAGAAGAACATTGAGAACTGTGAACAAGAATTTAGAAAGGTAACCTAGTTTTTTTACTTTTGGCAGCAAAGCTAGTCTATAATTTACTTTGTCTGTCTGTCCGTCCATCAGTCCATAACGCTTTGTTGGAAAGATAATTTTCACGGATTCTATTCAAGATAGAAGGCTGAATTAAAAAAAAGATTCCCTTTACTATTAAGCATCTAGTATATGATTTACTTGGTCCGAAAGTCTGTCATTCATTCTATAAAAATATGGATATTAAAGCATATGAGAAATTTCAATTGGTTTGCATTATTACTATATTTCTTTGTAGAAAGGAGACTTAGTTGAAAGAGCATTGGATATTAGCCAGTTAGAAGAACAAATTGAACATCTAGGAACATTACATTTATAGTAATTAAAGTTTTCGTTAATGTTATCTCAGTTTTAACAGCATAGGCTTGATTCATGTTTATTTTGTTTCATCGCAATTACTAGGTATTCTAATAATTGACTCTCAATTTTGTTAGCATATTAGGAACATAATTGTCCTTGTTATTAAAACAGAGGTGTCTACTGTAAGATGTATTTTCTTATTTAGAAGTAGCGCAGCAATAACTGTTAAACAACATTTTTAAAAATAACACATTTTTTAACCCCTGCAGGAGACATTGACCTTACGGGCCTCTACTTGCCTTTAGTAAGTAACAATAAATTTGGGTTGGGAAGTGGGTATTAGAGGACCATTTATCAAACCTTTGAAAACGTCCAATTTCTATAATTTTCTTGGACAAACAAACCTTACTTTTTTAGTAGTTTCACTACTTAAAAAGTGGATTTTTAAATAAAAGTTTTTTTTTTAATGCAACCATCTCGTAACATATGTATAAATGGCGTTTAGAATTCAATTTTCGATCTGAAATTTTGCATGGTTGATCCTTGGTAGGTCTATTTCCCTAAATCGAACAAAAAGTTGGAAAAGTAACGGCTGGCGGCTCAGCCGTTTAGCCATTTTTTGGCTATTTTCAAGGCAAATACATCACGAAACCTATCTCCACATTGCCATTACAAAACGTTTTCAAACGGTTCTAGCCGGTAGTTGCTGCTGGTACTAGAAATCTATAAAAAAAAATTTTTGTATCATTTCACATGATTTAAAGCAAAAATAAGTTTCAAAAAGTTGATTTCTACGTAATTTATGACAGATTTGCCCCAAAATATGCCACAAAAAACGGCTAAACGGCTGAGCCGTTAGCCGTTACTTTTTCAACTTTTTGTTCCATTTAGGAAAAATATACCTACCAAGGATTACTCATGCAAAATTTTAGATCGAAATTCGAATTCTAAGTGCCATTTATACATTGATTACGAGATTGATTATTGTAACAAATGTAATAAAAATTGCCACCAGATTCAAGTGAAAAAGACCTGGACAACACGGAGAAGGACAGAATTAAACAGAAAAAGAATTTACAGAAAGAAATCACCGAGTTTAAGGTAGGAACAAATTAAACTGCCATATGATGATCACTCTAAATCTTATATTCAGGGAAGGAGGGGACCCCAAAGTTTTATAATAACGTTTTTTTTTTCATTTGCTCAACAACTTTTGGGACTTTTATTGAATTTTGATGAGTTGGTTCATTTAGTTTAGTGTCCAAACGTTTCAACCACTAATTGTAATCTACAGAAGGGATAATCTTTGGGGATGTACATTGTACTTCAATTTATCGGTCATTGTCTTATCCCTGACATGCATCAATATTGAATCTTCTTTGCACTGCGCACATTCAACATTTTATAATAATAATAAGCTGAAAATCTTGTTTAAGAAATATTTGGAAACAGAACAATGGTCGGCAAATGATGAGGAGCATTTAAGAAAGATTAGAAATGATAGAACTACAAGGTTTGTATTTATTTTGTCTACCTGTCTATTTCTTTACGTATTTGATGGGTTTAGGCAATTTATAATTGCACTTAAAATAGGTAAGGTATACAAGCAACTAAGATCATAACCCTATGTGCTATTTGTATGCTATTTTGTTTTTAAATTAAATCTGTATAGGTACTATCGTCCAATTCTTTCTATATCAATTTCATCAATCTATCCATCTTTCCATCTAACTATCTATCTATTATAGAAATGAACAGCTAAGTAACAATGATGTTCAAGTAGAAGAAATAGATATTTTCATTAATATGTGCCAAAGAGATGTTGACTGACACTCTATCTTCTATCATTCTATTTATCTATTTATTATCTATCTATCTATTATAGAAATGAACAGCTAAGTACCAATGATCTCCAAGTAGAAGAAATAGATATTTTCATTAAGATGTGCCAAAGAGATGTTGACTGACACTCTATCTTCTATCATTCTATTTATTTATTTATTACCTATCTATCTATTATAGAAATGAGCAGCTAAGTAACAATGATGTTCAAGTAGAAGAAATAGATATTTTCCTTAAGATGTGCCAAATAGATGTAGAATGACTATCTATCTATCATTCTATTTATTTATTTACTATCTATGTATCTATTATAGAAATGAGCAGCTAAGTAACAATGATCTCCAAGTAGAAGAAGTAGACCTTGCCATCAAAATGGGCCAAAGAGACATGGACCGTCTTAAAAGGAAAGAAATTATTAATCTATTTAAAGCTTAAATCATAAATTTGAAGTTTGAAAATATTGGCTGAAAGAATATTTAGTTTAAGAAGTAAAACACAAATTTAATTTGTGATAGTTAAAATTTTAATCTATAATAAAAGATTGTTAGCATAAATTACATGAATATCGGTTCTTTCCCACCAAGATTTTGTTAAAAACTGAAAAACAAGCTCTCTAGGTACCTATTTTTAAAATAACTAAAGAATAAGAGGCTTTAGGGTTATTTTTCCTTTTATTAAAATCCCACGGGGTCTCTAAACCTGCAGGGCTACTTAACCCAATATAACCTAACCTAAACCGAAGACCTAGAGTTAAAAAGAATAATTTCTTGCAGAGAGTACCAGTCATTAGTAGACCAAAAAGATCAAAAGCTAAGTGTCTTACAAAAGGAGAATCCAGACGCATATAGGTAAAAAAAATTGCATCCAATACCTACCTATTTGAGTTTGTAGTTGGGTTTGTTTCAACGACGTTCAAGCTTTTACTGGGGGGAGGGGGTTGACTTTTTATCGCTTCCACAAAAAAGTTTACCTTAGGGGTAAAATGTACATTGGGAGGAGGGTTAAAAATCCACATTTTGTTAAAACGAAAGGTTATGAACCAAAAACAAACTTTTGTGTATTCGTCTGACATAACAATAGATGGATTGTTTTAAAAGTATTTATAAATTTGCTTCAAATACTTCGGTTTACTTTGGTTTGGTGGGGTTGAATTAATACCCCCACATTTTTTAAAAAATTTTGATTTTAAAAATGTAGGTATTTGGTTTGACCCCTCCAAAAAAGTATTTGTTGTGGGGGGGGGGGGGGGGGTTGTACTTAAAGGGAAAAATACTGTAACTTGTAAAATTCACATTGAAATATTACTTATTTTATTTTTCAGTGGAGTGATGTGGTTGCGACAGAACAGACACAAATTCAACAAAACTGTACATGAACCTATCATGCTTGTATTAGGAATGTATTCATGACATTTTCTTAAACCAACAATACTTTTATTAAAGTAACAGGATGTTTGTCTGTGTTTGTTTTGTAAAGGATCTCGCGAACCGCTGAACTGATATGGTTCTCCTTTACAGTGAAGCTTATTTAGGGGAATTAGAATTGAAAGTAGAGGGTCGATTTACCCAAATCCCTCAAGTGCCCCTTGAGGCCTTTTGAGGCTATTTATATTTATGGAACATAGATGACAACAAAATGAAAATGAATCTCTTGTATGAGAAACTAATGGACTCAATTAAGGCGGGGGGGGGGGGGGGGAGTTTTGACACATTTGCGTAAACCTAGCACCTAGGCTTTATCTTTGAACTGAGAGGATAGGTTATTAATGTTGAAATCATTCTTATATGATGAATTTCACGAAGTTTTCAGATTTTTTGGATAGGCCTCCTGGTTCCGGAGCTCCAGGCCTCCAGGTGGTCTCTGTACAGGTAAAAATGAAAAAAATAAATTTTTTTAAAGTTACAGGTCAACTTATAAAACAAAATATGCATCTTTTTTAATATTATTCACATATTTGAAGAAAAAAGATGTATATTTTGTTTTATAAGTTGATTTGTAACTTGTAAATTTTTTTTTTCATTTTTACCTGTACAGAGACCACCTGGAGGCCTGGAGCTCCGGAAACTAAAGGCCTATCCAAAAAATCTGACAACTTTGTGAAATTCATTATATAAGAATGATTTTATCATTAATAACCTATCCTCTCAGTCCAAAGATAAAGCCTAGGTGCCAGGTTTGCGCAAATGTGTCAAAACTCCCCCCCCCCCTTTGTCTATGTAGAATCAATTAAATTTTTACCTAGATGCATAAAATAATAATAAGAATTTTTTGGTTGTAAAATGTCATGTACATTAATGCTAGATGTTAAAAACCGAAATTTTGTCAAGATACTGGAGCTTCATATTGGTCGGGCAGACCTGGAAGGATTTGTTTGTGAGGTATTGTATTCTATTTTATACAGCTACTATTCTTACACAAAAGTAACAAGATGACTGTCTGTGTGCGTGGTGTGTACTTTAATTTATCGCAAATCGCTAGACTATTCTGGTTCTCCTTTACAGTGAAGCTTCATATTAGTCAAGATATATAGCTATTTTTGTAGAGTGTACCTTCAACCTTCCAATAAAATCGCCGCTTAATACATTTTATTTTTAAAACTAAACTGGAAAGTAGAGTGTCGACGTAACCCTCTTTACCTAGATTCCTCTAGGAGCGTAGCTGCTATTAACCTATCGATATTTTATTACTGTTTAATTTTTCTGTTTATCGAACACTTTATTAGAGTCTAAAGTGCTCATAATTATTCAAATGTTCGAGAAAGAGGCAATAAATGTCGTAATTAAAATTAAATCTTACATGCCTACAGAAAACAATTTTTAAAGGGTTTTTATAGAATATATTCTAACTCGCTTCCAAGTCCAAAGAATTAAGCAAGAAAAAAAATAATCTAGTTGTTATTTAGGATGTTGACGATATGAATTTCTTACTGACAGAGCTGCGAGAACGGATGAAGTTAAGAAAGATAAATGTTTTCCATTCCGAAGCACATTCAAAGGAGGCCTTCAGAAAACCCTATTCTTATGATCAATTACAGGTAGATAGATAGATAGATAGATCAATACATAGATAGGCAGATAGATAGATAGAATCATATACAAAGGAGGCATTCTGAAAATCCTATTTTTATGATCAATGGCCAGTAGATTGATAGATAGATCAATAAATAGATTTATAGATAGATAGATGAATGAAAAGATATATAGATAGATTTATAGATTGAAATATATCTAAACGTAAGAGTTGCTTATGATTAAAGTAAAAGTAGATTTGTTGATAGATTAATAGATCACAATAGATTATTTAAAAAAAACCAATATTTATTCAGAAGCTATTTCTAACAAATGCGTTTATAAACCTAAATTGTTAATACATTGATTTGTTTTTAGAAATATGGATTTCTTGGGTATCTAAGTGACGCTTATGACGCACCTGACGCAATCAATGCTTATCTTTGCCAGCAAAAGAATTTACATGAGGTAATTTTACATCATTCCTTTGATGATGTTAGCAAAGATAATGCAAGATCCTGCGGTCCCACACGGTCATACGCAAAAGTAGAAGGATGACACAATTTACAGATATCAATTTTTGCATTTAAGTCACCTGTCCAAGCCCCATGTAAAATTCTACGCTCCTGAGTTTATGAAAAGGGAATAAATCATGCTTTGTCTAAGGTTAGGTAATAATGAGTAAGGTTAGGTTTGATAGGTATCTGATGCTGCTGAATTATCTATAAAATGGCAGACTAACATCTTATTCCTTAAACATGACGCGCTTTGCTAACAGCGTTGGGGAGCCGGAGCCGTTATTTTCGTTCAAAACGGCTCCGGCTTCAGGTTAGCTAAAAAAGAGATTTTACTAATTATAAGGGGGGGGGTTAATGCAACCATCTCGTAATCAGTGAGCAAATAGCACTTAGAATTCGTATTTCCATCTCAAATTTTGCATGAGTAATCCTTGGTGGGCAGGGTGGGGAAAAACCCAGGGTTTTTTAAAAAAGCCCAACCCAACCCGTAAAAACCCTTAAAACCCTGGGTTTTATTGGGTTTTTTCGGGTTTTATTGGGTTTTTCATTTAGGAGTCAAATACATTTGATATATTGATGAAATATTAATGTTAATGTTGTTGTAGGTAAAAGGTAAGCAAGATTTCACAATAAACAAGATAGATAATGAAAAAAAAACTGGCATTTCGATCAATTATAAACCCTTATTAGCAATGGTGCACAAAATATTCTATTAAGGGGGAGGAGAGGTTAAAAGCTTAAAAACATGGAACCTCTTTCTATTCCTAAGCTGTCAACCCCCCCCCCCCCCTCCCAGAAATTATTAAGTTATTCCCCTTTTTACATCCCCTTAATAAAACCCTCTGCACGCCACTGTAACTATTTCCTTTCATAAATTGTTATGTTTTAGTTAAAAAAAACAATTATGATTATGTAATTTACACAATTTATATATCATCAATTTAGTAGCAAAGCGTTTTCAAAAATTAAGTTTTGAGAGAAAGTAATTTCATAAACATTTGAACAATAAGTAGAGCATCATTTTTATAAGGGGGGGGGGGGGGTGGGGATTTAATGCAAGCATCTCGTAATCAATGATTAAATAGCACTTAGAATTAGAATTTCGATCTGAAATTTTTCATGAGTAATCCTTGGTAGGTCTATTTTCCCGAAATCGAACAAAAAGTTGGAAAAAGTAATGGCTGGCGGCTAAGCCGTTTAGCCGTTTTTTGCCTATTTTGAGGGCAAATTCATCATTAATTACGTAGGAATCAACTTTTTAAAACATATTTTGGTTTAATTCATGTTAAATGATAGCAATAACCATTTTTAAAATTTCTAGTACCTACAGCAACCGGCTAGAACCGTTTGATAAGGTTTTTGAGCGACAAAAAGTATTATGTGAAGATGACTAATTTGCTCTTAAGATAGCCGAAAAATGGCAAAACATCTGAGCTGCCAGCCGTTAGCCATTACTTTTCCAACTTTTTGTTCGATTTCGGGAAAATAGACTTACCAAGGATTATTCATGCAAAATTTCAGATCAAAATTCGAATTCTAAGTGTCATTTAATCATTGATTACGAGATGGTGGCATTAACCTCTCCCCCCCCCCCCCTTACTTCATATTTTTTTACGTTTTTTAGGTAAAATTTGCTTTAAAATGTTATTAGATCCTAGTCTTTGAGCAAATAGAGGTTTAATTTGTAAATTTTAACGTGAAATTTCAATGTTTTTTGAAAAACCCAAAAAACCTTGGGTTTTTTTTCAATGGGTTTTTAAAAAAACCCTGGGTGGGTTTTTTTGGGTGGGTTTTTTGTATGCCCACCCTGTTGGTGGGTCTATTTTCCCTAAATCGAACAAAAGTTGGAAAAGTAACGGCTAACGGTTAGCGGCTCAGCAGTTTTGCCATTTTTTGGATATCTATATTGCAAATTAGTCACGAAACCTATCTCCACATAATACTCTTTTCCAATCCAAAACGCTATCAAACGATTCTAGACGGTAGCTGTTGGTACTAGAAATTTTAAAAATGGTTATTGCTATCATTTAACACGAATTAAACCAAAAATATGTTTTAAAAAGTTGATTCCTACGTAATTAATGATGAATTTACCCTGAAAATAGGCAAAAAACGGCTAAACGGCTGAGCTGCCAGCCGTTACTTTTCCTACTTTTTGTTCGATTTAGGGAAAATAGACCTACCAAGGATTACTCATGCAAAAGATCAGATGGAAATTCGAATTCTAAGTGCCATTTGCTCATTGATTACGAGATGGTTGCATTAACCCCCCCCCCCCCCCCCCTTATTTGGTAACTCTGTTGTGTCGTATGTAAATGCACCTTTTAAGTTTTTCAAGTCCATTTTTATCAAAAATTGAACTTTTAAAACCTTCAAAAGTTATAAATAGTCTTATCAATAAAAGTATATTGAATTTTTCTTGATTTTAGGCCGGAGCCAAATCCGAAGCCGGAGCCGTTATTTTCACAGGCGGCTCCGCGGAGCCGGAGCCGCACCAAAATCAAACGGCTCCGCAACGCTGCTTGCTAAAGTTGGAAAACATTCTAAATACGAAAACACTATAGTTAATTTAACAATTTTTTAAGGTGCCAGTATTTGAGAAAGAAATAGAGAATGTTACAGACGAGTTAAAGACAAGATTTAGAAATTATTACATTGGAAATTATAAAGTCAGTGCCAAAGTATCAAGATACTCTAAAGAAATTAGTACAGGTAAGAATATTGTATTTTAAAGTCTGTACCAAAGTATCAAGATAAAGAAATTAGTACAGGTAAAAATATTGTATTATAAAGTCAGTGCCAAAGTATCAAGATACTCTAAAGAAATTAGTACAGGTAAGAATATTGTATTATAAAGTCTGTACCAAAGTATCAAGATAAAGAAATTAGTACAGATAAAAATATTGTATTATAAAGTCAGTGCCAAAGTATCAAGATACTCTAAAGAAATTAGTACAGGTAAAAATATTGTATTATAAAGTCTGTACCAAAGTATCAAGATAAAGAAATTAGTACAGATAAAAATATTGTATTATAAAGTCAGTGCCAAAGTATCAAGATACTCTAAAGAAATTAGTACAGGTAAAAATATTGTATTATAAAGTCAGTGCCAAAGTATCAAGATACTCTAAAGAAATTAGTACAGGTAAGAATATTGTATTATAAAGTCTGTACCAAAGTATCAAGATACTCTAAAGAAATTAGTAAGAATATTGTATTATAAAATCAGTGCCAAAGTATCAAGATACTCCAAAAAAATTAGTACAGGTAAGAATATTGTAGGTATTATAAAGTCAGTACCAAAGTATCAAGATACTCTAAACAAAATTAGTACAGGTAAAAATATTGTATTATAAAGTCAGTGCCAAAGTATCAAGATACTCTAAAGAAATTAGTACAGGTAAGAATATTGTATTATAAAGTCTGTACCAAAGTATCAAGATAAAGAAATTAGTACAGATAAAAATATTGTATTATAAAGTCAGTGCCAAAGTATCAAGATACTCTAAAGAAATTAGTACAGGTAAAAATATTGTATTATAAAGTCAGTGCCAAAGTATCAAGATACTCTAAAGAAATTAGTACAGGTAAGAATATTGTATTATAAAGTCTGTACCAAAGTATCAAGATACTCTAAAGAAATTAGTAAGAATATTGTATTATAAAATCAGTGCCAAAGTATCAAGATACTCCAAAAAAATTAGTACAGGTAAGAATATTGTAGGTATTATAAAGTCAGTACCAAAGTATCAAGATACTCTAAAGAAATTAGTACAGGTAAGAATATTGTATTATAAAGTCAGTGCCAAATTATTAAGATACTCTAAAGAAATTAGTACAGGTATGAAAGTTTCTTAAAATCTCTCAATGAATTGGGACAACTTTTAGATTTAAGCTTTTAATAAGTGTATTACTATTTTCTGCACAAGAATCTTTTTGTCCCCTGCTGCATTTTTTTTAGTTTTTTTTCCAGCAAGGAAGGGGAAAAAATGGAAAAATATTTTCAGAACTGTTTATTTTATTTTATTTATATTATCCCCCCTCCCACATATTCTTTTAGTTTTTTTTTCACTAAGGAGGTGAGAAAAAGGAAAAATAATGTTTTCAGTTCTCCTAATTTTCACATTTTTCTCCACATTCTCGTATATTTTTATCCTCCCCCCCCCCCCTTTATCAGGTTCAATTATGAAGAATATACACCCCTGGCTTTTATAGGATTAATTAGGAAGCTATAATAAAAATTAAAAGATAAAGTGTACCTTTTTAAAACAATTACTGATAAATTTTGAAATTGAATGAATGTAAGTATTTTTGTTGAGTAATAAATTTTTTTATTCAGGTACCCATGATATAAGTTCACAAAGAGTTATAAGATTAGATGTATCAACAGATAAATCAAGGAATTATATGCTAGTTTTCAAGTAACAAATACTCCACGTCATTCTAGAGACGTTGAAAAATTTGATTACTGCTGTTTTTTTACAAATAATATCTAATTTAATTCTCAAGAAGAAAACTAAACAATTTTAAACATTTGTTTAAACAATGAATATACAAGTATAGATGTATTATTAAGATAACTTCCTGGCCCAAGTGCTGTGGACCCTTTTCGTCTGCTAGCAAATTGCTATCTGTTCTTTGTAGCGACTCTGCTGTAGTTAAATATAATATTTTCGACGCTATTAGCTGATTTCAAAGATTCAATTAAAAGTCGGCACAGGGTCCCGTGAATAGAGTTACATGTAGCTCGTGCCCACTCTATTATTAACTTTAAACAGCATATTTTATCTGATTCAGTATTGATAACATATTAACAGAAATCAAAGCAAAAGAAGCTTTCCTAAAGAACAGTGAAAATAGAAAGAAACAAAGATTAAAAGTGAAGGAGAAATTATTGGAAGAGTTACAGAAGATTGAAGATAATTATAAGGTATAAAAATTTGTAGAGGCGGAGCTACATTTCAACATTTATTTTTTTGCCTTTTTTGCATCAAGCTTCCATCCATTCAAAAATTTTACTCAATACTTTTTCATTATTTATACCTATGGCCTTTGAGACATCTATAACTATGGTCCCCAAAAAGTGTGTTCATTCGTTGAATCGTTACCGAAGGAAAGTTTTTATTTTTTTAAATTGTAAGTTTTAGAATAGTTATTTATCATATTTTCGTAATATTGTGAATGCTAGAAAGGATATTAAAATTATTTCAACAATTTTGGTCATGTGATCAAAATTTGAATTTTCCTTCTACTATTGCCCCCTCTGGGGGCGAAGTAGGTGGAAATTTAAATTTTTGTCACTTGACCTTAATATTGGTGAAATAATTTTGAATGACCTTTCTTGTATAAGCAATATTGATAAAATATGATACTTGATTTTGTCTCATTCTCTATCTTTTTCTTAGATTCAAAAAAGTCTATCAAAAAATTTACATCATCTAAGGGTGAACAATAAATATCTCTGTCTATTTTTCTCTATATTTCTTCCCCCTCCCCCTCCCTCACTTTTCTGTCTATTTCCTTCTCTCTCTCTCCTCCTCTTTTGTACGTTCATTTATACAATAGAGATAACCTAGAGACAGCACAAGGGAATTTTGTTTACATTATGTATCAGCTATAAATTGTTGAATATCTTAGGTTAAAGCTTTCCTTGGGTAAAATATTTGAAGAAAATATTTCTTCCATCATATAATGTGAAGCGTATGACACAACATATAATAAGTTAGTTATAAATAATTTAATTTCTTATAATAAAGTTATCTTTCTAAAAATTATATCATTGCAAAATTTAGTTGCAAATAATGTTGCCTATAGGGCTGTATTTCATATACAACAAAAAGTGAACAAAGGTTTCTTTTTAAGAAAAAAATGGGGTCAGATTAACCATCTATGTCTAATGTTTATACCCACATCAAATAATAAATTATAACAATGTACAGTAGAGTGGATCAATTTTGGACATTGAATTTGTAATCAACATCTACAGTTTAAACATCATATAAGAAACCTAAATATAAAAAATTGATTTTGTCCTTGAGGGGAAATTGGGGGAAGGTGTTTCCATGCATTAAAAATTTTAGAAGTTTATTCTGGAGGTGCAACTTTTTTTCTTTCAAAGTATTGCTTTATGCATCTTTTTGAATTTGTCTTGTTGATTAATATAAGAATATCAAATTGGTTTTAAAAAATATTCATCGAAGCATGAAAAATCTTAAATTAAATGTAAAATCTCTTGGTTTTTAAATTTATTTATGGATTTTTCTTGCTAGGATCAATAGTTTTAAAAACAGATTTTTTATTCTTATTCTACTCTTCAAGACAAAATTGGGAAGGTGCATAAACCTATACTTTGAAAGAAAAATAATTGCCCCCCCCCCAAAAAAAAAAAAAAAATTCTCCCCACAAGTGTCTTTCTAAAAGTTTACATGCATCAGCGAGCCTCCCCATTATGCAAAATATTTTCTTTTCATTTTTTGGTCTCTTATATGATGTTCAGACAGAAAGTGTATGTAGCACATTTAAAATTAGAAAATCATTGAAAATCAAGCCACTCTAATGTACAGCATTTATTTCTTCAATTCCACAGTACAAAATTATTCCTGTATTTAAATTTAACATATCATATAGGAAAAAATATTCTTGTATTTAAAATTAAAAATCATGTTGGAATTTTTTTTACAATTTTTAAATTTTTTAATAATGTACAGCAAATTATTTCCTTTTTATCTCATGTTTTGAAATTTATAAGATAGTTAGAATAAATTACAGAAATAATGAAAGATTTAAAGAAGAGAGCGTCAGGGGGGGGGGTCGAGGGGGGTTTCCCCCCTCAGGAGAGGGGGGGTTGAGGGGGGTCTCCCCCCTCAGAAAAAGCTTGGGCTTAAATCTTCAACAAATAAAGAAAACAAAATTATTTTAAAAATTTCTTTTTTATGTTAAATATTATTATTTTTGTTACACTTGATTTTGAATGACAAAAAATGTTGAAATAAATATTACCCACTGTATGAAATGTTAAATTAGAAATCAATAATGATGTTGGAAAATTTATTCTCATTTTATACTCTGAAAAAAGGAATTGACAAAAAATAATAATTTTTATTCCAAACTTTTAAAACAGCATGCCTATTTCTTATTGGTTGACACTCGAATTAAAATAAAATAATGAATATTATTTCAAGACCAGAAATAAATTTGAAATAAATAATTTTCTTTCCCCTATACTTTTTATTCCAAAATGCCAAGAATTAATTTAGAAATAAAATAATTTTCTTTCCAATATTTTTATTCCTTTTTCTTATTGGACGTCATTTTGTGTCCAATGAGAGACTAGTGTTTAAATATTTTAAAGCTTATTACAGCATTTATTTTGAATATGATAATATCAACATTCTCACATTAAATGTGATAAAACAATTTCTATATGATAATTGTCTAGGATTTATTTATTTCAAAAAGGCATCACTTTTCATTAAAACTAATCGTGTTTAGCAAAAAGATTTAATATTTAATATTCAGGAGTTAGATAAGTCAAGAAAAGAAATTAAAAGCAAAGAACATGAGCTGAAAATGAAAGAAGAAATGCTTAGAAATCTTGCAGGTAAATTTTTGTTTGAAAAGGCATAGGAGGTATAGAATTTACTTCTTCCCCCAATTCATAGGTAAAAAATTGCAGTGTTTACATAGATTTACGTTTAATAGAATCATTCTGATAGTTTAAAACTCATATGACTAGAAGATTACATTAAAGATTAGCATAATGTGATAAGCGACGTTACTTGACAATAGAACTAATAACGTGGCAATAAATAAGATATGATTTTTATTTTTAAAAAAAACACATAACTTATCCTCATTAGACCGACTCAAAATGCAAAAAAATTTGGCGCGCAATTCTAACCCATTTTTTTATGATATAATGACTATTGTTACCAAAAAAGTGTTCTGGTAGCTTTTTTTCAGCAATATGTCAATTTCGATTTTCATGTAAAAGGGGAAGGGTCCCCCCTGGGGGAGAATTTCTTTTTCTTTCAAAGTATGGCTTTATATACCTATCTGAATTCGTCTTGAAGAGTAGTTTAACAATCTAAAAATAATTTCAAAATATTTTGATCATAGTATGTATGTATGTATGTAGCCTTGATTCTCTGAAGTTAGGATTCAGATGCACGAGGAGATTGGAGGTGAGAATCCTTTGACCAATCCTAGATTGGTAAGCTTCGCGCACAGCTGAGTGTATTCTATGTTACATTACAAGCTGACCCGCCCTTCTCGTGGAAGCTACTCAATTATTACATCACCCTGGCCTAGAGTTTTGGCAGGTGTTCCATATTAAGCCACCCTAATTAATGGCACTCTCATATGAATGAGGAGCATGGACGAGGGAAAGCACGATTACAGTTGCTTGAAAGGTAGGATCCTAACTTCCTACAAATCACCCTCCTTACAACCTAAGGGCATCTCAGGGAAGGTTGCGTGATTATATTCTGACAAATTGCAACAGCATTTGTCATCCAAGTGCAATATCTATGAGGGGACTTGAACTCGGATTTTCCCAACCACAGCGTAGTGCGCTAACCACTACTCTATGGGACACCCATATTTTGATCATAGCAAGAGCTATCCTCAAAAGACTGACAATTTTGGCCATTTTATCAAAATCAGCTGATTTTGACAGTTTTTTGAGGATAACTTTTACTAGGGTCAATATTTTTAAAAATTGTTTTTTGATCCTTAATCTACTCTTCAAGACGAATTCAGAAAGGTATATGAAGCCATGCTTTAAAAGAAGAAAAAAATTCTCCCCTTTTTTTATGAAAATCGAACTTGACATATTGCTGAAAAAAAACTACCAGAACACTTTTTTTGTAATAATGGTCATTATATCATAAAAGGAATGGGTTAGAATAGCGCGCCCATTGAATTTAAAAAAAAGTGGTAATTCTGAGTCGGTGTAATCCTCATGGTTTGGAAGCAATAGGACGATTCTTGCATGATTTTATTCCACTAATAGAATATGTTTAGAGCCGAAAGTAAACGTAGATGCACAAAAGAAGAAGATCAGAAATGAAAAAGTGGAATTAGTCAGAAAGTTATGCAGACAGGTATCTAGCTATTTATTAGTCTTACTTTTTAAAAGCGAAGCTATCCATTCTATTATTATGGCCGGTCCGTACGTCGGTCCAACCGTCACTCCGGAACAGATAGCTTTTTTCGTTAATTTAGGGATGTTAGAATTGTCCTATCGATTCTAAACTTTGCATGGTGTTTTCCTTAGTAGTTAGGAACGACTTAGAAAGCGTAGCAACTCTATAATCGTTACTAGAATGTCGGTGCGTCCATTTTAAACTTGTTGCTTTTAACTTTTTCTAAACCAAATTTTTATGTTATATAATAATCCGATTGATCTGATTTTTGGAATACTGATTCCTAGGACAAAAAAGTACAATGTTGAATGCGAAGTATGAATGTTGCCATCCTTGTTATTTTATCCATCTAGATATTTGTTACAATGTAATCTTTCGAATAAATCCAATCTAATTATCTATGGAGGTACAAAGTAATCTGCGGATGATAGAAAGATGTGGAGACCTAGATCTACTGCGGACAGCCCATCAACTACAGCTACAAAATGTGGAGGGTGAAAATCAAGACTCAAATTATAAAGTTAAAGACTTGGAAAAGTAAGTTAGTTTTCCGTATTTATTTATTAATAACGAAGCTTTCTATAATTAGGACCAGTCCATCCGTTCGTTAGCCTGTCTTTAAATAACGGATAGTTCTTATTGTTAATTAGAATAGAAATGTTCTACTGATTTCAAACTTTGCATTGTAATTCGTTTATTAGTTAGGTAGATTTTTGAAAATGAAAGCATAGCAACTCTATAATCCTTACAAGAAAGTCCGTGCGTCCATTTTAAACTAGATGGTTTTTAACAATGTTTCTTCGATATGATATCCAATTCATCTGATTTTTAAATATAACAAGAACATAATAGACGAGCCCATAATAGTATGTAGCCAATACCACTTCCCTCATCCCCCCTTTCACAAGACCAAAAACTATCTATCTACATAGAGACTACAACGTGATAAGTGAACAGTTAGCAGAAATAGACGCAAAGTTTTCCTCAGAGAGTAAAGACATCAAAAAAGTGCACGAAGAGGCAAAATCGGCTACTGATGGCTTCCAGGTAAAGTTATTTTTCGCATCGTATTTAAAACAGCGGATTTTAAAATGAAAAATTAGAAGATTAAAGGCCAAAATTAACAAAACTGATAGGTATTAAATTTATGGTTTTTTATTTTAATATTTGTAGAAAATTTTCTGAAATACAATGCTATACATGATTTTTTAGTATAGCTCAGAACCGGTTCCAATCCAGCGGATATTAATCGGTTTTGGTCGAAGCCATATACTGTAAAAATCTTTCTATTACATTATTGACATTACTTAGTCATTTAATAACTAATTCTAGCTTTTTAAAGATAATTAGGGTAGGTCCGTAACGTTTATTGTAAATTTAGGCATTTTAAATCTTCCTGTCGATTTCAAATTTGTTACAATTTAAAAAGCTTCATAGAGGTCAGGGAGTAACCCCCCCCCCCCCCCTCAAAAAAAAGATTAAAACAAAAAAGTTTATGGTTGATTACCCATCTACCCTCGACTCAAGTGCTCCGAGAGGCCTCCAAATGTGTAGCCACTAGTTTATAATGAATGAATCTAACCATAATAATAGGATGCCGGCTGTAAATACAGGCCTCCGTTGGAATGGCAAGAAAAGTTCAAAGAAGATAATCTCAATACTATGGATATCAATCAATTAAAGGTAAAAAAAGGTTTGATTTTTTGTCTCATTCGATCTGATTCTATCATAAAAAGTTAAGAGTTTGCAATTAAAGGTTGGTCCATACGCTTTTGTAGGTAAAAAATGAATGCTTTCTCGTCGTTTGGCCCCAAGGGTTCTTTAAAATATATCTCTGATATTTCTAAAACGTCAGAAAATTTAGCTTCAAATAAACAAAATAGCTGAAATATCAGAGATAGGCCCTAGGTTGTGTCGATTTATTTGTAAAGCATGATAGACACTATAACATTGATTCTAACTCTTACCTAGCCCATCTGAGGTCAAATCTTAAGAAGGTAATTTCTTGACTTTAGTTCTTTACATGATCCATTTATTTTTGTTATGTGTTCCAGGCTATCATAGAAGATTATGAGGATTGTATAAAAAGATCTGCAGTCAAACCAGACACGAGAAGAAAAATAGAGGAGGAGAGGGAAAAGATGATCAGGGCCAAACAGGATCTGCAAAATCTAAGATTACTGGTATACCAACCTTTTTATTGAAACCTTTTTGTCATTGTATTTTAATGTTTATCCATAGGTATATATCTCAGCTAAAAGGTGTACAAATTTCTATAATTCATTGTCTAAATACTGTTAAAGTACATCAAAAATATGTGTAACTTTATATGCTTCAGGGGGGTAAAGTGGACTTTGGAGTGTAAAAAAAAACTGGTACCGAAAGTTTATGATCATTGGGGATGTACATAAATTTATAGTCTATTGTCTAATGAATATTAAGAATAATAGTTTGAAAAGCTATTGATCCTTCTAAACCCTTGGCTACTTTATCAAATCTTTGTACAGCTCAAAATAATCATGATAATAATTGTAGAAAGAAGAGCGCATCAACCAGCTAGAAATGTTGCGCAGAGATTGGATCAGTGGGGTCAAGAGCCTTGTTTCAGATGTAGATGAAAAGTTCTCAGAAATGATGGCAGGGCTGGGCTACTCTGGACAGGTATAGTTCTGGTTGAACCTTATTTAGTTTTTCATGTAAAAAAACTTATTTAAGCAATATTTAGTTAGGATACTTTAAAGTAGCAATTCTTTAAATATGTTAAATTCTTTTTCAAAAAGGCATCTTGCTTTCACTTTTTCCACCAGTTGAAAAAATTCCAAAGCTTTCTTGTCATTCTAATAAATATAGAGACTAGGACACTACACTGTTTTTACACGGAAGGACAGTACCTAGTCTTTTTTTTAGTTCAAAAATGCATCAGTTGTTATTTAATAAAAAACTGATCTTGTTTTAGAATATAGACATTCGATATGCTATAAAACGAAAAATAAAAAAAGTGGAAAGATCGGTTCAGCTATTTGTTAGAACAAATATTATATACACAAATATATCTATTTATTTCATTATTTAGAACTATCGGCTACGCCCCGGCCCTAGAAGCCTCTAGTGTTTTTTTTTTAGATAATACGATACCTATCTATGTTGCTTTCAAGTTTAAACGATACCTAGCTATGTTGCGTATTAGTTTCTTGAGTCTCTATGCGTAAAAATGTTATTTCTCTTGGGAGGGTGGTGGTACCCTCCCCCAAAATAGTTATAAACCTTCTCGGGACCTATGAGAAGCTACCCTGTTAACCCGATCGGTTCAGTGGTTAGCGAGATCCTTCAGTACAGACAAACATCCTGTTTCTTTATAATAAGGATTAGAATAGTTATTTCTCGCATCGTTACATAAACGGCTTTCCGCGGATATAAAATGTACAATTAAAAGATTAAAACCAGTTTTTTAGCCCCGAGATGCCGAAGGCACGGGCTAAAAAACTGGTTTTAATCTTATGATTATACATTTTTATATTCGTAGAAAACTGGTTATAATACGGTGCTAGACATAGTTTTTTCGTATGGATGAGGACCGGTTCCTATCCACCGGATTCGAATGAATACCAGAATAGTTATTTCTTTCATCGTATTATGAACCGCTTTCCGCGGATATAGAATGTACAATTATAAGATTAAAAAAACTGGTTTTAATCTTATGATTGTAATGTACATTTCTATATTCGTAGATAGCTGGATATAGTACGATGCTAGACATAGTTTTTTCGTATGGATGAGAACCGGTTTCTATCCACCGGATTCGAATGAATACGAGAAAAAATGTTATTTATTGTAGGTTGAATTACAGTAAGTAAGGGTTGGACAATGACACATTGTACATGAAAAATAAAAATTTGGAAGATTAGTCTAGCCATTTTTGAGATATTACTTAACACTAATACAGAGATAGACATCCTGTTACCTTGTAATTTATGAAAAGAGAAACTTATTTGTAGGTTGAATTACAAGAAGGGTTGGACAATGACACATTGGACATGAAAAATTATGGAATCAGAATCCTAGTCAAATTCAGGTAGGGTTTTACCTCGGATTCTTTCAAACTAGGATCTGTTAGGTAGGGACTGTAGTACCCAAAGTTTTATAGATTATAACCAAGATATCACAATCTAACTTTGGATGTTAACGGCTGGATAACAACTCTTGTCTGTAAACTTTGTATTGGCGAAGGCATTCCTACTTCTTTAACTTATACAGCACGTTATTTACATAGAAATAAAAAAAACAATTTAACATCTTGGACGTAGTTTTTGCTCAGACTCGAACTCATCACCTTACGAGATAAAGTCACAGGCTCCCAAGCAGCTGCGTGCTCAGCGATGTACCAAGGGGATTAATAAAGGGGAAGGAGGCATGCCTTCCTTAAACAAATTTATACCTCCTACCGCATGTTATTGTTCTCAAGTATAACTTAACATTATTTTAGGAAATAGATATATAATGTTATTACTGGGATCTTACATTAGATTTTCATGAACTCTAAAAAAGAGAAACTCGCAGCGGGCTAAAACATCTAATAAAATTGACGACAATTTCTTCCCTGCCCAATATAATATCCACGTATATTCTACATCCATTTTTAGGAGTGGAGACGATTTTGTCGAGTTAACAAAGGGCACCCAGTCAGGGGGGGAGAAGTCTGTGACCACCGCTGTTTACATGATGGCCCTGCAGGGTCTCACACAAGTACCTTTCCGCTGTGTCGATGAGATTAACCAAGGTAATGCTTCTCGGGAAAACTAACAAACTATTATATTATACCTGTGCGTGGAAATATATAGCACAAGCACATATTTTGACTTAGTGAATAGCAATAAAATAGACTATTTAAATAAATGAGGGGGTGGGGTAAGGGAAGTTTTTTTCTTGGTCTAACCCCTGGGCTATATATGTGGTATCCTCACTCTGCAGGGCTTCCCTGTACCCCAAATTACCTATTCTAACCTGACCTATAGTATTCAACAAACAAATAAAAAACTATACCTACCATCCCCCTATTATGTTTCAAAAAAATTGTTAAATGAGAGGGAATTTCGTGCTTGACTGCATTTTGAGGGAAAGCATCCAAGCAACAATTAAATGTTTTAGGTATGGACGAGACAAATGAGCGGAGTGTGTGGGACATGCTGCTGGAGGTGTGCAAGGAACACCAAGCTCAATACTTTTACATGGCCCCAAAGTTTCCTTATAATCTGCCTTTTAACAATCAGGTAAAATTATTAGTTGCGCTGCTAATCTTCAAATAGCGTCTTTACGTCTAATAGACTATTTGCTAACGTGTCTGTTCGTATGACCACTCAATAAAACATATTTATGCAGATTGCATGCTTTGTGTCGATTTAAGGTTGGTTTTTGAGTTTAAGCGAGGATGTTATTGTACAAAGGGAGGGGGGGGGGAAGGCATGTGTGATTAACCCCCCATCCCTAAATGGAAATATGGCGCCTCCAATACCTTTAAAACATGAAATTTGTACATTTCACAAATTTAATATTTTACCCCTTATGAAAAAGCTTGGACGTCATTGAGTATATACCAATTACTTGGTTATTTAACTCATTTGATTTTTTATTCGTTTAAATGAATTTGCAAATAAATGAGAGAAAAAATAAGATTAAAACAAAAGTGTGTGCTTTCATTAATGTAATATTTAATTTAGGTTACAATTTTAATCTGCAACAGTGGACGTGTAAACTCTAAGTCAGACAAAGATTTCTCTATCAAACACTTTGTTCAAGTCAGTAGAAATATATAAAAAAAATCCACCATTTAACACTTTGTATTTAAAACAAAAATTATATTCAATAAAAGCTCAATTTGTAAGAAAAAAATAAGATGCAAATATATTCATGAGGCTTTGTATTTTCTCTATAGATGGGTTAGGATAACAAGTTTTTTTTTAAATTCTAGAAGGATTTTTAAAAGGCATTAAACCGAAATATTCTGTAAAACTATACAGAATTTTGATTATAAATACCTTGTAATTTAATAATACTTTTATACATATTATATATCATGTTTTGTTATTGATTATATTTAAAGAAAAATAGTTTTTTTGGGTTCAAAAGTCTAAATTACAAACTTTGTTTTTTGAAATGGGTTATTTAATGCTTTTTTTTTTATAGATTTTTTGCTTTTTCATGTTGCAATGTTTTCAGTACCTGATTAAAAGTCTTATTTTTTCCCTGGCTTTTATAATATTTTTTTGTACATTCCAAAATTATGAAAGCTTTGGTCCTTTTCTAAATTAATTAATGCATCTCAAATACTACCTAGCAAATTCTATGCCTTATTTTTGTTCTATAATGGAGGGGGGCGTTACCTATGTAGAGATCCTGTATTCCAGGTAGTAATGTCACAACATAGAAATATTCAGGGACTGTGATTCAGCAAATTAATTCCTTTTGAAATTGATGAAAATTTTGATATTTTTGTGGCGTAATGTTGACTTTAAACATTTTTTGTCATGTAACTAAGGGGAAGTGGGTTGTGGGGAAACTTTCACTTTAAATTGTTTGTAAGAATCAATTTCCTTTGACCCTGAGAAACACTAAAGTTTTGTATTAAACTTTAGTTAGACATAAATGAAATAGTTGTTACCATATTGAATGTTTTTTATTAATATTAATTACCAATTAAATTAACAGGTATTTAATTTAACTTTCTGGGGCGACTTACATGGATTACGATATCTCTTCAAGCAATAGTAACGTTAAACTTACCTAATTTAATTAAATAGATTTAATTTATGAAGTAAAATGTTTCCAAAAGTTAAATTAAAAAATTTGATACATTTGTGATATTTAAAGAAAATAAATTAGTTGTAAAGTATTTGATATTTTTAACCTGCGCGCAATGAGTGTTCTTTAAAGTTTAGAATCAGTAAATTTAGAATTGTATATCTGAAATAAAGTGGTATGGTTAATTTGTTCAAAGCTTAAATCTTATTAACTACTGAAATGATTGGGTCTTTTAAAGATAATCTTCACATCGTAATATTTTGGCTAATTTTTTCAGTTTAAGTCATCATTTTTCTAGCCCCTAGTTGCCAATTCGAATATAGAGATCCTATGTGCTAGGGGCATGTCTGCTGGTTCTTTATAAAATGTTTGATTATGAACCATGTACTGTTTAATGTGTTAAAGTAAATCTGTAATACTTTCTTTCACCAATTTATCAGCTACCCAGGGCATAACTTTATTTATAAGTAAAGGAAGAAAGGAAAGTGACATTATACTGTAAATTACACTAGTACACAAAGTTTAATAAAAATGTTTTTTTTCGTTGGTTTTAAAACTTTGGGTATATTTTGATTGGAAAAGAGACATTTGATTAGTTAATTTTAGTAGGAAAATATTTTTTTTAAAGTCATGTCATTTCTTTAGTGTTTAATGTATGGTTATTGGTGGAAAAAATGCATTTCGAACGTACTTTAAGAAGCTCTTACAGACTTGTTGATTAGAGATAAACCGATAGCAAAAATATACTGGATATTTTGACAGGGAAATATTTGTTACTAATAAGAACAATTTTTTTAGTCAGCTGGTTCATCCAGTAGTCGGGGAGGGGGTGGATTATTTTGGCCAGCTGGGATTATCACTGTTTTAGAGTACATGAAAATCTGGTGCATCCAAGTAATTATATCGATTGATGGAAATCAAGTTTCACAGACCAAAAGTAAAACCTTATTACACGAGTGCATGCAGTTATAGGTTTTTAGTTTGCAATTTTTACTACCTGCTGATACGACCTTAGATGCCACTAGAGGCACTTAATCTTAAGAAAATGATATTCCAAGGACGATTTCTCTTAGGAAGGTTGACGTACCCTTTCCCGAAAATAGTTATAAACCATTCCTGGACCTATAGGAATCTTCAGTGTAAAGGAGAACCATATTGGTCCAGGGGTTAGCGAGATCTTACGATACAGACAGACATCATTTTATTTTTTTTACAACAGATTTATATTATATTTTATAATAGTACGTAAAATATAAATATTCGCGCAACCTTTGTTCAACTATGAAAAATACGAAATTGTCATGCCTAAAGTAACGCAGCTATGGATAATTTAATTGATATTTTAAGGCTATTTTACTGTTATCCCTTTAGATGTTACGAGCGCAACCACTTATATCCTACAAGGCTGTTGTAAAAATTCTTATCAGCCAAGAGTTAACATGGTTTCGTTTCAGTTATCTAAATGGATATGACAATGACCGATAAATTGATGTATAATTATATCCCCAACAATGATACACAAAATTTCCCCTTCTGTAGATTACAATTAGAAGTTGAAACGTTTGGACACTCAACTTAATGAACCAACCAATCAAACTTCAATAATATTCCCCAAAGTTTTGAGCCAACAAACAAGAAAACGGTATTATAAAACTTTGGGGACTTATGTCTTCTCTCGCTCTCTAGCTGTTTCAGTTATAATCTTATTTCATTGAATAAGATTTAAGAAATAAGTTGATATTGTAATAAATAAGCTAGATAGCTAAAACGTTGGGAATTTTACCCACACCTCTATTGTATGTTTTCAAAATAGTTATTACAAAATTATCTTAGTTCTTTTAGATCGAAAGAAATGATAAAAAAGAATGATTTTAAACCATAATTTAGGCTTTTGCAATTATTTTTTTTTGTACATAGTTAAACCAAAACTGCTGAATTGTCAAAAATCTCTAGGTATTTTAGGAAAACTTCACGTAGGGCCTTAGATGGTTTTGTCCTATTTTCCGCCCCCTTTTCGTGAATGCTAGTGTTGGGTAATCCTAGAACATAAAGTAATAATAAGGTTTGTTTTATGTAATCTTCACATAGCTTTTCAGATGGTTTGAAGCTATTTTTCATGCCCCTCCCTGCCCTTTGAAATCTATAATACAAAACAGAACGATGTCTGTCTGTCTGTTTGTTCGTTTGTAGCGAAGAATCTCGCTAACTACTAAACTGATCGGGTTCTCCTTAACAGGGTAGCTTCTCAAAGGCCCCGGGAAGGTTTATAATTATTTTGGGGGAGGGTACTACCAACCTCCCAAGAGAAATCGCCCCTAGAAAAAAATTACCCCCCCCCAAAAAAAAAAAAAAAAAAAAAAAAATTTTTTGAATCTTAATTTAAAAAATGAGTTTTTGGATTCAACTTTCCCCTCCTCGAATGCCCCTAGAGGCCTCTTGGGGGCGAAGCCGCCAGTATATTATAAAGTATCTAACAAGCAGATTGAAAGAAGATAATATTACTATGTGCACAATAAATAAAAATTAAAGTTTTGTTTTTATTAAAGAGCGCCGTATTAGAGCAAGCTAACAAAACCATGAACTAAGACTTACACTGAAAGGAGAGGGAGAGAGACAGACATGGTGAAAGCAAGTGAGGGAAACAGAGAGAGAGAGAAGTGAGGGAGAGAGAGAGAGAAGTCAGTAACCTTAGATGAACCTTTGGTAGAGTTTAAGAAACCAGAATTTTTTTACATCATTCTCAAAGATTAATCTTTTATAGAAGAATTTCTGCACATATTTTTATTTATAAAATAGTTGTTTTGTAATCCTTATATATATATACTGACTTACAGACAGCCAAAAAGACGTAAACACACACATATATATATTTATAGAGTGGCTTTGCTCCCCTGCTTTTACCTTACTTGGACTTACAGAAAGATGTACACTAGATCTTTTCATGAAAATACCCTTTTTCGAATTTCAATCTTCTGCTAACCTAAAAAGTTACTTTAGGGGCCTAGAAATATATGTACAAAATTTCAGCTCTCTATCTCTACTGGCGACCTAGCGCCAGGCATGTAAAATATCAACAGATAACGGTAGCACGGCGGTTTTAACAATATCTCAGTAATGTGCAGGTTTTCAGCTCTTCTGCATATTTCAATTTAAACACATAAGGCCAAAGATATTTTATCCAAAATATATTTTGTCAAAGTCTACTCTAGACCTAGCGCCAGTCAGTTTTCTAAAATCATGCATTTTATACCTGTGAAAAATGAAATCGTCAGTGCTAGGTGTAGAGTAGACTTTGACAAAAGATTTTTGGGATATCATATCTTAGGCCTTATGTGTTTAAGTTGAAAAATGCAGAACACCTAAATTCACCTTCCAAGCCATTCTCTAAGCATTTTAATTTTTTTTTTGAAATAACGGGATTTCAAAACTGCCTTTTGAAAAGGCCTAAAAAATATCTTTTTTGTCCCTTTTTTCACTGTATATAGTTACAACTTATTAAGATATTATTCTCAGTTAAAAAAAAAATTGGCGCTTCCAGCACCAAAACCGGTAAAAACAGGCAGTTAAACTTCTGAACCCCTACTTAACCCCCTGACAGACCCCCCCTCTAAGCCAATTTTAAAGCTAAGAAAACCAAATTTTATGACAAACTATTATTTTTTATAATAAAAAAATACGACAAATAACGGAAACCGCCAATTTTGGCGGTAAAACGGCCAATTTTAAAGCTAAGAAAACCAAATTTTATGACAAACTATTATTTTATAACTGCCAATTTTAAAGCTAAGAAACCTAAATTTTATGACAAACTATTATTTTTTATAATAAAAAAATATCTTTTTTGACCATCGCTGAAAAACGATAAATAACGGAAACCGCCAATTTTGGCGGTAAAACGGCGGTTGGCGGCGCTAAATAATATTTTTATCTGTTTATAGTTACAACTTATTAAGATATTATTCTCAGTTAAAAAAAATTGGCGCTTCCAGCACCCAAACCGGCAAAACAGGCAGTTAAACTTCTGTATCCCTTTCTAACCCCATAACAGACCCCCCTGTTACAGATAGAGACTTAAAACTTTTTTCTGTTGGTTCATGTGTATTTTTAGAGAAAATTACTTTTTCTAGTCATAGCGGTCAGACTGCTCCTTATCCGCTTTTTAGCAGCCAGCTGCTAAATATTAATAAAGCTGTAGAGCGGCCAATTTTAAAGCTAGGAAAACCAAATTTTATGACGAGCAATTATTTTTCATAACAAAAAAAATGCTTTTTCTGACCATTGCCAAAAAACGACAAATAACAGAAACTGCCAATTTCGGCGCTAAAATGGCGGTTGGCAGCGCCAATTA
This sequence comes from Acartia tonsa, assembly GCF_053477335.1. NCBI lineage: Eukaryota > Metazoa > Arthropoda > Copepoda > Calanoida > Acartiidae > Acartia > Acartia tonsa. The sequence goes on along the minus strand of NC_137266.1, from coordinate 7,066,346 downwards.
ATATTTTTATCTGTTTATGACCACAATAAAAGACTACATACAAAAATTGGCTGATTAAGGTCTGGAAAGGGTCAAGACAGTTAATTGTTTAAACTAATGTAATAGATTTTTATTTTAGTCAGATGCCAGACGCAGACAATTAAAAAAAATAACATTTAGAAATATTATCAATTTGTCTACAAAGGGTTAACAACAAAATCAAAATATACAAATCTAATTATTAAAAACATCAAGATGATCTTCTCTATAAATTCTATTTGTAAAGCATTGATATTTTTATCAAATAATATGACAATGATGACAACATTAATAAGTGATTAAATACAGACAAAAAATAGGATGACAACATCCATAAAGACAAAGCTCTAAGATCAGAAGTAAGGACAACTCTCTTGTAATTACTTTTGTAATATTTAATCAACCTAAGTAGAAAATAAAATAAAAATTAGGTGTTCAGGTATGATCCAGCAGGATATAATCCTCCTAGTCTTCAAATAACTTTGAATGGCTCCAGTGTATTTATATTTTTACTCATAGACTTAAAATTGTAAAATTAAGCTTATCTTACATGCCTACATGACATATTAAATTTTTTTAAATCAGCTGTTGTTTCCAGCTGACCGGCCAGTGGCGGCAGTCCATGTAAGCATCAAATCAATTAAATTTTTTGATAAATATATATTAATTCTTGAGTAATAATAAACTTCCGTGAATAGTAAGGCCATGACCGTTTGGCCACTCCTTGACCAATTTTTAACTATTTTAAAGTTAGTATGTTTTTCAACCTATTTTTAAAAAATTACACTATTCTAAGACATGAAGATATATTTCGATTTCAGCAATCATTTTCAATTCATTTTGTCTCTTGTAGAAATGAATCAAGCAATTTTAGCTTGGTCGTTTTAAACGATTTTTAACTGATTTTTTATTTCCTACCTGTAGTTAGAATTCTAAAACAGCTCTAGACCAGCCAATTTTTGTATGTAGTCTTTATTGTGATCATAAACAGATAAAACTAGCACCGCCAACCGCCGTTTTACTGCCGAAATTGGCGGTTTCCGTTATTTGTCGTTTTTTGGCGATGGTCAGAAAAAGCATTTTTTTTGTTATGAAAAATAATTGCTTGTCATAAAATTTGGTTTTCCTAGCTTTAAAATTGGCTGCTCTACAGCTTTTTTAATATTTAGCGGCTGGCTGCTAAAAAGCGGATAAGGAGCAGTCTGACTGCTATGACTAGAAAAAGTAATTTTCTCTAAAAATACACATGAACCAACAGAAAAAAGTTTTACGTCTCTATCTGTAACAGAAGCCAAGATAGAGGGGTTCTGTTATGGGGTTATGTAGGGATACAGAAGTTTAACTGCCTGTTTTTGCCAGTTTGGGTGTTGGAAGCGCCAATTTTTTTTTAACTGAGAATAATATCTTAATAAGTTGTAACTATAAACAGATAAAAATATTATTTAGCACCGCCAACCGCCAAATTGGCGGTTTCCGTTATTTGTCGTTTTTCGGCGATGGTCAGAAAAGGTATTTTTTTATTATAAAAAATAATAGTTTGTCATAAAATTTGGTTTTCTTAGCTTTAAAATTGGCCGCTCTACAGCTGTTTTAATATTTAGTGGCTGGACGCTAAAAAGCGGATAAGGAGCGGTCTGACTGCAATGACTAGAAAAAGCAATTCTCTAAAAATACACATGAACAACCAGAAAAAAGTTTTATGTCTCTATCTGTAACAGGAGCCGAGATAGAGGGGGGGTCTGTCAGGGGGTTAAGTAGGGGTTCAGAAGTTTAACTGCCTGTTTTTACCGGTTTTGGTGCTGGAAGCGCCAATTTTTTTTTTAACTGAGAATAATATCTTAATAAGTTGTAACTATATACAGTGAAAAAAGGGACAAAAAAAGATATTTTTTAGGCCTTTTCAAAAGGCAGTTTTGAAATCCCGTTATTTCAAAAAAAAAATTAAAATGCTTAGAGAATGGCTTGGAAGGTGAATTTAGGTGTTCTGCATTTTTCAACTTAAACACATAAGGCCTAAGATATGATATCCCAAAAATCTTTTGTCAAAGTCTACTCTACACCTAGCGCTGGCGATTTCATTTTTCACAGGTATAAAATGCATGATTTTAGAAAACTGACTGGCGCTAGGTCTAGAGTAGACGTTGACAAAAGATTTTTTGGATATAATATCTTTGGCCTTATGTGTTTAAATTAAAATATGCAGAAGAGGTGAAAACCTGCACATTACTGAGATATTGTTAAAACCGCCGTGCTACCGTTATCTGTTGATTTTTTACATGCCTGGCGCTAGGTCGCCAGTAGAGATAGAGAGCTGAAATTTTGTACATATATTTCTAGGCCCCTAAAGTAACTTTTTAGGTTAGCAGAAGATTGAAATGCGAAAAAGGGTATTTTCATGAAAAGATCTAATGTACACACACTTAAATTAAAAGAGTAGCTACACTTTACCACTGTTTTCACCTTACACTAACCTACAGACAGCTAACAGAACGTACAGACAGACAGAAACTCTCACATCTTTAGAGTAGCTACGCTCTCCCACTGCCTTCACCTTACATTATCTTAAATACATTTAAAAGGACGTACAGACAGACACTAGAGTAGATTCGGCTTCCTGCTTTCACCATACACTAACCTACAGACAGCTGAAAGGACGTACATACAGACAGAAACTCTCACATATATGTATAGAGTAGCTACGCTCTCCCGCTGCCTTCACCTTATATTACCTTACAGGCATCTAAAAAAATTCATGTATATAGATAGCTTTTCGGCTGTCTTCACCTGCCACTAACCACAGACGTCTGAAAGGACGTACAGACAGACTGATAGACACCGATATCTATAGAGTAGCTACGCTCTCTCGCTGCTTTCACCTTATGTCGGTGGTGGTGCACTTCTTACATAGAAATGCCTTCCAGCAAAAATACTTCACGTGGATGGTGTCCTAACAAAGTTGTTTAATAAACATTTTAAAGATAGCAAATTTATTTTATCAAAGATGGATCAATACATACAATCAACATTTAAAAGAATGTATTTAATCAAATTATCGATTTTTTTGTCTGTAGCTAAGTATCTCAATAACCGCTGAACCGATATGGTTCTCCTTTACATTGTAGCTTCTCAAAGGTCTTGGGAAGGTTTGTAGATATTTGGGGGAGGGTACCATACCAACCCCCCCCCCCCCAAGAAAATTCGTCAAAAATCAACTGAAAATTGATTTCCAATTTCATTGTTCCCTAATTTCCGAAGTTGTACGACAAATAACCCAATTATTGCAAAATCTATTTTCAGCTACATCATCATTAATTTAAAAATCCTTGTAATAAAGTAACAGGATGTGTGTTTGTCTGTATGTTTGTACCGAAGGATCTCGCTAACCGCTGAACTGATCGGGTTCTCCTTAACAGGGTAGCTTCTCATAGGTCCCGAGAAGGTTAATAACTATTTTCTTTGGGGGTTGGACACCCCCAACCCCCCCCCAAAAAAAAAAAAAAAAAAAATACCCCCCAAAAAATTTATTTTTTAAACTAAAATTAATTAAAATTTAACTTTTTTTTGCTTTTTCTTTTCAAATCTAAAATAAGAAATCGGTTTATTAAATTCGACTCTATCCTCCTCAAGTGCCTATAGGGGCGTAGCCGCTAGTAAATAATAAGACGACTTAAAATACATTATACATTCAAAATTTTAATTTTTTCAAAGAAGTTGTATCAACTTTTTTGCTTTTTATTTAAGATAGCTAGCCGGTCCTTTCAGTAAGTAGTAGATGTAAAATTTTTCATAGAATTCAGATATGCAATCGGTTTTTTTGTAGACCTCTTATTTTTTAAGTAATTTAAGTTTTTTTAAAAAATAATTAAGTCGGTTTTAAGGTACTAAAACGCAACAAAATAAAAGAAGAAAATAGCCAGTATAAACAAAAATAGTAAGATCTTTAATTTGACACCTTACTTTTAAAATTCTGTTGAGTAATTGTTGAAAAAATCTATTTTTCTAACCTCGGTTTAATCAAAACATTAAACCTAAATATTTTCTCATACAGACATAAAAAATATGGGTTCATATATACCATTAGAATGAGAAAAATAATATGAATCCATTGTAAGCAAAATTGAAAAAGTTTTAAAAAATTGTAATAAAAAATAGAAAAAATAAAAAAGTTATTTTAAGAATTGTAACTACTAAACTAGCCAATCACAAATCGCAAAAATTGACGAATCGGGAAGCTTAATCTATAAAATTAACCTATAGAATTGCCAGAAAAAAAGGAGAACGTTCATACAATATATACAATAGATACTACAATAAATATAGTGATATTAAAGAACATGTAAAGAATGAAAAATTATGAACAAATATGCATCAGTCTGTTTATAAACTTCAAAACAATGCAGTTAAAAATACATTATTGTTTCTTGTGTTTAAAAAATATCTGCTACATTGCATTGTCTTTTGTTTAGGTTTTGTTCAGGTTTGGTTCAAGCTAACCCTTTAAAGCCGAAAATTATGATTCTTAAAATAAACTTATTTTTTTTATTATAGTTTTATAAAACTTTTTCAATTTTGCTTAGAATAGATTCGTAATATTTTTCTGATTCTAAAGGTATATATGAACCCATGTTTTTTATGTCTGTTTGAGAAAATATTTAGGTCTAAAGTTTTTATTAAACCGAGGTTAAAAAAATAGATTTTTTCAATAATTACTCAACAGAATTTTAAAAGTAAGGTGTCAAATTAAAGATCTTACTATTTTTGTTCATACTGGCCATTTTCTTCTTTTATTTTGTTGCGTTTTAGTACCTTAAAACCGACTTAATTATTTTTTTAAAAAACTTAAATTACTTAAAAAATAAGAGGTCTAGCTATCTTAAATAAAAAGCAAAAAAGTTGATACAACTTCTTTCGATTAATTGTGGAAGTTTGAAGCCTTTTTTGTACTAAAATGTTAAGGTGATTCATTTATTTGTTACATTACAAGCACACCTTTTCTTGATTCAAGCACAAAAAGTCTCAAATTTTATCATGCTTTGAAATGTAATGTTTTTTGATGGTTTTACGTTATAAATATTTTGGTTCTATATTGATTTATTTTCCTCTTCATTTTTTTTTTGAAGATTTTTTTGTTATTCTGTCTAAATAAGTTTCTAAGATTGATTTAGTTTTCATTGCTTAGAGACGAACTTATAAAAGCGAAGCTCTGAAACGTTAGGACAAACGAACATTAACACTTGTAGAGTGTAAATAACTGAATAATCAGAATATAATGTTTTTACACATTATATTCTCGAAACAAATTGAGAGTAAATTTCTTTAAAAACTGCTTAAATACAGGATATTGTTTAAGGTCATACTTACATTTTTAGGACTTGATTTTAGAGATGCTTCGCTTATATCATTGTACATTGTTGCCCTAGGAATCAATATTTCAAAAATCAGATCAATCGGATAATTTATAACATAAAAATTTGTCGTTATAAAAGTTTAAAATGTTTAAAATGGACGTACGGACATTCTGGTAACGATTATAGAGTTGCTACGCTTTCTAAATCCTACCTAAATACAACAGGAATCACCATGCAAAGTTTGAAATCGATAGTACAATTCTAACATGCCTAAATTAACGAAAAAAGCTAACCGTTACGGACTGACGGACGGACCAAATTTAATTATAGAAAAGCTTCGCTTTTTAAAACTTTGTTGCTTAGATAATAAATGTATGTATTTAAGATTAAGAAGAAAGTAAAAATCAGTTTCTTTCAAATGCAATAGACCATGAATTTCATAATATTTTTAGGACTATTTATTTTATACAGATAAGAAACAGAGAGGGAGGGGACATTGGGCATTTTATTACATTAGTCCCCAAAGATTTTAAAAATGTAATCAACTATGGGAACTTTTATTGACATTTGATTTGATGGTTTAATAAGATGAGTGTCCAAACGTTTCAACCACTAATTATTATCTATAGAAGGGTTAATTTTGTGTATAATTATTGGGGATGTATATCAATTTATCGACCATTGTCTTATCCCTTTAGATCCTCGGAAAAGAACTAAAAGAAATATTAAATAAATTATGTAGACATGAAATTTATAAATGTATAAATATAGTATATTAAGTTTGATACTTTATTCTGTAAAATACATTCTACTACTTATTTTTTAAAGTAAATGAGGGAATATACAATCTATAATACAAAGTAGCTTGATGTCTGTCCGTCCGTCCGTCTGTCTGTCTCTTAAGATCTCGGAAACCACTAAACTGATCGGATTCTACTTTTCAGGGAATATACCTACTGGTCCTGTGGTGGTTTTAGGCTATTTTCTTGTGGCGTGGGACACCCGCCCCAACCTCCCCAAAAATAAAAAAATTCACCCTAAATTTTTTTTGATGATGCAGATGATGAAGATCCACCGCATGTACTACATTTTTTAAAAATTAACTCTTGGGGCAAAGCCCCTAGAGACTAGGGGCGAAGCTGCTAGTTTTATAATATAGAAACAAAAATATTTTATTAGGAATATTGTTTTATTAATCGTTAAAGTCACAATCTGAAGATCATTATAATTCAAGACATAGTTTTTAATTACGGTTATAATCAGCATTTTTAAAATGGAAAAGTATGTAAAACCAGAACACACTTAATTCAATACAATTTTAATTCAAAGAAGTGGTAATTTTGTTTATTATGATTGGAATTGTATATCAATTTATCGTCCATTGTCCAAATTCCTAATATATTGTAAATTTAATTTCATATGATGTCTCTAGCTGTATGTGTGTACCGAAGGATCTCTCTAACTGCTAAAAATATGATTCTCCTATGAAGTGTTGTGTGGAAGGGTTTTAAACTATTTCTAGGACGGGTAGCACCACCCTCCCTAGAAAAATTACTAATAGGAAATTAAAGAGTCGCTATGCGCTGAACAAATACTCTTATAACGTAAGAAGTTATCGCAAATAACCAGGGAGCTAAGATACATAAATAGAAAAGGTTGGGTGCGAAGCCACTAGTCCCCAAAGTTTTATAATTAAGTTTTCTTAATCGTTGGCTTTAGGGACTTTAAATACATTTTGATTAGTTGGTTCATTAAGTTGAGTATACAAACGTTTCAATCACTAATTATAATCTAAAGATAAGGGGTAATTATGTGAATCATCATTGGGGTTATACATCAATTTTTCGGCAATTGTCTTGTCCCTTTAGATACCTGGATTAAATGAAGGTCAGAAATGTTGTTGTTATCGCTATAACAGCAATTTGGAATGTTATTGTTAGAAAAGTTATCAAACACATTACTATACTAAGATGTACCATTTGTAATCTCATATGCCCAAAGTTTTATAAACTCTCTTCATGATTCGTACGGTTATTTAATCTTGATTCTTAGGTTCAAATAAAAGTATATAAACTTTTTCACCACTAATTTGATATACATTATTTAAATGGGGTAATTTGTTTATTGTAATTTTATTATGATGAACAAAATTTCCCTTTCTATAGATTAAATTTATTACTGTAAAATGGATTCAACAAAAGTCCCAAAAATATAATGGTTAACATATGAAAGAACACTTTGGGGACTAGTATAATTTACAGTCCAATGTCCCCACCCTCTCTCCATGGTATGTATCTAGAATACAAAGTAGAACGATGTCTGTCTGTTTTTTGTCTGTGTGTTTGTTTGTTTGTTTGTAGTGAAGGATCTCGCTAACCGCTGAACCGATCGGTTTCTCCTTTACAGGGTAGCTTCTCATAGGTCCTAGTAAGGTTTATAACTATTTTCTTGGTGGGTGGGACACGCCCAACCCCTCGAAAAAATTAAAAATCCCCCCCACAACAAAATTATTTTTTCTTTTTAAAACTAAAATTAAAATAGTGGGGTCGACTACCCCCCCCCCTCATAAAAAAATCTCCCTCCCCCCCAAAGAAATTTTATTTTTTAGATTTATTTTTTTCAAATCTAGGGGCGAAACCGCTAGTACTGTATAAAGCACTTAAGTACTTATTTGTAAATGCTATGTATGACAATCTGTTATGACAAATTTGTGTTGAGATAATTTGTAATAATATAACATGACTCTATGGTTATTGGCAGGTAGGGAGGGGACATTGGGCTGTTTATAACACTAGTTCCCAAAGTTTTATAATAACATTTTTTTATTCGTTAGCTTAACAATTTTGGGGAGCTTATTGAATTTTGATTTGTTAGTTCATTAATTTTAGTGTCCAAACGTTTCAACCATTAATTCTAATCTAAAAATAGGATATTATTGTGTATCATCATTGGGAATGTACATCAATTTATCAGCCATTGTCTTATCCCCTTTAGATCCCTTTATAACATGACTATGGTTATTGGTGCGCGAATAACTTCAGGGAATAGACAGCTGAAGATAATAAACCATTTTGATAAAAAAAATTTCGTCAATGATTATTATTGAGACTAAATGTACTGTTTTTTTGCTTTTTATAATAAAATATAATATGGTAACTAAAAATTATGATAATAACTTTCTGGTTTGGCGAAGCTACTCTAGAATTTGAAATATCCGTCAGTTAATATGTAAGAAACATGAATTTTCTCGGCTGGTATTCAAGATAGACGGTGGTATTGTGAATAATCATAACACCTATGAGCATCTAGTATATAATTTACTCTGTCCGTCAGTCTATCGGATATGCTCTAACGGTCATTTTATTAACATAAATGAGTTCCACTACAATTTCTTCAGCTTTTTTAATTTGATTTTTTTTAGAAAATGAGTTGTTTATTACACTAGTCCCTAAAGTTTTATAATAATGTTTTATTATTCGTTGGTTTAACAACTTTGGGGACTTTTGGTGAATTTTGATTGGTTGATTTATTAAGTTGGGCGTTTAAACTATTCAACCACTAATTGAAGTATACAGATGGTGTATTGTGTGTATCATTATTGGGGATGTACATCAATTTATCGGCCATTATCTTATCCCTTTAGATCTCTGACTATAACAACAGTTGGTTAGCGCGTCAACAGTTCATTGGGCAACAATAACAAATAATTAGGACGGACAATAAAGTCAATATTGCACTTTATAAAAATAATTCCTCCAAAATAGTTATAAACCTTCCTTTTTACAAGCTATTATGTAAAGGAGAGCCATATAGGTTCAGCGGTTAGTGAGATTCTTCGATACAGACAAAAAAAACTTACTGCTTTATAAATTACGACTAGTGGCTACGCCACTAGCATCAAAGGGCTCCTAATTTAAATGGGCATTGAAAATAAAAAGTATCTTTAATCATCGCAAGACCTTCCAAAATCTGTTTAGTGTTTTGCGAGATCTTAACGCACAAAACCCAGCCTAGTCGCAGTTTTGACAATTTTGCAGCTGCATACAAATCTAGCAGCAAGTTTAAAAAATACAAAATGAATAAACAACCTTTATATTTCAAGGTTATTTAAGGTCATTTAATCTTACAAATTACTCATTGGAGCAAGCCATTTATAAAAGTAACCTTGTCTGTATGTCGGTTAAAAGTGTCATACTTTTCAAGTAGAAAAGACAGGTATATAAAGTGACAGCAGATAAATTGTTGTACATCCCCAACAATGTTACACAAAATTACCCCTTTGTAGATTACAATTAGTATTTGAAACGTCTGGACACTTGATGAACCAACCAATCAAAGTTTATTCAAGTCCCCAAATTTATTTAGCCAAAGAATAAGAAAACTTTGGGGACTGGTGTAATAAACAGCCCATTGTACCCTTCCTTCCTGCAACTATCACCTTTATATTTCAAGGTTATTTAAGGTCATTTAGTGTTACAAATTACTCATGGGAGTAAGCCTTTTATAAAAGTAACCTCGTCTTTATGTCTGCTTAAAGTGTCAAAAGTAGAAAAAGTCAGGATATAAAGGGACAAGACAATGGCAGATAAATTGTTGTACATCCCCAACAATGTTACACAAAATTACCCTTTTGTAAATTATAATTAGTAATTGAAACGTCTGGATGAACTTGATGAACCAACCAATCAAAATTTATTCAAGTCCTTAAAGTTATTTAGCTAACGAATAAGAAAACTTTAGAGACTGGTGTAATAAACAGCCCATTGTAGTTGTACCCTTCCTTCCTGCAACTATCACCTTTATATTTCAAGGTTATTTAAGGTCATTATATGTTACAAATTACTCATGGGAGTAAGCCTTTTATAAAAGTAACCTTGTCTGTATGTCGGTGATGTCACATGTTTTAAGTAAAAAAAGTGCCTTCCTCAAAATTTTATACAACTATGAGAAGCTTCACTGTAAAGGAGAACCATACCGGTTCAGTAGGCTAGTTAGATCCACTGTTACAAGGACATCATATGAACCTTCCATGGACCTTTTTTAAAACTTCACTGTCAAAGAGAACTATATCAGTTCAGCAGGTTAGCTAGATTCTTTGCTACAAACCAGATGTCTAAAGGGATAAGACAATGGCCGGTAAATTGATATACATCCCCAATTTAGCTATGCACAGTTGCTTCTATAGATTACAATTATTGGTTGAAACGTTTGGAAACTCAACTAAATGAACCAACCAATCAATATTCATTAAAAGTATCAATGAATAAGAAAAACGTTATTTTAAACTTTGGGGACTAGTGTAATAAACAGCCCAATGACCCCTCCATCATTGGCTACACACATATCCTATTACTTTTATATTGGGATTATCCTATCCCTTTCTCCCTGAGTGTTATCTTCATCTAGAGCATTGCAATTGCCATTGAAAAAAAGGGTTTGGTTTGGTAAAACACATGTTCTTCAAACCAAAGAGTTCAACCATATTATGTTTATACAATCCAGACAGTATTACATATTAGCAAAGTATTTATTTCTTTTTATTATTAAACCTACTCTAGTAGTAGAAGTATTATTCCTTCTGTCCATCTGTCTAACCGTATAAATATGTTTTCTCGGCTGCTATCATAAATAGACAACAGATTCTGCTGTCTTATAAGCAGCTACTTTATAACTAACTTTGTCCGTCGGTCGGTCTGTGTGTAAAGCTTTTGAAGACATTAAGTTCCTTTTTAAATAAGTATAATAATGTATCTTCGTCTGTCTGAAGCTTAAGATCTCAGTAACCGCCAAACCGAATGGGCTCTACTGTTAATGGAATATAGATACTCGTCCGGCGGTGGTTTGAGCTATTTTGTTAGATGGTTGGAATCATCTCCCCCTCCCCCTCATGCTATTTTCTTTTTGGTATTCTGCTGACCAAGGAGCATTAAACTCTTAGTAAAATTATGGCTATTATTGCTATTATGTACTTTAGATATCTTGTATAAACCCTAGTGAAAAAATGTCGGTCTAGATATATTTCTAAATCATTGCCACTTTTCTTTAACAACACACTACTAAACTAGAAAGCAATGTTCTTCAAATGCTGGAAAAAGGGAATAGGTAAAAAGGTTGGATTTAAAATGCAATTCAATTGTCAAAATCTATTATTTTTAGTAGCAAAACAACTCTAGTGTTCTGTTTTGTTCGTCTATCTTTCAGGAGGAAGGGAGGGTACATCGGACTATAAATTATACTGGTCCCCAAAGTTTTATAAACACACAATCTCATTCAATGGACTCAAAACTGTTAAATCTTAATTGTGTTGTAGTATCCAGGCTTTTCCAACAATAGATATTATTCTGTTTTTCACAATTGGGGCTTTACATCAATTTAACTTACATTCATTGTCTGAATAAAATACTGTCTTATCCCTTAAGATCCCTGCTTTTATGTATAAATGTATAAAAGTATAGATATAAATTCCAGAGACCTTTTGATATCAGACAAAAAAGAATGTAATTAAACTTAAGTTCAACTATAATTTCTATTAACCAATCGATTGAGGAACTGAGTATAAACTTCATCACTAACATATCACTAGATTAAACAATTTAATGTATAAATTTGATGTTGACTTCTCTCACCCTGAATGCAAAATTGCCATACCTCTATATCCCTGAGTTTTCTAAGACAAATGGGACGGAGTTATAAAAAAAAGGGTTTGGTCCCAAATTTTAGCTTGTATGGGATCTTACTCTCAGGGAGGGAGGGGGCATTGGGCTGTTTATTACACTAGTCCCCAAAATTTAAAATAACGTTTTCTTATTCGTTGGCTCAACAACTTTGGATACTTTTAGTTAATTTTCTTGATTGGTTTATTATTTGGGATCTACTGCAGTTCACGGTAAACTATTGCTGGTAACGAATATTGCAACAATCTATGAATTTTAAAGGCTGCTAGCTGCCAAACGGCTGAGCGAACAGATCATGCCCGCACACTGTTTTAAGCAGCATAAGAAGGACTACAAATTATCTGGAATAGCCATAAATCAATAATGCACAATTATCTCGCAGTGCAGAGAAATGAGCGAAAAAGGCCTATTTTACGCGTTTTTTCTTCTTATACCGCTTAAAATGGTGTGCGGGTATGATTTGTACGTTCAGCCGTTTGGCAGCTAGCAGCCTTTAAAATTCATAGATCTATTATTTGAGTGTCCAAATGTTTCATATACATAAGAGGTAATTCTGTGTATCATCATTGGGGATGTATATCAATTTATCAGCCATTGTCTTCTCCCTTTAGATCTCACCAAAGTTGTAATTTCAAAATGTTTCATAAGATCCAGGGATCTAAAGGGATAAGATAATGGATGTTAAAATAATACACATACTCAATACTGATAAACAAAACTACCCCCTTTGAAGAAAAAATAAACTTACCAATTAATTTTCAATAATTAAACCCAAAGCCAACCAATAAGAAGACCTTTTTAAAAACTTTGGGTACCAGCATGATTTACTCCTCCTCACAAATCAAAAGCAAAGCTACTATGTTAAGGATCTGAATTTAAGAAATATTCTTGTTGTATTTTGAATTACATATGAAAGATTGCCTGCTTTTTCTTAAACTCAATGGAAAATAAGATATCAATGCCTTTATATCTATTCTTGAAACAAGTGTTTGATTTTTGTCTTTCAGGATATTAAAATAAAAAATATAAGATTTAAACTAGTTTTTTTAGCCCCGGAGGTGATTGCCCGGGCTAACAAAACTAGTATTAAATTTATTATTTTTTAATTTTATATTCGGGGGAAATTGTCTCTAATACAATGCTAATGATTATTCAGCATGGTTGCGCTGAGAAACGGTTCAAATCCAGCGGCTATCAATCGATGCAATACTAAAATAAATAATACATCAAGTCTTCATTTCATCATGTTTGAAAATCCAAATATTTGTCTTTTTTATGAATGTATTGTCAAAATTTGTTCAGCAAAGTGGTTTTATTTTAATTTTAATAATACAAGTTATAGAATAGCTGCACTTTTTAAAGTATGGCACAAAATCATTGTGTGTTCATGGCCTTGAATCTCAATTTTTTTCACTGGTTTAATGACCTAACTTTTTTTAGATTATAATTTCATCATTGTCAAATTATATTCTTTACAAAAAAAAGCGAAGATTGTGGGCATGTACATCCAGGGAGGGAAGGTGGTTCTCATTTTACCCCCTTAAAAAGCTTGGACGTCAAGGATGGGGGGTTAAACTCACATTTTGGTGTATGATTTGTCAAATATTCACCTCATAAAATTATTAGTACTGTTTAACAGTTCACTGAGTATATAAACGACGCTTCATTTTATTTAATTTTATTTTCATACGATTGTTGAGTAAAATTGGAAAAGTTCATTAACCCCAAAATTCCATGGCTAGCAAAACATAAGAAATTTCAGGGATCAAGGATACGCTAATGTCATAAAAATATAATTGTGGTGTATTGGTTCGACTGTCATTGTCATAGGCTGATAAGCTCCAAAAATAGCCTAACCTAACTTATATCAATCCAACGAAAAACTACCCCCACCCCCCATCATCCTCTTATTTTTATTTATTCAAATTAAAAGAGAGGTTTTTATGTGCTCGACAAGGCACTTCGAGTAAATTGCCCTCAGTTTTGTAAAATAAATGTTTTTATGAGAATTTATACATCCCTTTAGTTCTGAAAAAAAATGTAACGTATATTTTTTTGCCCAAGGCACCTTCTCCACCTCGTGGAAATAAAAAGTGTTCACTCAGAAACTCAACTGCTAAAAAGAGCTAATACTAGGGAGGGCGGGTACAATAGACCGTAAATTATTCTGGTTTCCAAAGATCTTCAAACAAGTTCTTTTAATCGTTGGAATAGAAATAGAAGAATAGAAGCATATTCTGAACCCTTTTTTCGTCAAATCTAAGAAGGGACATTTCTAGCAGACAAAAGTATTGTTTACTTTCGACTCAAGCTGATGTGGATTCTTAAGAAATTATAGACTCGATAGTGAGGCAAAATTATTTTTGTGAAAAATCATCCAAAAGCACATTAAAAATCTACAAAAATTAAACAAAATCATATGTTAATAACCCTTTAAGATTTTACTTAATTTTTGTAAATTTTTTTATTCGATTTTGGAGGATTTTTCACAAAAATAATTTTGCCTCACCAGCGAGTAGCCAGCCTAACTTTTTTTTAAAGAATTCACCTCGTTACTAAGCTTTCAAATTTAAACGAAATTTTTGGGCAATTAATTCTGATTCCGCAAAGCTTTCTACTAAGAAAATATACTGTTTACAGCTGACTTTTATGTAAGTATGAAATGAAAAAAAACATGCCTTTGTAGCAAAATGTGTACACAATTTCAACCAATGAGATCCAATGTAAATTCCGATGCGATTCTCCTATTGGCTCAATCAGACATTCCCTCTCTTTCTTAGTACCTTTATTATCGTTGGCTTAAAAATTTTGGGAATTATATAGTACGTCAGTCCGTTTGTTTGTTTGTCCAAAATTTTTTAATGAGATTTACTCAGATACTCTGTTAGATCACAGTGGGATCTTTTGAAAAAAATCGGGACATCCAAAAAATCTAAAATCGACTTTTATCTATCCTAGGACCTAATAATGGCTGTAAATAGACAGCTAGAAAAGAAATTTTTAAAAAATATTAATTTTTGGCGGGTTTATGCCATTTTTAAAAAAGGTAGTGAAAAATTTCTTTTCAGTTTTGATGATTTTCCAGATTTTTTTACACAATTTTTTCAAGGCAACAAAAAATACATTTATGTTCATCTTTCTTCTTATTTAATAATTTATTCCTTTAAGAACAAACTATACATAATTAAATCACATAGTCTTGGATTATTAACATATACAGTTTATAAAATAGCACATAAATTGATAATAACAAGCGATATTATAATATATTGTAAAAAAATTATCTAGTTATATTTGGAGACAGTTTAAAAATCAAATACTAAAATATTTTGTGTTGTCTTTATATTTCAAAACAAAATTAATAAATTTTTCAATGAGATATGTTGATATACCACCTTTATCTAATAATTTTGAACAGAATTGAGCTAAAAGCAATGTTTGAGAAAAATAATTGTTTTCATTCCATCTTGATAGACAAGGTTCTTTACTAATTTTTAGCGCCCTTTCTTTAGCTGCTAAAATGAGCATCGAAATTTGAGCAAAATCGTCACCTTTAAAGCATTCATAATAGATGTTAAAAAGAAAGAAATTTTCTTTAAGGAAAATGAACTCAGGGCAACCTTGGAAATAAATTTCATCTAGAAAAATAGCAAGACAATGGGCGAAGTATTTCGGGAATTTGCAGAAAAAAATTGCATGATCTGAATCATTTTTTACATAACATTTAGTACAAATATCACTATCTATTAGATTCCATTTGAATAATTTTGTACAACTTACCAGTGTGCGTATGTATAGTTCAAAAAGGAATCCTTTATAATATAAAGTTATAGGTAGATCAAGAACAATCTTAAAACTATTTTGAAAACTTTCAATATCTGGGAACCATTTTTTATCTACCTTTCTAGTTTCTATTGAAGGATGAATACTAGCAATTTTTTTCTTATGCATTTGTTTGAAAAAAAGCGAAAAAATTGATGGTGTCTCATATGTAAGATAAAAAAGAGGTTTTTCTGCATTTTTATTCTTATGCACAGATAAACATTGTAAGGAACTAAACTCAAACTCATTTGAAATGTTTATAACCACCTCTTTTAGTTTTGCATAAATTTCCTGGTGATTGGCTAAATTTTCTATCAAATTTTCTTTAATAACAGGGATATAATGATATTTTTGCTGAATTGTTATACTTTTTAATATAGAAGCAATAGTCTTTAAATTACATCTATCAAGGATTATACTTTCTCTACTGCTAAATTTAATGTCTTTAGACCAATAGGATGAAGTAATGGGCGATTGCAAAAATGTCTTTGGATTTTTTTCTAACTCTTCTAGAAAAATTTTAGATTTTTTAAACATTGTTTTCCCCTGAGGTGGGTATAAAGACATAAATTTATTACTGTATTTTTTCAACATATTAGAGCCAAAGTTCTTAAGAATAGAAGAAATAGGTACATGCTTTTGTTTTAGAATTATAGCTAAATTTGAATTAGGGTATTCGTTGGCATGTTTGAGGATATTAAAAAAGCTTGTTATCCAAATAGAAAAACTTTGCTGTTCTGGTAAAAGCATATTTAAACCGCCATCGTGAAACTCTGATTCAATTCTCTTTTTAGCTACTTTGTATCTGTGACTTGATCCATTTGACCAAAGAAATTTAGAAGTACTTTTCCATATTTTTTTGCATATCACATTATTTGGTGAGTAAATTCTATATATGTGCAAAGCACAGGAATTCATGAATGAAAGGCACAGATTTCTTCTCTTAAAAATATTTGTTCCATGGTTAAAATGCATATTTTTAGAACGATTATTAAGTTTATTCAATAATTCTTTATATGTTAAATTTAGAGAAGTTGCAAAATCAAAAGACAAGTAAACTCCTAAATGTTTAACAATATTACAGGGTGTTCCCAAAGAACTTAAATTTACTGGACAGTTGCCATATGTTAAAATTTTTGTTTTTTTGAAGTTAATTTCTATATTTACTGTTGACTTTAGTTTTTTTAGTAAATCAGATAAAGAAGTCACATCTTTTTCAGTTTTTAGAGTTAAAGCTTTAAAGCCGTCATCGGCAAAAAATATGGCTGGCAAATTGTGTTTTTTGATCTTTAACATTAAGTGTGACATTAACTTACTGTTTAAGCAAGAATAAAATAAGTGATTATAAATAACAAATTTATTTGCACTACTAGGGGCACCCTGTGGAAATCCCAACTTAATTTCATATTGTTTTGATATATGATTATTTACAACCACCCTAAATTTGCCTCCATTAGAAATAGATGCCCAAACTTTGGCAAATTGTGGTGAAAAAATGTGGTTTAGTATCTTATCAGATACTTCGTATAACGTTTGATCATATGCTCTTTTTAAATCAAAGAAAACTAATTGGGAATCTATTTCTTTAGACTTTATATAGTTCATTATAGCAGTGATAGATATTGTAGCAGTAGCCATGTGCCGTTTCTTAATAAAGCCAAATTGATCAGAGTGTACAATTTTACTCATGAAAGGAGCAATTTTATTGTTTAATGCTTTGTCCAAAATTTTTTGGCTGTTTTCAGATAAATAAATTGGCCTTAAATTATCCGGATTTGATGAATCTAAATCTTTTTTTGGAAGAAAACAAACATTTTTGATCTTAATAAATGAAAAATCTGAATTATCTAAATCCATGTCGTACATTTGATTAAATGCATTAGTTGCAAACTTAGGGACATTTTGAAAAAGAAACATAAATAAACTTTTTGGCTGTGATGTTGGTCCAGGGCTACTACGATCTTTAAGAGATTTTATGACTTTTAGAAACTCCTTTGTACTACTATATGGAGAAATAGCATTTTGTATTTTAGGAAAAATATCATCCAGCTTTAAATTAAAAGTTTCTAAAAGTCCGTTTAAATCAGCTTTAGGAATATCATCAGGACAGACAGATGCAGCATGAATTTTGCCTAGTTTATTTACAATTTTTTCAGGACAATCAGTCATTTCATTGTCTATTAGTAAATTGTAACTGTTCTTTTTCTTTGGTTTCATATTTTGATATGTAAGATAATTTGGTTTACCATCTAGCAGAAGATATCTCATATAATATATTTCTGCCCTTGAACTAACCAAATTCTTAAAATATTCTTGCTGCGTCTGAATAATGTCCTGAATGCTTTGCAAAGAATCTTTATCAGGATAAGTTTCAATCTTATTATATAACATATTAATTTGTGAATCAAAATCTTTTGTTTTCTGAAACTCTTTGTGTCTCAATTTTGAGTAAAATACATCGTGTTTTTGCTTTAAATGTTGAATAAGGTTGAACATGGTTCCTGTATATTGATTTTTTGCGTTTAGAAAGGATAAATCATCCACTGAAACATTTGCCAAATTTATATTTTTGTCATCTGAGTTCTTTTTTAGAAACCATTCTGTTTCTGTTTTCATAATATCTAGAAAATTTTTATCTTTAAACAAAAACGGTTTCCATGTTGGATTTTTTGTATTTAAATTTACTTTTTTTGGCAACTGTGACAGTTTTATGATCAGAAAAACTATTAAATCTAAATTCTATATGATTAAAGTAGTCAAAATTACAAAAGAAATAGTCAATATTGCTTTTAGAGTTAAATCTTTGCCCTGAACCGCGCCAGGTAAAGATTGGATTGACAGAAAGTTTATTGGCTAAATTAATCATATTGTGTCTAACTAAGAAATCATGCAAAAGCTTAGCCCTGTAAAAATGTCCAGGGTTGTTAAAATCAATATTAAAATCCCCAAAAAAGGTGAATGCTGTCAGATTATGATCTTTTATAAATGTAGCAATTCTATTTAACATATCTTTTAGCTCTAAAGTTGAACAAGATGGTAAATATGTAGGAATTAAATGAAATATACTGTCTCCAATTTTATATTTCAAATACATGCAATGCGTGGAAATTATTGTCCTTGTCTCCAAAATTTTAAATACATTGTCATGGTACACAAAAATACCCGCTTTTGGTTCATTTCCGCTTGTTTCCCCCCCGTATACACATCCCTTGGGAAGTTTTATTTCACGATGAGAGCTTTTTAATTTTGTTTCAAGACAAACAAAAATGCTAGGAACATAATTAGCTGAACACGTTAATTCTTTAATCTTAAAAGGAACCTTAGATAAGTTTAATTTTCCTTTTGAAAAAAATCCAAGCCCACGAATATTGGTAAATTTAATATTTAAAGGAATATTTTTATTAGACATGCGAATTACGAATTATAAAACAATAAAAAAAATGATAATTTAATTAAAATAAAGAACTAGAAAAATTCTAAAAATCAATTTGACTTGACTTTTAGCATAAGCCTAAATGAATAAGCCCTTCGGTTTCTTACTTAGTATGAAAAAAGGGTTGAAACCACCTCCCTAAGTTGTGTAATTGTATTCTAAAGGTTCATCTAGCCGGCCTAAAAGACAATGAAATATTAACATTAAGCATATTTATCACTCTTGTCCCCCCCCCCCCCCCCCCCCAACTTATATTTTACTTATTTGCAGACATATGAGCATAGCTTCTCTAAAATTATGTACATATATTCTTATCTGTATAAATCTAAACTAATTCTCACCCTTGCCCCCCCCCCCCCAACTTATATTTTACTTATTTACAGACATATGAGCATAGCTTCTCTAAAATTGTGTACATATATCTTGCTTTACATTGAAAAAAATATTATTAAAACTGCTTAATATCATATAACTTTTTCACTAGAATAAGGAAATTGTTTTTTAAAACAGTTGACAAAATTGATTAATAACTAGTTTGTGTTGTGATTGATGAATGCATGTGCTATTTGTAATAAAAAGTCCATGCTGTTAGGATTTTCCTGATAGCTTCCATAGTGATGTGTTGGTGGTGGAATGCGGGCTGGCGGGCTGCGGAGTGGCGGATTGCATGCTGGCGGGCTGCGGAATGGCGGGTTGCGTGCTGGCGGGCTGTGGAGTGGCGGTCTGCTGGTTGGCGGGTGGCAGACTGGTGGGCTACAGGCTTGCTGGTTAACTAAATTCTGCCTTAGGTTTGTTTTTGGTTTATTTCTAAACCTGTCATTGTGTTGTGGTTTAGTTGAATATCTTGATTTTGGTGTTCTATGCATATTATCATCCTTGTTTTCATGAATATAGGGCTGACCTAAAGATGTGTAATTAAACACCTTTGCCTTCCCTTTTCTCCTGCCACCTTCTCCCCGCGCCCCTATCCATTCTCCCTTGCCACCGTCTCTGCTGCTAACACCTCCCCCTCCGTTGACTCCGTTATGCATTACTCTGACCCCTTCGCCTCTCCCCTGTAGCCCCCTACCCCCTGATCCCCCCTCCTGTGTCCCCTTACCCCCGCCATTTTTAACCTCCTTCTCTTTACCTCCCAACAGTGCAGTTTTATAAGATTTACTCTTCTTTTGTTTATACTTGTTAATGATATGTTGTTTGGGTTGGTTCATTGGTCTGTAAATCTTGCTGTCCTTTCTGATAACATCTAAATCTTTGCACTGCACCTTTTCATTTGCTGTAACTTCTATCTGTTTACTTCTTTTATATGTCACCTCAGTCCAGTTGTTGTCTGTGCCTATCTTGTCTATCTCCTGTTCATCTTTTGGAAGCCTTTCATAAACAAATTCCTGAATAGTTTGTTTAAAAAACAAATATTCATCTGAAGTCATATCTTTGTCCTGCTCTGGTATGTATAGCCCAGAATGGTACAATGAATTGGTAGGGCATTCTTTGTACTCCGTTAGACCTTCGGTTCCAGGTATCTTTACAATGAACATAGGAGCCAAAAAATCCGCGTAATTGGTGGCCATAAAATCATTGATGTGGTAAAATTCAATTTTACCCTTATCTTGTAAATCCCTGAGAATTGTGGACAGAATGTGATCATTGTGTTTAAGAGTTGGGTATCTGAACAAACTGTACTGAATTGGAAGCGATATTTTATTCATGTGGCAGTGTTGTTGAATCTTCTTGACTGCAATCTGTCTCTTTAGAGGTGATATGTACATAACATTTACAGGATATCTCAACTTGCCATTCTCCTCTACAGGTGGAAGCTGTATAATCTCTGTTATATAATCACACCCTGGTATGTCAGTACCACCTATAATCGTGGCCAGACTTGCATAGTGTGAATATGGTGTGCTCCATGATTTAGTATTAATTGGCACAAGCCTTTGTGCGTCAATAATGTGTAATGTACTAAAGAGATCAATAAGCTCTGGCGTTTTGTTGTGACTGTACTTGTGGATAGGTTCCTCCTCGCTGCCAGAAGTAAAATCTAGCCTATTTAGAAGAGCCATAAACTTTTCATTAAGCCTAGAGCATTTAGCTTTCACTTGCTCTACATCAGCATGGCTACTCTTATTTAGCTCCTCAATTTGTGTTTTAATTTCATTTATTTCACTTAGGCAATTTTGCATATCATTCTTTAATATGCACTTTTCACCTCCTTTATCACAAATAATTGCCCCATACTTAAAGAATTTATATTTGTTATCCATTGTGGAATCTGTGTTTTCACTCATGTTGCCTAATGGATTAGCCTCCATCACTAGATATGTTGTTAACCCGGGAAATATTTTATATTCAAATTTTATGAAAAGCAAACTACATAAAAAAACGAATTTTTGTTGGTATTATTGATGATAAGATAGTTCAATTCACACTTTTGTACATTAGGTGAAATTTTACATGCTTAATGCTATATAACATAGGCAAATAAGCCGGCTAAATGGGTAATTGACCTTAAAGCCGAACTAACATATGGGCTAGCTTAGCGGTCACGCGTCTTACCCTCACAAAGATAATGACACAACTGTATGTTCATCTTATGAAAAAAAAATTTATTGAGGTACTTTTCAGATACCTGTACCAATGTCTAATTAAAGAAAAAATTTAAAAAAATATTTTTTTGGTGGTGTAAATTGACATTTTGTGAGAAAATTTCACCAAAAATATTAAGATTTTTAACCCCAAAAAATCAGTTTTCTCCATTTTACCCAAAAACGGACAGGAGGCCCCGGGTTTTGCAATAATAATAATATCAATATACAACATGTATTGTGTATAAAACAGTTTTCACAACCTGGGGCCTCTTGTCCGTTTTTGAGTAATTGAGCATTTTACATTGCATGGTTTGAACAATTTCGTTCTTGTTAATTTCAAATTTTCCCCCGTTAGAGGGGGAAGGAGTCATTTTAAAGCCCAAAGTCATCTCTGCAATATTTTCAAACTTATTAAGGCGGATCTTTCTTGACTTATGCATCATTTGCCTCTGGCGAACCGTTTTGCCGTTATTTGCCGCCGTTGGCGTGATTTTTAACGATTTTTGCCGTTCTCGCGGTTTTAATGGACATTTAAGGGATAAAGGAGTCGTTAAATAAAGATGACTTAAAAATACTTTTATTTTAGCAATTAAATTTGCTAAATTTCATGTGTTCTAAAAAAATTTGTAGTTCTAACTGGTTTTGGTCCAGCAGAAATTCAAATTTGGAGATTAATTATAATATTGCAAAAACATTATATACGCATCAGAGAGAGAGAGAGATATACGCTTGAGAGAGAATATAATTCAAGTAATTATGCTTATATTCTTATACAAACTTTAAATGAAGATAGCTAGACCTAGAATAAAGGTATTAACACAAAATCAAAAGTGTTTTGAAAATTATGTTATTGTTGTTTATATCTGTAAAAAAAACTATTTGAAAACATGCCTTATAAGTGTCCTATTTTACTTATACTGGACCTACCTAAAAATGCCGGGACTCGAAATGGGTGCACCTGACGCTATATTCTTGTTCACAAACATTGTTTGCATTGAAGAAATATTTACATAGACGTTGATTTTGTTAAAATATTCCTATCCTAACTAAAGTTATGAAGTTTTATAGATTTTTTAAAAATAGGGTAGCTTCGCTCCTCCAAAACAGCAAGACGTACTTACCAAATGCACATTAGAAGTTAACAGAGGCAAAATTTAAGTTATTTCCGAGTTAAAGCAAAAGAAATTACATCATTTCTTCAAATACAAGCTTATTTATTGAAGTTTACTTTTGTCTACTCTAAATGTCCCGTTTTTTGGCAAAAGATCCCACTGTGTAGATAGACTTCTGAAATGTCTACAAAGATTCCCTTGCCTCCAAAACTTTTATTGTTCGTCTGTCTGTCTATAAAGTAACGTCTGAAATATGATGATTTTAAACGATTTGCTGAATTTTCTGAACACCAAATGCTTTTTAAATTCAACAGTTGGACTTGGACAAACTGATGGACAGACGGACGGACAGACAGCGACGCCCAACAGACAAACAGATGTACCAACAGACAGACATTACCAACAACAAACAGACAAAAGTTTACCCAAATACCCACAGACACCATGATGATAAAATTTTTTTCAGAAAAAGTTGAGTACGTTGAAGACATAAACATTCTATAAGAAATTTCTAAGAAAATAAACCATAAAAAAAAACTAACAAGAAAAAACGAGATGAAAAATTTCAGGCATAAAAAATACTTAAAGTGCTTTATATACTTATATCACCACAAGAAATTTCCGAAGCTTGTATTATCTTATCCAAATTACAAGCTTTTTTTTCTCTACGTCATAGATCCTGGGAAGGTTTATAGCTATTTTGGGGTAGGGTACTTTCACTCCCCCCCCCCTTACCCCATACTTAAAAGATGCCTTTAGGGGGTGTATCCGCTGGTACTTTTATGTAAAGTAGTAAGAGTTTTTTTTTGTAAGAAGAAATACGATCTCAATAACTACTGAACCGATTGGGTTTTCTATTTTAGATAAGCTTCACATAGGTCACTCATGTGATGGTTTTAAGCTATTTCATCTTCAGATTTAAGCCTTAGGGTGATTTAAATCTTTTTTTCTGGTCTTAAGTTACATCTAAACAAATTTTCTATTGATTTATTAGACCCCAATAATCTACTTTTTATTTTTTGTTTGTGCGCGCATTGCATTGCCGATGAACCAACTATTACTTAATGTAAATTACACCATAAAACTTATTTTCAGATTATTAAGTACAAATAGAAGCAAGTACTTTCATCACGTTTTTAAATAATTTACTTACGGGCTTATTCAAGGGCTCGTCAGAAAACTTTTGTCTGTGATTATTGAACAAGGATGACAACATCTATAAGTAGCGAAGCTCTTAAAAATAAAAGTAAGAATAACAAAGCAAATGGTAGAAAAAACGGCGCAAATATGATTCCCCCAATCCGTACGGTTTGAAATTGTGAATTATAGAGAAGCCCCACTACCAAAAAAACCTTGTTGTCAAATGTTGACGTTTGACTATTTTGGCGACTGCATAACCGGCTGATGAAGTTTTATGGCGGCGGCAGCAACTATCAGTAGAATGCAGTGGCATTATAAAAAAAAGTTTGGTTTCAAATGCTGAGCCCTTTCTTATTGGCATGCAATGAGCTAATAATAATTTACTTATTCAACAAGAACGAACTTTATGCAAAAAATTAGTGATCCTTTTACATTAAAATTCAGCAAGAACTATTATTTCAATAGTTAAAGAATTTTGGAGCTTAAAGTCCCCGAAGTTTTATAATAACCTTTTCTTCCTTATTCTTTGCCTTAACAACTTTGGGGACTTGAATAAATGATTGAATCATTAAGTTAAATGTCCAAACGTTGCAACCACTAATTTTAATCTAATGAAGAGGTAATTTCGTGTATCATCATTGGGAATGTACATAAATTTATCGGCCTTTGTCTTATCCCATTATATCCCTGGGGAGAATAAAGCATATACCCTATAGGACGTTCCTGTCCGTGCAAAGTAAGACTTAAAGAGTAGCTGCGCTTCTAAAATTATGGCAATAATCTTTCGCCATAAAGTTACGTCATAGCACGCTATTAACACTTTGTTTTCAAGTTATTACAAGATACTCAAAGACATTGTTATCGCTGCCACCCTACCATACTATTTGAGACTAGTGGCTACGCCCCTAGAGGCGTATTTTTTTGTCTTGGAAGGTGATTTCTCCTGGAAGGGTTTTGATACCTTTCCCAAAATGTTTATAAATCTTTCCAGGGCACATGAAAAGCTACACTTTATAGGTGAACCATATCGGTTCAGCGGTTAGCTAGATCCTTTGGTAAAGACACACACATATAACTATTATATAAGGATAGCTAGTTGTCCGTCTCTAACCACAAAACTGATTGAGTTCGCCATTTTAGAGAAGCTTGATAGAGGTCCCAGGATGATTTTAAACTATTTTCTTTTTTAATTTAAGTTTTGGGATTGATTCAGACTATTTTTTAAGCATTAGTATGGTTTTAGTTTATTTTTGCCACCTCCAATACAAAGCCCCTATATGCTAGGTGTGCAGCCGCTAGACCTATTTGTTAGTACGGTTTAAAATGTACCATTACCTACCTGTTTGTAGCATGATTTAATTGTTATCAACAAAGTATGTGAATAATAATATACCCGAAAACAGATTTTTTGAATGGTAAAAAGCCTAGAGCAACTTTTAAAATTATGTTATTGATCTATTCTAATGTTGAAGAAATACTTCACCATCCCTTTTTAAGCTCTCCATTGATAGAATGTTGTCATCCTTGTTAATGTTTTCTTTATGGAAAGATTATTCATATAATTATGAATAGATAAATGATAGATGGATAGATTATTATGCTGCAGTGGTGGTAAAGATTTTGTAATAAGATAATAACCGATAATAGAAAGCTTAAACCAAAATCTTTTATTTTGTTTTTATTTTGAAGAAAAAATCTAGGAAAAAATCCTTCATACTTTTTTTTATTTGGGGGGAGGGTATCACCACACTCCTACGAGAAATTGTCTCCTCTCACAATAAATTTTTATTCACTTTTTCTTTTAAAACTAAATAATCTTATTAGTAGAGGGTCGATTTCCCCCCTCCTCTCTTTACCCAAGTGCTCCTAGATGGCCTCTAGATATGTTAACGTTAGTTTACTAAAAAGAGGTTCATATGACTTTAATATAGGATATTGCTTTATGCGTGTAATCACTTTGTTTTACTTACGTTAGTGCTATTATTCTAATAGACCCATTAGTTCTAGAAAATTTGTTTATAAGGAAAATGTATAAAAGGGTAAATAATGTAGTTTAATTGATTTAATAATCAAGAAATATATGTAGATTATATGGTTAGTGATTCTTTATGCAGATAACTAGCGGTTGCGCCCGTAGATTCTACTGACAGTTTATTCAAAAGTGTAGGGAAGGGCAAAAATAGCATCAAGAAGGGGTAATTTGTGTATCATCATTGGGGATGTAAATCAATTTATCGACCATTGTTTATCCCTTTAGATTCCTGCAATGGAATAGTGAATTAAATAGGTTTATGAGAGCTCTAATTGAGCTCTTAAATTTTGCAGAGTGTTTTGCTTATTGCAAAGTATTTAGCATTAGAAACCTTAACACAAAGACTCATCCATCATAAATATCAAGGTAGTTAAATTGGGGTACCTCATTTATTAGGTGAATTAGGTAGTTAAATTAGGGTACCTCAATTATAAGGTAAATTAGGTAGGTAAATTAGGGTACCTCAATTATAAGGTGAATTAGGTAGGTAAATTAGGGTACCTCAATTATTAGGTGAATTAGGTAGGTAAATTAGGGTACCTCAATTATTAGGTGAATTAGGTAGGTAAATTAGGGTACCTCAATTATTAGATGAATTAGGTAGGTAAATTACAAACCTTCCAAGAGTAATCGCACCTAGAAAAAAATTATCCCTCCCCCCTATTCTATTTTTAAAATTGTTGGCTTCTCGGGGCGTATCAGCTAGTTAGAAATAAGGTAGAGAGACAACTTAATAACTAGCAGATAACGTACGACAAAAATGGGCTAAATTTTATCATAACAAAAAAAATTATTTTAATTGATATACTTTGCTTTAATTACTTTGATAAAAGTTTTTAATATACTTATGGGCGTACCTATGTAAATAGTAAGTTATTTTGAAGCTTAATATCTCGGTTGAAATGGTTAAATTGTTGGTTTGATCGGATAATGTAGGGAAGCTTTATAAATGTCATGTGGTGGTTTAAGGCTTTTTATTACTAACTCTATTCTTGAACGAAGAGGCGAACAAAGCACTTAGTTTTGTCTCAAGATCTCGGAAATTGATTTCTAAATTGGTTGAGCTTTCCGGGTAAGCTTTATAAATATCTTAAGGTGGTTTTAAGCTATTTTCCTGACCTTCCATTCCAGTACGTAATTTAAACATTAAAAGCTTATTCAAGTATGTAAATTCGTAGTTTTATTTTTGTTTAAATATTGAGTAGCATAGCGACTCAATAAATAGGGCATACCAATACGCATGTCTGTCTGATGTACTGATGAGCAAATGATGTACATATCCTAAATGTAGAGAAGACTTGCTTTTAAACACCATCAATTACAAACAGATAAAACTAGTTGTTAGTATGCTATTTTTATGCCTTCTATAACCTAATTATTACTATGGTCAAAAAACAAAACACTTTTTTTTATTTCACAAAATGATTTATAGTGTTTTTTTGCTAAACGCTTTTTATGCTTAAGATAATTTTAAAAACATAATTAATAACAAGGAGGATTTTATCCATAAATTTACCAATAAAAAGAATAGATGATTAAAGAGATAGATAAATAGATATTTAGATTTGTAGATAGAGAGATATCCAAAAATAGACAGGTAGCAGGGACGTCAAAGCTTTTTATTTTGAGGGGGGCAGAATTAAGGGTTTCAAAGGTTTGAGAGGGGTAACCTTATACAATTACATTCTTTATATTTTTGAGGGGTTTAAAATGAGGGTTTTCAAGTTTTAGGGCTTTCCCCCCGCCTTGGACGTATTATATAGTAAATAGATGATAGGTAAAAAAATTGGGAGTTAGGTTGTGCTAAAATTCCGCAAAGGTGAAGTAGAACTCTAACATTTGGCATGGCAGTTACTTTAATGGGGTATAACGTGGATATGTACTATATTAGAGCAACTGCCATACAAAATTTAGAGTTCTACTTCTATTTTAAATTCTTAAAACTCACACTTTTACGGAATCTTAACACAACCTACCTCCCTCTTTATATTCAAAAGATAACTTTTTAAAAATATGAGCAATCCTAAAAGCTCAATTTTCAGGTAAGATATAGAGGCGTATTTGAGGAAAAATGAGCAAAAAATATTAAATTTGTATAATAGCTGAATAAGAACACGAATTTTAGTAGTGATTATTGACATTTAGAATCAGAGAAAAACGGTTGAATTACATTTCAGCCTAAAATAATAAAAATAAATTTTTAAATTTATTTTTGATAACAGTTAACAATGTATCAATGTGATATTTTATTGAGATGTTTTTGTATATTGAAAACAATTTTCATTCTTAAATTTTTCTTTGATTGTATGGACATAAATTTTTAAACTGTTTTGTCTTTCAAATGATTAAGGAGTTTAATTGTTAATAGATCTTTTAAAAGTGTTTCCCCAAAAATATCAATAAAATTTAAGACTTAGTATGCTCTTTGAGAAGAAAAAAGACATATTTTTCTTTTAAAAGAGTGGCAGAGAGTGTTCGGATACTTTAACAGAAATTATTCACTTCATTAAGATAGATTTTGTTCAAGGAAATCATTTTTATTTTCCTTTTTGTAAGAACACGATAAAAGATCGGTAATTAGTTGCATTTGATAAATAATTTTTTATTGATTTATTTTTAAAGAATAAACAGAAAAGTAAATATGATTTTATATGAAAGCATCCAGGACGGGTAGGAGATATTGGGCTGTTTGTGTTTATTATACTAGACCCCAAAGATTTATGATAACGTTTTCTTATTTGTTGGCGCAACAACTTTGAGGACTTTTATTGAATATTTATTGGATTGTTTATTCATTTGAGTGTCCAAACGTTACAACCACTATAAATTGTAAAAGGCTAATTTTGTGTATCATCATTAGGGATGAACGAAAATTTATCTGCTATTGACTTATCCCTTTAGATCCTGTTAATTAAGGGATTAGTCATAAAGTCTTTCTTTATTTATTTAGTGTAGCATCTTTTATACCATATTTACTTATCCTTCAATCCTGATCAATTGACTCAAGTCATTGTTGCAACTTTCCTTTCATCAACATATAAACCATAGTAATGTGTCTAAGGAACTACTAGTAGGATGTATGTCTGTGTGTTAATTTTGTACACGTCCCAGCGGAGATAAATTGATTTGAATTTATAAAACAGCAGGTTTTAGGCTATTTATCGAAATTAATGACATTATAAAAATCTTCTTCCTTTAACAGCAGCTGAGAAAATCTATAACGTAATATGTAGAATTAAAACAAAGCCTTACTTATCCTTTAATTGATAACAATTGGTACTTTCCCTCAAAATGCCTAAGAAGCACAGAACTCGCCCTCTCCCCTTTATTATTTAGATAAATATATATACTTGCGATGCATTAAACCTGCGGGCTACTCTTCACCTATATAATAATAAAATATAACCTAACCTAACTGAAGTTAAAACACTACCACATCACCATCACAATAAGAAAAAGGGTCCAGTGCTCAACTAAGCACTTTATAGGAAACCTCCAAAAGATTACTGTGTTTTTTAAACGATGTACTGCTGTCTTAATTTTGAACTTTCAATTGAAGATGCAAATCTTAATATTTTCAAATTATTCTTAATCAATACAAGAATGAAAACATTCATAAAAGCGATGCTCCTAAAAATCAAAAATCTTATATTGTCAAAAAAAAGAGTGATTGCTATTTATTACTTAAAATAAAGTTTGCATAAAAAATAAGCCAATTTGGTGCAAAAGCTTAAATGGGTGTATAGGCTTTCTGATAATGATTGTAGAGTTGATACTATGATTATCCGTTGTGGATGAAAAGATTAAAAAATGTAGAAAAGTTTTTACTTTAATTAAAATTGCTTAAAATACAAGTATTGCTTTATCAATCAAAGAAAAGCAGTGGCGTGCACCGAGTTTTACAAAGGGGATGTAAAGTAAAATTTTAACTTTTACTTAACTTTCTAAAAATACTCACTATTGCTGCTAATAAAAAGAATAAACTGCAGACATAATTCATATTTATACTTTAAAAACTGGTTAATCAATAGACCCCGAACATTGGGCTGTTTATTTTACTGGTCCCCAAAGTTTTATTATAACGTTTTCTTATTTGGTAAAACAGAGCTGGATCTTTAAATCATTTTAGTGGTGAGCCAGATCGGGGTGAGCCGAATTTCCGCCAATCACAGCGCGGCATTTCATAAAATGCTGTGCTCTCATTGGTGGAAAGTTGGCTCACCCCGATCTGGCTCACCACTAATTTAAAGATCCAGCTCAGCTGAATTTTGATTGGTTGGATCATTAAGTTGTGTGTTCAAGCATTTCAACCACTTATTATGATATACAGAAGGGGTAATTTGTGTATCATCATTGTGGATATGCAATGTACATTAATTTATAGGCCATTGTCTTATCCCTTCAGATCCCTGTAAAAAAGCAAATAGACTGGTAGGTAAAAAAAACCAGACAAACGGATAATACCATAATCAGAAAGATAGACAAACGGACATAAACGCATACAGAAAGGCATAAAGACGTACAAACAGACAAATTTACAGACCAACAGGTCATTTAAATAAAAACAAGGATGACAACATCCATAAAAGTGAAGCACTGAAACGGTAGGACAAACGGACATTAACACTTGTATAGTGTCAGAACTGAATAATCAGAATATTAATGTATAAGAGTCGAAGCAAAATTGTAAGTAAATTTGTTAAAAAACTTCGCTTATAGCATTATACTTTGTCGTCCCAGGAATCATTATACCAAAAATCAGATTAATCGGATGATTAAATCGCATAAAAATTTGTTGTTAAAAAGTAAAAAATCAACATGTTTAAAATGGACGTACGGACATTCTGGTAACGATTATAGAGTTGCTACGCTTTCTAAAACGTACCTAAATACTACAGGAATCACCATGCAAAATTTGAAATCGGTAAGACAATTCTAACATGCCTAAATTTACGAATAAAAGCTAACTATCTCGGACGGACGGACGGACCGACCCTAATTATAGAAAAGCTTTGCTTTTAAAATACATTGGAACACTGGATAGTTAACAATTATTGGGTACGAGAATTAAAAGAATTTTGAAATAGCCCATTATCTTTCTGAGGGTAAAGAACTCCTTAATTGATTTGACCTTTAATTAATTCAATAACAAGGACAAGGATAATAAAAGGATAAAATGAAATTAAAAATCATAAAACTGTATAAAGAAGTAACGTTTTTTGTCTGGTTGGTCCATATTGATTGTCCGTTTTAGTGTGGTTTTAGGCTTTTTTTTTGACCTACCCCACACTTTCCTAAAGACGTTTGGCGAAGAAAATTTAAATTCAATAGAAATAAAGAAAGGATGGAGCTACTGCAGTTCACGGTAAAATATTGCTGGTAAGCAATATTTCCAAAAATCTATGAATTTTAAAGGTTGCTAGCCTCCAAACGGCTGAACGTACAGATCACACCCGCACACCATTTTAAGCAGCATAAGAAGGCCTTAAAATAATCTGTAATAGCCAAGATCCAATGATGCACAGGGAAAGCTTCACTAAAGAAAAAACGCGTAAAATAGGTCTTTTTCGCGCATTTCTATACACTGCGAGATAATTATGCATTATTGATTTATGGCTATTCCAGATTATTTGTATTGATTTATGCCGCTTAAAACAATGTGCGGACATGACCTGTATGTTCAGCAATTTGGCAGCTAGCAGTCTTTAAATTCATAGATCTTTGGAAATATTGCTTACCAGCAATATTTTACCGTGAACTGCAGTAGAAAGAATAATGGAAAAGATAGTATATAGGTACTTTAGTTGAAATGAAAAGAATAAAAACAACGGTATTAAAAGAGAAGCTACGCATAAGTGGTGCGTAACAACTGTACTACAAGTCATATTATTTACCTGTATCTCAGTCTTTTGGCATAAAGTTTAAACATAAATGTAGAGAGAAAAAAGATTAAGCAAAAAGAAAAAGGTTTCTATTACAACAAGGTACAATGTTATAAGTGAAGCATCTCTGTAATCAAGTCCTATAAATGTAAGTATGTCCTTAAACAATATCCTGTATTTAATCAGTTTTGCAACAAATTTATTTATAATTTGTTTTGATTTATATATTTCTATTCTGCTTTTCAGTTCTGACACTCTACAAGTGTAAATGTTTGCTTTTATGGATATTTCATCCTTGTTTCTAGGTATATAATAAAACTGATTGTAAAAATATAAATGTACAGTTTTTTAGAATTGTAAAATAGTATAATTTTTAGTTAACTAAAAAAGTATAGATATTTTGGATTGTAAAACGAAATAGTTCGTCCCTATAGACCTACATTATCAACAGGTTGAATAAAATTTGAGGATATACAAACTTTCCCGATTTTGTATAATTTTTGAGGAACACGACTCCAGTGACGTCATATTTTTCTTTCCCGAAAAAGGGAAGGGGGGAAGAAAATCTCTTCAAAAGAGATGGGGGAAACCCCCTTTTCTCCCATCTCTTTTTTCTTCCCCCCTTCCCTTTTTTTCTTTCTCCCTTCCCTTTTTCGGGAAAGAAAAATATGACGTAACTAGAGTCGTGTTCCTCAAAAATTATACAAAATCGGGAAAGTTTGTATATCCTCCTAAAATTTTATTTGGTGCCTAGTATTTAAGAAAAGGCAAATATTATGTCTTAAATAATTTTTAAAGTTTGCTACAATTATAGATTTTCTTTCAATAGTTTTATCCCAAAAACAAGAATTTTTATGGATAAGATAGTATAAGTGTAGGTAAATTAATGCACACCACAATCTATCAAAAATAAAAATAATTCTGTTGATAAAATAATTGGTGCAAAGTTCAGACACAAAAAGTTGTCAGTAAAAACAAATCAAAATATAATGAAAGAAATTTTTGAACTAACTTTAATCCATGACCCAATGTCGATACACAAAATTACCCTTTGTACTAATAGTGGTTGAACGTTTGGACGATGAACTTATTGAGCCAACCAATCAAATTTCAATAAAAGTCCCCAAAGTTGTTAAGCCAACAAATATGAAAATGTTATTAAATAACATTCAGGCTAAATGCAGGAAAAGTTTATTTTTCTTTTAGCATATCTTTTTTTCCCGAGTCACCCTGTAGATATTGATTTTCAACCGGCGACCTAACCTTGAAAAATTGGAGCTTTTTCATCCCCTCCCATCTGGAAAAGGTCCTTGACATATTAACAAACACGTTTCTACTTTAAAATCTCACATTTTTTTCTTGAGTAACATAGAGGCAATTCCTATTAAAATGATAACAAAAAAAACTTTAGAAATAAAATATTTAAGGCAATTTTGGGGTTGGCACCGTCCCATTATATAGGATTGTACTTTTTTTTTGGGGGGGGGGGGTGTAAAGGGGGAGGATGACTCTTCCACTTCAAAACCCTTTAACTCCCCAATGTGAATGTGCAGTGGCGTGCACAGAAAAAGGAGGTGTGAAAATCCACTTAAACCACCTATAAAAGCAAGCCAAATAATAGTAGAAACTTTAATCCTAAAATCAGAAAAACATTTTCTCACAAGAGTTAAATCTATGGTATTCTAAAAAAGCTCCATGCAATGTGAAGACTTGAAACAGGCAGCTGAAATTAATCCGTTGATTTCCACCATCTCCCACCCCCCTGTTGTAAGTACACTTTATTCCCTTTTTTTTTAACCTTCCAACAACAGCTTCTCACAACCCCTTGAATTCCCCCCCCCAGCTATTTTTTGACCCCTAAAATGTAGATTGAATTTGTTCCACCGGCAAGATTTTTTGGTCTTTTGATAACTCGTTTTACCCCATCCCTTATCCTCTACCCCACTTTTGCTTTCATTACAAAATTCTTCCATCCTAACTTAACAACGCTGCTCAATAATGTAGCTCACCAAATTTACACATAAGGTGACGTTAACATGGGAAATACATATAATTAATTATGAAAATAATATATCCAAGTGCGTCTGTCGATAAAAAGAGAAAGACGCAATAAATCATTTAGCTCTTTATTTTTAATTTTTTAAGTTTAAAAATATTGTACTCGGCTATTCCTTGGCCGATTTAGGCTTTTAATCATATCCTGGCCGAGACAAATTTAGACCATTGACTAATCAAAAATCGGTTCAGTTAGAGGGATACCCAACGTCTCAATTTATTGCTACCAAAAGTCTTATAACTACGTTGCAATTATATAAAAACCCGTAAATTGAGTTTAATCAAAGGAGTATACTGTACATTTAAATCACGCCCCCATCCCGTGATACAGCGTGGAATTAATTTGTCATCGACCAAAATGTATGCATTAGAAATAGTTTAGTGTTTAGTAAATGTAACTCAAAATTTAGTTTAATTTCTACTATAAGTGTAACACTTAATTTTTTTTATTTTCCCCTTTTTTAAAAATGTTTATATGTTGCAGTGAAGGGGAAGGGTAGTAAAAGGAAATGAGAAGTGATGGAGAACCATAGAAAAGGATTAGAAGAGAAGGGAAGTTTAAAAGTGATGGGGGAGAGAAGGAAAGGTAATTGTGTGCACTGCTATTAAAAAAATGACAACCTTCTAATGTTACAGATTGACAGACATACATACACAAACATTTATAGAGTTGCCTTGCTAATAGAAATTGTAAAAAATAAAAAATATGAATAAAATATACAATAATCTTCAGTTATTTTACACATGATGTAAAAACACCCAATTTCCTAATACATTCACCCTAACAACTTTTTTTCCACTCCAACCCATCCCTTTTTTCTGCCTTTCTATTCCATATTCCCACTTTATGTGTTTTAAAATAGGTAAAGCTGTGTGTGCAGTGGGGAAAAAAATTTGGCGCGAAAGTTGATATTGCTGAGGGGTTGAAGGTTTGGGGAGGGGGATAGTTTTGTTTGCCATGTGGTAATCAGCTGATTTTTTGTAACATTATTACAACATTGCTTAGAATAACAATACACAAAAATTTATTTTTATTTTTGTAAAGTCGTTTTTTTGATAGTCTTTAATAACTATTTTTGTTAGGTTTTTAAGGTCCATGTTATCTACATCTTTAGGGAGGAAGGGACATTGGGCTGTTAACTATACTATACTACACCCAAAGTTTTATAGCGTTTTCTTATTCGTTGGCTAAACAACTTTGGGAACTTTTGTTGAAAGTTTAAAGCCTTCAACCACTAATTAAATATACGGAAGGGGTAATTTTGTGCATCATCAATTATACATAAAATATATATTAATTTATAGGCAATCGTCTTGGTCCTTTAGATCCCTGGTAAATTGATTGATTTTACTTTTAAGTCCGGTGAATTTATTTTGGAGCTAAAAGCTGTATTTCACATTTAATTTTACAACCTAAATATTTTTAGTCTTAATATATCAAAAATGGGAAAGCTTATTTAATATCTCATATTTCAATATTTTACTACTTCGTTATGATTCCCCAATTTTTTGGGGAACTTTTCAAATTCCACTCAGCATTTTTTCCACCCTTATTTCCCATTCATTCTTTCAATGGAATAACAAGGATGATAACATCAATTATAAGTAATAGTTAGTAGATTTGTATTAAAAGAATTGACATACAGGTAGATAGATAATCCAACAAGTTATACGAATGAAGACAAATGAAAAAAGAAATATAAATGACAAATAGAAAGAAGAAAAGAGAGAGACAGACGGACCAATAAACAGACAATTATACTTTTAACAAGGATGACAACATCCATAAGTAGCGAAGCACAAACAATAATAAGAATTTAGATTTTAGTTGTCCAAAGCATGTATATTAGGAAAAAAATCACGGAACCTTTTCAACATTTGTTTTTAATATTTATATTTCAATACTATGACTAACAGACTGACGGTCAAAGTAAATTACATACTGGATGCTCAAAACAACGGGAAATTTAATTTTGATATTTTTAACGCCAAAAATTTAAAAAAAAACGGACCATAAACACCAAAGATATGAGGAAAAATGTGAAAAATATAAAAATAGCCAAAAACCTTTGATATCTATAACTAAAAATCTTCGGAAATCGGGCCATAAACACCAAAGGTATAGAGAAAAGTGTGAAAAATACAAAAATAGCCTAAAACCTGCTTAAAGGCAGTCTGACCGTCATAGTTGTTTTCTAGAAACGACAGGAAATTTAATTTTGATACTATAACTGAAAAAAATTTGGAAATCGGACCATAAACACCAAAGATATGGAGAAAAATGTGAAAAATACAAAAATAGCCTAAAACCTGCTAAAAAGCGGTCCTACTGCCATTGATTATTTATAGTTAATTGTGCTCCTTAATAATGGAAATGATGTCAAAAAATTTCAGTCTTTTATCTTTTATAGGAGCCGAGAAAATCACGTTTCCCCCAAACTAAGACGGACAGACGGACAGACGGACAGACGGACAGACGGACAGACGGACATACGGACAGACGGACATTTCAAATTATAGAGTAGCTTCGCTACTAAAAATGCAAAACTATTAAAAAAAATTTAACGCAAATTTTTAAAGATAGAAAGACAATAATTAAGAAAGAACTATTTTATTATTTTTAATCATGTCTAGAGGTTGATCAAGGATCCAAAGACAATGAAGATAATAGGTATATATATATACCCCAAAATTATCACTTCTTTAGAGTAAAAAGTAAATCGTTGAAAAGTTTGTACACTATTAGTTTGTGACCAATCAATCAATATTCAACAAAAGTAGGTATCCAAAGTTTTGTTAGACGACGAATAATTGATAACATAGTTATAAAACTTTGGGTGCCAGTGTAATTTACAGTTCAATGGAACCTCTCTTCCTAAGATTAATTCATACAGATTAATTCGTCATAGAGAAACTGTACTACAAATATGTTGGGAGTATTTTCCTTAATACCTAAACTTGTATAAAGACAGACAAATTAGTTATAGAGTAGCTGTACTACAAATATGTTGGGGGGGGGTATTTTCCTTAATACCTAAACTTGTATACAGACAGACAAATTAGTTATAGAGAAGCTGCAATACAAATATGTTGGAGGGTATTTTCCTTAATACCTAAACTTGTATACAGACAGACAAATTAATTATAGAGTAGCTGCACTACAAATATGTTGGGGGGGTATTTTCCTTAATGCCTTGAGCTTGTACAAATTTGGCAAACGGATGAACAATACTTTTTAACGGATTTTTTACCAGTAATATTTGGGATATGTAAATACATTTTTAAAAGCAAAGTCCGTCAGTCCGTCCGTCCTTTGGTCCCGTCAGTCACGGTTAGCTCTTTCCATTAATTTAGGCATTTAAAATTACCCTATCGATTTCAAACTTTGCATGGTGATTCCTGTAACAGTTAGGTACGAGTTAGAAAGCGTAGCAACTCTATAATCATTACCAGAATGTCCGTACGTCCATTTTAAACATGTTGATTTTTTTTACATTTTTATTCAATAAGCGTAGCAACTCTACAGTCATTACCAAAATGTCCGTATGTTCATTTTAAACATTTTGATTTTATTTACTTTTTTGACATCAAATTTTTGTATGTTAGAATTATCCGATTCATTTGATTTTTGGAAATCTGCTTAGACACTCTATAAGTGTTAATGCTCGTTTGTCCTTTAATTTCGGAGCTTCGCTTTTATGGATGTTGTCATTCTTTTAGTAAATTTGTTCATATCAAGTTAAGTTCCATAATACAAAGATAGTTAAAAACCTTTCCTGGACCTATAAGAAGCTTCACTGTGAAGGATAACCATATCAGTCCAACAGTTATAAGAATCTTAAGCTACAAACAGACATCCTATATATTAAATAAGAAGAAAAACAGTTTTTTTTTATAAGATGAAACATTTCTGCTTCACTAAACGAATTCGACCAAATCTCAACTATTTGATGCTATGTCCCTTCCATCCCTGAATTGATACTTGTGAAACTTAGGAAATTTAACAGAAATATTTCAACAGGTCTTGATATGCTGTTTCACAAGAATTACAATGATAGTGCAAGCTTATGATTGTTCTGGGCAGGCTTCATGCTATTTTAGGGGGATGGAGGGTTGACACACTTAGTACCCCAAGGCTCTGCAGTCATTTCCCAAACTATAAGTTATAAAGAATTCCCTTGTACTATTGTGGTAGGGGTGAAGCAGTTCAACCCTACTGAGCGAGTCCGGTCAAAAGAGCCCCTAGCCTTAATGATTCTATCAATAAAATACTTCAAGTAGTTACAGTTTGAAGGTTTATTTAGAACTGATTACACATAACAAATTAATGGCTTTATATACAAACAGATTACAATATTGGGTTAGGTAGAAAATGGGTGTGGAGAAAATGGGGGGCTGCAAGCCAGGTGAATGGCAGACGGGCAGGCCCCTGTGGGGGTAAGGTAGACGTCCCCCGGAAAAGGGTAGGTTATCTGGAACATGAAGGGGGGAGGGGCAACTCCCTCCCCACATCGGCAGGTGATAAACTTTGACTGCGTTCTCTGGCGGTCAAACAATAGAAGAAAGGGTTGGCTTAAGAATGTGATGGTTAGGGGATTAACCACCTGGGCGTTTTTTATCGGGAGTCCCGAAGCGTAGCGTGCTCTGGGAAGTGACAGTCTGTCCGGCTACCACACTATCTAATGGATTCACCCTTACCTTAGAGGTCACAGTGTCCGATGGTGTAGGGAAGGGCCAGAAAAATAGCCTAAAAACATACAAAAAAATCTTTAATTTTAAAGTTATATAGCTTAAAAGTTTCCTAAAATAAAGAACTCAATCAGTTGCTAGAGAGTTCTTAAAGAACAGACAAAAAAATCATACTACTTTATATAATATAGAGTGATCAACATCACTGGTCGCCGGAAGGGAAAAGCAGTTTTTTGAAACAGGCTCTCTGAGATTATTACAGATTCTGATATATACATATATAGACTAATGAAAAATGCAAAAAACGAAATCAAAAGCGTTCCTTCTTGGGAGAAAATGCGGGAAAAAGATTTTAGCTATTTTTAACCTAAAATTCACATAGGCAAGCCTGTAAAAAATATAAACACATTTTAAACATGGTCATTGCTCAGCACCTAGAAGTGGTAGAAAAATGCTACACATACCATTGGAAAGCTCATAACCTCTAGTTTTCATATTGGTTTATGACGTTTTTGTACTATTATTAGTTTTTGAGCTATCCTCTGAAGAATACACAAGTTTTATAAATGCAGTTTTTTCTTAAATTTTAAGTTTGATACTTGTTACACAAACCTTTTTCAAATTATATTAATTAGCACCTAGAAGTTATATAATTATTTTATATGGGTAAAATTGTATATTTTGGGTACTTTCAATTTTAGCTTAATTAAAAATTGTCTTTGAAATGTGTATAGTTTGTAGTAAGGACCAAGGAGGGAGGGGGGAGTTTATACACATATTCAAAATGAAATTCAGTATAAAATTTTTGCCCTGTTTGTTTTTGGGCTTGTTGTTATAGTTATTAACCTGATTCTTTTTGTAAATTCTCTTATATGAATAAATCTAGCAGTAAAACTTTGAAAATTGAATTTTGGCACTTTTCTTCAAGAGGCTAGTGGGTTAAAACAGCCCACAAAACACTAAAATCTAAGGTCTGAGCTTATTTTAGAGATAACAAGCCAATTTTTTTAATGTAAACCTTTTTTTTACATAATTAAGCTAAGTAGCCACTAAAGATTTCATTTTGGCACTATCCTTCTTGGGGTTAGTGGGATATAACCCCCCCCCCCCCCTCAAAACACTAGAATTTAAGGCTTGAGCTTGTTTTTAGAGATAACAAGCTGATTTTTAATGTAAACTTTTGGTACTTGCTTACATGTGGTAGACTGGAGCACCGAAACCCCCCCCCCCCCCGCTTAGTTTTGACAAAAATCAAAAATAATGGGGGGGTAGTTTTTTAATGTCTGGAAAATGGCAAGGAGGAAAAGTGCAGGGAAAGGCAAAGACTTTTTGTTCAAAACCCCCCCCTTAATTTTGAAGAAAATCAAAAATAAGGGGGGGGGGTAGTTTTTTCACTGTACATTACGCCAGAAAGTTGAGTAAGGTAAATCAAGTAAATCTAGTATACCAGAGGGAACCTTATTACAGGGATATTCATGTTTTGGGGCATAATTTCCTTATTTATTTATTTATTTTAGTAATTGATGTATCCCTGAACAGAAAATAAGGAGGAGGGGGGCCAGTAAAAGGTTTTAATTTTGTGCGCCCTTATTTTTGATTTTTGTCAAAACTAAGCGGGGGGGGGGGGGGGTTTTCGGTGCTCCGGTCTTCACATGTAAGCAAGCACCAAACTTTTTCCCACAATTGAGATAAGTAGCAACTAAAGATTCATTTTACACTTTCTTTCTATGGGAGTAGGGTGAAACACCCCCCCCCCTCCAATTGTAAACTTATAAGATCTAATGGGAGGATGAGAGTTTATACACTTATAGGCCTTGAAATTCAGTATAAAATTTTGCTCTAGATGTTTGGGCTTGTTTTTATAGTTAAAAACCTGATCAAATAATCACTATAGATTTCAATTAGGCAATCTCTTTCAAGGACAAAATTTTTTTTTTCATTATGTGAAAAAAGTTTTCATCAGAATTCAACATGATATCTTTAAAAATAAGCTCAGAACTCATAATATTTGTATTTCGGGGGTTGTTTTACCCCACTAGACTCTAGAAGGAAAGTGCCAGAATGAAATCTTTAGTGACTACTTAGTTTGATGGTGTGAAAAATGTTTACATTAAAAAATTAGCCTGATATCTATAAAAATAATCTCATTACTTATAATTTTAGTGCTTTAGGGGCTTTTGTGTCCCAAAAGTGCCAAAATTCAATTTTTGAAGCTTTACAGGTAGATCCAATCATGTAAAAAAATTTTGAAAAAGAATCATTTGAATACTATAAAAACAAAACAAACAGCAAGGGCAAAATATGATACTGACTTAAAATTTTAATGTTTAAGAGGTCCACTAGCCTCAAGAAGGAAAGTGCCAAAATGAAATCTTTAGTGGCTACTTATCTAAATTATGAGAATTAATTTTGAAATAAAAAATCATCTTGTTATCTCTAAAAATAAGCTCAAGCCTTAAATTCTAGTGTTTTAGGGGGGGTTATATCCCACTAAACCCAAGAAGGAAAGTGACAAAGTGAAATCTTTAGTGACTACTTAGCTTAATTATGTAAAAAAAAGGTTTACATTAAAAAAATGGCTTGATAACTCTAAAATTAAGCTTAGACCTTAGATTTTAGTGTTTTGTGGGCTGTTTTAACCCACTGGCCCCTAGAAGGAAAGTGCCAAAAT
Source organism: Acartia tonsa (assembly GCF_053477335.1). Classification (NCBI taxonomy): domain Eukaryota; kingdom Metazoa; phylum Arthropoda; class Copepoda; order Calanoida; family Acartiidae; genus Acartia; species Acartia tonsa. The sequence continues at coordinate 7,024,885 of NC_137266.1, read as the reverse complement.
TCAATTTTCAAAGTTTACTGGTAGATTTATTCATATAAGAGAATTTACAAAAAGAATCAGGTTAATAACTATAACAACAAGCCCAAAAACAAACATGGCAAAAATTCTATACTGAATTTCATTTTGTATAAGTGTATAAACTCCCCCCCCCCCCTCCCTCCTTGGTCCTTACTACAAACTATACACATTTCAAAGACAATTTTTAATTAAGCTTAAATTGAAAGTACCCAAAATATACAATTTTACCCATATAAAATAATTATATAACTTCTAGGTGCTAAGTAATATAATTTGAAAAAGGTTTGTGTAACAAGTATCAAACTTAAAATTTAAGAAAAAACTGCATTTATAATACTTGTTTATTCTTCAGAGGATAGCTCAAAAACTAATAATAGTACAAAAACGTTATATACCAATATGAAAACTAGAGGTTATGAACTTTCCAATGGTATATGTAGCATTTATCTACCACTTCTAGGTGCTGAGCAATGACCATGTTTAAAATGTGTTTATATTTTTTACAGGCTTGCCTATGTGAATTTTAGGTTAAAAATAGCTAAAATCTTTTTTCCGCATTTTCTCCCAAGAAGGAACGCTTTTGATTTCGTTTTTTTCATTTTTCATTAGTCTATATATGTATATATCAGAATCTGTAATAATCTCAGAGAGCCTGTTTCAAAATACTGCTTTTCCCTTCCGGCGACCAGTGAACACAGTTTAATTAAACATGTTATTTTTATGGCTTAATAACTTTGGGCACTTTTGAATGCTTAGTTAATTTTGTTCTGTATTCAAACGTTTCAACCTTTTATTGTAATCTACAGAAGAGTAATTTTGTGAATCATCATTAGGGATGTACATCAATTTCTCGGCCTTTGTATTATCCCTTTACATCCCTAATATATGACTCAGAAATAGAAATCACTTTAATACACGTTGTCATGACGTAATAACAGTAAAGCCGGATATGGGTATGACAAAATATGTATTTGTTTAAGTGTTAGACAATAGACAAGGATTATAAAATCCATGATAGATAATATAAGTATATGTAGATTTATTGTATAATACTGACTCACCAAGCGTAGGACCAATCCGAAAGTATGGCTTAGAAGTATGAATTAAACTACGCTGGATTAAAACCGGTTCTCATTCATACCGAAAAATCATGTGTAGCATCGTATTACAGACAATTTCCAGCTAATATTAAAAAAAGTCACAAAATTAACACCAGTTTTTTTAGAACGCACCTTCGGCCCCTCGGGGTTAACAAAACTGGTTTTAATTATTTTAATTCTAATATCCGCGGAAAGATGTACAGGGTGGGGCAAATAAGACCGGACAAACTTTAAACGGCCGTAGCGCCAAAACTACTTGACCAATCAGGACGTTTGACCACGCTATAAAAAGCTTAGGTAATGACCTTTAAGCAAAAAAAATCTTTGGACGTAGATGGACGTGTACAACGAGCTGGCCGCGCATATGTTCAACAAGGCAGATTCCAAATGCGCCGGTGGTTTAATCTGGATTCTCGACTAGGGCCCACTAAATCTGACCTCAGCCCATCTGTAGGTGAGGTAGAGTTATGCAAATTGCTGGGGATACTGTTAGATTCATAAGTAAGACACTAGAAAAGACTAGAGCTCTTTATCTGAAATAGCTTGGCCGTAGTACTCCAGCAAAGTGAAACGGGGCAGATTTTGAGATGTAAAAAACGTCAAAAACCGTAAAAATTTCTCGGTTCTTGACTTTAGGGACCCATATTGAACTTTAAAACTTGTTTTAGACTATGGGTTGCGCTTACAACCCTAGCTGAAACTTCATGCCATTTCTAAAAAGGTAAAGAACGTCGTTCTAGCTCAATTGTGGTCCAAATAAGAGTCTCCGTGTCTAAGGGTAGCTTGAAAGTTGGGCGAATTTGGATCCTGCAGTTACTCAAGTTCCTAAGGAAATGTGGCCTCCCAGCAGCTCGATCTTAATTCAATGGACTTTTGGGCCCAGGGCAACTTTGAAGCATGCACCAATAGACGTGCCCATACCACAAAGACCTCCCTCATTGCCACTATCAAGGAGAACTACGCCAGCTTGGACATTTACATTTTGACCTGGACCTGCCGGCGGTTGAGGAGGCGGGTAGAGGCGGTAATTAAGGCTGGCGGCAATTTTATTGAATAATCTAATAGTCATATACCTATTTTGCTTGCCAGTTTTTAAAATTCAATAAAATCTTTAAAATTGACGATTTTATGTTCATTTGTTTAGAAGTTAGAATTTGTCCGGTCTTATTTGCCCCACCCTGTATATGATACGATGCGATAAATAACTATTCCCAACATTTGAAGTCATTTTGAATAAATGCAGGGAAGAAGCAAATTACTTTTAAATTTCATATTTTGGATGATAATTTTTGCTGAAATGAAAAACAATTTTTAATAGATCTAATAAAGACAATTACAATTATTTTTCCCTTCTATTATTTATTGCCATCCTTGTTTTCTTGCCATATTTTCTTAACACTCTTTGAACTTTAAACCAAAATCCTAAATGTCAAATAATTTGAATATGTAATAAAAAGTGTCTTAACACATGCAGAAAAAACAAATGTCAAATTATTTCAACTTGATTTTTTTTAGTGGATTGGAAACTCTAAATTTTAACTTGTCCGGCTGTCTTTGTCTTTTGAGATAAAACATTATTGTGTACAGTGCGAATGCATTGAGTGATACAAGTTTGAAGAATATTCGCAGCGAAGCTACTCTACAATTAGTTAACTTTTTGTCTGATAAACAAACTGACGGATACCTGTTTTAGCCCACGGCCGTGGCTTAACACTTCCTCTCGTGTTCCTCTCATGATTAAAGACGTTAAAAATTGTTCCTACTGCTACTATAAGTAGCAGAGAGAGAATGCCTTGGCCCATAAACAGTTGCAACTCATAACCATGCACAGTTTGGACGTTTCAGACAAAGGTCGCGCAATCAAAGGGTTGGTTGTCTGTTACTTAACCTAATATCCGTAATATAAATGGAAGGAGAATCCCGCCTCAATTAGGTAATACCTGTTTTAAGAATTCCTTTAATCTTATTTCTGATTGCACTGCTTAGAATTAGCAGGGAATTATATCAGGGAGGAAAGGGATATTGGGCTGTTCATTACACTGGTCATAAAAGTTTTATAATAACGTTTTTTAATTCGTTGACTTAACAACTTTGGGGACTTTATTAGATTCTGATTGGTGTGTCATTAAGTTGAATATTTAAAAGATTTAATCATTAATTCTAATCTACAGAAGGGGTAATTTATTCTGGCAGGCATCATAGAGGTTGTACATCAATTCTTATCCCATTAGATCCATAAAATTATATGGTTTGAATAAGTCAATAAGTTTGTTGTTAATGACACACTTATGGACATATTTGTCAATGAAGCAGGCTAGATGGATATGATATTACTTGTTTTAATGGAAATTAGTATTTTGTATCTTTTGATTTGGTATGATAAATTTTGATGGGTCAAAATATTTTATTGTGCATGAATATAGACTGGTATTCAAATATTTTAATCTTTTTCGCTCATAACTTATTTTATTTGTTAAATAATAAAGTAACAGTATCTTTGTATGTGTGTCTGCCTGTACAAAAGAACCTTGCTAACCGCTGGATCGATATGGTTCTTCTCATAAGACCTGGTAAGGTTTATATCTATTTTGGGGGAGGGTACTTCCGGCTTCCAAAAAAATTACTACTCTTAAAATAACTTTTACTTTTGCCAGGAAACAGGAAGCATTCGTTGCCGGAATATTTTACCATAAACTGCAGCTAATCCTTAGATTTTTCCAGTATGGCTTCGAATCCGCTGGATTAGAATTGTTTGTCTGCCATACTGAAAAATGTTTAGCTTCGTATTACAGTTTTCTATAAATAGATTGATTTTGATCCAACAATTTTAATTTTTAATATCCGCGGAAAGTTGTCTATTATGCGATAAACAACTGTTTTAACCCTTTACAGTCGGGCCCCTTGCCGCACCTTAATCAGTCTGGGGGAGGGGGGGGGGGGGGTGTTCAACGCCCCCCCTATTATCTCAGTTCCTGTTAGAGCTAGAGGGCAAAATTTTTTTGTGCAAGTCCCCTGTTTGATAATGAATATGACCGTTAAGGGTTCTAGAAAACCCTTGTACAAATTACAACTGTACAAATGATCATAAGCTTTAGCTTTTTAGATGTATTCAATTATATCAAACATTTTGTAATTATACTTTCCATCTATTTAAGAAGTACAAAGTTTTGTACAATAAATTTAAAATTGGATACTTTGACCTTTTAGAAAAACTAATTTTAATATGAATAGACAAGCACTTAGACAAGAACAGGGATGACAAGATCCACAAGACCGAAGATCAGACAATCATAAAGTCGGCTAAACGAACATTGACAATTAAAGGCGAAATGATAAAGATATCATTTAGGAAATAGTTAAAACGTTTAACTAAAGACTTTTTGTCTACGATTCCCGCTTTTTAGATTATTGCTAATAGTTACAGGAATATGCATGCGTTGAGGACGATCGTACTTCCCCTTATAAGGAAAATCTTCGGGTTTTTCTAATCCTTATACTAAAGTAACAGGATGTCTGTGTGTTTGTGTGTTTGTACCGAAGGATCTCGCTTACCGCTGAACCGATCGGGTTCTCCTTCACAGGGTAGCTTCTCATATGTCCCGGGAAGGTTTATAACTATTTTGGGGGAGGGTACCACCACCCTCTCAGGAGAAATCGCCCCTAGAAAAAAATTACCCCTCCCGAAAAAGAGACTTGAACGAAACATAAAACAATTATTTCTGTAATTAGATATTTTAAATAAAAAAACATTTAAAGTGCCACTAGAGGCCTCTAGGGGCGTAGCCGCTAGTTTTTTTATAAAATACTAGCGGCTGTACCCCGAGCATCTAGGGGCGGCTCTATACATTCAAAGGGATATGGAAGGGCAAAATAGCCTAAAACCAAACTCAAACTTCTCTGTAAAAAAAATAGACTAAAACCATCCCGGGACCTATAAGAAGCTTCAATGTAAAGGAGAAGCATATTGGTTCAGCGGTTAGCAAGATCCTTCGCTACAGACATAAAAAGCATACTACTTTATATAATAGGATTTATCACTTCTAAATACCAATTATTTACTAAATACCATTTATTCCAGTTTATATATAAAATTTATTATGCTGATTAACCTTTATATAATAGTCTGATAGGAGTCTGGTGTATAATTGGGGACATTAGTCTTGTATACTAAAGTATAAAGTAGTTGGTTGTATGTGTGTTGTGTATACGGAAAACCAGAGCTGGATCTTTAAATCATTTTAGTGGTGAGCCAGATCGGAGTGAGCCAACTTTCCAACAAAATGAGAGCACAGCATTTTATGAAATGCCGCGCTGTGATTAACTGAAATTCGGCTCACCATTAAAATGATTTAAGGATCCAGCTCAGATAAGGTGATAGATATACCCCCCCCCCAAAAAAAAAATCGGTGGGGTGGGGGAAGATGGGTTTATTAACTCCCGGGGGTAAAAGTTTATCTCTGGTAAGATTTTGAAAACATATCACAATTTTCAGGGATCAATCTTATAACGTTTTAAAGTAATAAGATGTAAATCTGTATGTGTGTCTATCTGTTTTCCTATAAAAAGATCTGATAAACGGCAAAATCAATTTCATGAACGTTTAGTATTGACTAAGGGCAGGTTTTCGACTATTTTTGCAGTTGATGGGGTGTTTAACCCCTATGAGAAATTACCCTCCCCAGACTCCTTAAAAAAAGTAAATCTTAGTCTGTCTTGTTATATTTTTGTTTTTGTGAAACTTTTATAAATGTCTTTTATCTGAACATTTAACCTTTAAACATTTGAATATGGGTATTTTAAAACAGTAATATATGTTCAGAAAATCTAATCATTTTGTGTTTCGTTTATTTTTTATTTTGTTCTTTGATCAACTTTTCAAACTATTTGGTGGTTATATTCCTCTCTATACTTTTTTGTACTCTTTTCGCTTATGTAAATTATTAGTCTCAATTGTCTTAGTTAGATAATTATCAATCAATATTAAGTATCTTGCAGGGCTCGGCAGCCGCCCGTTAGCAGCCTGTTTAAGCCTCAAGAAAATCAGATTTTAAAAATCAGGGAAAAGTCTTAACCTGAACCAAATATTAAATAAAAATTCAAAATAAGTTTAAGCTTCCAAACGGGTTTAAAATTTGAGGGTTTGTCGCTGCTGCCGAGCCTGGGTATCTTGAAAAAGATTTCTAGACGATGAATTTACAAATTTTTTCCATGACTCTTTATCTTATAGTCTGTTTAAATAAGAAGTTGAGACTATAGATAGACAAGAAATCCAGGGAAGGAGGGGTGTTTATTACACTAGTACCCAAAGTTTTATAATATCGTTTTCTTATTTGTTGGCTTAACAACTTTGAGGACTTTTATAAAATTTTGATTGATTGGTTCATCAAGTTCAAAGTTTAAACTTCTCAACCACTAATTCTAATCTACAGAAGGGATAATTTTGCATATCATCATTGGGGACCGAAATCTCAATCTTGACAGTTATTGTCAACAAATCACTGAATATGACATTCCATCCTAAAACAAAAAAGTCATATCCAGGTTATGTAAGTTACTCGTTCAAGCAGACGTACGGACTGGTCCTAGTTATATAGCGTAGCTACGCTGATAGTACTATCTTGAAAGATTAATGCAACAGAAAGACAATTGATAGACTTTTTGCATTTTAAATGGACTCTTCCAGTATGGTCTCGAAACCGATTGATATCCGCTGGATTAGAACCGGTTCTTAGCCATGCTGACATATCATGTATAGCATTGTATTACAGACAATTTTCCACGAATATTAAAATAAGAATCATAAGAATAATAATTTATTTTGTTAGACCTGGTCTTTGGCCCCATCGGGGCTACAAAGCTAATTCTATATTATTTATTTATAATCTTATAATTTTCAATATTAATATCCGCGGAAAGCTGTCTATAATACGAAGCGATAAAACAAAATTTCATTACCTAAATTTAAAATTTAAAACTCATGTCATTGATAAAAAAGTTCACTTTCGAAAGCGAATCTTTTGTACAGTTAGAAAAGGGACTTATAAGATAGTTCAGTTGTGGTTGTAGTTGAATATTTTTAGTAAAATAATTTTTCTTAAGCTGCTTTCTTAATAATTAACGACCGCGCCCCTAGCATCAAATAGTTATGTTTTCAAAATAGAACAAAATAGCCAACAGCCAACCTAATCTAAATAAAATAGCATAAATCCATTAATTTACCTATGTTAGCTTTCCTAAAATGGAGAACTCAATCAGTTTAGTTGATATCGAAGTCTTAACTGAGAACCAAAAAAAACTTCTTTATTTGATATCATCCCTGGCATCTTGGGTTGGGTGGTGCAGGTTTGCAAAGAGCATAAAACAATTCCAAGAATTCTTCCCAGAAAAACAGAACAAATTCGGACCAGTATTTTCTGAGATCTTTAGCTTCAAACAAAATAATACTTTTTATTATACTAGCGTCTACTCCCCTTGGCCCCATGAGGTGGAAGGGGGGGGGGGGGTGGTTTGATTCTCCCCCACTTCGCTGCTTTTTAAATTTACGTTCTTGTTGTACTGTGTTTCACGATTTATTTTGTTCTTGATTTTCTCAATTTAATGGCAACATGAAAACAAGGATGATAAAGTCCATTAGTAGCGTAGCAACTTTATTTCTATGATTTAGATTAACTTTACTCTGTAGAAAAATTAGCGGCTGCGCTCCTAGCATCTAGAAGCTCTCTATTCTAAGAAGTTATCGAGATATTAGGGTACAGACATAAATATATAATAGGATAGGCTGCTTTAGTTGAAAGCATAGCTATCACAAAAAACTAAACAATAAAATAACCTTTCCACCAACTTTCTCACTTTATGAACGACACTAAGGGCTGCACCACTAGCATTAGGGGCTCTGCATTTAAAAGAAGAGGGTTTGGACAGAATTATAGCTTAAAAGCAATCCTTAGCTTAAATCTACAAATAAAAACCATTTTTGAATGTTGGACTTATATGAAGCTTTCTTAAATGATTTACTAAATAGGTTCAGTGGTTAGCAAGGTCTTACTTGATTACTTCGTACAGGCGGGATTGCAGTCCAGGACCTTATCGACTTGATGTACTGTCCAGGTCCTGGTCCAGCAATCCAGGAGAACTAAGGATGACTGTAACGCACCCTTCTCTGTCCAAACACCCAAGGATATTAGGCTAAGTAACATCCATCAGACAACCAACTCTCTGTGATGCACGACCTTTGTCTGAGAAGTCCCAACTGTGCATGGTAACGAGTTGCGCCTGTTTTGGGCCAAGGCATTCCCCCTACTCTAACTATTTATGTCGCGCATCTGACATAGCAGCAGTAGGAACCATTTTTAACGTCTTTAGTTATGACGCGGTGTCGGCCCGAGATTCGAACCTATCACCTTCCCGACGACGAGCGGATGCGCTACGTGTTGAGCCACGGTCGCGGGTTAAAAGCAAGGTCTTAATAGACAAACTTACCAAAAAAGCCATAAAGAGTAGCTCGACCTCTTGCCCTTTTAAAAAGCTTCATTAATCTTTCATATCTATTAGTCTAATATTAATTAGTCACTAGGTAATGCCATGACAAATGCATAACAATTGACCGTCTAACTAATAACATAACTTTAATAGTCTCTTCACTTTTTAGATAATAACGGGCAGCCTAAATTACAGAGTAACTGCGTGAAATCTTACAAGGGCGTGGTTAGAAAGACCCTGAGAGAGAGAGAGAGAGAAAAAGAGAGAGAGAGAAAGATAGATAGAGAGAGAGAGAGAGAGAAAGAGAGAGACAGAGAGAGAGAGAGAGAGAGAGAGACAGACAGACAGAGAGAGAGAGAGAGAGAGACAGACAGACAGACAGAACAGAAATTTTCGAGAAAAAAAATATTATGTTTCTAAAAATAAGCAAACCTATAACCTAACCTAATATGACCTAAAAAATATCCACCCCCTTATTTTCAATGCATTACAAAAATAATGATCTTTCATTCTTTTTTCCCTTTCTCCTCCTCCCCCCCCCCCTTTAACTAAAAAATGTTTGCAAGTTTCGGTTGATCTTTGCTACCATTGAACGCAATCATTCTTGTTTTTTTTGTTTTAACGTAAAAATACCAATTTTCTTGATTTCTTTGTGTTTTAAAGACACGTTTTATCAAAGAAATTTTTATTATTAAAATTCAGGGAGAGAGGAGACATTGGGCTGTTTATTACACTAGTCCCACAATTTTCATAATAATGTTTTCTTAACAACTTTGAGGACTTTAGATTTTGATTTGTTGGTACATTGGTGTCCAAACGTCTCAACCACTAATTGTAATCTATAGAAGAGTAATTTTACAGGAATGTACAGCAATTTATACTCAATTGTCTTATCCCTTAAGATCCCTGAATAAAATTTTTATTTCATAATCTCATCATTTTATGTTTTACGGCGGTTTATAGTATTTCAAAGAAAATATTAGAAATTTTGGTAGTATCTTCTTATCGCTAGAGAAATAATCATATCATCCAGGAATCTAAAAGGATAAGGTAATGGCCGATAAATTGATGTACGTCCCAAATGATGATACACAAAATTTCATAGATTACAATTATTGGCTGAAACGTTTGGACACTTAACAAAATGAACCAACCAATCAAAATTCAATGTAAGTCCCCAAAGTTGTAAATCCAACGAATAAGAAAACGTTATCATGATACTTTGGGGACTAGAAAGTAAACAGCCCCTTCCTCACTGCCTGAGTTTCAAAAACTTATTTCTTATCACTGTGGGACCCTGTAACTTTGCGGGGCTCTTAAAGATATTATTTAACTAAACCTAACACAAAGAAGTAAAATAAGTGTTCAGCTTCGATATGAGAGCTTTTTCCACAGTTTTTACTTTTACTGTTTACAGATTGCATTTTTAGATTTACTGTTATTTCTTTTTATATCACTCATTGTAAGAGACTTGTTCATTTGGATTTCGCTTTTCTTGTTTTTTTTCTAATTCTTATTTACATTAGCCAAACCCTTATTTTATTACTAGAAAATTCTAGAAAATCTTCACAAGTTGACAATTTAAAACAATAGAAAAATTATAATTAACATCATGAGTTTCTATTGTTTTTAGTAAGTTTTGTCAATAAATCATTGAATATGACTGTAAACAAGGTTATTCTTGTAGTTTTGGCTTACGGTTTTATAAAGGCGTTAATTATATAGTAGCTGTGCTTATTTTAAAGAAGATTCCTTAGATAATTTTAGGCTATTTTATTTCAAAGTTATAAATAGTTTTGACATGTTTGTCTGGCTTCTTCCCCTCTCCGATAGAGATTACCTTGAAGTAAGATTAGGACCAACTAGTAAAAATAATAAAAATCTATGTTATTCATAAAAATTATCGATCAATGAACAACAGTTTTTTACTTTTTTTAGGGAAAATATATGTTCATTATGTAATATGTAAGTTTGCCATGCCTTTAGTAAATTACTTGTGGATTAACGCAAAAATATATGTAATACAAGATTTCTAGAACTTCTTGATTTCATGATCGATAAGCAATCCGTCCGCTAGGAAATACAGGCCTATGCAATTAAAGTGTTCAAACTTTCTTACCAATGATTTTAACGTGAATAGTAATTTTGTTATCAGTATCTTAATTGGTGATATACTTCAGTTTATTGTCCATTGTCCTATCCCTTTAGATCCCTACTCTTTTTTTGTCTTTAAAAATCAATAATTCCCCATTGAAGTAAAATATTATAGCGTGGGACATAATAAAATGTGGGGTAAAGAATGGGAGGGGGGGGGGGGGATATCCCGCAGATTATTTATCAGATTTGCCTGTTGATTGTTTATATTTCAAAATCAACATGTACAAATGTATTCCCCCAAAATATACCACTTATTTGGTGGTCGTATAAAACAGAAAATGTTTAAATTATAGCAAAATATATTGAATTCTTTAATAAATGCACATGACTGTTTGGTAGATAAATAATTAGATAGATAGCTGGACAATGGACCTATAAACATTTAGACAGAATATATTATATACAGACAAACAGATTGATCGATTGATATTCCTACAGACACATGAAAAACAGACATACAAATAGACAAACATTTTTTTCATTTTACCCCCCCCATTCAAAATTTACCCCTACCCTGGGGGTGCCATAGGCACCCCCAACCATTTAGGAGGGGGTATTTACCCCCCCCAAACAATTTTGGGGGGGTAAATACCCCCCCCAAAATAAAAAATCTCTAATAAAAAAAATTTTTGCGCGCTTCGCGCGCATTTTTAATACTATATATTTAATAAAATTTAAATTACCCCCACCAAAAATTTTACCCCGGGGGTAAATTTTGGGGGGGGTAAACTAAATTTACCCCTGCCAACAGATTTCAGGTGGGGTAATTACCCCCCCCAAGCAAATTTTACCCCGGGGTAAAAATTTTGGGGGGGGGTAAAAAAAATTTGCTGCGCGCTTCGCGCACCATTTTACCCCCCCCAAACACGAATTACCCCCCCCTAAAAATTTTTTACCCCCCCCAAAATAAAAAGCTTGGACGCCCCTGAACATAGAAATTGATAAGTAGATAGATAGAAAAATTATAAATAAAAAGATAGATTGACAGACTTACGTTACAGACATTCAATAAAAACAGACAGATGGACATACGACGATAAGACAGATTTAAAAACAGACAATCAAATATAAAGAAATTTAGCTATTTACAAAAATAGCTTTTTTGTACAAACGTTCTTTTTTATCTAATTTCATTTTAGCTTGATTATCGATCCGAAAATCAATAAATTTTATAAAACCAGGCTTTGAACCATTTAACAGGGCTTACAAGCAGGAAAATGGGGTTTGGTGAATGGAATTTATTTTTCTTAAGGATTTTGCTATTACCAGCGGCTACGCCCCTAGAGGCCTCAAAGGAACTTGAATGATTTTTAATTTTTTAATAATTAAGTAAATTTTTTGGGGGGTTGAGTCATTGTTTACTAGGGGCAATTATTCTTGAAATGAAGGTGTTACCATCCCCTAAAATTGTTTTAAGCCTTCCCTGGACCGGACCTTTAAGAAGCTTCATTGTAAAGGAGAACCATATCGATTCATTAAATAAAAGTATTTGTAAATATTGGTCATAATGTCGACATAATTATTAAAGGACGCCTGCAAGAAATACCACGCTTTAACTGCTGAAAGACTGCCACAATTTTTCAACATGAGCAATGCAATTCTTTCAAAATTTTCATTGTACATAAAATGTCATTTTAAAATGCCTAGAATTTTTTGTTATAGAAGCTGAAGGCTTTAAATTTGGGGTATTTGGTCTACTTGTGACAGTCTTTCAGCAGTTAAAGCGTGGTATTTCTTGCAGGCTTCCTTTAAGGAACATAGAGTTTGTTATCGTAAATTGTTGATAAAATGTAAATCATATCCACCCTTAGCGAAGCTACTCTATAATTCGCAATGTCCGGCCATCCATTAGTAACTGAATGAGGAAAAAGGTGATTAACTCGGCCCCTATCGAAGACAGACGGCTGAAACTTTTTGTCTACATTCCCATCATTGATAAATTTTAATACATCCATGGCTGTCGGACTGCTTTTTAGCAGGTTTTAGAATACTTATTATTTTTCCCATTTTCCCCCATTTCTTTAGTCAGATTTTCAAAATTTGCTAAAAGTACAGCTAAATATATCTTCAACTGTCATATTCCTCTATTTCCGTATGGAATAAATATCAACTAATCCTAAATATATGAAAAAGTACACACCCATCCAAATCAGATTAAATTAAATGATCTAATGATAATTTTGTTCATATAAGTAGCATAACAGAGCTTAATACATTTTGCTTTAAAGCCTCATAATAAAAATGATTTATATATATCATTAATTTTCAAAATTTAGTAGAGTTAAAAATTTATTTTTTCTTTATTTAAGTTACCGATTTATCTATTTTTTCCATATTACCTTCATGTTAAAACAAAAAAGTAAGATTTTTATACACTGACAATTTTATCTAAAAGTAGAAACATTTAAAAGTAAGTTATTAATAATAGTAATATCAGTCTATAATAACATATTTATGTCTAACGTACGAACATGCTACTGTTGCTAATTTGCAATATTGCCAGTATTGTACAAACATATAATATTGCCAGGAAATATATTCTAGAGGAGGACTATTAAACAGATAAGTCAAACATACCTACCCTGTTTTTTTTTAATCAAAGGGGTAATAAATGGCTAAACCTTATGTTTTAAAGTAAAGCTTTTCTATAATTAGGTTCGGTCAGTCCGTGCGCAACAGATGGTTGATTGTACTATCGATTTCAAACTTTGCATTATGAATTCTGTAACAGTTAGATATGATTTAGAAAGCATAGCAACTCTATAATCGTAACTGCAAAGATGATTTGTTAACCTATTCATCTGATTTTTGGTATAATGATTCCTGGGAAACAAAGTACAATGTCATAAAATGCCTCAAATTCTCCTTTCAAAAAATTGCTAATGTGTTTGCAATATATATTGTTGCAAAATTATTATCGTTGTGCAATCTAGATAGGTAGATACACATAGAGATAGCTAAATAGATAGATATCAAGATAGACAGGGGAGAAAACATGACTGTTTGAGGTGAGCTTTAGACACTACAGCCATTAAATATTAATTAAATTGCATAAACATTTAGTTCAATTAGCATACTTTTTAGTATGTCTTCTAGACATAAGGAACACAGTAATAGTGTCTGACTGATTATGACGTAACAAAAAAAATTAGCCAATGAGAGGCCGTTATTGACCAATGGTAAAATTTATAGTGGCCTCTCATTGGCTATTTTTTTGTTACGTCATAATCAGTCAGACACTATTACTGTGTTCGACATAAGTATTGCAATAAAAGAATTGGTTGTTGGAATGATTAATAAAATCTAAATTCTTTTATGTAATAGACATTCTTTTTCTAGGCCCAATATTCTTGAAGGGTAACCCCATAATAGCTTGAAAGCTTTCTATGACCAATATAAAGTTTCCCTGAATTTTGAATCGTTGATTCCAAGCGTTTACAAGACCTCAATATACTATCCATGATGCAAAGAATTGCTTTTCTACATTTGCTTGATTAAAGTTTTTATCGCATCGTATTATAGACAGCTTTCCGCGAAAAATGAAAAATTATAAGATTTAAACCAGTTTTGTTATCTCCAAGGGGTCAAAGTCCCAGACTAAAATAGGTATTAGTTTTATGATTTTTATTTTAACATTCGTGGAATATTGTCTGTTATTTGATGCTGTACATGTTCGAAAAGTTTGGCTGAGAACCGGTTCTAATCCCGCGGATATTAATCAGTTTCGAAGCTATACTGTAAAAAGTTGCTTAAAATCAAAGTTTTGTTGTTTTATATGTTTTCTGCAATGTTTTACTAGATCAATCTCTACATTTTAAGCCGTTTCCATAATTAAAAATTACAGTATATTAACAGTAGTATGTCAATCATTTTGGATATGTAAATTTAGTATGTTATTGTGGGTTTATGTTGTCCTAGAACCAGTTTTACTTTATAATCTGGGTGGGGCAATTTTCTCATAGAGTTCATTAGCCTACACGTCAAGTTTTAAAACAATTCATTTTATTTAATAATTATTTGGATTACATAGATGATTTTTAGGTAGCTAATGGTAATTTTTATTGTCTTAACTTAAATGAAAACTTTAACCCTATAAGAATTGGGTAGATATCCGAATGATTTTAAGGTTTTAAACTGGAAGGAAGTGGACAATGGACTGTTTCTTACACTAGTCCCCAAAGTATTTTGATAACGTTTTCTTATTAATTGGCTTAACACCATTAAGGACTCTTATGATTTTTGATTGGTTAGTTCCTTAAGTTTAGTGTCCAAACGTTTCAACCTTTAATTGTAATCTACAGAAGGGGTAATTTTGTCTATCATACTTTTAGATCGCTATGTTTTGAATATAATAGGAGAGATATCAATATAATAATGTGTATATTTCTTCATTAAATGCAAAGTAAAAAAATTTGCAAAAAAATTGCAATTCGCAATCTGTTTAAAAACTGATCATTTAAGTTTGCAAGGCCTTGCCATTGTACTACTCTGTGCAATGCACAGCTTTCTTTTTTACAAGTTCTGGTTGGTGATTGGGATCTCTTTAGGTGTTTGTTCCCCTTGATTACTCTGTTGGTATGTTGAGTCTCTATAGGCATAGGCTTTTCTAACAGACATACATTGTACTTCTATGCTTTCTTTTTTACACGTTTTGGTTGGCAAGTAGCATCTCTATGATTGTTTTTTTTCTTTCTGATTAAAAGGGTAGGAGGATTAAAAGCAACTCTATAACCGTAAGCTTTAATTTCAGTCCGTAAGTACATTATTTATCTTACTCATTAATATATTGTATATGTGTCCATTATGTGTAGCTTCTCTATAGTTGCATGCATCTTTGATAGATTCCAATCATTTTCCATGATTTGTATAATTTTGTAGAATTTATTTGCAAAGCTTCCATTAGAAGAATTTCCAGTATGGCTTCAGAACCCATTAATATTCAGTGGATTAGAACCGGTTCTTAGCCATTCTGAACAATCACATACAGTATCTTATTACAGACAATTCTACACATTACAATTTTATATATTAACACCGGGCCAAGAAAACTGGTTTTAATCTTTTAATTCTTACATTCGCCGAAAGCTGTCTATAATACAGTTAACTTCAAGGTTCTTATCTTTCTTGGTGATTATTGATACATAAAGATGGTTAAATTTATTTCTACAAACCTGGCTGTCCTTGTTTGTGATTTTGCCTGGAGAAAGTCTGTTCATGGCATTGCATTTTTTTTTCTTGTTATCAACATTGTTCTCAGAGTACTTTTAGCAGTCGAGATAAAAATATTTATAGACAATACCAAAGATTTTTATGTATTGTACACTAACTTATTTATGCTATACCAAAATATTTTGAAGTAATAAATGACAATTTAATACCTTACGATAATTCTCTTGCTTAATGTGGAGCTTTTATCATATTTTACATATATTACTTCTTAATGGCAATCTAATTTTCTTTTTTATGTTACATCCTTATTTATTTACAATAACAAGGATGACAGCTTCCATAAAAGCGATGCTCAAAAATAATAGGACAAACAAACATTAACACTTGTAGAGTGTCAGAACTGAAAAGGATGATATAATATATAAGTCCAATCAAAATTGTAAGTATATTTGTTGCAAAACTGTAAAACACAGGATACAGCTTAGGACTTCCATCTTAGGACTTGATTATAGAGATGCTTCGCTTTTAGCATTGTAACTTTTTGTAATAGAAATCAGTAAGAATCAGATGAATAGGATAATAATATCACATAAAAAATTGTTGCTAAAAAGGTTGAAAAGCAACATGTTCTAAATGGACGTTCAGACAGTTGTTTTTTGATTATTTGCTTATTTTCGCAGGTTATTATCAAAATGATGTTGCACTAATGATTAGAACTTTTTTCTTTAACAGCATTATAGGATTAAGACAGAAATGTGGCAATAAAGGTCAATGTATTTTTAACAATGCTAGCTGCCAAACGGCTGCAGAACACCGTTAAAACCGCTAATAGAAGGCCTACAAAAAGTCCAGTCAAAAACTTAATTAGAGTAATAGAAACTTGCAATGACTTAATGGCGACGGTTTTCTTGAACCAGGCGCTAGCTTGGCATAATTGTGTATTGGCTATTCCAGATTAATTGTAGCCTGTCTATGTTGTTTACACTAGAGTAGAACACTATCGGAGGAAGGGGTTAAACAACTGAATGTCCCCACCCCGCGATGCATGTGCCGACTTTCAATTTGGTCTTTGAAAATCAACCAATAGCGTCAGGAATATTACCAAAGACAAAGATAGTCGCTACAAAAGAGCAGAAAGCAATTAACTGGCAGACAAAAAAGGTCTCCAACAGGGGGATCCAGGTAGTTGTCTGGTTATACATCTACATTTATAGATTTATGTCGTTTATAACAATTTGCAAAAGTAGGCTGTGCGTCTAACCGTTTGATCAAAAGCGGCCTTTAAACTTTTCACACAAAAAAAAACATCGTATTTTTTTCATGATCCTGATTTTCTGTTGCTATACAATAAAAATAAACTGAACAAAGTGTACAAAGTTGCGCTAAAGGGCTCGCGCATTTTTGAAAGCGAAGCTTTTCTTCAATTAGGGTCGGTCCATACGTCAGAGGCAGATAGCTTTTTTGGTTAATTTAGGCATATTAGAATTGATCGCCTTCGCTTATATTTTTTAAGCAAAGCTTTTCTATAATTAGGGTAGGTCCGTACGTCCGTCCGTCGCATAGAGTTAGCTCTTTTCGTTAATTTAAATAGGTTAGAATTGTCCTATCGATTTCAAACTTTGCATAATGATTCCTCTAATAGTTAGGTACAATTAAGAAAGCGTAGTCACTCTATAATCAATACCAGAATGTCCATACGTTCATTTCAACATGTCGATTTTTAACTTTTTTGACAACAAATTTTTGTATGTTAAAATTATCCGATTCTTCTGATTTTTTAAAAAACTGATTCCTATTACAACAAGGTACAATGTTATAAGCGAAGCATCTCTATGAACAAGTCCCAAAAATGTTAGGAATTTCTTAAACAGTTTCATCTATTTCTGCAGTTTTGCAACAAATTTACTTATTTACAAATTTACAATATTGTTTGTACTGATGCTTTTATATTCTGCTAATTCAGTTCTGACAATCGACAAGTGTTAATGTACTGTACGGTACCCCTTTGATACCCCAACACTCTAGGGCTACCAAGTCACCATTAATAAATTCACCTAAACTGACCCTAAGTGATACAAAAAAAAAGTAAAAAACTGCCCGCCCACTGCCCCACATTAATTTTATTTTATTTCAAAATAAAGGAAAGTTGGGTCTCTGTGCTGTGCTACTATTGAATCATGTCGTTTTTGTTTCTTTAATAGTTTCACTTCTTAGCTGTAAAACAAGTTTTTTTTTTAAATCAATTTATTCAAAATTTATTACTGTTTTACCAAAGAATTTTGATGCTGTGAGTATTGGTGCAAAAAATATGACGTAACAAAAAAAATTAGCCAATGAGAGGCCGTTATTGACCAATGGCGGCAATGGTAGTGGACTCTCATTGGCTAACTTTTTTTGTTACGTCATATTTTTTGCACCAATACTCACAGCATCAAGAATTTTAATTTGTTCTCTAGCTGTTTGGTAAAGGGATGGAAATATTCATAGATTTTCAAATGATTTTTTTAAAACGAGAAAGCATGAAAAAAATTAATTGGTGGAAGTGAAAAGTAAAACTATCAAATAAAATTACATCAATTATCACGGTTCCAAGAAAAGCTCCATGTAAAACTCCATTCTCAATTTTTTTGACAAACAGAGAAACTTTCTGGAGACCACTGTTAGGAAGGTCCCAAAATTCATATCAATTACAAGAAAGCATAGAAAATTTAATTGTTGGAATATATGAAAACTATATGTTTTTTTTTTCTTCAAAAAGGCATAAGAACCATTAGATTTCTTTAGCAAAATTGTATTATCTGAAGTCAAAGGCTTTGTTGAATTTTATATGCCTTAAATATAACTAGCAATTGCGCCCCAAGTCCTTGCATTAGTTTTGAATAAAAACCTGCTTAGGACCTTTACAAAGCTCTCCTTAATTGGATAACTAATTTTGTTCAATGGTTAGATGGTTCATAACCAACAGACATAACACATTACTTATTTTTGTTGTTGAACTGATTCTGGACCTATTTTTTCTTTTCCTACTTATGATCTTTAGTAATGGGGCAATGGACGCTGAAAAATCATAAATCCTCGCCATATCCCCCTCCCTTTAAGCCTGTAATTCTTCAAAAGGTCATAATACATTTTTAAAGGTTTTGTAATTTAATTCATCAAGTTTAATATTTATTTTTCATGACACTGCTTGATAAGTTTATTTTTTCCCGAAGTCCATACATAATTTTTGAGCATCGCTACTTATGGATGTTGTGATCCTTGTTGATTTATTATAGAATTTATAAATGGTTTATCTAATAATTTCTCTTACAGTATATTATGTAATTATTACTTTATTACTGGGTTAATATATACGGAAAAAACCATTTTGCCCTTAGAGTGTAAATAAATGGTAACAGTTATTTAAATATTTTTTATTTAATATAATTATGATATTATAAAAAAATGAAAATAATTTATTAAATATCCATGGAACAATACAATTTGCTTTGTTAATGATGAAAGTAGTCGAGAAAAATTAGGAATCTTAAGGGGTAAGACAAAGGCTGACAAATTGATGTACATCCCAATGACGATCGACAAAATATCCCCTTCTGCAGATTAAATTAAGGGTTGAGTTGAAGCGTTTGGACACTAAACTTAAAGAACCAACCAACTAAAATTCAATAAAAGTCCCCAAAGTTTTTAATAAATAAGAAAAGGTAAAAATAAAACTTTAGTGTAATACTAATTAACATCCCAATGTTCCCTTCCTCCCTGTCTGAAAATATTGTAATAAATATAGATTATTCTTTTGTTGTATTATCCCTTTCCCTTAATCATTGTGCATTATAAAAATTTCTCCAAGCATGTAAACGAATTAATATTACATCATACCAAAGCAAACAGGAATGGGATCATGGATAAAGATAATATGAAATATAGAAGGCATTTTATAGGTACATTGTATTTTTATGCATTCGTTGCGTGACAGAACAAGAACAACCACAAAACTTTTTAATTTCTAACACAATATCCTGAAATATAGACGCTTTACGAATTTTCAAAAATGTTTGGAGGATTTTTTCTGTTAATTTTGGAAGATTTTCTCAATGATGACTTAATTTCCTTAGATGAGTATGGATCTAGTCTTGAGTATATAATTAAACAGGACCATACCCGTGCCCATCTAATGATTCACGATCTATTTTAATCACTTTTTCTGTCTTCTTTTATCTGGTGCTTTTTTCATGTCTAGTACTTTTTTTATTTAAACAAATATTATTTAAGCTATAGAAATTTTTTTTATTGGTATCTTTAAATAGATAATAAATTTGTTAAATTCTTATCAAGCTGTGTTATA
Source organism: Acartia tonsa (assembly GCF_053477335.1). Taxonomy (NCBI): domain Eukaryota; kingdom Metazoa; phylum Arthropoda; class Copepoda; order Calanoida; family Acartiidae; genus Acartia; species Acartia tonsa. The sequence goes on along the minus strand of NC_137266.1, from coordinate 7,004,620 downwards.
TTTGTTATTTTTTCTGTGTCTCACTCCAAAAGTTGGTGAACCAACAAAAATGACAATTTTTGATGATATCAAGGTAGACTCCTCTAGATGGGTATATGATGATATAAAGGTAAACTCCTCTTGTTGAATGTATATCTCTTGGTGGATGAGTATAGATCTAGTCACTGGCTAGATAGAACAGTTCACAAGACCTAAACCCACCAATCAAAAGATACAAAAATGAATCCACAAACATCTGTGCAAAAATCCAGGAACAATTTTCTGAAAAAATCTGGGAAAATTGGTGTTCCACATGGTTCACTTTGCGGCACTGCACTCTTTACAACAATATTCTGGTAAATATGCTTAGTTATTAATCAAATTATATTTCCATTTATATAAAAAAAAATGACTTTATTTTAATGTTGCCTAACTCATGATATAATACTCTGAGTAGTAGCCCCACCCAGAATTACAATTATCAACACAATTTTTTTGAAAATAAAAACATTACAATTTAAAATTTTTAATCCTGGTACTTTATTGAAGTGTAAAATTGCAATGATCATTGTTGATGCAATGTTAAAAAGGAAGGGCCTGTAAAATTAAAGTCTAGTCTCTAAGCAATAATGCATTATAATGCTTAAATAGTTGCTTACACATGCTACAGTGATCAGAGGCAAGAAATTCTAAACTAGTTTGAGGAGAAACTCGGTGTTGACAAAGTAACAGTAAAAATTATAATATTCTGCATATTACCAGCCTAGAGTACATTTTTATTATCAGTGTGGAAATTTTTTTTTTTGTAATCACATTTAAGTCACACATACACACTCATTCTTTTATCTATGATTAATGTCTGTTGTTTTTTTTTATGATAGTGTACATACATCATCACAATTTTATACATGAACAACTTCTGTGGCGCATGGTTAATATGGCACTAACCAATGCCACAAGTCTACACTCCACCATGTTGTCTGATTTGCTGCTTAAAATCAACTGAAAAATCTGGCTAAACTGGTGTTTGTTGTCGGGCAAAGAGAAATGGAAAGAGAGAGCATGAGAGAGAGAGAGAGAGAGAGCTCCGCTTTTTCTCGGCTGTTTCACCATAGTTGCCATGTTGCTATAAATTTTAACAAACAATTCAAGAAATTATAATTATTTTATTTACCTACAATCTTATTCAGTTTAACAAAAATAAAATCAACCTCCACTTACAATTTTAGTTTTGAAAAAGAAATAATTAAATATTTTTTAAAAAGCGAAGCTCTTCTGTAATTAGGGTCGGTCCATATGTCCGTATGTCTGTATGTAACGGATAGCTCTTTTAGTTAATTTAGTCATATTATAATTGTTCTATCGATTTCAAACTTTGCAAGGTGAATCCTGTAGTAGTTAGGTAAAATATAGAAAGAGTAGCAACTCTAAAATCGTTACCATAATGTATGTACATCCATTTTAAACATGATGATGTTTTACTTTTTTGACAACAAATTTTTTTATCTTAGAATTATCCGATTAATCAGATTTTTGGTACACTGATTCCTATTACAACAAGATACAGTGTTGCAGGCGAAGCATCTCTATAATCAATTCCTAAAAATGTAAGTATGTCCTAAAAAAGTATCATGTATTTAAGTTGTTTTGCACCAAATATACTTATGATTTTGTTTAGTCTCATGCATAACATTCTGCTTATTCAGTTCTGACACTCTACAAGTGATAATGTTTGTTTGTCCTTCCATTTCACACCTTCGCTTTTGTGGATGTTGTCATCCTTGTTTTTTTTTGGGGGGGGGGGGAGGAAGGTAATTTTTTTGTAGGGGCTATTTATCTTGGAAGAGTGGGGATATCTTCCCCAAAATGAAAGTTAAAAACTAAATTGATTACAATTAATATTCAAAAACTATTTTGATTGTTTTCATATTTATGCCAATTGTAAAAAAAAATATCATACAAATTTTGATTATTTTTACATTTATAAAATAATTTGAGAATCATACAAAATTGGAAATATTTGAGACAATTTGGCAACCGTTTATTGAATGTCTGACAACAACATGAGACAGAGAAATACACTACTCATGAGAGAGTTGTTGCCCTGGCCTGTCCACAGATGAGTGCTGCGCGTTGGAAAAGCCGAAACTCCCCTGCCTCCCCCCCCCTTTCTCGTCAGTGAAGATTCCCCTGATGTTTCCGTGGAAGTTGGATAGCCCCCGGCTGCAGCAGAGCTCAGCTCAGGCACCATATAGAAATTGCTGTAGACAGTACGGCCAACGATCGACATCATTGTGTGAAATCTTTGGTAGTTGGATGGTCTGTAATGAAGCTTTATACAAATAAACCAGGAAAGGAGAGAATATTGATCCTATATTTGTCGGTTCAATAATTTTGGTTACTTATATTGAATTTTGAATGATTGATTTTAGAATGCCAGTGCCCAAACTTTTCAACCAATATGAATTTTTCTACAGAAGGAGTAATCTTGTTTATCATCTTTGGGAATGTTTATAAATTCATCGTCCATTGTCTTATCCCTTCAGATCTTTGACCATACAACTGTTTAATGAGTAATGGGGCCCATCACCGACCAAGAAAAAGTCAGACCGACCCGCATAAAAATGCAGGAAATTGAACTTTATAAATCGGCAAGATGAAAATTATTACCGGCTGTAGATAGATAGATAGATACATCCATACAAATACTGATGGGGGGGGGGGGGGGGCAGGGGGAGGTTGATGGCCAGAAAGAAAAACATATACACCCTCTCTCTCCATATTAGCCAAGCATTTCGGGGCGGACAATTTCCTACAGTTCAACTCCCCTCCCCCACTACTCATGCTTTACGAACAATTTATATGTCCCCCTCCCCTCCTTTTATATACCATATGGATGTTTAACTACTGCCCCCCCTCCCTCCCCACAACACTCACCTTCATATGAACTTTGAGTAAAACATGAAGAAAAGTCAAATAATTGGAGTGGCTAGAAAATATTTTCTTTTTTTTTCATGGGACTTTTTATTTCATTAAATTATGAATCTTTTCAAGATGTATAATTTAAGATTTTTATTCAATATTTCAATGTAAAATTGAAGCTATTCAGATTATTGACCAAAAAACAATTTAGCCCAAGTCACAAAAATAGATGAAATAGAATCGAATTCGAAACTGGCATTGGCAATGCCATGATTTGTGTTTATTGATGGATGTAGGTAGAATATACGTGGATATTATGACATGGGGAAAATTTGTTGTCAATTTAGGTTGCTATTTCCCCTTGTCATTCATTGGTCAGTTCGTTATTCCAGGGGGAGTGGAGGGGATGGAGGAGATCATTATTTTAGCCCGCTACAAAATTCACCTAGAAAACATGATAATCTTGTGTAAGAACCAAGTAAAACCTGTATATTTTACTAAAAATAGGAAATTCCAATGAGTTTAGACAATTTACAGAAATGTCTATTGTAAAATATCTATATTATCTTCAGAGATTTAAAAGGATAAGACAATGGCCAACAAATTGACATACATTCCAATGATGATACACAAAATTATCACTTATGTAGATTACAATTGGTGGCTGAATGAATTAATCAATCAAAATTCATTAAAGGTCCCCAAAGTTGTTGAGCCAACAAATAGGAAAACGTTATTATAAAACTTTGGGGACTAGTGTAAAAAAACAGTTCAATGTCCCCTCCCGCTCTGACTTCTACCACAATCAAATATTTATTTATCTATAAGAAAATATTTAAACGGCAAACATTATTTAAGCTTACAAAGTACAATTTTTTGGATTTAGAAATTCATATTTTTAAACTTAATTGTATGGCTTTAGATTAGCCTATTCTCCGAAGCAACGACTTTTATGACGAAAAAGAAGTGATTTAGCACAGACGTACGGACATCATTCATCGTTATAGAGTAGCTCCGCCATTTTAAAACAGCATGATGTCTTATTTGGTCAGTAAAAGATACCTATTGTGCATATTTCTACATCTATTATTGGTCTATAACATTACCAATAACCAAGGCCAATCAGATAGATAACCAGTACTATAAAGCAGGCATGGGAAATTACTATCTATCTATCCAACCATTACTGCTATCTATCTGTCTATCTCTATGTAATAATTCACCCTAAAAAAAGTTAAAAAAGAAGAATCTATGCTTTCTCTCCTCCCCTGATTTCCCCCCCCCCCCCGCCACCCCAACCCACCTATACTTTATTTAACCCTATCATGTATGGTTTTGGAAGGTGGTTTCTATATGTTAAGGGGAAGGGGGTTGAGAGTAGGAAATGTGAAAATGGGGGAATGAATTGGTTGAAACACAAAATTTTGTAAAATGGTTCTCATATAACACAGATAATGGTTGATAATAGCAAAGAATGGCAGAATTTTACATAAGAATTGACCAGAGGTGGATTCTCAAATAACTTTTTGGCTTACTAAAATTAGTGAGGCTCGCTAAAAATCCTCCAAAATCGGATTAAAAATCTACAAAAATTAAACAAAATCTTATGGTAATAACCCTTTTATAATTTTTTTTTGAATTTTTGTAGAGTTTCTATACGATTTTGGAGGATTTTTCACATTTTTTTTAGTGAGGCTCACTAATTTTAGTGAGACAGTGAGCCAAAAAGTTTTTTAAGAAACCACCTCTGGTTTCTAGTTGATTTGATTGGTCTGAATCCTAATTAGGATCAATATTAAGCTTGTTAAAAATGGTTGAACGCAGAGTCCAGCCGTTTAAAAATCTCACTGAAATATGAAAGAAAATCTATAGGCAAATTGTATTGTTAAGTAAAAGAAGCTTACAAATTGTGAGGAAACTCAAAATGAATATAGTTCGAGTAAACTACACTATAAAAAACAGTTCTCTTTTTTTTATAACCTCTGAGAAAATCAATATTTTGTTACATTAATGTGTCATACGGACAGACGCTGACTATAGAGTAGCTGGCGCTCCTTAAAATAAATAACTGACCACACAAGACCAATATACCTCAAATCTTGATAAAGAATTTTTGGCGGTAAATATTTTTTCTTTGGTGGATTTTTTATGAACACTTGGTGAAAGCCTTTTACTGCACAAGCAAGCTTCTACAGCAACATGTATTAAAAGGGGTTACACAGTTGCGTGAGGGAGGGGGGGAGGCAAGAAAACACTCTAATTATAGGGGAATTCTGTAGGTGGGGTGGGGGGGGGGGGGTCGCTGGATGGAAAGCAGGTGGAAATAAATATAAACATGAGGAAACAGGGTAGGGGGGAGGAGGAGTATATTGGTGGTTAGACATTGCATGAAAATTTTGGAGACTTGAACGGCAGTAAAATTTCAAACCAGACTTGTTGCTTTACAACGTTGGTAATTTTTCGCGCCATATTTTTTTTTCTTCAAAAGCTGACTTTATTATTTTATGGATTTTTGAGAACTTTGTCTCAGGTTAACAAAAGGACCCTATACAATTAGGTTAGAGAGGTACTATATATAGTTTAATTTCCAAAGAGGCACATTGGGCTGTTTATGCCACTTGTCCCCAAAGTTTTATAATAAGGTTCTTATCGTTGGCTTGACAACATTGGGTATATTTATTGAATTTTGATTGGTTGGTTCATTAAGTTGAGTAACAAAACGTTTCAACTACTAACTTAAATCTGTAGAAGGCAGGGGCGTCTAAGCGTTTTTATTTGAGGGTTAAATTTTGAAAATTTATTTGGGGGGGGGGTAATCACCCCTTTACTCCCCCCCCCCTTGGTCGTCTATGGAAGAAGGGGTAATTTATCGGCTATTGTCTTATCCCTTAGATCCATAATAATTTCTGTATGGGTTTTTCAACACCCTTCTCTACGCCCCTAATTAAAACTAGTCATGGGGGTTATTTCATTTTAAACCTAAAATGGAGATAAAATCAATTTTAACTCTTTTGAAAAAGCTAGCTTCACAAAAAAATTGTTGGAAAAAATCATCTCCTATACTTTGTTGCTTTCCAAAGACCAAAGTGAAATAGATAGAAAGAAAAAGACACACAAACACTCACACACACACACACATACACACAAATTAAGAGGGAAAGACTCTGTGTATCAAAGTGCATGCCGGTGTGTCTGTGTAATTATGTGTGTGTTTGTGTGTGTCTGTGTAATTATGTGTGTGTTTGTGTGTGTCTGTGTAATTCTGTGTATGTGTGTTTGATGGGAAAACGGAAAAATGGTTTAGGAGGGAAGATGGCACTGTAAATCAGGGAGGGAGGGTCCCCAAAGTTTTATTATAGGGTCCCCAAAGTTTTAGTATGATACTTTCTTATTTGTTGACTAACCAACTTTGGGGACCTTTATTGAATTTAGATTGGTTGGTTTAATAAGATGAGAGTTTGAACGTTTCAACCTCTAATTGTAGTCCGGGAAGAAGTAATTTTGTGTATCATCATTGGGTAGGTACATAAATTTATCGGCCATTGTCTTATCCCTTTAGATCCCTGACTCTAAATAATTTTGAGGTTCAAAAAATATTTTTCCTAGGATGAAAAAAAAAACAAAATAATAAGAAAAAATAAAACAGCTTAAGATTCTCTTTAAGTGCGTCCAAATTAAAGAATAAAGTATCATAGGTACTTTTTTTTACTTCAAGTAATCTCTTTTTTTCTCTCTAACCACGAAAATTTTTTTTTAGTAGCTCAGCATTTCGATAGAACTATTACAGGATATAGTGAAGCTTGCAGCTGGCTAAAATAACGATACCGCCAGTCCACCACTTATCCCCATCCCCTCCCTTCTTACTGGATGAATGAACTGACTTATTCCCCTATCAATATATCCACGTATATCTTATATCCATTTTTACAATCTACAGATGGTTAATGTAAAATTTATATTTATTATTCATACTTATTGTTCATGATTGGTCGGATTAATAAGTTGAGTGTCCAAACGTTTCAACCACTAATTATAATCTACAAAAAGGGTTATTTTGTGTATCATCATTGGGGATGGAAATCAATTTGTTGGTCATTGACTTATCCCTTTAGATTCCTGGGAGGATAAGCCAACACTTTCAAGATAATTGTCTTAGGAAATTTAATTTTACAGATGGACAAACAGACGAAATTATAGAGTAGTTTCGAAACCAAAAAGATGGAATGTTATGCTACACTATATCTATATAATAAAGTACAATATTATGAATTATCTACATTAAGTATGCTTTTTACTTTAAAAATTTTAAGACAAAAAAAAATTAAGCAGATTTATAATTCATTTGAGTTTTTAATTTTCATGTTGAATTCAAAACATGTGAATTACATTCAAAAAACCAATATATCTATTGTATATTTATAACTAGTTAGTAAAGGGTCCCATTAATTGTATATTTTATCTAGTTAGGAAAGGTCCCATTTCCAAAGTGATTGATATTCTAAATTTATGTGCTGTCTAACAACGGCGATTTTTCCATGAAAGTAACATGATGTTTGTCTGAATTTCTCTGTGTAGAATATGTTATCGCTAACTGCTGAACCTATATGGTTCTCCTCTTTACAGGGAAGCTTATTAAAGGTCTAAAAAAGGCGTTTAAATAATTTACAAACAATTTGTCATGAATATTGTAATAAGTATCATATGTTTTATACCAGTTTTGGTAGCCCAGACCTTCTGCCGATAATTTACAATATTGTAATTTTTACTGACATTTAAAACAGTGTTCTCCATAAAGTTTAACTGTCCAGAAAACCATATTGGTTCAGTGGTAAGCGAGATCCTTCGTTTTACAAAAACAAACATATAAACAGACTCATAGGCATCCTGAGCTGGATCTTTAAATCATTTCAATGGTGCGCCAAATCGGGGGACGCCGAATTTTAGCCAATCACAGCGCGGCATTCCGTAAAATGCTGTGCTCTCATTGGTGGAAAATTGGCTCATCCCGATTTGGCGCACCATTGAAATGATTTAAAGATCCAGCTCTGTGTTACTTTTATATAAGGATTTAAGTGTGTGACAATATTGATCTTCATGGGGTTTATCTCTTTATTTCTGATTAAAACCCAGGGAGGGAGGGGACATACAATTTTCTTATTCGTTGGTTTAACAACCCTGAGGACTTTTTGATTGGTTCATTTAGTTGAGTGTCCAAACGTTTCAAACACTAATTGTTATCTAAGGGGTAATTTTGTGTATCATCATTGTTATGGATGTACATCAATTTATCGGCCGTTGTCTAATCCCTTTAGGTCCCTGTTAAAACCTGTTGACCTTTAAGAAAAACATTATCAAATAAAATTTAGTTTTTAGCCATTAAATTATAAATTTACAGTTAATCATCTAAATGGGCGGTAGATAAAGACTTGATGGAAGCACGGACATTATACTAATCAGGGGGGGAGGAGACATTGGACTGTAAATTATACTAGTACCCAAAGTTTTTAAGACACGTTTTTTCTTTCGTTGGCTTAAAAGAATTTTTTAAATCTTGATTAAGACTAAGTAAGTGCCTGAACTTGTAATCTATAGCAGTGATAATTTTGTTGATCAAAATTGAAGATGTACATTTGTTTATCGTCATTGTCTTATCCCTTAAGATTTCTTGGTCTCAATAATAAGATTATAATAAAGCTTTAGGCTCATAATAAAACATTAAACAAGCAAATTAAAATCCATAAAGAGTGAATCAAAACAAAGAGCGCAGCACCTCTTTATTCAATGTATGTCCATCCCCAAACTCATGGCACATGGTCAAAATAAGTTAAATAAAATGATTATAATATAACACATTTTATTAAATAATTTCAAAATAAAATCAGAAAAGAATAATAAGTGATATACATACGTGGATACTATGACAGGTGGAAAATTGTCGTCAATTTCGGGAACTCATTTATTGGCCCAATGGTTCATCTAGTAGGAGGGGAGGGGATGAGGTAAAGGTGGTATCGTTTTTCTTTAGCCCGCTGCGAGTTTCACTTTATCAAAGAACATGAAAATCTGGAACATCCAATAAATCCACTAGAAAAATTTATCCCATAAAATCAAAACTTTCAGTTTCCTAAACATCATATCGTATTCAGTAATTAGAATTAATTGAATGTGGTTATTCCTTGGTAAGTTTTGTCATAAAATGATAAAATGCATTATAAATATCGTAATGAAAATTATTTAAGACAATAATTATTTATAGCATAGTAGCTTTGTTGAAATTTGATAAAGTAGAGAAATTTATTTTAGTAATTAGCTCATTCAATAGCTTTGTTCATAGCTAATTAAAAAGGCTGCTTGCAGCAATTTTAGAATAGTTATTTCTCGCATCGTATTATAGACAGCTTTCCGCGGATAAAAAATGTACAACATGATTGTACATTTTTTATATTCGTAGAAAACTGGATATAATACGATGCTAGACATAGTTTTTTTTTGTATGGATGAGAACCATCGGTTTCGAATGAATACGAGAGAAGCAGTTCTATATTTAACTTTTTACGGCTTTAGCTTCTCCAAGGTATTTTTTTCAGTGCAGTGGAGAATTGTTGACTTACTGAAGTGGGTTTGGCTGTAGATTTTCAAAAAAACAAGGATGACAAGTACAACATTCATAAAAGCGAAGCACTAAAACGGTAGGACAAACGGACATTAACGCTTGAATAGTGTCAGAATTGAATAATCAAAATATAAATGTATAAGAGTCGAAGAGAAGTTGTAAGTGAATTTGTTGAAAAACTGCTTGATACAGGATAATATTTATGGACATACTTACATTTTTAGGACTTGATTATAGAGTTGCTTCGCTTATAATATTGTACTTTGTTGTTTTGGGATAATTAGATCACATAAAAATTTGTTGTTAAAAAAATAGAAAAATCAACATGTTTAAAATGGACGTACGGATATTCTGGTAATGATTATAGAGTTGCTACGCTTTCTAAATCGTACCTAGCTACAACAGGAATCACCATGCAGAGTTTGAATTCGATAGGACAATTCTAACATGCCTAAGTTAACGAAAAAAGCTGTCCGTCTCGTACAGACCAACCCTAATTATAGAAAAGCTTCGCTTTTAAAAACAATTTTAATCAGCCGTCAGTACCTTAAAATAACCATATTCGTACCTGTATTTTTTTTATTGGAAATATACTAGAGTCATTTTTTGTTGTATTTTCTAAATTGTTATTTTGTGTAATAATTAATGCAGCGCTACTTATAGACATAATTGTATTTGTTTTAGAAAACTTGTCTTTGCATTTATTAAGTACCTAAAAGTACAAAGTATATGCAAAATATTTTATTGCAATTGATTGATTGATTAAATTATAACAAGAAATCTCTAAAAGGAAAAGGGATTTGTGTAATTTAAAGAAGGGGACAAAGGATAAGACAATCCACAATTTCAATTAAAGTTTTTGAGCCAATGAATAAGATAACGTGTCCCCCAACCCCGTGGACCCTGTCAATTGGGTCTTTGAATATTAACCAATAGCGTCGTAAATAATTATACAGCCAAGACGCTACAAAAAGCAGAAAGCAACTTGCTATCAGACAAAAAAGCAGAGACAGGGGCCAGGTAGTTGTCTGGGTTATACATCTATAAATAGTACATCTATCTATGCACAAAGTAGCACGTCAAAAAATGCACAAAAATATTTTATTTGTCTAGAAAATTTGCATTGCTTCATACAGTGTAACCAAAAATGATGCCTGGGTTATACAGCCAAGACGCTACAAAAAGCAGAAAGCAACTTGCTATCAGACAAAAAAGCAGAGACAGGGGCCAGGTAGTTGTCTGGGTTATACATCTATAAATAGTACATCTATCTATGCACAAAGTAGCACGTCAAAAAATGCATAAAAAGATTTTATTTGTCTAGAAAATTTGCATTGTTTCATACAATGTAACCAAAAAATAAATAAAAACTAATAGCAAGTACAATTTCTTGTTTTAGTCTTTGATTAAATCATATTTTAGATTGAATCACAATAAGCCATTAAATTCATTTTGCTCATTTAAAGGAATTTCTTTCTAATAATTGTACTATTTTTCTTCCAATTTTCGGTCTGCAAAGATCGTTTTGATTCGATACCGATTAATATCTGCTGGATTAGGACCAGTTTATAGCCATCCTAAAATTTCATGTACAGATTTGTATTACAGATAATTTTCCACGAATGATGAAATAAAAGTCGTAAAGTTAAATTACCATTCACTGCTTAAAACTTAATCATCAACTCATGTTAGAAGAAAGAGAGATTGGCGCCTGAATTTTTGTTTAAAAATTTCCTACACCATTATACTTTCAGCAAATACTTTAACTTGTCCGTCAGTCTGTCAGTAACGCTATGACAAGTAATGGATTTTTGTAAACAATTATTTACTCTGCCTTATTGTGATATTTATGACAACAAGCATCAACTCTATATCTCACTTGGACAGTATGTGTTTCGGTATGTTTTTCTTGTATTCCCTGGCAAGTTCGAACCCATTAATCCCTGTTTCCTTACACCAAATTTCCTAGAGAATGAGTGTGTTACGCGGCATTCCTAACTATCTCCGCGCGGCGCGTGGCTTGTAAACGGACAAAAGAAACGCGCACTTTTCCTTTGATTAGTCCCACGTGAGGAGCTAAGTGAATAAAAATAATGTATTGCTTTAATATACATGTGCTCTGATGTGTGGAATATCTCAAATAAGCCTTCCTGCTTAGTTTGACATCATATGTGGTAAGATTTTATCTTTAATTCTTGAAATTAAGTGTAAAATGGTATGATTTATGAAGAAATTTTAAAACATTAATTTTTCAATAAATAGACCATTTAACTGCTAAGTTTTGACATACGAATATTTTCCTTTATATTATTGATCATTTTATTCTAAAATTATCAATTTCTGATGCTATTTAATATGATTCGTGCCAATTTAAAGTTTTTTATAAATTTCATATTTTTCATTAAATTGAAATCACGCAACCTCGATGTTACAAAAATAATAACCATTAATTTTATGATATTAATTCTTATATTTTTGTTTTAGACTCACTGTTTTCATGGTAATAAATACACATTTGTAAACTTCACATGTTGGTCATTCGGAGGGCTTGAGATTAAGATTTCGAGAACGGCTAGGATTGCGTTCCGAAACAATGAAAACAAGACAGAACAGATGGAACTAAGAACATTCTGTGAAGTTTTGTAAATGTGTTGGTTGTGATACCTTACCACACATTATTATTATAGTCATAATCAGTACAGTTAACTTTAGTGACAATTATGGGTCCTAAAAAGAATAAAGGTGATCAATTGAGTAAGCGGCTGCGTCCAGCTGTTGATGCCCTAACCAGTGAGCTAAATAGAGTGATGAAGTTGGTCAGTGATACTTCAGAACTTAATGTTAGACATCTCACTAAGGAGTCAATCCTTGTCCACGACAAGTTCGAAACGTTCGACAGCATCATGGGCGGTTTTAGCAAGCTTGGTTTGAGAATCCAAGAGCTTGATGAGTTTAGTGACATTTATTCTGATATAGTTACTGTACAAAAAGACTATAGTGCCTTGAAAGATGCTCTTGATGCTATAGAAGAGCTTAGTGACATTCAAAGTGTTGTTGATGTTGTTGGTGATAATTTGCCTAACCATCAGGCTGAACTTTATGATCGATGTTTGAAGATTGTGAAAGTTATTAAAGGGCCATATTTTCCCTTACCTGATGCAATTATAAACACTTTGTCTGCTTTGATGAAACGGCTGGCTGAGGTTAAGCTTGAACCTGTGAAGCCACCCACGACGACGGCGGGTGCCTCGACAGCATCGCCATTTGTGTCACCGTTTGGCACATCACAGTTCGCCGCCGGTTCTATGTTCACGCCAGGATATATGAATCGTGTCGACGAACGTCTTCTTCCATCTTTCGACGGCCTGGAAGCTTCCTATGTAAGTTTTAAAGACACTTTTAAAAAGCTTACTGTAGGACAAGACCCGTCGTATTTACAGTTATTGTTGAGCAGTGAAAAGGTCTGTAAAAATAAAGAGCTTAGACTCCAGTTAATTCAGATTCAATCGCATGAATCTCAGTGGGCCTACCTTGATGCACGTTTTAAGTCCAAAACACGTCAGATGCTCTGCCTTTTCAACCAATGGGAGAAGAAATCTAAACCATCGGACTCCAACCAGATTGTGACAGTCTTAGCAGAGTTTGGTGGTGCAGTTAGCCAGCTGGAGCAGCTGACTAAAGATGATGAAGATGATGAGGTCACCACCAGCCAGTGGTTGACCGTGATACTTCTTGAGATGTTATCCAAGAAGTTGCCACGTGATTTTCAAGATAAGCTCAATTTATCATTGGGCTCAATGGATGTCCCAAACGTCCCAAAGCTGTTAAAGATTATTGAAGAACAGCGTGGCGCCATTTTAATGAGGTGTTCGACTGATATGGACACCCCCTCTAAGAAGAAAGGTAACCCTGCGACAGCCGCTACCGCCGTAGGTAAACCTGGTAAATCTAAGATGAAGCAGTCATGTTTTGTTAAAGGCTGTAGTGAGATGCACTTACTTTACAAGTGCCCAAAATTTCATGACCTGTCAGTGTCAGACAGGAAGAGTATTGTGGAGAGTGCTGGATGCTGTTGGATTTGTTTGCAAAAAGGGCATAAATCTGTGGATTGCCCGAAGGCAGATGTAATAGGCGGCTGCAAAGTGGACAATTGTGGTCAGGCCCATAACAACCTTTTGCATGAGAGTGTTGATATGGCTGCCGCCGTCTATGAAGTACATACTTCCCCTGAGGCGAACCTAATGTTAATGTTACAGCAATTAGACGTCGTTGATATTAATCGCCAGAAGGTCCCAGTGAACGCCATGTGGGACACTGGTTTAACTACTTCAATGGTAACCCAGTCACTTGTTAATAAACTTCAGTTACCTTTTACTGGACGTTCAGCAAGAATTTCTCTAGCTGACGGTGAAGTTAAATGTTTCCCGACGGTCAAGCTATGTTTAGTTGATCGACACAAGAATTATCACATGTTAGAACCTGTGGTAGTGCCTCTCATTGGTCGTGAAGAGGCGATCTGCTCCATAAATCCTGTGGAGGCAGCTGTTTTGTTTGATATGAAACCTGAAGATTTTACTTTGGTTAATGGGCAGGTTGATTTGCTCGTAGGGCACCTGCACACATCGATGTTTCCCTACTCTGAACGTTCAGTAGGAGAAACCATGCTTTACTCCAGCCTGTTTGGATCTGGATATTTTGCTGTTAGTGCTAATGGTTTAGCAAAGAGTAGGTATGTTGTCTGCTCAGATTTCGAGTTGGAAAGTGAAGCTATAGGGTTTTTAAAACCAGAAAGCTCAGATGTTCAGCCGCAGCCGACTGTTGGTGCTGCTTGTGATGCTATTATTGAACCTGTTGGTTCTGCTTGTAACGCTGCTGATGCACCTTTTGGTTCTGCTAGTGCTGCAGCCGTTGACAACCTGGCTACGGCGGGTGTTGCCGTGGTTATTACTGATAATGATGTTAGTTGTGCTGCAGTTATTCCTGATGATATTGGTAACGATACTGTAGTCGTTGATAACTTTGTTACGGCGGATGTTGAGCCGCTGAATGATTCGGTTCCAGCCGGACAAGAGCCGAAGGGAGTTTCGGTTCCGGCTGGACAAGAGCCGATCAGAGTTTTGGTTCCAGCTGGACAAGAGCCGACGGGAGTTTCGGTTCCAGCTGGGCAAGAGCCGATAAGAAATTCGGTCTCGGCCGGACAAGAGCCGACGGGAGTTTCGGTTCCGGCCGGACAAAAGCCAGTAGATGATTCTAAGTTTTATGACAGCCACACTTTTATTACGTGCCCTGGTGGTGTTATGAATCAAGAATCGACTTGGTTGCTGCCAAGCTGGCCGCCCGACGCAGGGTAAGAGGCCTGCCATTGGCGGTTGGAAATATGGCGGGTGTTGCCGCCAGAAAGTCATTGAAAATATTCAAACCACACATATCTAATCTACAACATAAACTATTTATGTGAAAATGATCTTTAAAGAAAAAATATTACAAGTTATATATTAGGCTTGTGAAGGGAACCAAATTGGGTTCTGTAAAGAATAAGTATTCATTATTCAACTAATTTTATTGTTCATACCTAAGCACAAAAATTCTACAAAACTGTTTAGACTTTTAAAGCAGATTTAAAAAGATTTTGTTTCTTTAAGTATGATTTGAAAAGCAAAAGTTTGTGTGTATCAAATACCAAATGATTTGCAGATTTTAAATTGAGAAAAATAGATTTACAAATTATTTTTCTAGTTTTTTTTTGGTTCACGTTTACTTAAAAAATGTTATTTCTCAGATTCTCATATGAAATAATGCATTAAAGTAAAAAACACAACATGTAATATTATTATGATAATGTTTAAAATATTCCTCATTATTATTTTAAAAGATTATCGCAAAAAATCAAGATATTTGTTTAAATTTGTAAGCAAATCAAAGATTTTCTTTCATTCCGGAGGCAGAGATTCTTAACAATTCATGTACAAAAGTTTTCTTTCACTCCGGGAGCTGGGATTCCTATTAATCCACGCGTTAAGATTTTTTTTCTTCATTCCGAGAGCAGAGATTCGTAGTAATATACGTACCTAGCGATTTCGGACAATTTTAAACCTTGAGAAAATACTTTAGCAATTATTTTCCTAGGTATATATATTTTTCGTTCATGTTTAAGCATTTATAATAATGAACACGATGTATGGTATTATTAAAATATTGATTATTATTTTATCTGAATGTCACAGAATTAATTTAAGATAAACTATGCATATTTTAAATTAACTCTACCTTCATTTTTATCGCATATATTAAAATACTGCTTCAATAGTATTTTTAAAAGAAATGGGTAACATTTCTTAAGATTTATAAGTAACGCAAATTTTGATACAATTTCGTTTAAATTTTCAAATCGATGCAAGATTTTTTTTTCATTTGAAATGCAAACTTAAGTTTTTTATACGTTTTCGCAAGTTCTTTCAATGATTTAAGTCTTTCCGGGACCAAGGATTTTTTCGCGGAAAATTTCCTAGGTACCTGCGCAGATATAAACATTTTTATCCTTGTTGGATTGAAATTTGATATGATAAGAAATTAACAAAATGAGATTTTTACATCATTTAAATATTTCTTTAAGATTTATTATAATCACATAAATAATTTAATATTACATGTATATTAAAATTATTACTATTTACCTTTTAACCGATGTACCTAAAGAAAAAATGCAGATTTTTTTTCGCCTTGAATTAAGTAGATTCTTTGAGTTTCGAAGAATTAAGCTTAATAAGACCGCTCTACGGTGTATCTTAGCTCTGTTTCCTCGGCCAGACATACCGCAGAACGGCAAAACTAAAGCATAAGATAATTTATTTAATTTCGATTGCTTTGATTGATGATTTAAAAGTTTCTTTGAATTTCATGATTCTTTTTATTTTGATTTGAATTAAACATCACTAATTATGTTTGTTCAGTTGATGTAGCCCTGCGCCAGAAATCCTGTTAGAAATTATGCAGTATCAAAAGTTGTGATGGAAAGTCATAACGTCCGACAGGATAGCTGGAACATGGCATTATTTAATATTGATGGATTTGTTAGTTTGTATCTTGAGGGGTTCATTCTAACTGAGGCCCCAAATTGCCTTAATTATGACTGTTTGAATATGTATAAGTTGCTTTCTTCTTAAAACAGAGAGAAATTGCAAATTCAGCATTTAGAGAAGTTCTTTTCTTATATTGAGCTTTTGTTTTATTTTGGTAAATTTAATTTGCATATTTAATTGCAATTTTATTTTACACAATTTTGATTCACGAAGATTTAAAATTACGAAATTTTAATTTTCCGATGTTTGATGATTTTTTTTTACAGTCATATTTATTTAGATTTAAGTATCTATTTTATTAAAACATGTTTAGATTTAAGGATCTTACTTATCTTATCTGGAAATGTTTAGATGTAAGCACGAGTATTTTTCCGCTGGAGAAAAATTCTAATTATTGAGAAGTTTTTTATGAAATTTTACTTTTCTTTTCTAGCAAAAAGATTTAGTAGAAAAAATGTCATTATTTAATCTTTCTTTCTTTTGATGAAAAAAGTTTGAGTTGATTATTTAATTATTGATGCGATTTTTAATATAAAAATCATTTGCCTATTATTATGTAGATACCTAATCAAAGTTTAGGTACTATTGATTATTAATTCATGTATTCGCAATTACATGGTCTGTAATTCTAATTTTAATTGAGATTATGAGGCCATGATATAATGAGATGTGTGAGTGGTAAATGTGTAATTCAAGAATGTTGAATGCTTTTCCCATTCCTTATTCCTATCCTTATGTGGTAGTGGACTCGGTTTGAGTTATTGTGGTATTCGCGAGTTACCATAATTAATTTTAGGCCTTATGGCCATAACATTTTAAACTCTTGTGGTTTATGTGTTGTGAGATTGTGATTTCGTGGACACTGTCTGCACGCATATTGCAAAGATGAGGTATTGTGTTCGATTCCCAGTGAATAGACGGGTGTGTTTCGGTATGTTTTTCTTGTATTCCCTGGCAAGTTCGAACCCATTAATCCCTGTTTCCTTACACCAAATTTCCTAGAGAATGAGTGTGTTACGCGGCATTCCTAACTATCTCCGCGCGGCGCGTGGCTTGTAAACGGACAAAAGAAACGCGCACTTTTCCTTTGATTAGTCCCACGTGAGGAGCTAAGTGAATAAAAATAATGTATTGCTTTAATATACATGTGCTCTGATGTGTGGAATATCTCAAATAAGCCTTCCTGCTTAGTTTGACATCATATGTGGTAAGAATTTATCTTTAATTCTTGAAATTAAGTGTAAAATGGTATGATTTATGAAGAAATTTTAAAACATTAATTTTTCAATAAATAGACCATTTAACTGCTAAGTTTTGACATACGAATATTTTCCTTTATATTATTGATCATTTTATTCTAAAATTATCAATTTCTGATGCTATTTAATATGATTCGTGCCAATTTAAAGTTTTTTATAAATTTCATATTTTTCATTAAATTGAAATCACGCAACCTCGATGTTACAAAAATAATAACCATTAATTTTATGATATTAATTCTTATATTTTTGTTTTAGACTCACTGTTTTCATGGTAATAAATACACATTTGTAAACTTCACATGTTGGTCATTCGGAGGGCTTGAGATTAAGATTTCGAGAACGGCTAGGATTGCGTTCCGAAACAGTATGTATTACCGTTTGTGATATGTTTGAGCGTCGCTTTTTATAAATGCTGTGGTCCTTGTCCTTTGAAAATTTTACTCTTAAAAATTGGTAAATGTAGGAAAACACTGAACATTTTTTGATTGTTTTTTTTCACAATCCAATTAGACAGACATTAAAATAAACTTTAGACATTACTACAATTAATTTATTATAAACTAGCGACTTCGCCCCTAGCCTCTAGGGGCTTTGCTCCAACAGGTTTAATCAACCTATTTTTTTGTTATTTAGATTTAAAAAGAAAAGTAAAATATTTATTGGGGAGGAGAGGGGATTTTTTTTTGTGGGGAGGGGGGGGGAAGTTAGTCGAGCCACTTTTTAAATTTTAGTTTTTAAAAGAAACCTCCAAGAAATTAGCTTAAAACCATCACAGGACCAGTATGTATATTCCCCGAAGAGTAGAGCCCAATCGGTTCAGTGGTTACTGAGATCTTAAGCTTCAGACAGACAGACAGACAGAAGACATCGTACTACTTTGTATTATAAATGAATACAAAGATGAGATTTATTGTTAGATAGCCAAAGCATAATACAAGTAGACAGCCAAATACATTTAAGAACAAATCATTATCATATGTTTAAAGTTTAATTTTAACACAGCCAAGTCGCTACAAAAGAGCAGAAAGCAATTTGCTAACGGACAAAAAAGTCCTCAACAGGTAGTTGGATGGTTATACAATATACATTTATACTATATATCTATTGGATGTAGAATATATGTAGATTTTATGACTTGGAAAAATTATCATCATTTATTGGTCAGTTTGTTAATCCATAAGGTGTGAAGGGAATGGTGTAAAGGGGGTAGATGGGAGAGATCGTTATTTTAGCCAGCTATAAGTTTTACTATATCAATAAACTTGATAATCTGGTTTAAGATAAAAGTAATTATAAATCAATTGGCATATTCTATTGTTAGTAGCGCAGCCTACCGTCTATCTGTCCGTCTGATTTAAAAATACATATAAATTTTCATCGTGATATTGTCTACAATCATCCCAATATTCTATTATATAAGGTAGTAAGGTTTTTTTTTGGTTTGAAGTTTGAACCTGGATGGTTCTTGACAATTTTATCTTAAGATAAGAAAAGGTGTAAAATCCAAAACCTTAAACACAAAAAGACAGATAAAAAACTACAATGCAAGATAATCAGAGAGGGAGGTGACATTGGGCTGAATATTATGCTAGGCCCCAAAGTTTTCATATTAGTTAACAATTCATTAAATATTATTTAACAACTTTGGAGACTTTTATTGATTTTTGATTTTTTGGTTCATTAAATTGAGTTTTTTCTGTATATTCGTTTCAACCAATCTACTTGTCATCTACAGAGGAGGTAATTTAGTGTATCATCATTGGGGATGTACATCAATTTATCGGCCATTGTCTTATCCCTTTATATTCCTGAAAGATAATACTCTTTGTACTGACAAAGTTAAAAATGTATATTGAAAGAACAAAGTTGTTATGCAATATGCATTTTATTTCAGGGATGTAAAGGGATAAGACAGTGTTTGTACATCCCCAATGACTATACACAAAATTAGTGGTTGCAACATTTTGACACTCAAATAAACCAACCATAAAAATTCAACAAAAGTCGCCAAGGTTGTTAGGCCAACGAATAAGAAAACGTTATGAAACTTTTTGGGACTAGTTATTAAACAGATCAAAGTCCCCTACCTCTCTGATTTTACACAAAGGTCATAGTGACATTTTTTACAATCGAAGCTACTCTATTATTATTCTAAAAGTATGTCTGTAAGAATCTTAATTGTAATATCATTACTTGGATGTTGCATCAGTTTTTCATGTACTCTGATAAAGTGATGCTCGCAGCTGGCTAAAAAATGATACTATCTATTCACTCCCTTTACTCTATCCCCTCCACACTGGATTAACGAACTGAACAATAAATAAGGTCCATATTAGCAAGTTAAATTGACGTCAAATTTTCTTCTTCCAATAAATCTACGAATATCCAAAATCCATTTCTGAATGTATGTGTGTCTCAATTTTTATTTCAGATTTCTTAGACTTCTATTTAAGAGACGTCATAAATTTTTGTGAAGATTCCCTATATAATTTACGTGGTCCGTTGTTTTGTCGGTCCTGCTACAAAATACACACAGATATACAATATTCATATCTATGTTTTCTCTTGTCTACATATTTTTTTTACCACTAAACATCTGCTCTGTAACTCACTTTGTCCAACCTTTGAGCTTTGATTCTTATGGATGCTGTCATCCTTGTTATCTAAGTGTTTAATAAAACCTAAATTGTCAAATTTAATTGGAATAGCATTAGGCTACATTTCTAGTTTTCTATGTTGGTCTAATTATCCGATTGTAAGTACGTTCCACATTTATTAATTATTTAGCTTGGAAATGTATCAAGGATTAGCAGCTACACTCCTTGAGGACTCTAGGGTCACTTGAAGGAATGGGGCGAGGGCATAAGGAAAAAGGATAAGAGGATGAATACTCATCCCTTTTTCATGGTAAAATACTACTTCCCCATCCCTAAATTAAGAAGCAGACGAAAATCAAAAACCGCCCAGGGCTTTTTGTAAGTCAATTATAAATAATAATGTGAATAAAAAGAAAAGCGATATTTAGCAAACAGCCGTGGGCGGTCAGAATCAGCTGAATGTTCATTATAAACAAAAAATTTCCCCCTTTTTAGAAATAGAAGGATTCATCTTTCATGAACAAATTTTTTTAAATAAAATTAAAATTCTATGTAATTTTTAATTAAAACATTTAAACGAAAATATCTAATCTAATATTCTTGCTCTAAATATGGAAATAGTAAAAAGTAAAAAATATTTTTTTTGTTAATTTTTAATCCTCCCATTTGAAAAGTAGTGGAATAGCAATAAATTTTAGCGCGGCAACAGCGCTGAGTAGGCCTCTAGGCCCACTGCCTATTTTCGTCTTCTAGTTGCTTCGAATTCTCTCTTTTATTTTTTTCTCTATGGGCGAGGGTGGTGTAAGTCGACCATCCATCCTCCATTTTAGTTATGAAAAAAAAAGTAAAACAAATTGGGGTTTATCTTGGGAGGGTACCCTTTCCCAAATATAGTTATAATTATTTCCTAGACCTATAGGAAGCTTTACTGTAAAGAAGATTAATAAACACTCAGACTTATTTATAAAAATTAAATAGCCTAAAACCATATCAGGTCCTATATGAAGACTTACTGTAAAGGAAAGCCATATCAGTTCAGCAGTTAGCGAGATCCTTCGCTCCAGACAAAAAAAAGCTTACTACTTTATAAAATGGATAACTTAAACACTACATAACTCTATTATAATCTTTTTTAAAGTTACTTTTTAGAGGGCATCGCTAAAAAACGTAGTTATTTTAATTTTCTAAATTTCATGATCAATTAGAAAAGCATTATTTTCTTAACCGTCAATTATACCAAACGTACCGACGAACGCGATGGCCGAATGTAATACTTAGAAATTGCTTAATTGGTTTTAAACCATTGATAAATGGATAGGGGATCAAGCTTAACTAAATGTGTATAAATGTAATATCTTAACTTGGTTTGTTTTATGCCTTCAGGAGCATAGAGGTCAAAATGGTCTCCTCCTCAATAAGTAAGGTTTATTCCTTATAACAAAGTAACAGGATGTGTGTTTGTCTGTTTGTTTGTACCGAAGGATCTCACTAACCGCTGAACCGATCGGGTTCTCCTTAATAGGGTAGCTTCTCATAGGTTCCCTGAAGACTTATAACTATTTTGGGGGATGGTACCACCACTCTCCCAAGAGAAATCGCCTCTAGAAGAAAATTACCCTATAAAAATTTTCAAAATTGAAAAAAATATTTGTAAGAGGATATTACCAAAAGTATAGGTTGATTTATTTTTTAGTGAAATTATAAAGTATATACATGTACCTCTAGCATAGACGTCCAAGGGGGGGGGGGGTAAAGGGGTTCTCACCCCCATCAAACTTTGAATTCCCTATTTCACCCCCTCTTTCACCAATTTGTATTGTTTCCCAATCAAATAAGCATGAAATGGATTCATTTAGTAGTTAAATTGTAAATCATCTACTTATAACTCTAGCCCAGTTTAAACAGCTAAAAGTGATTTCGATGGAAATATGCTAAATATTTTACCAATTTTGAACATTCTCAATTAAATAAGCATGAACTGGATTTGTGGAATTCCCTAGTTTTTACGCTTTACATATCCCTCCACCCTTGTTGAACAGGCAACGTCTGTAAACAGTTTAAAGTGACGGTTAGGAAACATTCTAGGCAAATATGTGAAATGGTCGCATTTTGGTGCTCCCACAATAAAGCTAAATTTTTTTTTGTAAAAAGTAGCTAAAAAATAACTAGAGTTTGTCATTCACTTTCTCCTTTGGAAATTTTTTTATCTAGATTAAAATCAATTTTGACTTTAACTTTGCCACTGGTTAGTAATAACAAACCGTCTATTTTGTTGTTAACATTTACATCATGCATATTGCTATACTCTATCATACCGAATACTGATACATTTTAATCCAATAATGACTTTATAATAACAACCATCAATATTTCATTGTACGATCGTTGTTTGTAAGACTTGATCATGAATATTGAATTTTTTCAGGTTTTCAATGTACTTATTCAATGGTTTTTCAGGTTTTCCAATGTTTTTAAAAAGTTTTATTTCAATGTTTTTAAAAATATTGTGAAAAAAATCTATTAACTGTAAAACATTGAGAAAAAAATCCTGCAATGAAAACATCCAACAATGTTAATGCTAATCTTTTTTAGTGCTCCGTGTAAAAATTAAAAATGATTGTTTTTTGGAAACACTGTTCTCTAATTTAGCGCATACTATAATTACGTCGACGCGATGGTAAAATAAGATGAGATGTTTTGAAATGATAGGAGGCATTGGCAAAAATCAATATAGGTCCTTTGTTTGTGCTCATATCTTTATAATTGGAAGCGTTGCCACTCTATAATATGTTTGATTGTAGCGATGCTACTTTGTTTTTGCGATAGTCTGTTTGTCTGTTGGTTTATATAATACATCAATGATCACATTTTATCTAATTAAATAATTATTTATCGCATCGTATTATAGACAGCGTATTCCGCTGATATAAAAAGTAGAATTATAAGATTACTTCCAGCCTTGTTAGTCAAAGGCTGTATTAATAATATGATTTTTATTTTATTCTTCGTAGAAAATTGTATATAATACGATGCATGAATTTTCAGTATGATTTAAAAGGGTTCTAATTCAACGGAAATTAATCGGTTTCGAAGCCATACTCCAAAATACATTACCAACATCTTTTTTCTCACAAATACTTAAAGGATACCAAAAGTAGATTCAAGAGAATTAAAAGTCAGATAAATCTTTCCTTATTTTCCTAGAGGCTTACACGCAGCCACTAAACGCTTAATTTAAACATTTAAGTGGGGGGAATTTAGTGGGATTTGATTTTATCCAATATTTTCCCCCAAAAAATCTATGAAATTCTCATGTTAGTGAGAAAACTAACCAATATATGATGCATGCGGGCTCTTTATTGAGGGGAGGGGGGAAACGATACATTTATAAATAACTAAACATATTTAGTGGCTATTAAATTTAAAAAAAAGCCTTTGCAGTTTTCAGGAAAGTGACTGAAGTCTCTGAAAAAAAATCATTAAACCAATGTTACTTCTTTAAATTTTAATTGCCCTACCTTTTTTTACTTTATTCTTTTTATCTATTTATTTACTAGTCATTCATTTAGGTTCAGAACTTTTTCTATCTTACTTTTTTACTTCTTTTCAAATTGTTGTGTTTTTCTCTTTATTTGTTTCAGGAAAACAAAACTACTCTATGATTTATCTAATGTTTTTTAAATGTAGGATGAATTCCATGGATGCAACAATTTCATCATAAATTTTCTTTAACCAAAAACATATAACAAAAATTCATAATGTAATCTACCAATAATAAATGTGAAGCTGTTTTAGATATTTTGAGAAAAAATGGTGTTTCCATGTGTTCCTGGTAGAGCAATAAAACCTCCCTTTTATTCTAAAATGTATAAATTTCCCATGTCTAACACCTCCGGGGACGCTAGCCTAGCAGGGCCTAAATTTGTGGTGCCCTAAGATCAAATATAACATATCCTAACCTAGCTTGAAATAATAAACAAACAAGCGAAAAAGTCTCCACTTTACTTCAAATTTTGCTTTTAAAACAAGGAACATTTAAACGCTAAATAACATATACATGGTTAAATAAATACTTTTAATTTTATTTACAATAATAGTTATTCCTCGCATCGTATTATAAACAGCTTTCCGCGGATATAGAATGTACAATTATAAGATTAAAATCAGTTTTTTTAGCCCCAGAATGCCGAGTTTCCTATCCACCGGATTCGAATGAATACGAGAAATGAATATTACCATTCTTGATTGTGTTTCATTATTTTTTTTCTCTGTCTAAGTTTCCATGGTCTGTTAAACTCATAGAAAAATAAAATCAAAGACGTTAAACATTTATAAAAATGATCAATTTCCTAACAAAATTAGAGTAAAATTATTGCCTGTTTTGTCCTTTAAGATCTCTAAAACGTTACAACTCTCATAATCAAGTTTCTGTTTAATAATCGTCCTTACAAATAACTAAATTTTTCTAAGCCTCTATCTATATATGAAGCTACAATTATTGAGCTTATCCTATAAAACATATGGTTTTAGGCTATTATTTTGCTCCTCTCCTACTACTTCGAATACAGAGACTCTACTAGATGCAAAACGCAACTGTGACTAGGCATACATTTTTAAAAGCGAAGCTTTTCTATAATTAGGGTTGGTCCGTTCGTCCGTACGTCCGTCCGTCACAGAGAGTTAGCTCTTTTCGTTAATTTAAACAGGTTAGAATTGTCCTATCGATTCCAAACTTTGCATGATGATTCCTATAGTAGTTAGGTACAATTAAGAAAGCGTAGCAACTCTATAAACAATACCAGAATGTCCGTACGTCCATTTTAAACATGTCGATTTTTAACTTTTTTGACAACAAATTTTTGTTTTTTGTTAAAATTATCCGATTCTTCTGATTTTTTGAAAACTGATTCCTATTACAACAAGGTACAATGTTATAAGCGAAGCATCTCTATAAACAAGTCCCAAAAATGTAATTATGTCCTTAAACAGTATCATCTATTTATGCAGTTTTGCAACAAATTTTCTTAAAATATTGTTTGTACTGATGCATTAATATTCTGCTAATTCAGTTCTGACAATCTACAAGTGTTAATGTTCGTTTGTCCTTCCATTTCAGAGCTTCGCTTTTATTGATGTTGTCATCCTTGTTTGCATTATGGATATACGTGGCATAAATTTGGACATCGTTTATTGGTCAGTTCATTCATCCAGGGGCAGGGATAAAGGGGGTGTCTCGTTTTTTAGACAGCTGCGAGCATTACTTAATCAGAGTACATGGAAATCTGGTGCAACATCCAAGTAATATTATATTGATTGGTACATCAAAATATCAGCAAATTATTTTTTAACTACACTTGAAAATGAATCGGATATATACTTCCAAAAGACTTTTTTATTGCTGCATTGCTTCTTATAATTATGTTATTATTTTTTTTTCTTTCAAATATTACATGCAATAATTTATAAATAGGAAATTTCATTTGGAAAACCACTATTTTATTTGATCTTTTTAAAATTAAAATATTAAAAATCAATTTCATGAAAAATGTTTACTTTTTGGTACCCAAATTATTTTGCTTTTGAGAAAAGGACTATTTTTTTTTTGGGGGGGGGGGGTGCGATTGGTGGGGATTTGTGGTTATTTTAAATGTAGATATAATATTCTAATACATATAATTGACTAATAAAAAAAAACACCTAAATTTGAAGAAAAAATCAAGACAAGCAGACATCTTGTTGTTTTAACTACAGGCCTTTATTAGCATTCTTATGATTTTAGTATGTTGTACTTGCGTTAATTTTGGTCGTACTTGTCCTTGTTATTCATAGAAGTAATGGGAATCTTTTTATTTTTTCCGTGGCATAATTATAAACCAACGGAATTCTAGCGGAGTTATTCCAGTGGATCAAATTGACCGGAAATCCGGCCAATGCAGTGCCTAGCTGGCGGTTTCATAATGTCAGTTGCGTTTGTTTTGTGTGTACATTGCTATTTTTAGCTGATCTACGGCTAAGCATTGAAGAATCATCCTATCCATAAGAGAACAATATATAGATTGGATTCCTGGGACAATAGGGTAACGAATTATTGTAGGGAATACGAAAATGAAGCATTAAAATAGTTAATGCAAACGTAGAAAACTTTTACTTAAGTTTGTTCTAAACTCGCAGTAAATAAACTGTTTTATCAACGATTTAATCTACAGTATGGATGATTTCAGTAATCATCAAAGGGTATGTATTTACATTCATCGGCCATTGTCTTATCTCTGTGACATACCCTAGATACAAAAAAGAGGGAGGAGCTGGTGGGAAGGGTGTGGGAAGTTTAATTGGTGGGTGTGGATGGAAGTTGGGAATATGGTTGCAAAATTAATTTCTGGCTTTTGTACAGGTTTCAAAAGTCGAAGTCTACTAAAAATTAGCCGATAAAGAGAGGGGACAACGGGTTGTTTATTACACTAGTCCCAAAAATTTTATGATATCGTTTTCTTATTCGTTGCCTTAACAACTTTGGTGAATTTTGATGGTTGATTTAAGTTGAGTGTTCAAACGTTTCAACCACTAGATTTAATTAATTTTGTGTATTATCATTGTGAATGTACTTTAATTTATCGGTCATTGTTTTATCCCTTTAGATCCCTGAATAATTAGGCCTTTTATTTTTTGGATATTTTTTGGCGATTTAATCTAAATATTTCCTCTTTTATAAGTGATCGTCCCCCTCTTTGATAAAATATCTTATAATGCAAAAATATGACGTACAAATATTTGAAAAAATCTAGACGACACATTTAGAAATATATGGGAAACGAAGGGCCTATAGATTATAATCTGCATAGGTGAAATACTAGGGGAAATTGAGAAATATAGTGTTCATACAATATAGTCAATATTTGATACAAAATTATAGCAATATATTTACAGGAAAAGTAAGTCCATCATGTCAGATGAAGCTCTGTATAGTGCCTATTAAAAAAGGGTTAAATTTAAAGACTTTTTGTCGAAGTACCCTGAATGACGTAATATTAGAATAATAAACCATTGCAATATATCGTCATTGAGGATACTTCGGCTAAAAGTTTTTAAATTTATCCCTTTTTTTATAGGCACTGAAAAGAGCTTTATGTCAGCTTTGCTGGCTTTGGCGGTCGAATAGAATAAAACTGCTGCAGGCAGCTAATTGTTGAATAGAGCAATTTGGCAAACGGTTAATTTTCAAAAAAAATGTACCTACAGCTTAAAAGGCAATATTGATATAACAAAAAATCAAATTATTTGAAATAATTTAATAGTGGAAAAATTTACTTTTAGGGCTTTTTCTTCGGACTATGAAAACACTGCTTAAAAATTATTGATTTTTGGATCAATAACCAAGCCATTTTAAATAGGCTGGGATGGGCATACAGTCGAGTGGGGGGGGGGGGGGTCCAACCACCCCCTTATGAGGTGGATGGGGGATACATGTTGATTTAACAAGGAGATTTATATCCACAAATGGCCTAACAATAACAAGCTAACAACGTTTTAGAGAGAAAATAACTGTAAAAATCGATAAATATCATTTTGGTAATTTGTAAATAAATCACTTGATATGACGTTATGATAGATAGTTTATCAATTTTAAAATACTAGCGGCTACGACCCTAGACGCCTCTAGGGGTACTTAAGGTAGGAGGAGGGAAAGTCTACCTCATCCCATTTTAAATTTGAGTTTCAAAAGAGTAAAAAATATATTTTTTTTTGGGGGGGGGGGTGAAGACACCCTTACCGAAAATAGTTTAAAACCTTCCCAGGACCTATAAGAAGCTTCACTGTAAAGGAGAACAATATTGGTTCAGCGGATAGCGAGATCATTTGGTACAGATAAAAAACGCTTACTATTTTATATAATAGGATTACATTATGAAGCAATTATGATACAGTCCATTTATTAAATTGATATACGGACGAAAAGACCCTAATAAAAGAGTAGGTGCGCTACTAGAAATATAAACAATCAACAGGCATATCTACACATTTATATGCGGGTTGGGGGAATAACTTTTTTTTTAGAAATGCGCCATTGACAGTAATATAACATCAGGAAAAAATATTTTGTTTTCTATAATCTAATATAATACGTAATGATAAAACTTTTCCTAGATATATAAGAAGCTTCAGAAGAAGTACCATATTGTTTCAGCGGTTATCCTTATAATAAAGTAAAAGAATGTTTGTTTAAAAATCCAATAGTCTACTAATTTATTTAATTCATTTTTTAAAAGCAAAGCAAAATAATTTAGCCCTTCAGTTTGTCTGACTGTCGGTTACGTTTAAAGAGAATCGAAATTATGGAATTTTAATTTTTTTTGTGAAGATTAAAATGACTGCTTGGCATCTATACTATACAGCTTATTATGTCTGTCTGTCTGTCTGTTTTGATCAGTTTCAACATTACATTCAAGAATACATTTCCGTGTTAATTTATATAATCACGCTATGAGTATATATGATTAAACAACCAAAAATATTTCATTGTTCAAATCTCGTTTTACGATCGATAAAATTTATGAATGAAAGGACAGTTCATGAGCAGCGTCGCTTAATAACATCCAGGGATCTAAAGGGATAAGAAAATTCCGATAAATTCATGTACAATGTACATTCCCAATAATTATACACAATATTAACCCTTCTCTAGATTAAAATTAGTGGTTGAAATGTTAGGACACTCACCTTATTGAACCAACCAAATAAGATTTAATAAAAGTTCCCAAAGTTGTTATGTCAACGGATACCAAAAATTTATTGTAAAACTTTGAGGACTAGCATAATAAACGTTTCCTCCCTAGCTCCCTAAATAACATCTCTGTTAACAATCTGAGTAAAATTAAATACATTTTGCAGGTATCCGAATTTAGAGAAAAACATTTTTAGAAAAAAAGTATTAAGAAGAATTTTTAAAAAATCACAAAACCTCATTTATGAAACACTAATAATGAAAAAGGTTTTGTGATTTTTTAGTCAAAATTTTCTTTATTCTTAATTTAAATTTTAGAGCCAGACCTTTAGCAAGGAACCCTTTAATTGTACGGACTTTGTCTGAATGTCTACACTGTGTATGTTAGTAGTGCTTTCTTTGAGCCACGACATATCCCCTTCTCTGATTCTTAATAATTTATTTCATTTAAACACAAATAACATGAAACAAACTATAATATTTTTGGATTTTTATGTTAAAATACAGAAAATTATTCAACATTACACAGAGAGTTATGTTTTTAAAGTTCAGTTGATGTTTGATGTTTTTAAAATGATTTTTATTTCATGTAAAAAAATCATTCACAAAATAAGTTAATAAACAAACATTTAAGTCCAGGGTTCGGAAGCCGCGCCTCAGCCGCGCATAAGCCTCAGTTTTAAACCTGCTTGTGAGCAGAAAAAGAAATTTCAGAAAGAAGAATTGTCTGCTAAAGAGCAGTTTTATACATCCAGCTGAATTTTATAGTGATAGAATGAAGATTTCGCTGAGGCTTACACGCGGCTTACGCGCGGCTTCCGAACCCTGCATTTAACTAATGAGTACAAGTTATCATTATAGTTATAACACAATGGGACAAAATCATGATAAGTTAGAAGGGTTTAAAATGAATAATGTTTATGAGATTATCAGCAACACAATGTTAAAACATAATAATATGCAGGCAAACTATAATTGTGAGATTAATCTTGTGTAACATAATATGATAATTAACTGATGATAAAAGTTTTCCTTATTTAGTTTTGTTTAGAAAGATAAATTTAACTATTGTCACTTTTTACACATATTCAATACATCTAATATTGCAGCATTGGTTAAGCTTCAATTTCAATCCATCTACTCCCCGACGACAAACGGTTAAACTTCATTCTAAGTAGGGTTGGGACGGATATCCGGTTTGGCCGGTTATCCGACCGGCTACCGGATATTAAAACTATCCGGTTATCCGGCCGGATATCCGGTTATCCGGCCGGATATCCGGTAATTTGCCGGATATCGAACGTTGGCCAGATATCCGGCCCAACCCTAATTCTAAGTATATATGATTATATATTTTCATACTTTTAGTAACGAATCTACTCTACATAATTTATCTATGTATCATGCTTCAAAACTCCAAAGACATGAATACTTTTTAAAGGTTTTGTGATTTCTGTTTTTGTTTATTCTATTTTATATGACAACTAAACATCTGCTCTCTCTCTCTCTCTATATATATATCTATAATACAAAGTAGAATGATGTCTGTCTGTCCGTCCGTCTGTCCCTTAAGATCTCGGTAACCACTGAACCGATCGGATTATACTCTTCAGGGTATATACCTATTGGTCCTGTGGTGGTTTTAAGCTATTTCTCGGGGGGGGGGGGGGGGTGGGACACATCCAACCCCCCCAAAAATGAAAATTCCCCCCCCCAAAAAAAAAATCTGGGGGGACTGTGGTGCGCAGCACCAGAATTTTTTCTTTTTTTAAAAATTACCTCATGGGGCAATGCTAGATGCTAGGGGCGAATCCGCTAGTATAAATATATAGCTTTTTCTGTTTGTCTGTCCATATTGATGTTGTTTATATTTTTAAAAGCGAAGCTTTCTATAATTATCAAAAGCGAAGCTTTTCTATAATTAGGGTCGGTCCGTCCGTACCTCCGTCCGTACCTCCGTCTCAGATACCTTTCATTCGTTCATTTAGGCATGTTAGAATTGTCCTATCGATT
Organism: Acartia tonsa; assembly: GCF_053477335.1. Taxonomy (NCBI): domain Eukaryota; kingdom Metazoa; phylum Arthropoda; class Copepoda; order Calanoida; family Acartiidae; genus Acartia; species Acartia tonsa. The sequence continues at coordinate 6,973,433 of NC_137266.1, read as the reverse complement.
TCAAACTTTGCATGATGATTCCTGTAGTAGTTAGGTACGATTTAGAAAGCGTATCAACTCTATAATCATTACCAGAATGTCCGTACGTCCATTTTAAACAGTTCAGACACTATACAAGTGTTTCGCTTTTATTGATGTTGTTTATATTTTTTTTTAAAGAAGTATTTTTCTTTAATTATTGCCACATAATGAAAGGTTTAATAGGCCTGGTAAAAATTATTCATCGCATAGTATTATAAACAGCTTTCCGCGGATATAAAAATGTATAATTATACAATTAAAACCAGTTTTGTTAGCCCCGAGATGTCATGGGCACAGACTAACAAAACTGGTTTTAATACTATGATTGTACATTTTTATATTCGTAAAAAAACTGGATAGAATACTATACGATATTTGATCTTCAGTATGGCATAGAACCGGTTCTGATCCAGCGGATATAAATCTGTTTCGAAGCCATCTGTGTAAAAGTGTATCATGTTCAAATATAATCAAGGTTAGTGAAAAAGGTTTTCAATGGTTAGGTATTTTTACATTACAACAAATTGTTATAGATCTGGGATCTAAAAAAGATAAGACAATGGCTTATAAATTGATGAACATCCTCAATGAGTTTACACAAAATAACTCCTTCTGTAGACTACAAATAGTGGTTGAAACATTTGGAAACTCAACTTAATGAACCAAAATTCAATAAAAATCCCCCAAAGTTGTTAAACATACAGTAATAAATCGTTATTAAAAACTTTTGGGACTAGTCTAATAAACAGCCAAATGTCCCCTCACTCTTTGGTTATAGAAACAGTACAACTTTATTTTGTTTAATCTCCTATGTAATTTTGTCAATTTTCGGAAGATGAAAGGGGTCTAAAATCTGGTTTTGTTAAAAACCAATACTTTTTAAAATGATTTTCAAATGAAAGAAAACTGTTATTCCATTTAAATTACTCATTACTAATAGGCTGAAAGAAAACAAATAATCAATGTTTTTTTTACGAAGATTTCTGAGACAATATGGAGTTTAGTGAGCGCTACCACTCTACAAATATTGGCTGGAATGTATGCTCTATTAAGGTTAATGTAAGAGAGGGAATATGGTGCATAATATAGGTCAACTTCATTGTAAAATATATCACTTTCTTTCATAGATGTTTTACTATTTGTAACCCCCTATAAAGTGTAAAAAATGACCAATTGCAGTTTAAAGTAATTAGATGTGTGTATGTTTATCTATCTGCAACTTCACCCGCGACTGTTGCTCAACGGGTAGCGCATCCACTCGTCATCGGGCAGGTGATAGGTTTGAATCTCAACTAAACACCACGTCATAAGTAAAGACATTGACAATGGTTGCGCATACTGCTGCTATTTAAGGTGTGTTACATCAATAGTTAGAGAATGTCTTGGCTAAAAAAAAGGCGCAACTCAATGTCATGCACAGTAGGACTTCCAGACAAAGTTTGTACAATCAAGAGTTTGTTGTCTGTTTGGCCAAACCTAAAATAATACCCTGGGTGTTTGGACAGAGATATTTGGCTCTCCTTAGTTATTCTTATTTGTTAGACCCGACGTTCGAGTGTCATTTGCAAATATTTCAAGATTTAAAAAGAAAATTTTCTATGACAATTATTTTTTAAAGCTTTTCTATAATTAGGGTTGGTCCGTCCGTACGTCCGTCCGTCCGTCCGTCACGGATAGCTTTTTTCGTTAATTTAGACATATTAGAATTGTCCTATCGATTTCAAATTTTGCATGGTGATTCCTTTAGTAGTTAGGTACGATTTAGAAAGCGTAGCAACTCTATAATCATTACCAAAATGTCCGTACGTCCATTTTAAACATGTTGATTTTTTTTACTTTTTTTAAATAGCCTTTTTCGTTAATTTAGGCATGTTAGAATTGTCCTGTCGATTTCAAATTTGCATGGTGATTCCTGTAATAATTGGGTACGAAGGAAGAGTGGTGGGTAGTGGTTGGGATTCATAATCAAAACAAATGGGAAATGCTTAATTTTTTACATTGTACTTTTGTCAGTCTTGTACACGATCTATTAATCATTTCAGTAATACAACAGGAAAACTAGGACCATTATTTACAAAGGTGACAAAGCGTTATTGAATAATTATAAAAAAAACTTTTAAATGACTCATTGAAATTTAATGAGAAAAAGAAATAAAAGAGAACATAAAATACTTCATAAAAAATCGCAAAACATTTTTTTAAAAGTGAGTATTTTAGTTTTGAATAATGACCGACAGACCGACGTACCAAGTTTATTATGTACTGAATGGTAATTGATACAGGGAATCTTCACCAAAAATTTCAGCTGTCTATATTGAATAGCAGTTGAGAAAACTAATTTATCTAAAAGTGTTACGGATTTCGTTACTAACAAGGATGACATAGAGTAGAAGCTCAGAAAATTTTAGAAACCTTTAATGTAAAACATATTAAAGCCAGACAAAGTTAGTTACAAGAGCTTTGCATTAAAATTTTACGAACAGATCAAAAAATTTGTAGTATTTGTATTAAAATCCTAAATCCAGAAAGGTTTGTAAATTTTGTGATAGAAATAGTATTTCAACAAAAATATTATCAGACAGTTTTATTGTATAACAAGGATGACTTAAAATCTAAATGACATAGTGAAATTATGTAAGCTTTTCATATTTAAGGGCATTAGTGAAAAGCAGACCTTACTTAATGATGTACAGTTTGTAATCAATACTACAGGTGAAGCAAAAAGTTATAGAGTAGCTTTGTTACTTTCAATAGACAGAGCATTTGTAAAGGAGTAAAGGTGTTGTATAAAGGCATGAGCAATGATTGTAAGAATGAAACTTTAATGTCATAGCCCTATACATTATATTCTACTCTATCATAAGTCTATCCGTCCAACGGTTTGACTGTCACCCAAGGTTATTTTACAGTGCAGATTCTGTTTTCGCAGTTTATTGTTTACTAGTGGCTACGCCCCTAGAGGCCTCTAGTGGCACTTTAAATGTTTTTGTTTGTTAAAGTCTATACGTTACTTCTTTATGTCATGATACCTCTTTATGTTACGTTGAAGTCTCCCATGTATTTTAAAAATTTTCGATTTTTTTGTCATTTCTCTTGGGAGGGTGGTTGTACCCTTCCCAAAAATATTTATAAACCTTCCCAGAACCCATGAGAATCTACACTGTTAAGGATAACCCGATCGGTTCAGCGGTCAGCGAGATCCTTCGGTACAGACACACAAACACACAGACATCCTGTTACTTTAGTATAAGGATATGTTGAAAAAGTTTTAGTACATTTTTATTAGGGAACTTGATTTTACTCTTTTCTATTTACTCTATGGTTAAGGCAAATTCAAGTTTACGACCTAAACTACAAATGTAAAGGAGTAATTTAGAAAGAGGCAAAGAATAAAAAAAGTAAATATGGATAAATAAAAAATTATTAGGAGTAATTTTTCAACCTTTTTGTTAATTTTAAAGGTAATGCGGAATAATGTTTAGCTCTAGCATGGCCACACTCTAACAACTATTCGGATTAATGTTTTCCTTCCAAGTATCCACGCCCTGAAAATAGACAGAGGGAAAATAGTGAGGGGATATGAACTTTGGTTGCTTGAAATATATATTTATACAATACTGACAATTTGTAATTTGATTAATAGCCATCTTAAGCGATAACATGATAAGGTAATGGACGATGAATTGGTTTACATTATAATGATTGGAAACAAAATAATCCCTGTGTAGATTGAAAGAGTTGTACCAATATATAATAAGTAGTACATTTTTAGTACAGCAAAATAGATTATAAAATTTTGGGTACCAGTGTGATTTTAAGTCCAATGCTACCTCCCTCTCTGGGGGGTTATATGCCTTGGACAATAAAGAACAGACATCTCTGATTTTACAATACATAGTCAAGATCATATGTATAACATTCAAATGGTTGGTTGTCTGCTACAAATATATTATCCTAAAGCCCTCTAAACATTCCCAATTCATAATAGACAAATAGCGGCATTATAGATTACGTAACAAGTGAATTGAAAAATGATTAAAAATATCAACATAAAATACTATAAATATCTAAGTTAGCTACTTCTTACAATATATTTCATCTGTTTTAAGTAAACGTGTAAGGTATAGTTTGGTATGGAATAGTATGACTATGGCTGCAAATAGAACAGTCATAAGCTTTCACAAAAATAACTGTTGCAAGAAATCCTTATACTAAAGTAACAGGATGTTTGTGTGTCTGTGTGTCTGTACCGAAGGATCTCGCTAACCACTGAACCGATCGGGTTCTCCTTAACAGGGTAGATTCTCATGGGTCCCGGGAAGGTTTATAACTATTTTGGGGGAGGGTACCACCACCCTCCCAAGAGAAATGACAAAAAAATTAAAATTTTTCTTAATATCTGGGAGACTTCAACGTAACATAAAGAGGTATCGTTAACATAAAGAATTATCGTAGAGACTTTAAAAATCAAAAACATTTTAAATGCCACTAGAGGCCTTTAGGGGGCGTAGCCGCTAGTTGATAAAAAAGGAAATAATTTTTGGAGGATTCTAAAGACAAATACAGTAGAAACTTTCAAAGACAATGTGCTTTTTAAAGCTTGAATTCAAACTTTTATTTTAAATTAAATCTCTCGTTTATTCTATTTGTATTAGGGCTATCAAAAAATAGAGTCCACACAATTATTATGGTGATAATTTACGCCTATTTTAGGCCAAGGCATTCCCCCCCACTCTGATGCATTCTTTTTCTCCCATTTGATTATTTCTGTATTACAATTTACTGTTATTAAAATTAGTTTGATATTAGCAGGATGGGAGGAGGCAATGGACTGTTTAATGCACTATTCCCTAAAGTTTTATCATAACGTTTTCTTATTCGTTGGCTTAACATCTTAGGGGACTGCAGTGAATTTTTATTGGTTGGTTCATTAAGTTTAGTGTCCAAACGTTTCAACCACTGTTTGTAACATACAGAAGAGGTAATATTATATAATTGAAATATCCAGTTAACAATTAGATTTGCTCTTTAAACTTTGTAAACAATTCATTTCATAATTATAGTAGAAAGAAAAATTTAAACCAAGCAGCAAAGAAAATGTAATTTAAAAAAAATAATAGTAGGGAAGGTACAGCTACGATTTAAGTAAGAGTGGTTATGAACTCACAATACCTTCCTAGAACACCCCTGCTAGTTTCTTTGGCGTGCTCAGGTAAACCTGTACCTGGCTTAAGCTAGCTGTATGGGGATGTACATTAACTTATCATTTATTGTCTTATCCCTTTAAATCCCTGAATATTATAATGTTTATCTATGTAGCTGAGAATAATATGGCTAGAGGAATCAAAATTATATTTTCCCTCTTTTTTTTCTTTCTTTCTTGAGACGACTATAATAACAATTTTGGCTTGGTTGTAGTACTAGTAATGGTGCAAACTAAATGAAAACAGTCAAACATTGGAATTCAAACTTACTTTATTGTTATTAATAGTTATACATTATCCTTTTAAAATGTAACAGGAGGTCTGTCTGTGTGAAAATCAGTAAAAGATTTGAATTCAAACTTACTTTATAGTTATTGATAGTTATATATTATTCTTTTATTAAAAAAACAGGATGTTTGTCTGTGTGTTTGAGTGTGTAGCGAACGATATTGCTAACCGATGAAATGATTGGGTTCTTTTTTACGGTGAAGATCTATTTAGGAAGGTACATGCATACGTACAGATTCATGACAGAGAAAATTTTTGAGTGCAGCTACACTATAGTCATAGGGTATGTCCATCTGCTCGACAACATTTCTTAAAGAGCCGCAATTGCTTGATCCTCCAAAATTAATATAATTTTCTTTTTTGACAAATGCATTACACTTTTTTTGCAATTCAAAAATTACCCGCATAGACAGGTACTTTACATTAAAGACGCTAAAACTTATTTATTTACTTTACATTTTTACTAGCAGCCCCTATAGGCCGCTAAAGAAACTTAAGTTGGTGGGGAGTTGAATTCGCCCCCTATTATCTTATTTTAATTTTTAGAATGAAAAACAAGAAATAAATTTTCAGGGGGGGATGGGTAGAAGTTTAAAAAAAATTGTGGTGGGTTTCTATTCTTTAGGCGATTTCTCTTGTACCCTCCCTCAAAATAGTTATACATATTCACGGGACCTATAAGAAGCTACACTTTAAAGGAGAACCATATAAGTTAAGGGGTTATCGAGCGAGATACACAGACATCCTGTTACTTTATTATAAGGATTATCCTTTATGATTTGTTGGTGAGCTTATTGTTGCTGCTCTACTTATTGACAAAGTAGTCATTGTTATTAAGGATATGACTAAATCTATTAATTGTCTATGTTTTAGAAAGTTAAAAATGCTTGTTTACAACCTGATGGAAACACTCAAGTAAGTCTTAATTGTAGAGTATCTACTCTGCAAGTGTTTCACTTGGGTTGTTCTGTCGGTAATGTACTTTTGTCGGTATAGTGTTATTTTCCACAAATTCGAAATCAGACCTTTTCTGCAGGGAGGGAGGGGACATTGGGCTGTTTATTACACTTGTCCCCAAAATTCTTATAATAGCGTTTTCTTATTCGTTGGTTTAATGACCTTGGGGACTTTTATTGAATTTAGATTGGTTGGTTCGTTTAGTTATCAGTCCAAACGTTTCAACCACTAACTGTAATCTACAGAAGGGGCAATATATCCTATTATATAAAGTAGTAAGCTTTTATATAATACAAAGTAGAACGATGTCTGTCCGTCTGTCTGTCCGTCTGTCCGTCTGTCCGTCTGTCTGTCCGTCTGTCTGTCCGTCTGAAGCTTAAGATCTCGGTAACCACTGAACCGAATGGGCTCTACTCTTAAGGGAATATACCTACTGGTCCTGTGGTGGTTTTAAGATATTTTCTTGGGGGGTGGGACACCCCAAACCCCCCAAAAAACCAAAAAATCCCCCCCCCCCAATTTTTTTTTTTTTTATTGCAGAAGATTTCCTTGGTTTTTTTTTTTGCAGGAGATTTCCTTGGGCCTTTTACGAATTTCACCTTAATTTTTTTTGATCACCTCTTGGGGCAAGGCCCCTAGAGGCTAGGGGCGAAGCCGCTAGTAATATATATAATATCAATTATCTAATAGGAATAACAGTGTGTAAATAGTAAGTCAATCATTATCCCTTTTTATTTACTGCGTAAGTCGACAACAACTATGTATAATAATTGCATGTCAATAAAATGCTGCTAAGATTTCTCAACTTGTCTTTGATTTAAATCGACACATCTTCTAACACTTTCTAATAAAATCCCTTTTAACTACCATGAACTAAATCTAAATAATGACATCATTACACAACTATTATGTTGAAAAAATTAGTTTAGTAGGAATATTTTTCAATTATTATCTTTTTCTGTGGTAAAATAGTGACGTTCTAAAAAAAAGTGCGACTGACGTACTTTCAAAGTTTGTTAAAATCATGTTGCATTATACCCATGGATCTAAAGGGATAAGACAATGACCGATAAATTTATGTACTTTGCTAATGATGATAAAAAAATACCCCTTTTTTAAATTACAAATAGTGGTTGAAACGTTTGGACACTCAACTTAATGAACCAACCAATCACAATTAAATAAAATTGTTGAGTCAACGTATAAGAAAACATTATAATAAAACTTTGGGGACTAGTGTAATAAAAAATTTCCACTCCCCCCTGATAATACCTGCTACATGTTGATAGTGTTATAACATCAACAAATAAGTTCAGTCTAAATGTCATTTTATAATGTCTCACGATTTTGAATAATTTAGGACATATACAGGGTGTCCCACGTAAACTGTTTTTTTTTAAACGCTTATTACTCCCTTAATATTTAAGCTATCTTAGTAAAATAAAAAGTATTTGGCAGCCTACTACTGACCATTTTATAGGACAATGATGAAAAATCCACAAAATAAACAGGAAAAAATCTATGAGGTATTACATAAGAGGTTCATTTTATTGAATTTAGACTAACCCACAAGAAAATATTTGCTTGTGAATTTTAAGATTAGTTTGGGTCCAAACTACTGGTCGCTCAGACTTTCTAAGCACAAAAATAGAACAATCTTGACTTGGCAATTCTCAATATTCAAGAATCTGAAGTGTAATATAAGTGAACAATATGTAAAAATAGGCATAATTTCGATCTTCTTTGTTAATTTTTCATGTGAGCTCGCTTTCAATACACACAAGAACCTGAAATATACCAGATTTTTTAATTAGACTACAATGCCAGTTCTTATAATGTCAGAGTAAGTCTTTGCGATCCACCGTTTGACCACTAGCTGCTTTAAAAGGTAACTAAGGCATATTTTTCCTGTGGATTAGTCTTATATTCACTATAATCAGCCTGTTATGTATCACCTTGTAGATTTTTTTCTGTTAACTTTGCGGATTTTTCATCACTATATCATTAAATGGTCAGTAGTTTGCTGACAAATACTTTTTATTTTACGAAGATAGCTTAAATATTAAGGGAGTAATAAGCGTTTAAAAAAAAACAGTTTACGTGGGACACCCTGTATATCATTAACCCAACGTTAAAAGGCCTAAAACCTGCTTCGAATAAATATTTAACAATAAAAATGATCAGATAAACAAACAAAAATTCTGGTGACTAATCCAGACGTACAAAGGATAATGTCTACGCAATTATCAGTTAAATTGGTTCTATTTACAATATGTTGATAAAATGGCTGCTTTACTACTTTTTAAAATGAAAATTTGTCAAAAGGCAGAAATTTAGGTAGCTGTTATATAGTTTACATTAACAGGGATATAAAGTTTTGATGACGTATTTGTATGTAACCGGCCAAATCGAGACAAACTTCGATATCACAAAGGCGTTTGATTGTAAACACCATTCATTACTGGAAAAAAAAACAGAAAGTACGGTCTATATAATCAATTTGTTGGTTACTTTACTTAAAGGAAGATTTTTTCCATTTCCATTTTAATTTTGTGATTTAAATTTTTTTGTTCATGGAAAGAAAACGAGTATTTTCGTATTTTCACAGTAGCTTTTGATAGGTTATAATAGGTTGGGTAAATGTTAACGATTGCCCCGCAGGGTTGCTAATGATACAGTTTTATAGATATCTTATAAGGTGATAGATCAAATCCACTGGAAAATAAGATTTATACTTTAAATTTACATTATGAATAAAATTTATCATTAAAGAGTGTAGAGAATTTAAAATGACAATAATGTCTTCTATTTACCTAGCATTGTTGTTTACAATAGTATCTTTCTATCTTGTAATTTGTTTAGCTAACTATCTAACAACTAATTATGCACTTTCTAAATTATGAAAGAACGACACGGATGACAATTTCCATGAAAGCGAAGCTTATCAAATGAGATAATCAGACAAATCAACATAAATAACTATAGATTGGAGGCACTTATAAACGTATACAAGTCATAATTGATGATATATTTGTTAAATAAGGACATACTCACATTTTAATTATGTTAGTGCTATGCTTTGAACATTGTGTTTATTCTACCAAAGAATCCCCATTCTAAAAATCAAGATAAAATGATATCAAATTCATGGAAAAAGCTTTTAAGGATGTATCTAATTATTGTTATAGGGAAATCTAATGCAAGGTTTGATTTTGATAGGACAATTCTAATAAATATTAGGTAAAAGCTATTCTTTATGAACGAATGGATATATGTAATACAAAAAAGCTTCGCAACTAACAAGGATAAAAAGTTTGCAATAAAGATAAATGAAGGTTAAACAGGCTAAAAGTTTATTGTAACACTTTCTAAATGCAAAAACTAAGCAATCTTGTTTGTTTAGACGACATGATAAACTTTTCTGATTTTTTTCATAATAATGTTCATAATAATTTAAACTTATTTTTGGGGATGCTGTGAGTATTTATGCAAAAAATATGACGTAACAAAAAAAATTAGCCAATGAGAGGCCGTTATTGACCAATGGTAAAATTTATAGTGGCCTCTCATCGGCTAATTTTTTTTGTTACGTCATATTTTTTGCACCAATACTCACAGCATCATTTTTGGGCACTTTGGTTTTATTGATGTTGTCATCCTTATTTAATAAGAGGTTTCGTGATTGGAAAATATTAAATAATATGAATTTTACTCTGTGATTATTTATATGTGTGTATGAAACTGGATCTTAAGGGACGATTAATTAATATAAAAAATAAATTTACATAAAATTCAATTTTCTGTGCTACTTATGGATAAATGATCCTTGTTAATCCTTTTGCAATTTTAGTTTACTTTATGTATCTTTGCCCCTGCTATGCAAATTGTTAATCTTATCATCCTTGTTTTATTTGTATAATGCAGTACAATAAAGTGCATACAGTTTACTAATTACTTTGTCTGTTGCTCTTCTTCTTGTCCAATTTGTGTATTCTATTTTTCTAGGGTCAGTCCGTCCGTCCGTACGTCCGTACGTAACGGATAGCTCTTTTCGTTAATTTAGGCATGTTAGAATTGTCCTATCGATTTCACACTTTGCATGATGATTCGACCTAAAGGAGTTAGATACGAGTTAGAAAATGAAGCAACTCTATAATCGTTACCAAAAAGTCCGTACGTCCATTTTAAACATTTTTCTCTTATAATTTTTTTAACATCAAATTTTCCGATTATCCGATTGGGCTGATTTTTGGAATACTTATTCCTAGGACAACAAATTACATTGTTATAAGCAAAGCATCTCTAAAATCAAGTCCTAAAAATGTAAGAATGTCCTTAAACAATATAGTCAGGTTTTTCTTCTTGCCTTGTTTCTTTCTAATTATAATTTCTTATATAAAAGCAACAAGTTGTTTATCTCTCTGTCATAATATATTGTCACCCAAGAATCTCGGGATCTACTGCAGTTCACGGTAAAATATTGCTGGTAAGCAATATTTCCAAAAATCTATGAATTTTAAAGGCTGCTAGCTGCCAAACGGCTGAACGTACAGATCATGCCCGCACACTGTTTTAAGCGGCATAAGAAGGCCTACAAATAATCTGGAATAGTCATAAATCAATAATGCATAATTATCTCGCAGTGCAGAGAAATGCGCGAAAAAGACCTATTTTACACGTTTTTTTTTCAGTGAAGCTTTCCCTGTGCATAATTGGATCTTGGCTATTCCAGATTATTTCTAGGCCTTCTTATGCCGCTTAAAATAATGTGCTGGTATTATCTGTATGATCAGCCGTTTTGCAGCTAGCAGCCTTTAAAATTCCTAGATTTTTGGAAATATTGCTAACCAGCAATATGGTTAGCAATATTTTACCGTGAACTGCATGAGATCCGAATCTCGCTAACCACTGAACCGATATGGTTCTTATTTACAATAAGGCTTGTCATAGGTCTGAGGAAGGTTGATAAATGTTTAGGGTAGGGTGCCACCATCTTATTCGCTAGTGAATATAGTAAATCTTAAGGATGACAACATCTTTAAAAGAAAATCTCAACATCAGATTTTAACAAAGATTTAATTATCTTTGATCAATAACCTGATAAATTAGGCCTAATTATCCTTTTAAATTGTAGTTCTGACTTTTTTTTATAAATATATGTTCTCAGTTATGAATACCTTATCAAACCAGGATTCTTCACAATGGCTTTACAGCTGATAATATAATTGTATTCAAACTGGAAAGGACAGACAAACCTTTATGTAGAAAATAGTGTTTGGCCGGATATCCGGTCTGGCCGGTTATCCGGCCGGATATCCGGTCATTTTCAATATCTGGCCGGATACTTGATATTAAAACTATCCGGTTACATGATATCCGGCTGATTTTTGACGCCGGATATTCGGTTATCCGGCCGGATATCCGGTAATTTGCCGGATATCGAACGTTGGCCAGATATCCGGCCGGAACCGGATATCTGGCATTATAAATAAGCCGGATATCCGGTATCCGGCCAAAAAAATATCCGGCCCAATCCTAGAAGAAAATCTGTGCTACAGGCAACTCTTTACCTTAAGAATGAATTATAAAATATTCCCTTTTCAATGTTATACTTGTAGTAAGCAGGGATAATAATGGATAAAACAATGGACGATAAATTTATGTAAACCCTTTCAATAAATTAAAATTTTTGGTAGAAAAGTTTCGACATTGCAGGTTTGTACCAACCATTCAAGATTTAATAATGCACCCAAAGTTTTTGAGCCGAAAAATTATAGAATATGTTTATGAAACTTTGGGTACCAATATAACGAAAGGAAGAGACATTGGACGGTAAATCAAACTGGTCCCCAAAGTTTGTTTCTCTTTTTTTAGCACAAGAACTTAGGAACAATCAGCAGTGTATAAACTTTTCTACTATTTATTTTAATCTACAAAAGGGGTAATTTTGTGTGCCCAAATTTATCCATTCCATTGTCTTATCCCTTAATATCCCTGATTCTCCTACAACCAACACTTGTTTATTAAACCTTGAAACTTAAATTTATTTGCCAGTCTTTAAACAATATTTATCTTTTTTAAAAAGACGAAACATTTTTAAAAGCGAAGCTTTTCTATAATTAGGGTCGGTCCGTCCGTCCGTCCGTACGTCCGTCCGTACGTCCGTCCGTCCGTCCGTCCGAGATAGATAGCTTTTATTCGTTAATTTAGGCAGGTTAGAATTGTCCTATTGATTTCAAATTTTGCATTATGATTCCTGTAGTAGTTAGGTACGATTTAGAAAGCGTAGCAACTCTATAATCATTACCAGAATGTCCGTACGTCCATTTTAAACATGTTGATTTTTCTACTTTTTTAACAACAAATTTTTATGTGATCTAGTTATCCGTTTGATCTGATTTTTTGTATATTGATTCATGGGACAACAAAGAACAATAGTATAAGCGAAGCAACTCTATAATCAAGTCCTAAAAGTGTAAGTATGTCCAGAAACATTATCCCGTATCAAGCAGTTTTTGAGCAAATTTACTTACAATTTTGCTTCGACTGTTTCGTTTCTTTTATATTCTGATTATTCAGTTCAGACACTATAAAAGTGTTAATGTCCGTTTGTCCTCCTTGTTCCATTATAATTACTTCGATATCGATTAATATCCGGTGGATTAGAACCGGCTCTCAGCCATACTAAAAAAAAACATTATAAAACACCAATAATAAAAAAAATTATGAAATCAATACCTGGTTTGTTAATCTTTATTTTATTCTATTTTAATGACCGCGGAAAGCTGTCTATAGCATTTTATTTTTTACCAGTGGGGCTACTTGATGACACAAATGGTCCTTCAATCTGTATAAACCACTATGAGGCATAAAATTACATATAATGTTATAGACATCTGATTTTTAGTAAAAATATCTTGACCAATAAGCATCTTCTATATAACTGCGTTAGTCTGTCAATCAGTCCTTCCTTCCATAATGCATGTACCTTTACTCTAATTAAGCTTGTAATTGTAAATTCATAAATGTAATAAGGTTAGGTTATATTGGGTTAGGTGATTGCCCCGCAGGGTAGATATACCACACTTTTCTGGGATCTTGCTGAGTCAAGTATCAACTGTTGGGAATATCAAAGGACTCCATGCAAAATTTGAGCCGGATCCGGCCAAAACCGGCCGTGAATTTTATGAAAAACCGTTTTTTTCCGGTTTTTAGGGGGTATCTGTAAATCGATTCAGCTGGAGCAAAACCGGTTAGAGGTACAAAATATTTTACTTCACATGAAATTTAGCCAATGCAATTGCCTACAAAAATGTACTTCATCATCAACTTGATTGGACAACTCTTTCCCCTCATAAATGTCCATTAAAACCTCGAAAACGGCAAAAATCGCCAAAAATCACGCCTTCGGCGGCAAATAACGGCTAAACGGTCAGCCGGAGGCGAATGAAACATAAATAAAGAAATGTCTGCCTCAAAGAGTTGTTCAACATCAAAGAGATGCTTGAAGTCTCTAAAACGACTCCTTCCCCTCCTTAAAGGGGAAAAACTGAAAAAACGTGATTTTCAAAAGTATGCCCACTTCGTGGGTGTGGGGGGCACTGAACCCGTCACCCCAGGGTCACCAAATATAAAGTCTAGGCGGCCCACAATGCTGAATTTTCACCAAGTGAAAGTCTTGTGTCATTATCTCTTATGAGAAAAAAGTTATTAATTAATTAAAATTTCAAATTGTGATTTTTTGATGGATTTCTTTGATGAAATGACAGGCCGGTCAATTTTTAGGCCATTTTTTGCGGTTTTTGGGCCGTCACGCCCAAACGGTTTGAGATAATCTCACGGGACCTTTTGCCCAACCTAAGTCTGGTTATTTGTGAGGTCTAAGAAAAAAAACAGACTTACGCAAAAGATTATAATTATAATCTTTACACAGAAAAATGGCACGAGGTGAGGGTTTGAGGGGGCAAAATGAGCCGACCAGCGATTTTTGACGGCACGCAGCGACGTCGTGCTTCATCAAATCCGGGATTTTTTTCTTCTTAGACCTTACAAATAACCAGGCTTAGGTCGGGCAAAAGGTCCCGTGAGATTATCTCAAACCGTTTGGGCGTGGCGGGCCGAAAACAGCAAAAAATGGCCTAAAAATTGACCAGGGGCGTTGCCACGAAAGGGACTATACCAGTAAATTCTTATCTAACCTTAATTATCATATTAATTATTAGCGGCTACGCCCCTAGAGGCCTCTTACTCACAGTGCTAAAAGTTACAAAATCATTCACGTAATTTGTAGATTTCTTTTGTGTAAACTTGCTACAAACATAATTTTAAAGCAGAACTCTTTCCCTTTCTTATAGTAGAATTATCTAGCTATGCTGAAGAATTATTCCCTTACCTGACCATGAAAAATGCTAAGATAGATAGATAGAACAATTAGGGAGGGAGGGGACAATGGACTGTTTATTATACTAGTCCCTAAAGTTTTAAAATAATGTTTTCTTAATGTCTGCCTTAAATTTGGGGACTCTTGTTGAATTTTGATTGGTTGATTCATTAAGTTGAGTGATAGATAGATAGAACAATTAGGGAGGGAGGGGACAATGGGCTGTTTATTATACTAGTCCCTAAAGTTTTATAATAATGCTTTCTTATTCGCTGTCTTAACTTTGGGGACTCTTGTTGAATTTTGATTGGTTGATTCATTAAGTTGAGTGTACAAACCACTGATTGTAATCTATAGAAATTTTTTTTTGTGTGTATTGTCAATGGGGATGTACATTAATTAAGCAGCCATTGTCTTATCCCTTTAGATCCCTGCAGAAAAATGTTTAAACAAGATGGATAGATAAATGTATTTTTTATCTTTAAAGAAATGGATTCCTAAAAAATGGAAAGGATTCTTGAGTGAAAAGACAATGGACGTATAGACGCCAATCCCTATCAAGAGATAAGTTACATAATGCAAAGTTTGAAATGGACGTACGTACATTCTGGTAAGGAGTATAGAGTTACTACGCTTTCACCTAACTACTACAGGAATCATCATGCAAAGTTTGAAATCGATAGGACAATTCTAACATGCCTAAATTAACGAAAAAAGCTATCTGTACTAGACGGACGTATGGACGGAATGAACCTACATATAGAAATGCTTCGCTTTCAATAATTTTACCTCCATTTATTCAATATTAGAAAATGATCTAAATTTAGAATATTGCATACATTTTTTGCAAGTTATTGTAATCAAAGCAGTTAAACCAATTAAAATAAGCAAAGAGTGATTATACACAGGGAGGGAGGGGACAATGGAGTGAGAATTATACTTGTGCCTAAAGTTTTGGAAATGCAATTTGTTTATTATCAATAGGGATGTATTATATGCATCAATAATTCGTCCATTGTCTTATCCCTGGATTTAAAGAAATCACTCATAATTAGTTCAGAATGACAAACAATAAGAATTACAAGAATGACATTCTTATACTAAAGTAACAGGATGTTTGTCTGTGTGTCCCGAAGGATCTCGCAAACCGCTGAACCGATCAGGTTTTCCTTAACAGGGTAGCTTCTCATAGGTCCCGGGAAGGCTTATAACTATTTTCTTGGGGGATGGGACACCCCCAACCCCCTAAAAAATGAAAAAAATACCCTCCCCCCAAAAAACTAGCCGCTAGTAAGGAATACAGGAATGACATAATTCATAAGTAAGTTAGGTTTGATTAATCTCAATATGCAAGTAACAGGATGTTTGTCTGTGTGTGTGTGAAGCGGAGGATATTGCTGAACTTACACAGAAGCTTCTTATAAGTCCCAGAAAGGTTGAGAATACGACCGCCCTTCATGCTCATGGTAACAATATAATTTATAGTCCGTGGACGGTAAATCGATCATCCCGCTCAAAATAAGTATTAATTTTTGGCAACAGTAAAAAAAAGAAAAAGAAATCAAGTTTTATCCTAAAAGAAATTTTCTGAATAAATTGTTAAAATTTTAAAATCACGAAACCTTTCTAAATTTAGGCCAATAAGGATTAGGTAAGTATTTTTGTCTGTAGGTTAAGATTTCGATAACTACTGAACCTTTAGAGTCCTGACATGGTTTTAAGCTATTTTATTTTAAGATATTGGATTGTTTAAGGCTATTTTTCTTTCCCTAACTCTTTGAATATAGAGCCCCTCTGATGATTGGGGCGCATCCACATATAAATTATTTTAAAATAGAATAAAAATTACAACATAAATAACTTTAATGGAATTCAACTTATCAGTAGCTGCTCTATTTTCTACCAGTAATAAAAATAAATATCATGATATAATGAACGATACTGACTTTTTTGGTTATGGGAAATCCTAATCTACTTTTTACCTTTCCAAAAGTTTTTTTTTTCAATTCTTTTATTAGTGTGGCATACCTTAATAATTCCCATATAATTTACCCAAGAAGATGATCGAAGTCCCTCCACAGATTATGACGTCATACGATAGAACAACCAATGAGAGGCCAGCATAGATTTTGCCATTGGTCAATTACAGTGTATACTGGCCTCTCATTGGCTGTTCTATCGTATATACAGGCATCTAAAGGGTTAAGACAGTGGCTGATAAACTGATATGCATCCCCAATGATGACACACAAAATTACCCATTCTGTAAATTATAATTATTGGTTGAAACATTTGAACGCTCAACTTAATAAACTAATCAATCAAAATTTAATAAAAGTCCCCCAAGTTGTTAAGCCTACGAAAACGAAAACTAGTGTAATTAGCAGCCCATTGTCCCCTCCCTCCATGAATATATATTTTATTGGCCTTAAAGTAGATGCGACTCTAAAGTGCGGTTAGGTTACCCTTGAAGTTTTGCTATTATTCCCATTTATAAATTGTCCAGAATATATCAAAATGGCCTAAAAATAGATGCGATAGGTTTTATCAAAAAAGCGGTTAGGTAACCCTGGTAGTTTTGATATAATTCCCATTTATAAATTGTCCAGTGTAAAAAAAGGAGAAGTAAAACTAATACCAATCTTCTAGCCCATGTCTCCCGCATTTTCTTACACTATGGGAAAAATAACTATACACTAGAACCCAGGAATAAAGTATAGCCAACAAGCAAAATAAACCTGAAATAATATTGGGCAGCAGTAAAAAAGGTCGACTTTACTTCAGGCATTTCCTCAAAAATCACAAAAAATATGCTGAAATAATTGTATGTTTTTTTCTAATAGATCTATCCATTTATAAATAGTTGGCTTAGTAATAAAAGCAAAAAAATGCAGCTACATAAAGATTATTTTAAAATTTAAAAAGAACATGGATATAGTCAAGTATCAATTATCACCATTATTTTTTCTTAAAGATATGTCCTAGGCTGACCGTTACTGTATCAAACAGTTTTATGCAGTTTTTTAGATCTTACACAAAAAAAGTATTAAAATTTATAATTTGCACTCTTCCAAAATCCATTATTTTTTCACTGTACCGTTATTCCAGCTCCTTTTTTTCTACCGCAGAGTTTCGGTCACCGTGGCACAACTAGAGAAAAAGTGGCTCCTATAAACAACATATAATATAACATTACAATACATTTAAAGCATAAACATTGCTAAATTGTACTGTTATATTACTAATATTTTGTGACTATAGAAACAGCCATGGAAAAAAGTTGTTGGGAAGCTCCTTGAATTGTTTAGTTTTGTTTCTGTGTTGTAGCTAACAAACTAACAATATAACCTTCGTGCAATATGGTTAATATACAGTGTAGCTAAATTTCATTATGTTAAAAATAGCAAAGTTTCTGTTTGTGTTGATGTTATGTCTAAAAATCTTTAATGTTCAACCTTATATAAAAGCAACAGGATGTCTGTCTGTGTGTAAATTTGTAACTATTCTTAGGTCTTGCACCACCACCCTCTCAAGAGGAATGGCATATAGAAAAAATCCTTCGATTATTTTTACCCTCTTTTCTTTTTAAAACCAAAATTAAAAGGGTTGATCTTGGAATGTAGCCACAAGTCCTATTATATATGTATAATAATAAGTTTTTTTGTTTGTTTGTCCGTTAAGATCTCGATAATCACAGAACCAATTCATTTACCCGTTTTAAGAAATCCTCAGAGAGCTCACGGGACGGTTTTAGGTTACTTTAATTTTAATGGAACGGATTAAGAATATTTTTCTGCTGCCTTCAATAGCCCTTTAAAAACTATTTATAATACTACACGACAAAACGGCAATCACGGAAACATGTTGCTACCAAAAGTAATAATTTGCTAATAAATATTTTTAACAGTTTTTCAAGACCACCACTCTTTCTTTTACTTTGTGTTTCTCTGTCTCTAATATTATGATACCTTTTCTATTTATTTACATTATTGTAATAGTTTTATTCCTAGACACCGCTGGTCAGAACACACTTTCCAGTGGCTTCTTATACAAATAATGAAATTATAAAATGTTATAAAGATGCAGATAAATATTATTAACAGATGAGAAATATTATTATAATAAAAGCTATAATTTAAATAGTGAAAAATAAAAAAAAATATAAATTAAACTTATAAAATAGTGTTCAAATATGGGTGTAGCTGAAACAAGGTACATTTGATTGATTTGTACTTTATTTACAATTCTAGTTAAACATGGTCATTTGTTTCGCGTATTATCCATAAAGTTGTGTGTTAGCTTATTGAGTCAAACTGTTTTTAATTTTGACCATTTTATATATATACATTTGGTAGAAAATTTGGAACAGTTTGACTTAATAAGCGCATTTGACTGAACGCCAAAACACAACTATACGGATAATAAGCGAAAAAATTACATTCTTTATCAATTTATTGAATTCTGTTTTTTTAGTAAAATATTTATAGATTGAACTTTTCATTGATCTATGCTTTTTATTGGATATGACTTTCTTATTTGGGAATCTTTGATTGCATTACCTTTATTGTACAGTTCTAATTGTGTGTTGCATTTAGTTGTCATTGCTTATTGCCAAGGCATTATAAATACCTTTAATGGGGTACTGTCAATTCTACAACTAGCAAAGATATAGTTGTCTTGTTTTTCATAATTTAGATGTTAGGTGTACAGTTGGCTTTATTTTTTGAAATTGCCAAATAGATATCATTTAAGCACCCATAAAATTTATCAACAATTTCAGTGTCAAAATTATCATGACAAAAGTACACCAAGTTTTTATAATATAATTGATTGGGTAACCATCTGATTAAGTACCAAAGTGTGAACAATTTTTGTTGGTAACAAAATTCAAGCTCATTACTTTATCTCATAACTAATATTATGTATTTTAATTTCAGGAGCTGCACAGTGTGCCAAAAATCTACAGCAATCTTGTTTCCTCCGGCCCACTGTGAATGCGTAGGAGGTAAGTTTTTAAAAATTTGACAGAATTGTTTAGGCCATTTTGTGTTCACTGGCCCACTTTGAATTCGTTAATGGTAAATTTTATTTTATGTTTATCAAGAAAAATGTCCCCTTTTTGTCCATTTTGTTTACCCTTTGGCAGACTGATTGTGTTAACGAAAATTTTTTTTCTCTTACATATTTTCTATATCTTTTTATGTATCTATGGGAAATCTGTGACGTATTTTTTGTTCACTTTGTATCCCGTTGCCCACTGTGAATGTGTTGGCGATAGTTTTCAGAAAAATGGGCCTCGCTTTATTGTCCATTTTGTTTGCTTTGAAACATTTTATATTTACATTAAACGCTTTGCTTTAATCAAAGTGATAGTAAGATTGTTATATTTCATAGTAAGTCCCGTAAGAAAAGAAAATTTTCTCTTTAAAAAATCTGGGAGTGGGGGGTTTAAACTTTAGAGGGTTGTATTATATACACCAAGAGTGGTGTATTTCAAATTTTAGGGGTGTGAATACACCCCCTAGGGGTCCATCCAATCTTTCAAAAGTCCCGGAACTGGTAAATTGACCGTGCGAAATTTTTTTAACAACGCTCCCATTTAGTTTAAGGGGGGTATGGCTATTTAACTATACACCATAGGGCTGTATTAGGAGGGGAAAGAGTCATTGACCCGAGTCAAGGGGGTTATAAACATCTAGGGGGTCTATCCACACCAGGATGGGTGATACACCTCTCCTTAAGTACGCCTCTGCTTTATACTGATGCAGTCATAGCTTTATGAATTGTCATAAACAGAAAGGGTAAAAATAATAGTTTTAAAAGAGTTTTGCCTAACATAAATCAAATCTCAACTAATTTTATTATTAACGCAGCTCAGGGTTGTGTCGATAGACAGGGATCTAAAGGGATAAGACATTGACCGATAAATTGATGTAAATTTCTAATAATGATACACAAAATTTCGAGTTCTTTAGATAACAATCAGTGGTTGCAACCTTTGGACTCTCGAGCTAACGAACCAACCAAACGAAATTCAATGAAAGTACCAAAATTTATGTTATACGTAAGAAAACGTTACTATAAAACTTTGGAAACAAGTGTAATCAAAAGCCCATTGTCCCCTCCCCCCCCCCCCTGATTAATTAATAGATATATAACAGCGGCAGAATTTTTAGAGCTTTATATTAGTATATTTGATTAAAATCTGTCTGACTTTTAGAAACCAATATGGCCCTCTGTCATAGTTCTTTTGATGGTTTTTATCTGTTTTTGGGGAGGTTTCAGTACTCCCCCCCCCCTAAAAAAATATTTTAAGCTAAGAGGTGTTCGATCCTTCAACTTTCTCTTAAAATACCTCTAGAGGCCTCTTGTGGCGTAGCTACTAGTAGTACTAAAAAGGAAATATTATTCTTTTTTATGGTCACAACCCTGCCAGCTAAGAAAATGTCAAGTTTCCCTGTTTTACATGAAAAAAAATTGGCAAAACATTTCCAATCAGGCAATTTAGGCATTAAACAAGGATGACAATATTCATAGAGATATGCGAGAGGGGTAGAACAGCAAGTTCTTTTTTTGTAAACTAGAATAAAGTGTAAGTGTAGAATCGAATTAAAATAGCACATGCAACCAACCATTATTAATTTCTAAATTTTCAGAACAAAACTGTTTTTGTGCCAAAGCATAACCCCTATATAATACTTTTATTTAAACAAATGACTGCGCCCCTAACATCATAAAAGAAGATGTATGAATATTTTCAAAGGTATTGTTGAGTAAAATTTATATTGTTATTTAAAGAATTAGCCTAAAACCTTCTCTTGGCTTACTAATTACAACACTATATTGCAAAATATTTGAAAATCAACACAAGCACACATCCAGCTACTTTATTGCATAGGAAAGTTATGAAAAATAATTTAAAACAAACCTGTTCCTTTCAGTTCAAAAAGAATTAATTATCTATTTTTAGTACCTCTAAAAATAATTAATTATAGAGTAGCCGCGCGACGATAATAAAGAAAATTATGCCATAATAAAGTTGCTCACCAAAATTTCTTGGAGTTTATGGGATTAGTCTATCGTTGATAGTGCAGCCTACTTCAGTAAAATGTGGAAAATTGTTAAAATATTATTTGTCTAAATGATTTTTATTAGAATGAAAACAGGTATTTAATATTAACAGACAGACGGACGGAAATCATTCTACTTCGTATTGCTGATATGTTTTGGTGATTTATAATCATATTATGTTTTTAAAGAGGTAGGTTTGTCTGTC
Organism: Acartia tonsa; assembly: GCF_053477335.1. Classification (NCBI taxonomy): domain Eukaryota; kingdom Metazoa; phylum Arthropoda; class Copepoda; order Calanoida; family Acartiidae; genus Acartia; species Acartia tonsa. The sequence goes on along the minus strand of NC_137266.1, from coordinate 6,951,307 downwards.
TGTTTGTCAACTAAAATTTAGCTTACCTCTATTTCAATAAAGTTTCTATTTGAGGGAAGCTTTATAAAGGTTGTTATTTTAGGAGATTAAAGTAAACCCTCTAAACGGATTGACAAAAAGAAAATAATTTTGATGTTGGCTAAAAATTTAAACACAAATTAAACTACCTAATATTAATTCAATTTATTTTTTTAGGTAGATTGGCGGTTTGTGTTAGAATGATTGTATCACAATTAGTAAGGTACGATTTACAGCTTTGGACGGGTGCAGCTACTCTATAATTGTCGGGTATAGTCCCTTTCGTAACATCGCCCCTTATTGAGCGATTCTTCGTATTTTTCACAGTAGCTTTTCTCCTATTTCTAGCCCCTGCGGGGCCAATTACCTAACCCTGTGGGGCAAATCACCTGATCCAATATAACCTAACCTAACCTAACCGATAAAAAGCCATTTTAAAAATACGACGAATCGCCTCTTATGGGGCGATGTTAGAAAAGGGGCTATTCCCGAATTGTTTAGTCCTTATATCAATTTTGTACCTCTTCATTTATTACCAGTGACTACGCCACTAAATGCCTTAATGGAACTTAATGGAAGGGTGGGGAGAGGGGGTTTTAGGTCAAATGGACCCTCCAAGTAAATTTTATGTTTTAAAATTCTAAACCTAGGAGAAGCTTCCAGCGATTAGCAAGATTCTTCGGTACAAACATACAGACAGACACATAAGTATCCTGTTACTTTTATATAAGGATATTAGTACATACATTTTATTTATTCACCACTTTATCTATTTCCATTAGGGCTTTAAAACTGATTAATATCCGCTGGATTAGAACCAGATCTCAGCAATACTGAAAAATTATCTACAACATCGTATTACAGACAATTTTCCACGAGTATTAAAATAAAGATAAAAGAATTAACACCAGTTTTGTTAGTCCGGTCCAACACTTTTCGGGCATGACAAAACTGGTTTCAATCTTATAATTCTTCCTTCTAATATCCGCGGAAAGTTATGTATAATACGATGCGATAAATAACTATTCTATAATTTGTAAAATGAATTATCAAATCTATTATTTTTTGCTTTGAAATTATTTGGTGCAATTATTCAGCAGAATAAAGCAATCAAAAAGTTGGAACATTTTTTTTTATAATTTCCAGGGATTTTACGTAAAATGAGTTTTACAATATTGTTTTGTTTTTCGTACTTTTTATTAGAACAACAACATCCATAAAAGCGAAGCACTAAAACGGTAAGACAAACGGACATTAACACTTGTATAGTGTCAGAACTGAATAATCAGAATATGTATAAGAGTCGAAGCAAAATTTTTATTAAATTTGTTGAAAAACTGCTTGATACAGAATAATGTTTATGGACATACTTACATTAGGACTTGATTAAAGAGTTGCTTCGCTTATAATATTGTACTTTGTTGTCCCAGGAATCAGTATAAAAATCAGACCAATCAGATTATTAGATCACATAAAATTCTTTTGTTAAAAAAGTAAAAAAAGCAACATGTTTAAAATGAACGTACGGACATTCTGGTAATGATTATAGAGTTGCTACGCTTTCTAAATCGTTCCTAACTACTACAGGAATCACCATGCAAAGTTTGAAATCAATAGGACAATTCTAACATGCCTAAATTAACGAAAAAAGCTATCCGTTACAGACGGACGGACGTACGGACGGACAGACCCTAATTATAGAAAATCTTCGCTTATAAAAATCATAAGGAGCAAAACTACTCTGAAATATGATGTTTAGTAAACTTATCGTTTTTAAAAACAACTTTTTGAAATACTATATTGCTGAGGTAAGTTCGTAAGTCTGTGCGCCGTTTTGTCGCTAAATAGCTGTTTCACTGTATTTTCTTTAATTTCTTGCAATTAGATTCATTGAAAGTACAAAAACTTTAAATGAGTGAGGTTAAATCTAAATGGAACTAAAAAGTTCAGTGATTTATTGAAAATACCTGCCGAATATATGTAATATTGCATATTTTCAATAAAAAAAGGCTAAATATCTTTTATATACTATTGCTACCTTACTTTTGGACATAATCATCTCAAAAAAAAAAAAATTAAGTCAAAGATTATTATTCAATTGAAAAGTTGAACAGATTATGCTTAATAATGACTTTTATAAATTTATTGCAGATAAGCATTTAAATTAGGTTTTTAAAAATTGATTGTTTTATCAAATGCATTCTAAAGTCTAAGTGATGGTAAAAAAAGTTTTTAATTCGACCATTTGACCAGGGGCGTCCAAGCTTTTTATTTTGGGGGGGGGGGTAAAATTTTTTTAAGGGGGGGGTAATTCGGTTTTGGGGGGGGGTAAAATGGCGCGCGAAGCGCGCCGCAAATTTTTTTTACCCCCCCCAAAATTTTTACCCCGGGGGTAAAATTTGCTTGGGGGGGGTAATTACCCCCCCTGAAATCTGTTGGCAGGGGTAAAATTTGTTTACCCCCCCAAAAAAATACCCCCGGGGTAAAATTTTTGGGGGGGTAATTTAAATTTTATCAAAAATTTAGTATTAAAATTGCGCGCGAAGCGCACAAAAATTTTTTTTGTTAGAGATTTTCTATTTTGGGGGGGGGTATTTACCCTCCCAAAATTGTTTGGGGGGGGGTAAATACCCCCTCCTAAATGGTTGGGGGTGCCTACGGCACCCCCAAGGTAGGGATAAATTTTAAATGGGGGGGGGTAAAATGAAAATTCGTTTGGGGGGGGGGGGTAATCGCCCAATTACCCCCCACCCCTTGGACGCCTATGCATTTGACCAACACAGGGAGGATGGTGGCATTGTCTAATTCGTTGGCTCAATTCTTGATTCGTGTGTACAATAAGAAGTGTCCAAACTTTTCAACCATTAATTGTAATCTACAGAAAAAGTCTTAGAATGTGAATTCTGTAAAACTGAAATTGTCACAAAGCACATCCTTTTATTCTTCTTTACAATGAAGCTTCTCGTAGGTCCAGAAAAGGTTTATTACTATTTTTGGATGGAGTCAAATTAAAAGTGGGGGGTTCCTACAACCCCTCCTTCCTGATTTACCATTAGAGACCTCTATGGGCATAGCAGCTAGTAACGAATAAAAATGTTATGACATTATTCTTGATTTAATACATGTTATTTTTCAGACCACATAATTCTTCATGTGTGCTTGGACAGCTTAATAAGGTTAGTCTATTTTGGGCCAAATTAACTTCAATTTGTAGATGATTACATGGAGAGGGTGGGGGTACCACCCTCGTTTTTTTATTGCTGGCAACATCCCAAAAATAACTTCCCCCCCCCCCCTCCACAAAAAAAGACTGCAAGGTGCAGCTCTAAAAATAAGTCACTTGTTTTGAATGACGAACCCCAATCTGTCCTACTTTGAGAAAGATGATTCCAGTGACCTCATATACGTTTAGGGAAGGGGGGAAGAAAATCTCTTCCCTTTTCTCCAATCTCTCCCCCCTTCCCTTTTTCTTTCCCGAAACGAATGTGACGTCACTAGAATCGTCTTTCTCAAAGTAGGACAGATTGTGGTTCGTCGTTTTGAATATATCCATATTTTTTATCCTGCAATTTCTCTATCCAAACTATACTTAATTCAGTAAATTAATTAATCAATATTTAGATACAATAAAATCTACTAGACAAATATCTATCTATCCTTCCTATCTAACTGCTATCTGATAGATAGTATCTATACTTAGGAAATTATTTGATTTCTTTAAATCTTACAAAACAAAAGTGCATTTATATAACCATCTATCTATCCAAACTAGCTATTACAGCTATCATTCTATCTATCTATCTATATTCAGGATCATGTTACAAAATTTTATAAAAAAACAGTGTATATATATTACTATTGAACTTTATATCTATCTATCTAAAATAGCTATCATTCTATCTATAGCCTTTATAAATCACTATCTATCTTTCTATCTATATAACTAAACTAGCTATCCTTCTATCTATCTACCTATGTATATTCAGGAAATTATTTGATATTTTGTGACACTGAATTTTTGTAGACAACCTTCGATACACAAAACTAAACATTACTATCATATTATTTATGGCGGGGATACAAAATAGCAACAAGCAAAAAAACTGTTTAACCTAATTAAAAGTTTGTTGTTTATGAGGTTTAGTAGGCCTCTAGCTGCAATATTTATGAAATTCCTTTCAAGGAGCGATTTCTTTTTCGAGGGTACTCTTAAAAAATAGTTATAAACCTTCGCAGGACTTACGAGAAGCTATATTTTAAAGGAGAACCATATCAGTTAGTAATATCCTACACAGATCCTATTACTCTCATACAAGGTTCAAGACATATAAGATAACTAACAATAATTTTTTTTCTTCAAAAATGATAACGATTATTCTTGACACAAAGATTAGTTTGAGACAATATAATTTATGGTTTTAATGTTATTGTATCACCATTTTGAAAGTATACAATTTAAACTTGACTTTTGTGAAGGGGGAAACTAAGTATAACACAAACATAAAGTCTTTAGTATTATCAATTTAAACCATTTTCTTGCTGTCAGTAATTTGCAATATAATCTTTGAAAATTGGCGTGACTATTTGATTATTTCTCTCTCTTGATACAAAGCTAGTTTGACCGATTCTCCTCATTTGTTTTGTTTGGTTTTGATTTTTTTATGATATATTTTAACAATTTGACTACTTTTGTATTATTCTTAATGCTTGTTTTTTTATTTATTTATGTTGTTTTCTATTACAGATGCGAATTTTAAATGTTATGGTTGAGATTTATAACTGTTAAAAGTGCTAAAAAAATGGAAACTTGTCTAACAATAACTATACATATGCAAGTAAAAAACAAATAAATAAAATTAGTTAATTGTTTTTCTTCAACTGAATGTACACTAATATATATTAAACTGTTTACCATTTCATCTATAGAGAAAATTTTATACATAATGGCTTCGAAACCTATTAATATCCGCTAGATTAGAACTGGCATCTTATTACAGACAATTTTCCAGAAATATTAAAATAAAAATCACAAAACTGGTTTTAATCATATTATTTTTCATTTTAATATCCGCGGACAGCTGTCTATAATACGATGCGAAAAATAAGTATTAATGAAAAGTAATAAAAAAGTTATTCTTCTGATAAATCCCCACCAAAAGTTGGATTTAAAAAATTTCAAATTCTAAAATAGCAATGCTTTGAAAAAAAAAGTATTATCCCTAATTTGTAAATTGGTTGTGAGTCAGTTTCTTAGAAAAGTGTAAAACTTCATGTTTTTTATTGATTAAATAAAGTTACACAAAATTGTATTACAAGGCCTTAGAAATATATACTTATTTTTCTTTCTCTGAAATACAAACCCTCGAGCACAATTTGAGCCTGGAGGGGGTTATTCTATCTCAACATCTAATAGAGTTAAATGTCTTTAAAATGGTGCGTGGTTACTTTCCATTAAATGAAGTGATAAGGTTTTTTTTTGTCTGAAGCTTAAGATCTTAATAACTACTGAATCAACTGGGTTTTCCGTTTCAGGATATCTTAAAGTAGGAAGCCTGCTGGTTTCCTTAAGCTTGATGTAGCTTTTAAGCACTTCAAATTGTAGCCTTGTAAATTTAAACTGGTCAACTGTAAGACTCCACTGATTTAATAAATCATAGGAAGAAATTGTACCAGGTCTATTTAAAATACAAATTATGTAAATTATAAATTTATAAAAAATTGTATTCTTGTTTAAATGTAGATTCAAAATACATATTCATTCATTTATTCATAATTTGAAATGTCTGTCAGTCTATCTGCCAGCTACGTTAAGGGGGAAATATGATTTCTTGGCTGCTATTCAACAAAGACTGCCTAAGATTCTATATATCAATGAGCATTTTATAATTTACTTGGTGCGTCTGAAATTCTTTTGCTGCAAAAGTTTGATTTACTCAGCTAATAATATTATATATGGATGGCTGATTCATTTTGCGAAGCTTTTCCTGATAATAATTTTCTTTGACTAACTTGGTCTGACATTACGTTTGAGAGGTTTGCTACTTATAGATGTTGTCATCCTTGTTTTGAAATTCAAATTGATTTATATATTTTTAGACCTTTGGTGATACTTTACTACTTTGTGGCAATATTGAACAGAATGCAGAATTAATAAAGGTAAACAACAATTTTCATAAAACGTTGGGTACCAGTATAATTTTCGGATCTACTGCAGTTCACGGTAAAATATTGCTGGTAAGCAATATTTCCAAAAATCTATGAAATTTAAAGGCTGCTAGCTGCAAAACGGCTGATCGTACAGATCATACCCGAACACCATTTTAAGCGGCATAAGAAGGCCTACAAATAATCTGGAATAGTCAAGATCCAATTATGCACAGGGAAAGCTTCACTGAAGAAAAAACGCGTAAAATAGGTATTTTTCGCGCATTTCTGTGCACTGCGAGATAATTATGCATTATTGATTTATGGCTATTCCAGATTATTTGTAGGCCTTCTTATGCCGCTTAAAACAGTGTGCGGGCATGATCTGTACTTTCAGCCGTTTGGCAGCTAGCAGCCTTTAAAATTCATAGTTTTTTGGAAATATTGCTTACCAGCAATATTCTACCGTGAACTGCAGTAGATCCTAATTTTCTGTCCATTGTATCCTTCCTCCTTGGTTAAAGCCCTACCAATTAATCTAATTCACCCAGAAATTTATTTGAAATCTAAATTTATATTAGGGCAAAGTAAAAGGCCAATAATTGAATTTAGTGACCTAAAGTTGTATAAGGGCCCAGTTTGACCGGTTTTGGTACTTAAAACAGTTAACTGTTAAGAAGAATTACCATGTTAGTAATAGTTACCTATAGATTTCTGGCTTATTTTTAAAATTGAAAAGCGTAAAGTTACCACCTAGCCCTGACTTGTATTATTCATTGTTACTTTGGGGACTTTGATTTGAGTCTTTCAATATCAGCCAATAGAGTCTGAAATATTAACATAGCCAAGTCTCTACAACACAGAAAACATTGCTAGCAGACAAAAAAAAGGTTCCCACCTCTTGGGCCAGGTAGTTGTTTTGATTATACATTTATTACTTGAATATATTCATAAGAATGATTTGAATAAAAGACATCTAGCAAAAAGTATGTCAAATGAAAATATAAAATAATAGAATTGTGCAAAAATATTTCCGATGATGAGTTGAACATTTTTGCATATTTTGTCGGTATGCAATCACTTTTGCATGATTTCATGTGAGCAAATTGATATTACTATGAAAATCCTAAATGAATTGTAAAATTAAGGTTTTTGAAAACAGGGAAGGAGGAGACATCATTACACTTCTCCCCAAAGTTTTATAATAACGTTTTCTTATTCTTTGGTTCAACAACTTTGGGGACTGTTATTGAATTGTTTTATTAAGTTGAGTGTCCTAACGTTTCAACCGCCAATTGAAATCTGCAGAAGGGGTAATTTTGGGAAATATGATTTGGATGTACATAAATTTATTGGCCATAGTCTTATCCCTTTAGATCCCTTAGTTGAAAATGCAATCGTATTCGGCGGTTTTAATAATCTGAGACATTTTTTTGGCTATTCTTATTTTGTTGTTCTGCTAATCTAAATGTTTTGTGCAAATAATTGCACACCCATTTTCTCGCACAAAAATTTGCAATGCAACAATTGAAAATCTATATCAAGGTAATATTCCTTCATAATTTCCAAGTCACATTCCACTGGACCTAATTTAGAAGTAATGCTCCTATAAATAATGATGTAATTAGTAATTACATAAAAGTTTAAATGGTCGTAAATTATAAAATGTATAGGGATAAAAAAGTTTATTAGTCTCAAATTGCAAAAAAAATTATTTTTATGTTCCAGGTATGAAATAAATTGATATTGATAATGAAAATCTTTTACCAAAGCTAAATTTCATTGTTATAGATTGTTTATAGAACTCTTTATATACGATGTTAAATTTTAAAGTGGGGGGGGGGGGGGGGGGGCAAAGCAATATCAAATTCTGAAGGGAAATGTCTCAAATTGCATCAATTTATTTAGAAAGGTTGCCAATCATTAAAGAATTGACTTTTTTCTCAGGGAGGGAGAGGACATTGGGCTGATTATTGCACTGGTCCCCAAAGTTTCATAATAACGTATTTGGGGACTTTTATATATATAGTTTGATTGATTGGTTTATTAATTTGAGTGTCCAAACGTTTCAACTAGTTGTAATCTACAGACGGGGTAATTTTGTGTATCATCATTGGAGATGTACATTAATTTATCGACCAATGTCTTATCCCTTTAGATTCCTGACTTTTTGTACTTGCATTGCTTTTACTTTTTGTTTTGAAATGCAAACTTTAGTTTTGAATCTATTAAATTTAAATTGACATTTATAATTACAGTAAATTAAATGATATCATATAAAAATAGTTTAAATCATCCTAAGAAATAATATTAAAATAAAATAGCTTAAAACTGAAGCTGACCTACAATAGAGAACCTAATCGGTTTAGTAGTTATTGATATCTTAAGCTTCAGATAAAAACCCCTACTACAATATGTAAAAGGAATAGCGGCTGCATCCCTAGCATCTAGGGGCTCTATATTTGAAGGGATATTGAAGGGCAGAAAAATAGCCTAAAACCATACAAACACTAATCCATAAAATAGAATAGCTGAAAACCAGCCAAGAACCTATCAGGAACTTTGCTGTATAGGAAAACCATATCGTTCCAGCGGTTAGCGAGATCATTCGGTACAGACAAAGAAAGCTTAATCATAGACGTCCAAGGGCGGGGGGTAAAGGGGTGATTACCCCCCCCCCCCCAAATGAATTTGGATTTACAATTTTTACCCCATCCCCCCCAAATAAAAGAAATGGCTCTGTGAAAAAAAATTTACCCCTCCCCCAAAATCTTTAATTTCAAAATCCCCCCCCCCCCCAAATAAAAAAACTTGGACGCCCCTGAGCTTAATAATATATTTTAGACTATTATAACAATTTGCAAGCTGATTTAATTGTGGTTATTATACATTTGCTTATCCTTTAAGATCCCAGATGTTAACCTTCTTTTTTTGTAGGGTCGGTTAAGAACGCCAGCAACCCCGAACAATACATCAGATATGAATGGTTCGAATCCAGATATGAGGTAGGAATTCATTTTTTTATCACTTCAGTTTTGCATGTTTACATTTCATTAAAGGTTTTTTTTTATATTTGCAAAAAAACACTAGTGTGTGCTATACTTAGAGTAAGTTAGGAGAAGAATTGGGGGAATGCCTTAGCCTTTAACAGGTACAACTAAAAAAGTTGGTTGTCTGCAGTAATTAGTATGTTTGTACCTTAGGACCAACTTTAAAGGTTCTATTTTGTCATCAAATATCCCCATTAAATGTATTAATCAGAGAATAGATATAGAATATTTGGATAATGTAAGAGATTTTCGCATAACCTGATAAAATTATTCTCCCATCTGGCTGATATAACGATACCGCCCATACACTCACTCTCCTATTTATGACATCAATCGAACTCCTGCCCTGACCATGTTGGAATAAATTGACCAATATCTGAGGACTATATTAGCAACCTAAATTAACGACAAAACTGCTACAATATCCACTTATTCTGTGTATATTTCAAGGGGCCACAAAATTGGAAAAAAAAATCAGAATATTTAGACATTGGGTTTTATTTGAATTTTCAAGTATAGTCAGTTTTTGTGGCAACGCCCCTTAAGGGGCGTTTCTTCATATTCTCACAATAGTTTTTCTCCTATTTCTAGCCCCTGCGGGGCCAATTGCCTAACCCTGCAAAGCAATCACCTAACCCAATATAACCTAACCTAACCTAAGATAACCTATCAAAAGCCATTTTGAAAATACGACGAATCGCCCCTCAAGGGGCGTTGCCAAGAAAGGGACTATAGCCGAATTTTCTAATCCATTAACCCTGGACTATAAGTAGGACAAATGAAAAGGAAATTGTTCTATTTTTTCCAAGAATAAATGTTAAATTTTGACAGCAAATAAATAAATAGGTTAAGTGCAGTAAAAACAAATATAGATTTATTTCCCGTATGGCATCGAAACCGATTTATATCAGTTGGATAAGAACCGGTTCTCAGCCATACTGAACAATCATGTATAGCATCGTATTACAGAAAATTTTCTATGATAATTAAAATAAAAATCATACAGTAATTCCAGTTTTGTTAGGACGTGCCTTTGGCCACTCGGGGCCAACATAATTTGTTTTAATCTTAAAACTGTCTATAATACGTAGAGATAAATAACTAAGTAGGACGAATGGTTACGGACCCAACATGTAAAATCCTTAGATAAAAAAACTCAAAGCATCAGACTTTTAATAAATAACTATCACAAATTTAAATTTTACATATTTTTGAAACATAATATAATAAACATTATTTGTCCTTGATGTACAGGGACTATGACTAATGACACAATTTATAGAAAAGCTTCGATTTTATCTATGTTTTAATGTTGAATTAATTTTAGGGAGCGGATACTGTTAAGTGGGGACATAGAATCAAACCCTGGACCTCGGAGGTATGTCTATCTATCTATCTATCTATCTATCTATCTATCTATCTATCTTTTGTTCATTCTATGTGGACTATATCTATCTATCTATCTATACATATATCTATCTATCTATCTAACTATATATCTATCTATCTATCTATCTATCTATCTATCTATCTATCTATCTATCTATCTATCTATCTATCTATCTATCTATCTATTTATCTATCTATCTATCTATCTATCTATCTATCTATCTATCTATCTATCTATCTATCTATCTATCTATCTATCTATCTATCTATCTATCTATCTATCTATCTATCTATCTATCTATCTATCTATCTATCTATCTATCTATCTATCTATCTATCTATCTATCTATCTATCTATCTATCTATCTATCTATCTATCTATCTATCTATCTATCTATCTTTTGTTCATTCTATGTGGACTATATCTATCTATCTATCTATATATCTATCTATCTATCTATCTATCTATCTATCTATCTATCTATCTATCTATCTATCTATCTATCTATCTAACTATCTATCTATCTATCTATCTATCTATCTATCTATCTATCTATCTATCTAACTATCTATCTATCTATCTATCTATCTATCTATCTATCTATCTATCTATCTATCTATCTATCTAACTATCTATCTATCTATCTATCTATCTATCTATCTATCTATCTATGTAGATCAGTAGCAGAGAAGGGACCATCAACTGAAGAGAAAGTAGCAAGTATTACAGCGACTATGGCCACTTATGAAGCTAAAATGACGGGTTTAGGTGAGATTTCAATTTATAGACAAACTAACACTTCTGTCTATGGGAAGAGTAATTTCTCGGTTGTTATCAGAGATAGATGGCTAAAATCACATCTTTCGTCTTTCTGTCAGTCTCAAATGTGAGTTTCTAAACTGCTTGTAAAGATACCTACTTTTTTTGTGAATATTCCCATGACTAAAAATAAAAAAATAACAATATAAGCTAATACTTGTTTTATTATACTTTTTCTTGTTTAGAAAGTGAAATAGAGAGTCAAAGAGAAACCTTCGAGTCTTCTTTAGGTGAAATTACTCAAAGGTAACATGAATCAAGTAGGACGAATGGTTATGGACCCAACATGTAAAATCCTCAGATCTTAAAAAAACTCAAGGCTAATGACTTAAATTTATTCAACGTTTCGAGTGCAAAACTGCCCTCATCATCAGAATTAAACAAAAAAAAATAGCTATTAAGATTGATCAAAACATGCAGTTTAAGTCAATTATTAATTAATATATGTTTCCAAGGCATGTTTACATATAAAAAAAAAAACTAAATTTCCGTCTTAAAAATTTAAAATCTTTGGAAATGTATATACATTATTGAATAAACCTATGACCACTCTTCTTTTATTCCAAGTCTTATAGATTGAAATTTATTGTGTGACATTTACAAGTTACGCCATTTTTTACAAAAACAAGGATGACAACATCCATAAAATCGAAGCTCTGAAACGGTAGGACAAACGGACATTAACACTTTATAATGTCAGAACTGAATAATCAGAATGCAAGAGTCAAAGCAAAGTAAATTTGTTGAAAAACTGCTTGATACAGGATAATGATTATGGACATACTTACATTTTTAGGACTTGATTATAGAGTTGCTTCGCTTATAATATTGTACTTTGTTGTCCCAGGATTCAGTATACCAAAATTCAGACCAATCGGATAATTAGGTCACATACAAATTTGTTGTTAAAAATGTAAAAGCATCAACATGTTTAAAATGGACGTACGGACATTCTGGTAATGATTATAGAGTTGCTACGATTTCTAACTCGTACCTAACTATTATAGAAATCACCATGCAAAATTTGAAATCGATAGGACAATTCTAACATGCCTAAATTAACGAAAAAAGCTATTTAAAAAAGAAAAAAAAATCAATATGTTTAAAATGGACGTACGGACATTTTTGTAATGATTATAGAGTTGCTACGCTTTCTAAATCGTACCTAACTACTAAGGGAATCACCATGCAAAATTTGAAATCGATAGGACAATTCTAACACGTCTAAATTAACGAAAAAAGCTATCCGTTATGGACGGACGGACGTACGGACGGACCGACCCTAATTATAGAAAAGCTTCGCTTTTAAAAATAGGTAAAAAAAACATCCAAAAATCTGAAAATTTTTGGGGGTGGCCAATTTACATAACCATGAAGATTCTTTAACAAGATGAAATTTATATTTTGTAGGTTAACTGTATTATAATCAAAGATGGATGAACTATCTATCTGTATATCTATCCATCTATCTAAATATCTATCTATCAATCTATCTATCTATCTATCTTTCTATCTATATATCTTTATATCTATCTATCTATCTATTGCAGGTTAACTGTATTAGAATCCAAGATAGACGAGCTGGGCAAGGGTGCTAAGGAGAAGGAGGAAGAACAAGCCCAGTCATTCACAGATAACTTAGGTATGCCATTTTAGCAGACGAATATAACATTTATGGTTATAAAGCAAAAATAGTTTTAAAAAGTTAATTTTTAACAATATTTTTACATGTTTCAAAATATAAAATAAAAAGCTTTATGAGATTAAAACAAAATTACGTACAATTGAAGCTAACTTTTGATAGATTTTTTCAACCCAAACACAAATAAACTTTCATAATAATCTTTTGACCCAAGAAAGGCATTTGACAGGCATACAATGTGCCAGAAGAAACTTATAGGTCTCTAGCTGTAATAGAAGCCACGATATTCATGATATATGTCTGTCGGCCATAAAGTCGGTCAGGGAGCGGTCAAACGGTCATAACACCACTTTTCTCAGAAGGTCATTGATATCTAAGTATTCACCAAAAAATTTTAGGTTTCTACCTTATACACAAAAGTCATAATGTAGAATTTAAGATTTATTTAGAATTTTTTCTAATTTTGGTGCTACCCAACCGACTTTGACCGGACACCACGACCGACACAGACCAGATATCCTAATAAAATCAACTCTTGCCGACGTATAATTACTAAACTTAAAAAGTCATAAAGTCACAGCTCTCCATCTTACCTACAAAAAAATGAGATTGAAAAAACTAGAGGGGGGGCTCTTGGAGCCCCCCCCCCCCCCCCGATCTGTAAGGGTTAAAGTATCCAAAGTTATTAAGCCAACGAATAAGAAAACGTTATTTAAAACTTTGAGGACTTATGTTATAACCAATGTCTCCTCCCTCTAATGTCTTTTTATACAGTGTGTTTTTTTATGAGAACTTTTTTAAAAGTAATTTTACCCCACTTAAAGTTATCAGAATTTAATGATTAATGGCTCATTTTCTTCGCATATTAATGCAATTAATAGAACACAAAAAAAATATTTCAGTTTTCATTTAAAAAGTACAGTAAAATCTAAAATTCAAAATCTAGGTGTCAACATCTAAAAGTGGTTTTAGCGCATTTTTCGTATGCTCAAATATTCTACCTTTTGCAAGAATGGCTGCTAAACGCAAAGTTGATATATAGAGCTAAAAATGTATACAAATACTATTGGGGACATGTACTAGAACATATCAAAGTTTGAAGGTCATATCTCAAACAGGGAGGGAGTACTGGCCCCTCAAAGTCGACTACAGAAAACCCATTTTTTTTGTTGCAAAGGTTAGAAGATTTAGGTATAAGAAAAATGCGCTAAAACCATTTTTAGATGTTGACACCTAAGTTTTTAATTTTAGATTTTACTGTACTTTTTAAATGAAAACTGAAATATTTTTTTGGTGTTCTATTAATTGCATTAAAAAACGAAGAAAATGAGCCATTAATCATTAAATTCTGATAACTATAAGTGGGGTAAAATTGCTTTCAAAAAAGTTCTCATAAAAAAAACACACTGTATTTGTGTATTTTAGAAAAACTACGAGAAGAATCTAAGGAGAAAATCTCAGAAATAACAGATAAAATAGGAAATCTGTCAGAAAAAATGGAAAGGTAACAAAGTTTCCGGTATGGCGTCGAAACCGGATAATATTCATAACATAAGAACCCGTTCTCAGCCATACTAAAAAATCATGTATTGCACTATATATACCATTCGTGAAAATTTCCCCGAATATTAAAATCATAAAAATCATGATCATAAAATAAATACCAGTTTTGTCACCCCAGGCATTCATAACTTTTAATTTCAGTATCCGCGACCAGCAGTCTATAATCCGATGCATTTGTAGTGCTTCTATTTTGTAGACTGTCTGCCTGTCTGTCATGCTCAATATAAATTTTGAAAGGGAATTTATCCTTTGTAAAATCTTATGTAACAGGATGTCAGTCTGTTTGTCTGTGAAGTGAAGGATTTCACTACACTGAAATGAAATGGTTCTCATTTTGAGTAAAGTAGGCCCAAGGAAGGTTTTTGACTATTTTCATTGAGGGTATTCATCCATGAAATTCATCACAAGGTAAAATAGTCTTTTTCTTTTTCAAATCAAAACTTAAAGTACCCCAGAAGCCTACAACGACGTAGCTACTAGCATTGAATGTTGTATATAGCTTCTTAAATGATGTTTGATAATTCTATTTTTGATAACAATAACTTAACAGTATGCTAAAAAGTTTAGCAAAATAATGAAATATTTTCAAGAACTTTTTTTAATTGTATAAAAGTAAGGGGGATAATTTCCTGCCACTATGATGACACATTTTAAGCTTTTTTTTGCATTTATTACATTAACTCTACTAAGACTCAGTTTGCATTAAAAATTGCATTATCAAATTATAAGGGTAAAAAGGATAACAACACCCATAAAAGCGAAGCTCCTCTGAAACGGTAGGACAAACAAACATTAACATCTATAGAGTGTCAGATCTTAATTAGCACAACATTAATTTGTAAGTCTAAACAAAATTGCGTAAACACAGGATACAGTACTAATGGTATAATTATATCTTACAAAATTGTGTTGTCAAAATTCAGCATGTTTTAAATGGACGTAACGATCAAAGAGTTGCAAACTTCCCAAATTGTATATATTTGTCATAGGAATAATCATGCACAGTTTTAAATAGATGAAATAATTCAAGCATGCTTAAATTAACGAAAAGAGCTAACCGTTACGGACGAATGGACGGACTTTAATTATAGAAATGCTTCACTTTTAAACAGAAAAACAACCTAGACAATATACAAAAATAGAATTCTTACAAAAAAAATTGCACCAAAGTGGTTTCTTATACTTGTAAATAATGCAATTACTGTACAGTTTATCAGGGAGGGAGTTGACAATGGACATTGAGCTAAAAGTTACCAAAGTTACCCAAAGTTTTATAAAAAAACTTTCTCTAAATTTGTTTGGTTGAAAATGTTAATCTAAAAAAGGAGTAATTTTATTTGTCATCATTGGAGATTTTTATAAATTAAAATTTTCATAAATTAAAACCCTTTCAAGACTTGAATCTAAAATTCAAATAGCCTGAAACTTTCACAGGTTCAAACTTACTTCAAATCAATTCAGTGGTTAAAAAACCGTTTCACTTTATATAATCTTAAGAAATCAGTATGTAAAAATCATAAGGATTATTATAGTTTAAATATTATCTCAATTATGCTACATATGGACACATAATTTCTTGTTTAAAAAGATTTTTATTTAGTGATATTGAGAACCAGTATGATAAGTTTAAGAAGGTTGAGGATAACTTCAATGCTCTACAATCTGCCCTCAAAGAGATTCAAAGTGATAACCACGAAAAGGTAATTCATACCTCTCTAGTTTTAGTAGCAAAGCTGCTCTAAAGTTCGAAATGTTCGTCTGTTTGACTGAAACTTTTGTGGTGAAACGTGAGTATCTCGGCTACTATTTTAGATATTTGTATTTATTCCATAAAATTAAAATTTTAAACAAATAAAAATCTATAATTTACTTGATCCGTTGGTCTGAACATTGGTAAATAGATATACATATCTCATATCTGCTCTATAACTCACTTTGTCCGTTTACCGAGTCATGATTTTTTCTTTGTTACTTGTATATGTTGTTTTACCTATTTCGATGCCAATTTTCTTGAATATTTAATGAGATTAAACTTTAACTTTAACTTTTAAAAATTTAATTTTTAGACAAATGTTAGTCTTTTAGTAATGTAATTTATTGATTATATCTGTCAAATTTATTTAATATACATTTCTTGCTTTGGTATTTTGCGATATTCACCCCCAAAATAGCTATAAACCTTCCCAGAACTTACGAGAATATACACTGTAAATGAGAACCATATCGGTTGAGCAGTTAGCGATATTCTTCAGTACATACAGACAGACAGTTATCCTATTATTTTTATAAAAGGATGATATGCTTTGTTTAGTTGGATAGAATTGTGGATGAGACAAGAAAAGGAAAAGAAATTATGAATTGGCTCGAGGGCAAAGTTAAAGACAGGTACAATTAAAAAAGATGTTTTACCTACAACCAAAGCTATATTTGAAGCGAAAAATTAAATAACTATTAATTACGTTAATGGCCGTTTAAATTCATTTTTATAAGATGGCTTGCATATGTATTACCCCTAACCCATTTGGCAATTTTTTGGTAATATAATAACAAAGAAGAAAAAATAACCTATCTCCCCATTTTTAAAAACAACATACTTATTTTTTAACAAGGATGACAACATCCATAAAAGCGAAGCACTGAAACGGTAGGACAAACAGACATTAACATTTGTATAGTGTCAGAACTGAATTATTAACTTTATTATAGAGTTGCTTCGCTTATAACATAATACTTTGTTGTTTCAGGAATTAATATACCAAAATTCAGATCAATTTGTATAATTTAGTAAAGTTGAGTATACTGGAAAGATCCATGAAATTGCCCATGTAGCCAGGGAACAGGTACAAAACACTTTCAATGGAATTTCCCTCAAAGTGCCTAGCATACTCGGAATCCTAAACCCCCTTCAGTTTTAAAATAAATTACAAAGGTGGAGGGGGTAAAGTTTTTTCTTCTTTATGCTTAACTTATCGGATGGCCCTTTACCTAATGTAACCGAACCTAACATCACCTAAAGTAAAAACAGAAAAACTATACTTCCCTTTATTTTATAATTAGAATTATTTTTTTTCTGCTTGAATAGGTATATTGAGGGAAACCTCCCTATAATTACAAAAAGTTTTATGGTAGATGTTTTCTTTACTGCTGTGACGAAACAAAACTCCTATGTAGCATTTTCTTTCTTTTAAGAGACGCGAGTACAAGTCCAAGTTTTTGGATGTTGATACAGAATATACAAGATTAAGGGTAAGTATTTTTCAAACAGTTCAGCTAATCTTTTTTTTCCTTTTCTTAAAACATCTTATTTATAATTATATTGAGTATTCTGCATATCAAATAAGGGAGAAAAAATAAAAATACAACAAGAAACTTCATAAACTTATATGTTTAATAAAAAAGCTTTATATGGAAAATTATAATAATAGCTATGTCAATTAGTAAAAATGAAATAAACTTAAATTATGCCTTCATATAGTTCTTTTTAAAAAAATGTATGATTAACTTTTCATCATTATTATTCTTGCCTTTTATTTAAATAAATTCACTTTCCTGAATCGCGCTATGGCCTCCCCTACCCAATGCATTAATCTTTATTTCCTATTTAGGAGAGGATGGAGGCTATGAATCATATGCTGGATGATGTACAGGTTGAAACACAACATTATAACATTTTATAGGAATTTCTGGTCAAAGAATATACCTTTGACATAATTTGTATTGGAACTTAAAACTGTACATAAATTTATTACATTTTATTAGCCTAAATATAAAAAAAGAAAGATTTGTTTCAAAACTAAATTGTAGTGTTATAAAATTAAACTAGCGGCTTCGCCAGTAGCCTCTAGGGGCTTTTCCCCAAGAGGTAATTAAAGAAAGAAAATAATTACCTCTGAATATGCCCCCACAAATTCTAAATAATTTAAAAAAAAAATTAAGTACCTGATGAAAAGCCACAACACTATTTTTAAATAATTAAAAAAAAATTGAGAGGGGGATTTTTTTAATTTTTGGGGGAGTTGGGGGTGTCCCACCCCCCAAGAAAATAGCCTAAAACCACCACAGGACCAGTAGGTATATTCCCTGAAGAGTAGAATCCGATCTTAAGGGACGGCCAGACAGACGGACAGACAGACATCATTCAACTTTGTATTATGGATAAAAACACAGGCCACTATATAACATGCCTCTTTGTTAGCAGAACCTATTCCAAGCTGAAATTGTCTAGATTGTATTTTTGTCATTTTTATTCAATGAATTAATCAGTGTTTGATTGAAATTTTGGGGGAAAAATACTTTTTAGATAACTAATTTTAAACTAAGAGTATTTGTAAATAATTAGAAATAGGTTCAAAATCTGTTTTAAAAAAGAAAATCTATTGATACTTCTTTCTCCAGGAAAAACTGTATGAATTTGAACAAAATAAGAAGAATAATTTGATCTTCCATGGTGTTGTTCCAGAACACCCTGAGACTGCTGACAGGTGACAGTTACTTTATTTCCAGAACTTCAGCTGCATTCTATTTCACTCCATTTGTTCACTTATAAGTATGATTGTTGGGAAAAATTTTCAATACAAATGATTGATTTGTCAAAACAAGATCGTTTTGGTAACTATAATAATATCACAATTAGGGTTGGGCCGGATACCGGATATCCAGCTGATTTATGATGCCGGATATCTGTTTGACGTTCGTTATCTGGAAAATTATCGGATATCCGGCTTTATAAATCAGCCAGATATCCTTTAACCGGATATATTGGCCGGATATCTGGCCCAGCCCTACTCACAATAGCTATCAATATCTTTTTACAGAGATGTTAGGTTTATAAGTAACACATTAATAATAAAGTAGCAACATTTTTATAAAAAAAAACACATTTGTAGGCAAAATGCAAAATTAAAATAGTGTTTCAACAAAATAAAGTTATTTTTTCTTTGGTATAAGTATAAAATATTCATTATGGTAAAATTAGTAAAGAATAGTTATTTATCCCATCGTATTATAGAAAGCATTCCGTGGGGCTAACACAACTGGTAACAATCTTTGATTTTTATTTTACCATTCTATACTATGCTACACATGATTTTTTAGTATGGCTGATGACCAGTTTTAATCCAGAATATATTAATCGCTTTCAAAGCCATACTGGAAAATAACTTATTTCATGCAAATATTTATAAGTTAAGTTGCATAATGAACAAATCATTGTTTTAAGTCAACAGGGATATTCAAATAATTGAGAATATGAAAATAATTTTATTCTGTTTCAGTCTCACCAACCGCATAACCTCAATTTTGAAGACAAATATTAGTATCAAAAGAGATCTTCCTATAGCCAAAGCCAGTAGAATTTATACAGGTATGTAATCCTATTATATAAAGTAGTAAGGTTTTTTGTTTGTTTGTGGCTAAAGATTTTGAAATCTAATGAACCGATTAAGTTCTCCTTTTTATGAAAGCTTCACATATTGTCCATGATTGGTTTTAGGTTAGTCAATTTTTAGATTTAAGTCTTCTGATGTCTTTTTGCTATTTTTCTGCATTTACAACTGGAGCATAGTATACTTTTTCTGACCGTGAAGACCTTTCTTTATCTCAAACTTAATTTTACATAATAATGGAGGTTTTGCCAAACTAAACAATTATCATAAATGACAACACTATTATAAATATCAACATTGCAACATTTTTATGAATATCAATACATTAAAATAATATTATCAAGTAGGTAGTATTTACTGAACTGTAAATTTTGCTGGTACCAAAAATTCTAAACATACTTTTGTTTGCTTAAAAACTTTGGGTACTGTTATTAAGAACGAATTGCTTTGTTTTAACTAATAATTTGCTCATAAAGTTGATTATGTTTTTTTTCGTATATTAGAGATGTACCTTGAATTGTCACTTATCTCTTAAGGTCTCTGACAAATATGAAATCCTATTTTCAGGACCTGAGGTGCGAGGTGTGAGGCCTATTCTAGTCACTTTTGAGAACTTTAAAGACAGGGATGAAGTTCTCAGAAAAGCTAGAATGCTCAAGGAAAGTTCATTCATAAAATATAATATCTTAAATTTTTGTATTCCTTAGCATGAAAGAATTAATTGAATTTACCATTTGTTATTTCTTATTACTGAACTGATTGATTTCTTCATCATAGAGAAGCTTTAAAAACGCCTCAATATAATATGGGATATGCTATTTCAGAGTCTAGGGATGGTTTTAGGCTATTATATCTTCTCCTTCTACCTTCTATAATAGAACACCTAGATGCAACCGCTATTGTTTTCTACAAATTACTTATTTTTTCATTAATTTTAAATTTCACAATGAACATTTTTACCTAACAGAAAGCTAACATACATGTAGAGGAAGATCTTAGGTAAACTTGATAATAGGGTTGGGCCGGATATCCGGTCTGGCCGGATATCCAGTCTGGCCGGTTATCCGGCCGTATATCTGGTCTGGCCTGTTATCCGGCCGGATACCGGATATTTAAACTGACCGGTTACATGATATCCGGCTGATTTTTGACGCCGGATATCCGGTTATCCGGCCGGATATCCGGTAAGTTGACGGATATCGAACGTTGGCCAGATATCCGGCCGGAACCGGATATCCGGCATTAGAAATCAGCCGGATATTCGGTATCCGGCCAAAAAAGTATCCGGCCCAACCCTACTTGATAATAACGAAGAAGTATTTTTTTTTGTCTGAAGCTTAAGATCTCAATAACTACTTTTATTAAGTTTCCTGTTTTATGCATGCTTGAAATAAGGTCATGTGATGGCTTTAGCTTATTTCATTTCCATATTAAATTTTTTGGATAGTTATATAATTTACTTTTGATTAAGTTTAATTTGACTATTCATAATGACCAAAATGTCAGCGATACATGATTTTATTTAGTGTACATCAAACACCGTTCTAAAGTCTAATTGATACCAATTTAAAAGTAAAATATAGGTGAAATTTTGATTTGATTTAATTTCAGTAAAAGAACTCGTGAGAATAGAGAGCATTTAAGAAAATTTATGAGACAGGTAACTTTATCTGCCAAGACATTCCCCCTACATCATTTACAATTAAACCCGAGGCATCAGCTTAATTGGTAACCTGTCTCTGGGAGGCGTAGGGCTCGAGCCTGGACCACACCGCGCCTTTAAAATGATAACTACTACTGCTATGTCAGGTGCGTGTCATCAATAGTACCAGTAGGGAAAATGCCTTGGCCATAGGCACAACTCATTACCAAAGGTCGTGCAGTCAAAGGGTTGGTTGTCTATCAGTTGAATGGACACTTTAAGCTGCAGTTATGAGAGGCGGAGTATGCTGAAAGGTGCCTGGAGAGTTCTAGAACCCGAAGCGACACCAACCCCCCTAAAATTCATTATTATCTAAAATTTCTAGTAGAACACGAACTCAACTAAACGCTAATCGTCTTTAACAACATATAAAAGAAAGAAAGTACAATCAAATAATATTATTTCTTTAAAACTTATAAAAGAAAGAAGAATAATTTAATTTGGTGACGTACTTTTGTGATTACTGTTTGAATTAGACACTGGAATAGAGGGGGAATGGTCGCTTTATAAATACTGTACAATTGAAAGAAGTTCATAAAAGCAAAATGAAAAGTTATATTGCTTTACATAAACAGCCAAAAAGAAAGAGTATTTAACTTTCCACATAAAGGAAGTTATAGCACTTTTACGTTAAAAGATCTTAAACACAATATAATCTGGGATCTAAAGGGATAAGGCAATGTCCGATTAATTGATGTACATTCCCAATGATTATACACAATTAGTGGTTGAAAATTTTGGACATTTATCTAAATGAACCAACCAATTAAAATTCAATAAAGGTTCCCAAGGTTGTTAAGAACTCTGGGTATTGGTGTTATAAATAGCACTGTACAAAAAAAATGCAAAATAGCAACCATTTCCTTACTACCAACTAAAGATGTTATAATAATGTTTACATTAAAAGTTTCCAGACTCAAATAATGCAATCATTACGATACAATGGTATCAAAAACGACAAAAAATTCCCAAATCTCAAATCAAATGCAACCTAACCTAACATGAAACTTAATCTTAAAGGTAACTAGGTATCAGAGCCATTCTCAAATCTTAGTTTAGGCATTTAATTTCAAATTTATAGAGGTGCTATTTTTTTCTTTTATTTTGTCCACTTCTAAACCAAAGTATAGAACCTGTTAACTATAACAAAGACAAATATTTTCAGGAATAGAAAATTCTAAAGTTAATAAAAACAGATAGACTTTTAAATAATAGAAGCAAAATTCAAAGAAGTGTGATATGCTAATTGTCAAAGAACTAAAATACTAATACTAATAATGTTATAAGATACAACACAATTATCCTAATTATTTCCAATAAAGAATAGTATAGATTTAATCTAAACAGACAGACTGATGGATAGAATAACGGAAAGTAGAGTAGCTATAATACTATTTTTTTATCTCATAAAATTAATACAGCTTTTTAAAATACTAGCGTCTTCGCCCCTAGCCTCTAGGGGCTTTGCCCCAAGAGGTGATCAAAAAAAAGTTAAGGTGAGATTCTTAAAAAAAAATATAAATATAAAGGACCAAGGAAATCTTCTAAAAAAAAGTGGGGGGGATTCTTTGGTTTTTGGGGGGGTTGGGGGTGTCCCACTCCCCAAGAAAATAGCCTAAAACCACCACAGGACCAGTAGGTATATTCCCTAAAGAGTAGAATCCTATCGGTTCAGTGGTTACCGAGATCTTAAGCTTCAGACGGACGGACGGAAAGATATCAAGCTACTTTGTATTATAGATATCTGTAACAGAAATACAGACGTACTAACGGAGTTTAGTAAAGAGACGCTTCTCTACAAAATATTCACTTTATAGGTTCGGAAAGCAAATCCAGAAAAGAATTGTTTCCTTCAGTATGATAAACTTTATATAGGTAATTTATATTTTTATATGGTAAATAGCAGGGCTCGGCAGCCGCGCGTCAGCATCCCTTTTTTCAAAAAAATTAGAAAGCATCAACACGGGTATAAATTTGAGGCTTAATCGCGGCTGGCGCGCGGCTGTCGAGCCTTTGTAAATAGTGAAGCTACAAAATATATATAGTATTTTAAATCCTAAAATCTTAGTCTAGCTTTTTAAGAAAGGGGCTGTTTGGAAAGAAGGTTTCCAACTTTCAATAACCACTACAGGATTTAAATATACACAACAAAATCTTATTGTGACGCACATAGACCAGATCTTGCTTATTGAAGAGATAACCATCACTTTATTTGCATGACTTTTGTCAATTTTTTTGAAATGGGCTTCACTCTGAGTTACCCAAGTTATGGTTTCTTCATCATAAGTATATTATTTATATCTTGAATAGTAGCAGTAGAAACTTTTTAAGGAATATAAAATTGACAATTAAACATAAAAAAAGAAAAAAAGTATATCATCAAAAATCACGAAACCTCACAGGAATAATAATAAAAAAAGACTTTAAAAGTTTATAATGCCTAATGTATTCTTATAACTGCTTAGATAGCAAAGTGTATGTGTACAATGAAGCTTTGGGATCTGTTGTAGAACACACTGAAAGTGTCAGGTTATACAGATAGATAGAGAATAGTTATCTTTCTCATCGTATTATAGACAGATTTCCATGGATATCAAAATTAAAAACTACGTGTAAAGTTGGCCTCTTGTTATACATTTTTTATTCTCATTTTAATATTTATGGAAAATTGTCTCTAATACGATGATATACATGATTTTTCAGTATTGTTGAGAACCGGCTCTAATCCAGTGGATATGTGTTTCGAAGCCATACTGGAAAAAGATTTACATCAATAAAAAAATATAAAAATGATAACACCAAAAAATCTGTACTTTAAAAAAACCCTTTCTGTTAGCTTTCATTTCATTCATGACGTTTATAGATTTGGGACACCTGTCATACTTAAATTCTTCAGTAAGCAATACTTATAAACAGATGGTATACTAAATGTACTTGTTTTAAGATTTGGAGAGATGATGTCGCGACCAGGCTCTTCTATGATGATGGGACCAATGATGGGCATGTACATGAACTCCAGCAGGCCTGGCTCCAGGACAGGATCAAGACCAGCTTCAGGTATAGTTATTTATTGCATCCATAAGGAAAAAGGATAAGAGGATGAATACTCACCCCAATTTCATTGTAAAATATTACTTCCCCCCTAGTAAAATAATTTGTCTGCTATTTATCTAAACCGTCCGCGGCTTTTTGCATCTTAATCATAACCTATTCTATATATGTAAAAAAAAATAAAAAAATTTATCTTATTAATTGTTATTATTTTTCTGTAATTTATTATGTTCTAAAAAAAATTAAATAAAATATTTAAAATACAATTTGATTTAGAATATTAAAAAACAAACAGCCGTGGGCGGTCTTAGTGCAGCAGAAAAGTATGTTTCACCTAGTTTAAAAATAGGAGGGTTCACCTTTTATGATCAAAAATTTATTTTTTTTCAAATTAGCCTAAATGTAATATTTAAATCTAATTAACATGATAAAACTTTAAAATGTTTACTAAGAAAAAATTAATAGTTTAGCTCTCAGCCACCAGGTTCGCTAGTTGTCTACTTCAAAGACATACATTAAAACTAAGGCTAAATATTAAATAAAACATTTCATAACTGAATAATCTAAATAAGTGAATAATCTGTAATGCTATCTATGTTCTTTCTAAGACAATACTCGTTTTTACAATATTTTTAACATTTTCAAGTGATGTTATTTACCCCTCAGGGTTTGGCCCTTTAGTGACAAAAATGCAAAACAAGAAAAATACAGGCAAAATAAAAATTGATGAACGCTTTGATATTCTAGTTCTATATCCAAAGCTAGATGGCACTGAAAAACTGATTATCATAATTTACAATCAAATGTTCATATTCAATTTGTAAAAACGTTTATTTATTAAGAAATAAAAGTTAGATAGACTGCAATATAAATCTTATAAGCTAATAATGAGTGTAATGATTAAAGTCAGTAGCAAAGTCATGAAAAATTAATAATGATAATTTTATATTCTTTCATTAGGTTTCATCAGAATGGATGATAATTCAAAATATTTCTATATCATCCTATAAAAATCAGATGTATGCTTCAAACAGCAACTATAATTGTCTTGAAATTACATTTAATTTTAAGATATTCCCATTTTGAAAAGTGGTGGAATAACATTAAAAATTCAGCGCGGCAATTGCTCAATATAGGCCTCTAGGCCCACTGCCTATTTTAGTCCTTCAAATACCTCGATTCCTCTCTTTTATTATTTTCTCTATGATTGCATCGTATTATAAAAAGCTTTCATTGGATATGAAAATGCACAATAATAAGATTAAAACCCTTTTTGTTTGCACCGAGATGGCGAAGGCACGGACTAACAAAACTGGATTCAATATTATGAATCAATTTTGAATCAGGAATATCATGAATCAGGATATAATACAATATGATACATGATCTTTCAGTGTGGATGAAAACTGGTTCTTATCCACTGGATATTTGTCAGTTTTATTCCATGCAGGATCTAGTACAAAACTGCAAAGTGTCATAGTATGACTATAACACTGCCAAGTATAACTGATTATGATTAATATTTAGGTATCGGAGAAAGAATGGATAATAATAGTAGTATACATAAGCTACCACCCCTGAACAAGGGCCAGAGTATGTCACTACCTAGTATAACTGATTATGATTAATATTTAGGTATTGGAGGAAGGATGGATAATAGTAGTAGTATACCTAAGCTACCACCCCTGAACAAGGGCCAGAGTGTGTCACTACCAAGTATAACTGATTATGATTAATATCTAGGTATCGGAGGAAAGATGGATAATAGTAGTAGTATACCTAAGCTACCACCCCTGAACAAGGGACAGAGTATGTCACTGCCAAGTATAACTGATTATGATTAATATTTAGGTAACGGAGGAAGGGTGGATAATAGTAGTAGTATACCTAAGCTACCACCCCTGAACAAGGGACAGAGTATGTCACTGCCAAGTATAACTGATTATGATTAATATTTAGGTATCGGAGGAAAGATGGATAATAGTAGTAGTATACCTAAGCTACCACCTCTGAACAAGGGACAGAGTATGTCACTACCAAGTATAACTGATTATGATTAATATTTAGGTATCGGAGGAAGGATGGATAATAGTAGTAGTATACCTAAGCTACCACCCCTGAACAAGGGACAGAGTATGTCACTGCCAAGTATAACTGATTATGATTAATATTTAGGTATCGGAGGAAGGATGGATAATAGTAGTAGTATACCTAAGCTACCACCCCTGAACAAGGGACAGAGTATGTCACTGCCAAGTATAACTGATTATGATTAATATTTAGGTATTGGAGGAAGGATGGATAATAGTAGTAGTATACCTAAGCTACCACCCCTGAACAAGGGACAGAGTATGTCACTGCCAAGTATAACTGATTATGATTAATATTTAGGTATCGGAGGAAGGATGGATAATAGTAGTAGTATACCTAAGCTACCACCTCTGAACAAGGGCCAGAGTGTGTCACTACCTAGTATAGCTGATTATGATTAATATCTAGGTATCGGAGGAAGGATGGATAATAGTAGTAGTATACCTAAGCTGCCCCTACTGATCAAGGGGCAGAGTATGTCACTACCTAGTATAGCTGATTATAATTAATATTTAGGTATCGGAGGAAGGATGGATAATAGTAGTAGTATACCTAAGCTACCACCTCTGAACAAGGGGCAGAGTATGTCACTACCTAGTATAACTGATTATGATTAATATTTAGGTATCGGAGGAAGGATGGATAATAGTAGTAGTATACCTAAGCTACCACCCCTGAACAAGGGGCAGAGTATGTCACTACCTAGTATAACTGATTACGATTAATATTTAGGTATCGGAGGAAGGATGGATAATAGTAGTAGTATACCTAAGCTACCACCCCTGAACAAGGGCCAGAGTATGTCACTGCCAAGTATAGCTGACTATGTGGATCCCAGAGATGTCAAGATGAATGAGCTTGAAAAGGTATGGCTCTAATTATGTCATATACATTCAGTAATCAACTAATCAATGAGTTAAATAGTGAACATAAAGACCTACTATTTTTGAGTAAGGTAAATATGAGACAAACTATATTTTTTTATGATGGGGGGGGGGGGAGGTTCTTAAATCAACTTACTAAATAGTCTAAAACCTTCACAAGAAATATTCAAGATGTCTCTAGCATGACCCACAAAATCTTTTTTTTTTAGCGTTTGTAGCCCATATTTCTTAATTGATTATTAAAAGATGCATATGTCCTTGTTCTCTATACATTTCCACATTAGAAGATATAAAAATATTTTTTTTACATCAATTAACATTGGATATTATTAGAGCTACAGTTTTGAAAAAGTGGCTGAGGAAAAAGAAACTTTTTATATCTTTTGTTATCTGGACAAACATACAAACACAACCACACCATACATAAATTAATGTTTTTTTTTGCAGGTTATAAATCAGTATCAAGAGAAGCTAAATGATGTAACAAGCAACTATCAACAAAAGATTGGAATATTGGAGAATAAAATCATTGAGAAGGAATTAGAGAGGAGCTACTCTGGGTAATAATCAATTTAGACATTTTTTTTACAGAGTTTATGAAAAGTGTACAACATTTAAGTAAGAGAATAGAGGGAGCAGGTGCTTTACATAACTTTGTCCCAGCCTTGGGGACCCTTTTCCGACTCTGTGAATTGGGTCTAAAATACCAGCAAATAGCTTCTAAAATATAAACTAAACATAGCCAGGTGCCTGTTAAATAAAATATTTCTTGTCTGCTAGCAAAAAGGTCTTTGACACCTATACCTTTAAATTTATTTTTACAACATCCAAGAATCCAAGAACATTTTTGAATAAATCTCAATAATTTAAATATTGCTAAATTTAGATTTTATATTACTTTACAAAGATTAAATTTTAAAAAATCTTTTATTTCTAGGACGGATATTAGAGATGAGTATGAAGATGGACCATTAGGTAATTAATAATATAGCTGATAATTTTATTCATTTAAATCCTCTGCAATAAATTTCCATTTATATTTTACATTAATAAAACAAATGCAGGCAGGGAGGAGCCATTGGTCTGTTTATTGCTTTAGTCCCAATAGTTTTATAATAATGTTTTCCTATTTGTTGGCATACAACTTTGGAGACTTTCATTGAATTCTTATTGGTTGGTTTTTTTTAAGTTGAGTCTCCAAACAGTCCACCATTAATTGTAATCTACAGAAGTTTTATTTTGTGTACCATCATTGGGAATGTACATTCATTTATCAGCCATTGTCTTATCCCTTTAGAACCCTAACTTGTTTGTTATTTAGCCCAAAGTAAAGGTTTGACTGCATGAAACAGAGTTTTTTTTATATGCAATAGGAATTAAGTCAAATCAAATTCAAGTTTGATTACAATAACTTATTTTGTGAAATCGCACCTTAAGGGGCGATTTGCCGTTTTTATATAGGTTATTTTAGGTTAGGTTAGGTTATATTGGGTTACGTGATTGCCCAACAGGGTTAGGTAATTGGCCCAGCAAGGTTAGAGCCCTCCGCAGGGGCTAGAAATAGGAGAAAACCTACTGTCAAAAATATGAAGAATCGCCCCTTAAGGTGCGATGTCACGAAAGGGACTATACCCCATATTTTTTTTTACATAATCTAAAGCAACTATATTTATTAACAATTGAAAGTATCTGAGGAATTTGTTACCTTGTCCAATACTTATCAAGTTTTAGATATGTCCCCAGAGAGACATGCCCCGCGAACACCCCACAAGTCTCCAACAAAGTCAGCCATTGATGTCATCAGGCAATCTTAGATCATTTTGATCTCATTTACCAAGTTAATCAACAGTAAGATTTAGAACAGACAGCTAGAAATGAAGGAAAGCCATTTTTAAAAAAAATAAGATAAAAGATGTTCTAATTATGAGGATGTTTAGGAAAAAAAGGAATAATTTAACCCCTTAAAAAAATATAGCTCCAATAAAAACCAAAGCCAATGGATATAGAATAGACGTGGATATTATGTCAGGTGATAAATTATCATTGATTTGGGTTGCTATCTCCCCTGTCATTTATTAGGCAGTTCATTCATCCATTAGGAGGGGAGGGGGTGGAGGTGGGGGATCGTTACTTTATCCAGCTACATGCTTAACTTAATAATATGGAGTAAGATCCAAAAGTGATAATAAATCCATTCCTCTACTGAAATATTGTTCCTCTTTTAGTATCTGGAACAGATAATAGAAAGACAAATTATAGACAAACAAAAAAAAGAGACTAACAAACTGACAGATATTATTTAAATCAGACCTAAGATATAAACCACCGAAGGGAAGAAGATGAAATGGAAGATGAAAAATTAGAAATCAACGGCTTCTAGTAAATCATGTAGAATTATTTTTAGTTTATTTTCTTTAACTCATTAAATTTATAGGTTTACAAAAACCTGTGAACTATGGTTCATATTTTTAATCAAAATTAAGTGTAGAGTATATTTTAATTGTTTATTGATTTGTTAAATTTTATTCTAACTGTTATTTACAATCAATTAATATGAAAAACAAGTTGAAAAATGTATTGTAAGTTTTTTTTGTTAATCTTAACTTAAATTTAACGATGTAAAAAAGTTTTTAATATTTAAAATGTATCATAATATAAAATAATATTAATATTATAGAATTATTAATAGAGAATGAAATAAAATTTTAATAAAACTTGATTTTAAAAATTCTATAAATGTAGGATTCATCATCATTACCATTAGGCCAAGTACAATGGCTCTCTAATCTTCTTTGGAATTGGCACGATTTGAGGCATCATTGAGTTATAAGATTCATCATCTTGCAGTTAACATATGAGTTACCTTCTTCTTGTTGTTTTTTTTTGTTTTTGTTTTTCTCTTTCCTTGGGATTTGAACTGATTGGTTTTATCACCATGATCATTGCTTAGAGTTTCTAACGTCTACATTTTCCAGGGACAAGGGACCAGGATTCTAAAAAACAATCTTAAGTAAAATTTCCCCAAAGCCATCTGCCCTCCTTTCGCCCTTTCTTCAAACTTTCCTTTACTTACAGCCTAAAACATTTTTTTACGCCAACATAAGCCTCTAAAAAATCTAAGTTTTTAACAATTTCAAATGGAATTCATTTGCTGAATTACGGCCCCTACCATTTTTTCTGTTTTATTGTCAGTTTTATGCCTTTGTGATCTTGTGAAATGACGTTTTCATATTTTTTGGTTTCACAATTTTTGGGACTTTTATTGTATTTATATTGGCTGGCTAATTTAGTTGTAATCTTAATAAGGGGTAATTTTTATCTTATTCCTTTATATCTCTGCCTTTTAATGATATTTTTCTTTCACTATGAGAAAGAAAGTCTTTACTTTGGTAAGTTCGTTAGTATCCCTTTCTGTTTAAGCATCATTATTAACCACCATTATAATTCAACAGTGGCGAATATGCGGAATTCATAAGACACCTCGGAAAGCTACGCACATTGAAAGTAGGAAAGGTAACAAGTACTGTTGCCTTCTATTTTAATTATCAATATTCCCTCATAATATATGTACATCTCTACTTAAGTGCTGCAATGAAAATAACTTTAAAATAAAATACCCAAAAAAAGTGGGACAATTCTAATCACAGACATGAAATTAATGAGATTGCTTAAATAGAAGCCAACATCTTTTTTTAACGAACATTTTCTAGAATTTAGATTTTTGTATTATCTTTTTTTTTTGTTAATTTAAACAGATTATATTTGTACTATCGATTTCAAACTTCGCCCGATGATTCCTATGACAATTAATGTAAGTTTTTTCTATAAACAGTATCATGAATTTAAGAAGTTTTACAACAAATTTACTTATAATTTTGTTTATATCTATGCATTAATATTCAGTTCTGACTCTCTACAAGTTTTGATATTCGTTTGTCCTACCATTTCAGAGCTTTGCTTTTATGGATGTTGTCGTCCTAGTTTTTCATTTAAAAAAAACTGTCTATTATATTGCCACACCGCTAAGAGACTTTTACCTACACTCTAATAATAACTTTACCCCCACCACCGAAATATTTTACATTTCCTCACAAAACAACAAAATTCTTGTCTAATTTTATCTATATAAAGATTCCGATTGGCCTTTTCTTGAAGGGGGAGGGGTGGGGGTGTCTCAACTCCTTAGAAAATAGCTTAAACCCACCGCAGATCCAGAGGAGTAAAGCCCAATTGGTTCAGTGATTACCGAGATCTTAAGTTTCAGAAGGACAGAAAAAAAGACATGGTTCTACTTTGTATTATTGATTATTGCTCTCTTTATTAAAATAAGACTAGGAATTTTAAAATGTGCCATTGTGTAATATTGTCTAAATTGTATGAACAATTTTCTAACTGCTTGAATATTTGTATGTGTGTATGTTCATACATAACATTCAAAGTTTCATATTCACAAAAAAGAAAAAATCATCATTATAATCAATTGATTTGGTTATTGTTTAAAGTTGTTACGCTTTTAAAATGTATCTTACTGCCCTACATATAATAATGCTAAGTTTGAAAACGAGAGAACAATTTAAACAAAAGCAAAGTTAATCAGTAGGGGAGGAGCTGTTTTAATAATATGCGATTCTAAATATTTCAGAAATGAATGAACACTCTTCTTATTCCCTTTTAATTATTCTACTTTTGAAATAAAATGTCATAGCATGCTATTTCATTTCATTACAATTCAGAATAATAAATCATTTAGTTAATGTTGTATTTCTTTAGAAGCAAAGTTATTTTATTATATACCTAGTTATAAATTAGAAGTTATAAATCTTTATTTCGGAAACAGCTGTAAATGATTTTCAAAAGAAGCCGTCTTAACTTTTTTTTTTATTGCTAGCCGGTTCTTTTAGTAAGTAGAAGATGTAAATTTTTCCATAGAATTCAGATATGCAATCGGTTTTTTTGTAGACCTCTTATTTTTTAAGTAATTTAAGTTTTTTTTTAAATTAAGTCGATTTTAAGGTACTAAAATGCAACAAAAAAATGAAAGAAAATGGCCATTATGAACAAAAATAGTAAATGGCCATTTTCTTCCTTTTCAATAAAGTTATTTTGCATATAAAAAAGCAAATATTAGTAAAAAAAATACAGATGTAAAAAGGATATATATTTATTTAAGAAAATAGAAAAAAAAACATACATAAAAATCAATAACAAAAACTTATTTCTAATAACGCAATTCATTTAAATTATATTAGGTCTGTCTGTTTTTCTGTCAATCTGTCTTTCTGTTTTTCTGTCTGACAGATAGTGTCTGTCTGGTTACCTGTCTATATGTCTGATCGAGTCACCTACATCTAATTGCAAAATGTTAAAAAATTCGGGCAAATTGTAAGAAAAATTATTTTTGTCAGTGTTAGTTTAGATTTCTAACTTTGACTTTCTTCTATATTTATATGTGATTTTATTATACTATACAATTTACTTTTTTTGTTTTTCTTTTAACAAGAACAAATATGTGTACAAGTGACGCAGTAAAATAATCTAGATATTACATATACTATAAATGAATCCATTATTTATACATTTTGCAAATATAATGTCGCGTGCAACGCAAATCAAAAGTATTTATAAATTTCTAGATATTCTACATTTAAGTGTTGTTTTAAATAACATATTTGTAATTTCTAGACCTAAGTTAATTTCTGAGAATTTTTAGTTATTTGATATAATTATTAGCGGCTACGCTCCTAAAGGCCTCAAGGACCCTTAATTAGGGGGGGGAGGCAGGCGGAGGGAGGCAGGGGGAGGGAGGCAACAACTCCTACTTTCAATTGTAGTTTGAAAAAAAGGTATTTTTTGGGGAGGGGGTAATTTTTTTCTAGGGGCGATTTCTCTTTGAGGGTTGGTGGTACCCTCTCCAAAAATGTTTATAAACCTTCATAGGACCTAGAGAAGCTACCCTGTAAATTGGAACCATTTCAGTTCAGTGGTTAGCGGTTCCTTCTGTACACACACACACAGACAGAGATAGTTTTACTTTATTACAAAGATAATTTTTCTTAAATAAATTTTTCTTATTTAATTGTCACTTACTATGTACCTACTGGCTTCGCCCTCATTAGGGGGTGGGGTGGAATTAGCACTGCATTATTTTAGTTAAGAAATTATTTTTAAGGGAGGGTGTTTTCTAAATATGCAGCCTAGACCAATAAAAAACTTATTTATATCTTTGGAACATTGAGTCCAGACGATTGTACGATCTTAATAGACATACATACGTATATATAGTTATACTCCAGTGTAGTATTTTAGAGTCCTTGAATTTAATTATAGATATTTTTTAAGCACACGCCTCATTTCTTACGAGACGTATTAAGTTTCATATTTTTATAGGAAAGCACTACTGTTTTACAATTTATAAATCATTAAATCTTTTTTTAAAGATTTAGTTTTAATCGGACCTTTCATAAATATAGTACGAGTTTTAGAGTAAATCCCATTCATCAAAAGCTATATGTGTGTCTGTTTGTCTGTCTGTACTGAATGATCTCGCTTACCGCTATACCGATATGGTTCTTCTTTTCAATGTAGCTTCTCATAGACCCTGGGAAGGTTTATAACTATTTTTGGTTAGGGTACCACCACCCTCCCAACAGAAATCGCCCCTAGAGCCCTCTAGAACCAATACAATGAAACCCACTACTTCTTTTTTTTCCATGATCCAACAATCTATTTATTTTTTACTTGTGTTTACATTTAAAGATAAAAATGGGTTTAACAGCACAGTCAATATCTGAGGATTTTATAGATAACAGGTAACCTTCATACTAGTCTAGCGTTCAGAGCGTGAGCGGAGGACACGACGGACGGATTTCACTAATTTCGAATTGTAGAGAGGATTCGCTTTAATCCCCAGTTTCTATATACATTTTTTATAGACAAACAAAATAATACTGATTTGAATATTTAAAGAATTAGGTTGGGTTAAACAGGATAACAATGATTCCTTCCTTTTATATATTTTGGGGAAGGAATGGCAAATACAACAATAGAATACATGGTGGTTAATGTTATCATTTTTTGAGCCATCTGCGAGTAATACTTCCTCAGAGTACATGACAATCTGGTGCAATATCCAAGTAATAATACATCGATTTTCTTATGTTTTAGAATAAATTTAACACCTTCACCTGTTTCACCAAAATTAAGAACAACTTTTTACAACAACAACAATAATAATGTCTTCATAAAACCGGCTTTAAAACCAGTTCCAAGAAATTTTCCTCCCAAAGACGACATTCAAACCCCAAATTTTGGCGCCAAATTATTTGTAAGAAAGTCACCTGTTCCATCTCCAAGATTGTCAGACATTTTTCAGATGATCAGATTAGGTAATTTTAACTTATTTTGACTTACATCTTATTTCTTTTTTTTTTAAGGTAAAGCTTTTCAATAATAAGGGTCAGCATGTCCGTCCGTAACAGTTATCTAACGGTTAGCTCTCTTTGTTATATGTTACAATTGTCCTATCGATTTCAGGAATGATTTACAAAGCGGAGCAATTCTATAATCATTCATTTAAAAATGTTAGGACAAGAAATTAAAATATTATGAGCGAGGCATCTCTATAATCAAGTCCTTAAAATAAAAGTATGTACCTTAAACAATATCCTGTATTTAACTAAATCATGAAAGGGGTGGGTTTTCTGTTGACCTCTAGGCTCTAAGTATGTTTATTTGTCTACTGTGTCCTCCTATACCTTACTTAACCAAACCTAAAAGAGGCACTAGCAAACATTTTGGATCAACTGCAGTTCACGGTAAAATATTCCTAGTAACGAATATTTCCAAAATCTATTAATTTTAAAAGGACTCTCCACAGAAAAATCAACTTTGGATTTTTGAAAATCTAACCTGAAATTATTATTCTCTGTTCAATTTTAGGCATTTTTTGTTTTTGTGGCATCGCGATCGAAGCCCTTTGAAATTTTTACCTCCTTTAAGTGAAACCTCCCGCCATTTAATTTGTGCTGCTTTAGTGATTTTTAGCTTCTATTTTTGCCGCCGTTGCCGCATTCATCGCCCTTCTCCGCCGCTACTCCGCTATTCATTGCTGTATGTCGCGGTTCAATACATGCTCCCCTCTCCCTTGTTCAGAAATTAAATGGAGACTGGGGGTGTTGTGTATAGCAACGTACGCAATGTATAGCGGAGTAGCGGCGGAGAAGGGCGATGAATGCGGCAACTGCGGCAAAAGATGGTTATATTTGGCGGAGGCGAACACAAAATGGAGGCGGCAGGATTGTCCAGTCAAGGAAGAGGATAAATCGTAGAGCGGCCGGTTGCAATGGAGCAAATGTTCTTTAGCGGCAAACATATATTGAGTGGAGGAAAGTGTAGTATATATTGTTATAGCGGCAGTACAAATAGGCGGCGGACAAAATTTTCAAAGGGCTTCGATCGCGATGCCACAAAAACAAAAAATGCCTAAAATTGAACAGAGAATAATAGTTTCAGGTTAGATTTTCAAAAATCCAAAGTTGATTTTTCTGTGGAGAGTCCTTTTAAAGGCTGCCAAACGGCTGAACTACCGATCATACCCGCACACAATTTTAAGTGGCATAAGAAGGCCTACAAATAATCTGAAATAGTCAAGACCCAATGATGCACAGGGAAAGCTTCACTCAAGAAAAAACGCATAAAATAGGTCTTTTTCGCGCATTTCTCTGCACTACGAGATAATTATGCATTATTGATTTATGGCTATTTCATATTATTTCTAGGCCTTCTTATGCCGCTTAAAACAGTGTGCGGGCATGATCTTTACGTTCAGCCGTTTGGAAGCTAGCAGCCTTTAAAATTCATAGATTTTTGGAAATATTCGTTACCAGGAATATTTTACCGTGAACTGCAGTTGATCCAACATTTTTATAAATTTAACTGAAATTTTAAAGTTTTATTGATCTCTCTAGGTGATATAGAAACATTGGATTATTGGTTGTGCCAAAGAAAATTTAACTTAGATGCCTACCATTCTATTCTGGCTACCACCCCACTACTTCTAGCAATACAGTATAAACATTTAGATATTGTAAAGGTAAGATTTTGATTTTTATCCATAAGAAGCGTAGCAATAATAAACAGGGATCTGAATGGATAAGCTGGTGGCCGATAATTGATGACACACAAAATTACCCCTGCTGCAGAATAAAGTTAGTGGTTGAAACGTTTGAACACACAACTTAATAAACCAACCAATCAAAATTCAGTAAAAGTCCCCAAAGCTGTTAAGACAACGAATAAGAACACATTTTAAAAAAATTGGGTACTAGTGTACATTGTCCCCAATTCCTTCCTGAATAATAAAGATCGCCATCTATAGAATAAGAAATAAATTGGAGGTAAAGACACTGTTGAATGACAAAATAAAAGCTTTATATAGTTGTTTTGTAGCATGGCACGGTAACGGCGAGTAAGCCTTCAATCTGAACCCATTTGGATGCTTTGAACATTTTGTTTTTGTCATTGCCATATTTGGTTAAGGTTAAACTTCCAACTGATTCTAAAAATTGTAAATAGTTGATAGGCGGCTGCCGAGACCTGAATTGTAGAGACTTATTCTCTGTGTTCTTTATAATTCCTATATGACAATAAGGCAAATGTTCCAACATCGAACCTAGTAAAAGTGTCTGACTCTGATTATGACGTAAAATAAAAATTAGCCAAAGAGAGGCCAGTATACAATGGTAAAACTTATAGTGGCCTCTCATTGGCAATTTTTTTACGTCATAATCAGAGTCACACACATTCACTAGGTTCTCCTTAGGTTCTGCTTAAAAACTAGCAAAAGCAATTCAATGGCCAGAGAGGAAGGGGCCAATGGGCTGTTTATTACACTAGTCCCTAAAGTTTTATAATAAAGTTTTCTTATTCATTGACATACAAATTTTGGGGAATTTTATTGAATTTTGATAAATCTAGTAGAGTGTTCAAATGGTTCAACCACATAATCTGCAGAAGGGATAATTTTGTGTACAATAATTGGGAGCGTACATCAAAATATCAGTCATTATCTTATCCCTTTAGATCCCTGCATTTTGATATATTGAACCGTATATTTTAGCTAAAATTTCAATTTTAAAATAAAAATCACGAAACCTTGTAAAAATGATTTTTTTCAGAGTATTATTAAACACGGCTGTGATGTTAATAGAACTAAAGTTTCTAATGAAGGTAATAAATATTCTTTTTATGTTATCCAGAGGAGTAAGGGGTAGAGATCAGCCCATTGGAAATAGACTAAACCCTATTTAATTTTCTTACCTAGCCTGAAGTTAACTTAGATTTACATAATAAAATAATATGTAAGACTTAGGAAACCGTAACTCTTAGAATATACCTAGTAATATAGGACTAGACCCAATATCAAGAGTATGAAGTAATAAGGCCAAAAAATAAAAAAATAAAGTAATTTCTCGTATTCATTCGAATCCGGTGGATAGGAACCGGTTCTCATCCATACGAAAAAACTATGTCTAGCATCATATTATATCCAGCTTTCTACAAATATAAAATTGTACAATCATAATCATAATCGGAACCTCGGGGCTAAAAAAACTACTTTTAATCTTATAATTGTACATTCTATATCCGCGGAAAGCCGTTTATAATACGATGCGAGAAATAACTATTATAATACACTTGGGTCAAAAGACAAATATGGCAGAATGCAGAATATTTTGAAAGGGTAAATGTATACTTTTAATGTTTCTATTTGGATCTAGATAATAATATATATTTTCTTAGGTCTTGATATAATGCCACCTCTCATTTCTGCAATTAAATATGGACATCTTGATATTTTTAAAGTAAGTATTTTTTCCACTTTTTAACGATAATAAAATGCTGAAGCAACAACGAGCTTTTAAAAATGATTCCAAGACAAACGCAGGAGTGACAAACGTCGGCATTGAAAACGCATAATTGTCTAAAATATTAAGTTATTTAAGAATTTCTGTACAGGTTATGTTAGGTTAAGCTATCAGAATATACAAATACGCCCCCCGCAGTGGTTAGGCATTTAAAAACATATAATATGGTTTAAAATAGGTTAGGTTAGGTTAAGTGTCAATTCCGACGTTTGTCACTCCTGCGTTTGTTCAAGGACTAAAAAAATTTCTTTCAGTATTTGTTAACTGTTCCTGAAATACAAATTGAAATTGAATATAAACAAAAATCAGCCATTGAATGGACTTTGGAATATAACCGACCTATGCACATGGCTGAACTATCAAAATCAGGTAAAGGAATAGCTATCGTATTGTAGACAGCTTTCCGCGGATACTGAATTTAAAATTTATTAAAATCATTTTTGTTAGCCACAAGGGGCCGAAGGCCCTGGCTAAAAAATGTGATAATAATTTAATGATTTTTATTTTAATATTTATGGAAATTTGTATGTAATACGATGCTATACATAATTTTACAGTATGGCTGAGAGCTGGTTCTAAACCAGCGAATATCAATCGGTTTCGAAGCTATACTAAAACAAGGATGACAACATCCATAAAAGCGAAGCGCTGAAACTGTAGGACAAACGGACATTAACACTTGTATAGTGTCAGAACTGAATAATCAGAATATAAATGTATAAGAGTCGAAGCAAAATTGTAAGTAAATTTGTTGAAAAAATGCTTGATACAGAAAATTGTTTATGGACATACTGACATTTTTAGGACTTAATTTTAGAGTTGCTTCGCTTATAATATTGTATCTTGTTGTCCCAGGAATCAGTATACAAAAAATGAGATCAATCGGATGATTAGATTACATCAAAATTTGTTGTTAAAAAAGTAAAAAAATCAACATGTTTAAAATGGACGTACGGACATTTTGGTAATGATTATAGAGTTGCTACGCTTTCTAAATCGTACCTAACTACTACAGGAATGACCATGCAAAGTTGAAATCGATAGGACAATTATAACATGCCCAAATTAACGAAAAAAGCTATCCGTTACGGACGGACGGACGGACCGACCCTAATTATAGAAAAGCTTCGCTTTTAAAAATTCTACTAAGCAAATTAATTCCATTTAAAGTTGCTGAAAATTTTGATTTTCTATTGGCGTTATGTTGGCGTTAAACTTATTTTGTGCTGTAACTAAGGGGAAAGGGGAAAGTGGAAGTTTGTCCCTAATTCTCCTATTGTTAACAATAGTTATGTGCCACTAGCATATAGGGCCTTTGTATTCCAAGGGAGACGGTATACAAATAATCTTAAACAATTCAAAGGCTTTTTAAAATTAATACCTACTAAATATTGACACATAATTGCTTTAGGTGTAAAACTTCCAAAATTTGTACTACATGACGCCATAAAAAAGAATGGTTACGTTGGTGGACAAGAAATGGCTTTTCTACTACTTCAATATGGTGCTGATATAACACAGGTTTCTATACTGTTTTACATTTTATACATTTTATAAAATAGATATGATTTTGATTTTTGATTGTTCAGTGTCGGTTCAGTGTTTAGCAATATCCTTGAGTACAGATAGACACATACAGATCCTGCTTCTTTTACATAAAGATATATTTTTCTATGGGTGGAGATTAAACATTTTTCTTGGGATATTTATGTTAAAGAATACCACAACAATTAGCTTTGAATTAGTATAGGAGTATAACTACGCTTCTAATTTTATTTTGGAAATTGATCAAATAGTTTTAAAATATTACACAAAAACACATATCTTCCTACTTTAAATTATTGGATATTCAATTGGTATTTTTTTTTATTTGAAAAATATTAGATGCTAGCTGTGCCCCTTGCATATAGGGGCTTGAAGGTCAAGGTGTAAGGAACCATAGCCAAGAACCATCAGAAGAATCTAAAAAAAGTCTAAATCCTTCCCAGAACCTATATTAAGCTTCCCTATAATGTTGATTTTCAGACATAAAGAACTTACTACTTTATATACTAGAAAAGTTTTTATTTTTATGCTAGGTTGATATTGAAGGGTCTACGCCATTAGAATTAGCTGTCTATGTTGGAAATAAAGGTAAAGAAAATCGATATATTATTACTTGGATGTTGCACCATATTTTCGCCTACTCTAGAAAAATTGTCCATTCAGTTGGCTAAAATAACGATACCCTGCATTAGCCTCTTTTACCCCATAGTCATACCCTCTATTGAAGTAATCAATAAATGAGGATTAAAGAAGCAATCTAAATTGACGACACAATTTTTCCCGCCATAATATCCACTTATATTATTTCCATTATAACAAATCAAATTTAAATTTTAAAAACAATGCAAATCACGAAACCTTTTAAGTAGAATTGGGGAAAATAAACTTTTAAGATATATGAAAACGAGTAGATAACTATATGAATTTTAATATTTTTTAGAGCTTGTAAAAAGTCTATTAGGTGCTGGTTCTAATCCATGGAAAGTCAAAGAATCAGTGCTAAGAAATACAGAATCTGACATAAGGTAAATAAAGACAATTTGATCTAAATTATCACTGGATACTTTCCCTCAAAGTGCATTATCATCTCAGAACCCCCCCCCCCTCCCACTATTTTAAATAAATTAAAAATAAAAGGGGAGAAAAGTTTTTGCATAACCCCTGCAGGGCTACCTTGTACCCAATATAACCTAACCTAACCGGGCCTAAAGAAAAAATAAATAAAAAACTACCCCCCTTCCCTTATTTTCAGTTTAATTAAAAATAAGGAGGGAGAGTTTTCTCTTGTCGACTATACACTTTAGAAGATACTCCTCAGTAATATTCAATAAAATCCCATATTGTATATTCAGTGAATTAATGGTATAGAGCATTGAAGCAAAAAAGCTCAATTGAATGTCCAGGTGAAGGCGTTGGGGGAACATAAAATAACGTCAATTGACCTATCCTGGATAATTAAAAAATAAATTGATTTTTTTGCTTTCAGAGAACTTATTCTTGATGCCAGAAAATCTTGTACGAGTCTTCAAAATTTATCCAGGTACAATTTATTATCCCTCCAGGGGTTTCTTATGAATGGGGGATAGAAGCCCCCACCAGGGAGAAGTGCATTTTATCCAGGATGAAGAGGGGAAGGGAGGGGGGGGGGGGTTGCGATTGACCTACTCTTCCTTTGACTAATTAGATTAGTGCAAACCTTGGACTTATAAAAGATGTAAAAAAGTTAATAAAAATATGTCTTAAAAGTTCTAAAATCTTTTTTATTTTTATTTTTTTTTTTGGGGGGGGGGGGGGTTGGGATAATTTACTATTATCATACTTAGATGGACCTAAAATTGTATACTTTCTCATTCGTTGGCTAAAAACCTTGAGTACCTCTATCAAACCTTGATTGGTTGATTAAAATAGAAATACACAAACTATTCAACCCAGGGAGTAAGGGAGGGGACAATGGATCGAATATTCAATTTTTAGGACTTTGGGGACTGGCTTAAAGGGAATGTGCAAGAATTTAGCAGTTTCTGACTGAGTTTGGGGACTTGCGCATAGAATGCCGCTACTCGTTATGTATGTTTTGAATATTGCAGACGGGGAGAAGGGATAGGGGAAGTGGGGGGAAGGGAAATAAACACTCGTTGTGTTAGTTTGGAATGTAGCAGACGGGGAGAAGGGAGAAGGGAGGTGGGGGCAAGGGGCAAGGGAAATAAACAGAATAAAAAGGGGCAGGCATATTCTTGCTAGCAGCTGGCCGGGTCCAATAATCTTTTAATATAAAAATCACACCAAAAAACCTCAATATATTTCATCAAAAACAAGTTGTGATTTCACTTTACATGACGCTATGGAAATCTATTATTCAATTAACAATCCCTTTATAATTTCCTACAAATTTATTGGATTAAACTGGATTTCATGCCCTTTCTTTGATAACTCTTATATTGAATTAATTGCCCATTGTCCCCTCCCTTACTCCCTGTATTTAACCAATAATTTAAAACTGCATAAGTGAAAATTTTGTATATCATCATTGGAAATATAAAGAAACTAACCCCTGACCCGCGACCGTGGCTTAACACGTAGCGCAATCGCTCTAGGTGATAGATTCGAATCTTGGTCCGACACCGCGTCATAACTAAAGACTTTAAAAATGGTTCCTACTGCTGCTATGTCAGGTGCGCGACATAAATAGTTAGAGTAGGGGGAATGCCTTGGCCCAAAACAGGCGCAATTCACTACCATGCACAGTTAGGATTTCTCAGACAAAGGTCGTGCAATCAAAGGGTTGGTTG
This sequence comes from Acartia tonsa, assembly GCF_053477335.1. NCBI lineage: Eukaryota > Metazoa > Arthropoda > Copepoda > Calanoida > Acartiidae > Acartia > Acartia tonsa. The sequence continues at coordinate 6,908,310 of NC_137266.1, read as the reverse complement.
TCTGAAGGGCATTGTTACAGAAACACTGACAAATTGTCAGCGGCCTACGCTCTCCCTGTGGAGGGAAAAGGGCTTGTTACTGTTTTTTAACCTCTGTAGAAAAAAATGAAATAAAAAAAACAATGAATTTAATTTAAAATTTATTTTAGGAACAAAATAATATCAGTATTGAACAGAAAATCTGGCGGGGTAATAAATAATCTAGCAAAGTTACCACTTCCACATAAATTTAAACATTTAAACTTGATGTAATTTTTAAAAAAATTGTATATGATTCTATTGACTAAAAATAAAATTGTTATATAGTAAAATTTTTGTCTTTTACTGATATGAAGACGTTAAAAGTTAGTTATAGCAGCGTAGTATAGACTGATTTCCGCGGATATTAAGATGAAAAATTATTAGATTATAATAAGTTAGAATAAGCAAAAGAATACTGAGGACATGTAACTCTGCCCATAGGGCGGAGACCCCGTCCCTATTTTGTATTGGGTCTTCGAAATCAGATCATTCATAATAGTGTAGGAAATATAAACACAGCTGAGTCCTTACAAAGAAAACAGTAAAAGTGTCGAACTATGACGTCAGAAAAAATTAACAATTAACCAATAAGAAGGCAGTATTCACTGTGGTAAAATATATAGCGGCCTCTCATTGGTTAATTGTTAATTTTTTCTGACGTCATAGTTCGACACTTTTACTGTTTTCCTTTCAAAAGAACAGAGATTAATTTGATAGCAGACAAAAGGGTCTCCACCACTTGGGTTAGGTAGTTTTTTTTAATTATACGTCTATTTTTTTTAACCAAACGTTGCTTAAATTGTTTTATAATGTTTGTTTGTTAGGCTGTTTTTGTATAATTGTAAAAATTCTTGCATAATTTGAGCCCTTAGGTGTATATAATTATACTATAAAATTTGTTCAGGGGTTGAAGAACCCTTTTAAACTTATATTAGAAATTTTTAGTAGCGAAATGTCCGTCTGTATGTCTATATGTATGTCTGTATGTCTGAAACGTTTTGGGGGAAACGTGATTTACTCGGCTCCTATAAAAGATAGACAGCTGAAATTTTAGTGATAAATAAGTCATCATTCTTCATATTTTCCCAAGTTTCATTGAGATATGTCAATTAATTGGGGTGCTAGATCGATTCTTAGATTTTTAAGTTTTCATGATTTTCTCGATTCCTATTAAAGATAGAAGTCTAATATTTTCAAGGATCAAATAAATTCCAATTCTGCACACTTCTAGAAAGTTTCGGTGAGATTTGCTTATTGATTGGGGTGCTAGATCGATTCCTAGTTTTTTAAGTGTTCAAGCTTTTTTGAACTCCTAGTCCAGATAGATGGCTGAAATTTTTAGGAATTTAATAAGTTTACATTTTACATAATTTCATAAAGTTTCATTAAGATTTACTTATTGGTTGTGGTGCTAGATCGATTCCTAGATTTCCACGTTATAAATCATGAAAGGTTTCGTGTTTTTATATAAATTTTTATTTTGTGTTTAAATACTCTATAGTTCATTCTGGATGTTCTTCCATGATTTTTGAGCTTCGCTACTTATGGATGTTATCATCCTTTTTTTAGGCAGTCTTAAGAAAGGTATAACTTACCATAACTATTAGTCTTTTTTAATCACCAAAACAGGTGAATATCCTCTTTATTAGAACCGGTTCTCAGCCATATTGAAAATTCATGATTAATGAGAAACTGTAAATAGTGAGCCAAAGTTTAACACACACGTTCTCTCATTTGTAGGCGTATACACTTTTAATTAAATATTGTTCTCTTAGAATAAAAGTTTTTTTTTGAAATTTCAATCAAAATCTAATTTTTTTTTCTGACGAACAGTTTATTATATTTTTTTCTCTTTTTTTCAACTTTTTCTTCCTCTCTGAAATTTTATTATTATTCAGTTTATGCGTTGGGCATAAGTTGGCGCCAATGGCGCTATCATACTTGGTTCCACAGATTTTAGATTTGATGTTACAGAATGTTTACACCCTTAAACTGTATTGTGATACTAATATTATTTGGTTTTAAGAACCAGTATATGTGTGTGTTGCTTCTTTTGTTAACGCCTGGCGCTTAACCAAACTGGTATTTATCTCCACCCCCCCCCCCCCATACTTTTACATTCCTTTTTAGCAGCGAAGCTACTATATAACTAGTATCAGTTCGTCCGTCAGTCTGTCCGACAATTGGCAATGTCCTAAATCAAAAAAAAATCTATCTTTACTGTAATGCAGGAAGGGAGGGGACAATTGGCTGTTTATTACACTAATCCCCAAAGTTTTATAATAACGTTTTCTTATTCGCTGTCTAAGCGACTTTGGGACCTTTATTGAATTTTGATTGGTTTGTTCTTTAAGTTGAGAGTGTCCAAACGTTACAACCACTAATTGTAATCAACGGAGTGGAAATTTTGTGTATCATCATTGGGTAAGTACATCAATTTATCGGTCATTGTCTTATCCCGTTATATCCCTGTATATTGTCGCGCTACTTTTGTGCATTAATGCCCTTGTCAGTTTAGCACTTTATCACTTAGCACTTTTCAGTCCTATTGTAAACTATACTTTTTAGGCATAAAATCATGTTAGAAGCACTGGTTTTAATAAACTAAGGCCTAAAATATCATATATCTTTAATATAAGGAGGCATAGCAATAATAAAATTCTAATATATTGATATATTTATAAATTCTCAATTTTAGAGTAGATGCTCAATTGCTAGATTTTAGACGAATGAAAAGTGTAGTTTTATTAAAAAAAAACATCAAGAATCCCTATAATTATTTCATATAAATATGTAGATAAAAAGATATACATAAAAAGGTACATAGAAGAAGAAATATAGACAGAATATATATATTTTCATTTCATTTTTAAAGAATAAATGTTATAGGATGACAAATAGACAGATATATATTTGAACGGATAAGTAGATAGATTGATAATAATGATAAGTAAGAAAGATGGATAGATACTAGATAGATAGATAGATGATATGAAAGGAAGAATGCCCATGCATACAGGGATCTAAAGGGATAAGACAATTGTCAATAAATTTATGTACATCCCCATTGATGATACACAATAATGTATTTTACAATTAATGGTTTAAACTTTAAACACTCTTTCTAAAAAACCAACCCATCAAAATTCAAAAGTCCAAAAGTTGTTAAGACGAATAAGAAAACAGCATTATAATAAACTTTTGGGACTAGTGTAATATTTAACCCAATGTTCCCTTCCTTTCTACCATGTATATATATTTCATCTTGAAAGAAAACAAGTTACTGAGTCATACTTATAGTAATTATACAAAACAACAACAAATTATCTGTTTGATAAATTAAATTTGAGAGTAAAAAAGAAAAATTATATATGTTAAAAAGGACTATATTGTAAATAGATTGAGTTAAATAAATGAATAGATGTAAAAAAGCTATAGATAGATAGATAACTATTTTGATAAAGAGATGAACAGACAGATAGATAGACAGACATATATGTAGTAAATCGATGGACAGCTTTATAGAGAATGAAAGTTGAATTTAAATAGATTGAAAGAAGAATAATAAATAAATGAAAACTCAGAACCTAAAACGTAATACATGCAAACATTTTAGTATATGCATATGTGAAGATACACATACTATAATACAAAACTCAACATTGCTCTTTCCCCTCCCCCAAAACATTTAACCCCTATGCATATTACGGCCTGGTCATAGCCCTCTTCGCCCCCCCCCCCTTTCCCACTGATATTATTATTCTTCAAGCCCTCTACGAGAAAAAAATGAACGAAGAACGAGCGTATAAGTGTAGTATACAAAACAGACAACATTATAAATTAGCAAATGCATGTTTTTTAATTTTTTAATCAATAATACAAAGTAGAACGATGTCTATCTGTCTGTCTGTCTGTCTGTCTGTCCGTCTGTCCGTCTGTCCGTCTGTCCGTCTGTCCGTCTGTCCGTCTGTCCGTCTGTCCGTCTGTCCGTCTGTCCGTCTGTCCGTCTGTCCGTCTGTCCGTCTGTCCGTCTGTCCGTCTGTCTGTCTGTCTGTCTGTCCGTCCGTCTGTCTGTCCGTCCGTCTGTCTGCCCGTCCGTCTGTCTGTCCGTCCGTCCCTTAAGATCTCGGTAACCACTGAACCGATCGGATTCTACTCTTCAGGGAATATACCTATTGGTCCTGTTTTGGTTTTAGGCTATTTTCTTGGGAGGTGGGACACCCCCAACCCCCCCAAAACAAAACTGATTGGGTTCTCTCTTTTAGGAAAGCTTTACATAGTTCCCGTGATGGTTATAGGTTATATCATTTTTTCAGATTTCAGATTCTTGGGGTGGTTTTAAGCTATTTCTCTATCCCATTTATGTCAGTCCCCTTTTATAAAAAGCTCCTAGAAGCTAGGGGCACAGCTGCTAGTTAAAATATATAAATCAACTAGGGTGTTTGCTATATAAATATTTTTGCAACTTTATACGAGATACCGTTGCGTATATGCTAATAATATTGAGCCCATAGCTTTGTAGCTCGCTAAAATCTCAGAACTCAGTTACGTGTAGCGCGTTAAGAAGTTAACATATATCTACTTAGCTCGGACACAGTTGCGCATTTTTCTACAAAAAAATCAGCTAGAAACAAGCATAAGATTTTACAAAAATTCGTTGTTTCTTGGGATATATTAAAAGAAAAAGTGATTTTTAGAACATTTTATAAAGGTTTTGCTGTAAAAAGTTTTTTTGAAGCTTTTTAGAGAGAAAGATATACAAGTGATTTTTAGATAAAATTACTGATGATATCATAATCTGCTAAAAAGGTATGTAAATATTTTAAAAGAGAAGCTTTTTTTTATAATTTTGGTCGGTCCGTCCGTAACGGATAGCTCTTATAGTTAATTAAGGCATGCAAGAATTGTCCTATCGATTTCAATGCATGTTGATTTCTAAAGTAGTTATATGATTCAGAAAGCGTAGCAACTCTTTAATCGTTACCAGAATGTCCAAACGTCCATTTAAATCATGTTGATTTTTAACATGCTTTACAACAAGTTTTCATGTGGTACAAATATCTTATTCATCTGATTTTGGAAAAACTGATTCTTATTACAACAAGGCACAAGCGAAGAATCTCTATAATCAAGTCCAAAAATGAAAGTATGTCCTGTATTTTCGCAGTAAAAGGGGCAGGGACGAAGCCTTTATTAAGCACTAAAGCACTAAAGAATGTAGGAATGACCATTAATAGTCATAAAAGTCATAAACTGGGCATAAAATCTGGTAGTAATAATTGGGATTTAAATTGGATAAGCTTAATTAACTGCTTTTTATCACCATATAAATAGCATAGTTAAAAATAGTCCAAAAGATCCATTAGAATACGCTTATATTAGAGTAGCATTTTTTGTAATAAATGAACAGTGAAGGTTTATAAAAAGGTTAAGGTACTAATAAAAATGAAAAGATTCTGAATATTTTTTTTTGTCAGTAAGGGATTGGACATTGGACTGTAAACTATAGTAGTAACCAAACACTTAATTATATCAACACGGTCTCTCATTCACTAGCTTAAAAACTTTGGTAATGTCCAAACGTTTCAACAATATCTAAACTCTACAGAAGGGGTAAATTTGTTTATCATCATTGGGAAGTTGTCATTTTACTTAAGATTCATTGTTTTACATTTTCAACACTCGATTTCATTAAAATCATGATAAAATGGACATTCTCACAACCCCTAAATGAAAAAAAGCCTTGCTTAAACAATGCCAAAAGAAGCACACAATTTTTTTGCATTGAGATTTTGACATTTTTTGTTTGTAACTGTGCAATCTTATCAGTGTAATTTTTGCTAATGCAAATTTTCAATTTTGCAAACCTTACCAAATGCCGTAGTATTATACCCAGGTAGGGAGTGGGCAATGGGTTGTTTCTTACATTACTCCTCAAAGTTTTATAATAACGTTTTCTTATTCGTTGATTTTTTATTAGTTGGTTCATTAGGTTGAGTGTCCAAACGTTTCAGCCATTAATTGTAATTTAGAGAAGGAGTAATTTTGTGTATCATAATTGGTAAATTGCATCAATTTATTGGTCATTGTCGTATAGGAAGAATAAATAACAACAGTAATAGAGTAACTTCGATTCCTGAAAAAATATCACAAAATTTTTAAGTTTAATTTACACCTTTAGGCTTAATAAAATTACATCTGAGACAAAGGTCTGTTTTACAATAAGCCTTGGGATACTTTTAAATTATACATTGATTCTTTATTTTAGTACTTTAGTAGCTTACTATAGCGGTTCAACCACTAGCTTTTAGGGTCTTTGTCAACGAGGGAAGGGTTATAGTAACCTACAGTCACCTTTAGTTAAAAAAAATAGAGGACAATAACATTTTTTGAAGATTGTGTTTCTCTAAAATAGCTAAAAACCTGACTAGGCTTATATCCAAATTATATCTAGCTGTTTTTGAGATATTACAAGTAACAAAATTACTAGCGCAGCTATTATTTATTATAAGCAATACACTGCTTATATATTTAGTTGTCCTTGTTAGCTTATTTGTTTGTTTTATATGTACTGCGCAAATACACACATATACACAGAATAACACACACACACAAATTGGTGTGCCAATTAACCTAAGTTAACAAGTTCATTCTGTGTTGTCTGTGAATGTGTGTGTATGTGTGTCAGTGTGTGGGTTTTCTGCAAATTTTTTGCTCATAATATTTGCACATCTAACAGATCATATACAAAGTTCAATGTAGATATATTAAAGTTTGTCCTAAAATAGCTGCGCTACCAAAGTCTATAACTGTTCTTGATAATGCATTTTTAAAAGCGAAGCTTTTTAAATAATTATTGTCGGACGGATAGCTCTTTTCGTTAATTTAGACATGTTATAATCGTTGCCAAAAAGTCCGTACGTACATTTAAAACATGTTGCTTTTTAACCTTTTCAAAACAGCATCTCTATAATTATGTCCTAGAAATGCAAGTATGTCGTTAAATAGTATCCTGTATTTAAGCAGATTGGCAACAGTTTCTTACAATTTTGTTTAAATTTATACATTTATATTCTGCTTTTTCAGTTCTGACACACTACCACCTATTCAGAGATTCGCTTTAATGGATGTTGTCACTCTATTTATAATAATCTATAATACAAATAATAATAAAGCAATAATCACGAATTGACTTCTATTTAGAAGCTGTCAAAGTTGGATATATTTTCTAGGGATAGCTCAATTGATGATAAATTTTATAAAGCTTTTTAAAACTAATAATTAGAAGTCTTATAATATAATGAACCTATTATTTACCCAATTTATTATTTACCCTAAATAAGTTAGAATATAAGAGCCCTTTATTATATTGGTTTGAAGAAACCCAATTATATACTCAACTATTTTATCCTTATACTAAAGTAACAGGATGTATATGTGTTTGTGTGTTTGTACCGAAGGATCTCGCTAACCGCTGAACCGATCGGGTTCTCCTTAACAGGGTAGCTTCTCATATGTCCCGGGAAGGTTTATAACTATTTTGGGGGAGGGTACCACCACCCTCCCAAGATAAATCGCCCCTAGAAAAAAATTACCCCTCCCGAAAAAGAGACTTGAACGAAACATAAACCAATTATTTCTCTAATTAGATATTTTAAATAAAAAAAACATTAAAAGTGCCACTAGAGGCCTCTAGGGGCGTAACCGCTAGTAACAACATAAATAAGTAAGAAAATAAGTGCCCTACATAAAAAGAAACTCCCAGGGAGGGAGGTTGAAAGTCAAAACGTTTCAACTTCTTATAGTATTCTACAGAATTGGAGATGTACATCAATTTATCGGCCTTTGTCCTCTCCCTTTAGATCCCTGATTTTCTACAGCCCTGAATAGGTAGCAGAAAACAAAAGAAAACAAATTGGTTGAAAGAAGTTTAATTTGGTTAAGATTAATAGCTTCAAGTCTAAATTAGTTTTATATAACTACAAATCAAAAGTTTGTTATTATAAATAGGCTATTGTTAATTATAGACCAACTGCTCTAGAATTGACTTTGTCCGTCAATCTGTCATTCATTTGGTATATTATGTTATATGGTCATAAAGCATTTTAAACTTAAGATCATACAACAACCTGGTTCAAGTGTTGGGAACCTTCTTCGTCGGCTAGCAAATTGCTTTATGCCCTTTTGTAGTGGCTGTGTTTATATTTCTCATGCTATGTGCTGATATTTTTAGACCAGATTTAGGTCGAGACAGGGTCCTCATCCCATGGGTAGAGGTAATATAGCTCGTGCCCCCTCTATTTTACTTTAATAAAGCCTTAATAAAGAATGCTTTCTTCTACTTGTTATATACATAAAAATATTACATTGTTGTGTTTGAATGTTATCATCCTTGTTATCAAATTATATTGTCTTTTCTTTTGAAATGAATTATTGCCATAATAAAATAATTATATATAAAAAATATTAGATTGATAAAAAATGTTCAAGATCTTAATTTTGTCCATGCTTATAAGTTATTATAACAGTAGCAAGAGTAGAGGAATGTCTAGGCTTATATTCAGGCGCAACTTATTACCATGCTCACACACTTGTAATTCTGACAAAGGTCGTGCAATCAAATAGTTATCTCTTGGGATATTTACATGGGATCTAAAGGGATAATACAATGGTCAATAAATTGATGTACATCCCCAATGATGACACATAAAATTATCCCTTCAACCAACCAATCAAAATTCAATAAAAAGCCCCCAAAATTGTAGAGGCAACGTTATCATAAAACTAGTTTTTTTTGGGACTAGTGTAATAAACAGCCCATTGCCCCCTCTCTTTCTCTGGATATTTACTATATGATACTAAATAAAAACTCTTTTAGATATTATTCAAGTTAGTATTGATTTTATAACGGTTGTTATGACTTAATTATATAGAAGCTTTGTACAACCCAAAGTAATAAAAGGTAAAACCATATACAATAAAATGAACAATATTGTTTTTGTTTCATTCAAGACAAACAATTAAATTTTGCTTATCGCCTTGTTTATCTCTAACTTTGCATTAGGCCTACAGAGGTTGTTTGCACTATAAGGTGAAAAAGTAATATAGCAGAAACTATATATCATATTCCAACACTTCTTAAAAATGTTTTTTACTGCTGCTATCAAAGTGTGTCAATAATCTAAAGCTAAAGAGGAAAAGCCTTTGTCCTTAAGCAGGAAAAACAGTAAGGACTTTCAGACCAAGATCATGCAATTAATAGAAACGTACTGTCAGAAAAACATAGCTTTTTGATATTTATAGTCTATGTACAAGTAATTTTGTAAGTTTGAGAATAAATCCTTTTTATTAATAGACAACCTCACAAAAGAATATATGGATCTAGTTAGAGATAAAATTAAAAATAGAAGATGTTCATTTTCTTTATTTAGCATCTAAAGGTTCTATATTCAAAGGGGTAGAAATGGGTTAGAAAAATACTAAAATAGTAAAAATCTCAAAATGAAATAGCCAAAAATCATCAAGGGACCTATGTGAAGCTTACCTAAAATAGATAACCTAATTGGTACGGCAGCAATTTAGATCCTAAGATTCAGACAAAAAACTTACTGCTTTATGTAATACGATATTTAAGAATATAAATATGACCTTATAGTTCTTTCTTTTGGTATCTAATGTTTCGAAACTATAATTTTTAATAGCGAAGCTACTCTACAATTAAGATATGTCACTCTGTCCGTCCAGATTAGAGCGTGTTATTATCTTATAGCTGCCCTACTTATTTTACTGTTTCTTCTAAATACTATTTTAATAAATTTGAATAAAATGCTGTATTTGATTTGGGCGGCGGAAATATAAAAATGTGATTAACGTTTTATCGCAACACAATAATTGATTGTGAAGCCACATCACAAAATACCGATTTCCTGTGTATCTTTTGAGATAGCTAGACATAACTATCTATCTATCTATCTATCTATCTATCTATCTATCTATCTATCTATCTATCTATCTATCTATCTATCTATCTATCTATCTATCTATCTATCTATCTATCTATCTATCTATCTATCTCTAAACCCACAATACAACACAATATGGTTAATCTTATTGATAAAACAATTCAATATATTGAGATCAAAAAAGTAAATGATTACAATATTTATCAAAATAGCATTAAAAGTATAAAAAATCAAGAAGTTTCAGACGTTTATTTTGAAAGTGTACCTAACTATAGAAAGGTTGATATTGATTGGGTTGGGTATACCCCTTCTTTTACTTCAAATATATTGGATCTATTCCTATTTCAGCGTGTTGATAATTAAAATTTTATTCTCGTATTCATTCGAATCCGGTGGATTAGAACCGGTTCTCATCCATAGAAAAAAACTATGTCTAGCATCTTATTATAAACAGCTTTTCCGCGGATATAGAATGTACAATTATAATATTAAAACCAGTTTTTTTAGCCCCGGGCCGAGGTGCCAAAGACACGGGCTAAAAAAAATGCGAGAAATAACTATTCTTAAAGATTACTATTATTCATCGTATTTAAGAAAAATTCTAAAGATGGATTGAACTATGTGATAATGTTAATAGTATTTTAAATTACTCTCATGTTTTTGATTAACAGAGGTAAAAATCCGCAAATTTATAATAACACTTGTTAACTTGATGTTGTTGAATTGTTAGTTTTGGCCTAGACTTTTTCAGTGTTCTTTCATTACAGCAAATAAAAACACATACACTTACCAGATGGAAGTTTTTGTAACTACTTTGAAGGTTCACTGAAACAGAGCACATAATTATTTTACTTCAGACATCAGAAATTAAAGTTAGAGAGGGAGGGAGGGGGGGGGGGGGACATATAGCTGTTTATCAAACTAGTCCCCAAAGTTGACAATAATGACAGTTTTTTATTTGTTTGCTTAACAACTTTTGGGGTCTTTTATTGAATTTTGATTTGTATATTCATTAAGATGAGTGTCCACTAATTTCAAACACTAATTGTGATCTAAAAACGGGGTAAATTTGTGTATCATTATTGTGGATGTATATCAATTTATCGACCATTGTCTTATACTTTTATATCCCTGCTTTAAAGTACTTTGTATTTTAGATATATTTCGTTGAGCTTTTGCTATTATATAATATTATCTGGAGTGTATAAACATGATGAAAAAAAATACAAAAGTCACAGACGCTGCAATTTTGATAATATTCACAAAGTGATGAAGGTTTGATTGTACCATTCAAATAATGAAATATTTTAACAAGGACAATTCTGTTCAATATTTGGGATATAATAAGGCCTAATTTATCATTCAGTAATTATTATAAAACGTTTTAAGGCTTACTCAGTAAATGTATTTTAGGGTGAAACTATAAGATTTTCTATTAATATTTAAACTAGGACAATTATGATCATAAGTAGCGCAGATCAACAAAAAATAACAGTAAACAGTAAAACGATATCTAATACGTAACAAAATATAAATAATAATAAATGAATTTTAAACAGATAAAAGTAGATTTAAATTACAAAAAAAATGATAATCTAAATCTCTATAATTAGAAAAACTTTTTCAAGAAAAAATATACAAAGATTTGAAACAATATGATAATTGGCTTAATTCGCTGTCATAAATTGTTTATTACTGCATAATATAATGATCAATTATTTAGTACTTTTTAATATTTTTAACTAATAAAAATAATGTTAATATCAAAGTCTTGAAAAACTGCATCCTCATTAAACTTTGTTTTATCATATTTAAACCATTTACCCTTTTTCTCTTTTTAGTAGCGAAGCTACTCTATAATTCACTTTGTCCGTCCGTCCGTCCGTCCGTCCGTCAGTCCGTCAGTTCGTAACGCTATGGGGGAAATGGGATTTACTCAGCTCCTATAAAAGATAGAAAGCTGAAATTTTTTGACAACATTCCCATCATTAAGGAGCACTATTAACTTTTTAGCAGGTTTTAGGCTATTTTTTTATTTTCCACATTTTTCCTCATATCTTCTATGTTTATGGTGTGATTTTTAAAATTTTTTCAGTTATAGATATCTAAATTAAATTTTCAGTCCTTTAAAGAAACCAACTATGACGGTCAGACTGCCTTTAAGCAGGTTTTAGGCCATTTTTTTTATTTTCCACATTTTTCCTCATATCTTTGGTGTTTATGGTCCGATTTTCAAACTTTTTCAGATAAAGATATTAAAATTAAATTTCCCTTCGTTTGAAGAAAACAACAATGACGGTCAGACTGCCTTTTTGCAGGTTTTTGGCTATTTTTATATTTTTTTACATTTTCCCCCATATCTTTGGTGTTTATGGACCGATTTTCAAAATTTTTTCAGTTAAAGATATCAAAATTAAATTTCCGCTCAATTGAAGAAATCAACAATGACGGTCAGACTGCCTTTTTGCAGGTTTTTGGCTATTTTTATATTTTTTACATTTTCCCCCATATCTTTGGTGTTTATTAATCGATTTTCAAAATTTTTTCAGTTAAAGATATCAAAATTAAATTTCCCGTCGTTTTTAGAAAACAACAATGACCGTCAGTCCCATCCAAGAAATTTTGTGCTTCGCTACTTATGGATGTTGTCATCCTTGTTTTGATAAACATTTAAACCAAAAAAAAGTTTTGAAAAGTCTAATTTAACCTTAGAACACAACCGCTAATATTCTAATCGATGTTTCTTGGTTAAAAAAGCTGACAATATAATTTGGCCGCGGGCAAAAGTAATTTTTGTATCAAAGCATTTTAATAATCATTTTTTTGTTGCATAGCTTTTTGATAATTCACTGTAGGAACTCTTTTGTTTTTGAAGGGTTTAGAGGTTTACATAGACAATCTATTGGGTGGTTTAACATTCCCAGAGAGTGAGGGGACAATGGGCTGTTTAATACACAAGTCCTTAAAGTTTTATGATAACGTTTTCTTACTCGAAGGCTTAAAAACTTTGGAGACCTTTACTAAATTTTGATTGGTTTGTTCATTAAGTTGAGTGTCAAAAGTTTCAACCTATTAATTTTAATCTACAGAAGTGGTAATTTTATGTGTCATGATTGGGGATGTACATCAATGTATCGGACATGGTCTTATCCATATACCTGGACATACCACTCTCTTGCAGAATCGTCTCAAAGCTAACAAGGACTACTACTAAGCATCCCTGAAATTATTGAAAAATTTCAAACTAGCCGTTTATGAGATATCATTCGACACACACTTACGTTTGTTGGAGTAAACAAAAACTGTTTATCGGGGCTAAAAAACTGTTTTTAATCTTATAATTGTACATTCTATATCCGCGGAAAGCGGTTTATAATACAATGAAAGAAATAACTATTAAAATCATTTGCAATTTTATCAGGGATCTAAAGGGACAAGACAATGGACGATAAATAAATGTACATCTCCAATGATGATACAAATAATTACCCCTTCTGAAGATTACTATTAGTGGTTGTAACGTTTGGATATTCAACTTAATGAACCAAACAATCTAAATTCAAGAAAAGTCCCCAAAGCTAACGAAAAAGAAAAAGTTATTATAAAAATTTGGGGAATAGTGTAATAAACAGCCCCATGTCCCCTTCCTTTATTCATAAAGTTTTGATTAATTCAAAATATAGCGCATAGGAAGATAAACAATGCATTTTGTATCAATAATGATTAATTTTAGCTATATATAAATTTAATGTGTATCAAAATAAATGTATAAATATAGATGTATACCCCAGACAACTACCTGGTCCAAGTAGTGGGGACTTTTTCGTCTGCTTTGAAATTGCATTCTTCTCTTTTGCAGCGTCTTGGCTGTGTTTATTTTTGCCTACGATATTGGCTGATATTCGAAGACCAAATTGAAACACCCCGTGTGTAGATTTGAATAAAGCTCTCGCCCCTCTATTCTGTTACTTTAATTGTACCATAACATAAATTATCATTTTTATATGCATAATTATAAGGAATTCTCGCTAATAATTATATATTTTTTAATATAAGGCGGTTTTTAATAAAGATTCATATAGAACAAGGCAGTTTTTTCTTCATTTTAGAAAATCTTTTAAAACCAAATATATCTTTTTTTTCATAAAAATAACACCTACATATTTTAGAAACAAAGAGTGAAAAAAAACTAATTATGCCCAAAAATATGCATATTCTAAGCAAATTAAATTCACATTAAATATAAATGAAAAAAATGAAAAAAATTGTAAACACACACCTGTACAAATTAACAAGGATGACAATATTAATAAAAGTTAAGCTCTAAAATTGGAGGGAACTGTTATAGGGAGCATATTTAAAAGTTTGAAATCGATAGGACAATTATAACGTGACTATTTTAACGAAAAGAGCGAACCGTTACGGACGGACGGTCCAGCCCTTAGTTATAACAACTCTGCTTTTAAAAATGAACTTTGTAATGAGTATAAAATAAAATCTGTCGGTACTTTTACTGAAGGTGCCTGTTAAACACTGTTAATTTTAAACATGTTGATTTTTTTTACTTTTTTTAAAAACAAATTTTTATGTTATCTAATAATCCGATTGATCTGATTTTTGGTATACTGATTCCTGGGACAACAAAGTACAACATTATAAGCGAAGCAACTCTATAATCAAGTCCTAAAAATGTAAGTATGCCCATAAACATTATTCTGTATCAAGCATTTTTCAACAATTTTACTTGCAATTTTGCTTCTAATCTTATACATTTATATTCTGATTTATATTCAGTTCCGACACTATACAAGTGTTAATGTCTGTTTGTCCTACCGTTTCAGTGCTTCGTTTTATGGATGTTGTCATCCTTGTTTCCCTATGACTACCCAGTACCTAATCTAACCTAACTAAATGGGACCTAAAGTCATAAACAAATACACTAAAAACTACCCAACTTTTCAATTTATTTAGAAATAAAAAAAAATTCTGTAATATCAAGCTATTTTGAAAAAGTCTCCTTTAGAAAAGTAAAATGTTACAGTAAATTTATTTACGGACATTATCTAGTCATAGAGTAGATGTTGAATGTATAAAGCTAATTAAATTTACCCCAAAAATACATGGTTAAGTCTGAGATTAAAATAGCTGTTTTATTTATATTTACATTTTTTTACTTAAAAATGTAAAAATACTGACATACACAGCTTTAACTAGCTGTATCGAATTAGCATTGCTGTTGTAGCGACCCATCCCTCCCCTCACGCTATATTTCAGCAAACAGCAACACAACCCAACAACCTCCCCATAAAAAGATTGTTGTTGATCATATGTAGCACATAAACATGCTAAAATAAGGTTTAGCGAAATTTCTAAAATTAGTTAATAATCTTACTATTTGTTAAAAAATCTAAACATTTGTAGAAAAAAATAAATTTTGGTGGATTAATAAAAAAATATCTAAATATTTTGGCGGATTTTTTACGAAAATTTTGGCAGATTTATTTGAACACTATTTCTTGATGTTATTGGCCCTTGAGCTGATACGAAATCAAGACCTTTGTGTTCCATGTCCATCTTTTTATACAGATAAGAAGTAGAAAGAGAGAGAGAGAGAGAGAGAGAGAGAGAGAGAGAGAGAGAGAGAGAGAGAGAGAGAGAGAGAGAGAGAGAGAGAGAGAGAGAGAGAGAGAGAGAGAGAGAGAGAGAGAGAGAGAGAGAGAGAGAGAGAGAGAGAGAGGGAGAGAGAGAAAGAAAGAAAGAGAGAGAGAGAGAGAGAGAGAGAGAAAGAGAGAGAAAGAGAGAGAAAGAGAGAGAGAGAATGAGAGAGAGGAAGGGAGATAGAGAGAGCGAGAGATAGAGAGAGAAAGAAAAAGTATATATTTTAAATAGAAACCTAAAAAGATAAGATATAAAACTTTTTTTTTGACAAAAAGATTTCAAAACTAGTTTACAAAAAAATGTATTTTTAGAGGAGAATTGATTATTTATAGTTATTTTATGCTTTAAAACTAATATTTATCTTATAATTTCAGGTATGTCATAAAAAATAGAAGCTCACGTTCATAGTGGATTAAGCAAGTTAGAATTTTGTTTACAAAAAAAACAGGACATATGATATGTTTCAACAATCAAATACAAAGCTTTCCCTTAAATTACAACAATACCTTATAGACCATTCAAGATACTTTAGTGGACATATAGACAGACAAACATTCCGATACTTCGTATTTATTAGAAAGACTGTATTTAGAAACGTGATGTAATTGATGCAATATACTCCTAAAATGTCATAATGAACAATACCAATACATCACATGGTAGGGATGGGACATTGACCAGCTTATTTTACCAGTCCCCAAAGCTTAACAATAGTTTTTTCTTATTCGTTGGCTCAACATTAACAAATTTGGGTACTATTATTGAATTTTGATTATTTGATTCCTTAAGTTGAGTTCTAAATCGATTTAATCACTAATTGTAATCTACAGAGGGGATAATTTTGTGTATCATCCTAGGAGATGTACATAAATTTATCGGCTTTTGTCTTATCCCTTAAGATCCCTGAATCCATCAGCTATAGCGCGTGCATAGATATTTCCATTGGGGGTGTATTAAAGTAAAGGAATAAAAGGGGCAGGGGTTAGATAAATGTATGTTCACGGGTTGGGTATCATGTACCGACTTTTAATTGGGTTTTTGAATGCAAGCAAGTAGCGTCGGAAATATTACACAGCCAAGTATAAAATAGCAGAAAGCATTTTAATTTTTGTCTGAAGCTTAGGTTCTTAGAATTTGTCTTTTGGTGGGTGGGGAAGGGGGGGGGGGGGAATTCAGCTATTTTCCTTCCTCTGGAGCATAAGATTGAAGCAACTAGTCAAACATTAAAAAATATCTTGAGGTTAGAGACAAAGTGAATTATGGAGTGGCTATATTACAAATTACCATTGTGTTAAACATTGAAACCAACGCATTATGCTTTATTTGTTGGTCTTAATCATAGACCAGGGATAAGCAGAATAATATCAAATTGTATAAAATTTAAGTAATAACTACCTGGATCAAGTGTTGGAAACCTTTTTCGTCAGCTAGCAAATTGCTTTTGGCAGTTTTGGAGACGTTTCTGTATAAATATTATCGACGCTGTTGGCTGATATTCAAAGACCCAATTGAAAGTCGGCAAGAGGACATGCTGCCATTTAACCCCGCCCCCCTCTATTATTTTACTTTAATGTCATTAGAGCATGCAGATATTCTAAAATTACCTAACATTACAGAATTCCAATATCCAAGTTTGAATAGCTGTATCCCTGTAGATTTAAAGAAAAGGATGAGATAATTCTTTCCTCCCACGTAAAAATGACTCATTCTAGCGCTTTGCTCATTCGTAGCGAAGCTTCTCTAAAGTTGCAAAGTGCTTCCTTTTTCAAAAGATACTTAGATACTAGGTTGATTGAAAAGTCCCTACGGCTTCAATCATATAGATCAACTATGTAATAGATATAGAAAGTTTAAATGATCAATCATATTCATGGATCAATAGGAACTAAATTTGGGGACAATCAAACCACATTATGTTAAACAGTGTACTAATTTTAATATGAAATTTAATTTTTAATTTCATCCATATAATAAGAAGGATATAAATTCGTCAACTTTTTTTTAAAAGCGAAGCTTTTCTATAATTAGGGTCGGTCCGTCCGTACGTCCGTCCGTCCGTCCGAGATAGTTAGCTTTTATTCGTTAATTTAGGCATTTTAGAATTGTCCTATCGATTTCAAACTTTGCATGGTGATTCCTGTAGTAGTTAGGTACGATTTAGAAAGCGTAGCAACTCTATAATCGTTACCAGAATGTCCGTATGTCCATTTTAAACATGTTTATTTTTTTACTTTTTTATAACAATTTTTATGTGATAAAATCATCCGATTAGTCTGATTTTTTTATTACTGATTCCTATTACAACAAGGTACAATATTATGAGCGAAGCATCTCTATAATCAAGTATTAAAATGTCAGTATGTCCTTAAACAGAATTCTGTATTTAAGAAGTTTTGCAACAAATTTACATATAATTTTGTCAAACCTTATATTTTCATATTTTATATATTCAGTTCTGACACTCAACAAAAGTTAATGTTCGTCTGTCATATCGTTTCAGAGCTTCGCTTTTATGGATGTTGTCATCCTTGCTTAATTTTGATTTTAAAATATATTTAAATATATTTTTTTAAAGGGGGGGGGGGGGAGATTTTTGTCGTGGCAATTAGTCTTGGGTTAGTGGTGGTACCCTCGTCCTAAATAGTTCCAGGACTCTCCAGAACCTATGAGAAGATATTATAAATAGAAGATTCGAGAACCATTGGTTCAGTGGTTAACAAGGTACTGAGAGATCAAGCATTTTAGGATCTGGACTGTATTTTGATTGAATGTTGTCATCCTTGTTTATTTTTTGCATTTTTATCATAACTGACAGCAAATTTAGGGAAATAAAACGGCCCACACACAACCGTTTTTTAAGAAGCGAAGCTGTTCTATAATTTTGGATTGTACGTCATAATGTTAGTGGAATAGTGCCTGTTTCATTTTCAGTAATGAAAAGTGCCTAATAAACCCGCGAATGAGATTATAGACATTTCTAAATTAAAATCTGTCCTAAAGTCAAGAAGGGAAGGGGCATTGGAATGTAAATCAAACTAGGTATAAGCTATAACCAACCAGCGAAACAAATATAAAATAAAATTTGGAAGGCAACTGGAGAGGTCGTCAATTTTACGATGTGTTGCCCCCCAACGACACCTGAAAAACATGTAGTTTCGTGATTTTTTCCCAAATTAATTTTAAAAGCTGAAATCAAACTAGCCATCAAAGTTTTATAAGCACTTTCTCTCATTCATTGATTTAAAACATTGGAGGACATTTTTAAAATCTTTTTTGTTGGGTACAAACAACAGTATATATACTTTTCCACAAATTAAATTAATGTTTAAATTTACTTACTTGTTTTTGGCAAAAAAAAGATGGTTAGATTTCAACGCAAGCATAGAACACCTTTCCTTTTCCCTTTTTAAAATTTTGAATAAATCTAATATTAAAAAAAAATCGACATTGGACTGTGAATATAATGGGTATCCAATGTTTTCTTACAAATAAGTTTAAAAACTTTGGATAAATATTGATTTGTTAGGTCAAAATTGCATGTCCAAACTTTTCAACCAATATTTTTGATTTACAGACGGGGATATTTTGACTATGTTCTTTTGGGATGTCCATCAATTTATTGAAAAGGAAAAAAAAGACGGACTAACTTACAGTTTTAGAGAAGCTTCGTTACTTTGAAATTTAATTTTAATAAATATTATTTTGTATAATGAATGAATATTTAAAATGTCATTTATTGTATTAACATTTAAAAGATTTGAAAAAAAAAGATTGTTTAAACTTTTGGCACTAACATTAAAATATTCAAGAAAATTGCATAAATTATATTATTATACATTTTATTTTAGTTTTTATATTTCAATTTTTTAGAACGTTGCCATTTCAAAGAATTTATGAAGGATTAATATTTATAAATTTTTTTGTTCACGGTCCGAATTATGGATGGGTTCAGCTTCAAAACGTAGAACCGGTTCTAATCCATACTGAAAATTCATGTATAACATGGTTTTACAGGCAATTTTCCATGAATATTAAGATAAGATCATAAAACTAATACTCTGAAGGCCTAGACTAACAAAAATGGTTATAATCTTTTTTTCTTTTTAATATCCGCGGAAAGCAGTCTTTAATACAATGCGATAAATAAATATTAATATATAGTCTTCTTTTGATAATATTTGGCCAAACAGACATTCTATTACTTTTATTAGATACTATGACATTTAAAAACACATTTTCAAAATGTTTTTAAATGTTATTTAGGTTGTTATTCTAAAACAAAGGCATTTGATTGTTTCTTAAGGCCTTGTGTAATATGCATATTAAATTATTTTTCTATTATTTAAATATTTAATGGTATATTTTTCTATTCTATAAAGGTTCTGACGTTGATACAAAACATTCAATAGCACAAATATTAATATTGAGTTAATCTGACAAACATAACAATTTTAATTATTTTATGATTATAGTTATACATTTTATTAGTAGCGAAGCAGCTCTATAACTCACTTTGTCCATCCATACGTCAGTCCTTTGTCCGCCAGTCAGTCCGAAACGCTATAATGAAATGTGATTTTCTCGACTGCTATTTGAATTAGAAGGCTGAAATTTCCATTATGACGGAACATAATTGACTCTAAAATATCCATAGCAGTCGGACTGCGTACAACAGGTTTTTGGCTATTTCTATATTTTGTACATTTCCCCCCCATATCTTTGGAGTTATGGTTCGATTTTCATATCCTTTATAGAAAATGATATCAAATTTAAATTTCACTTCGTTCTTAGATGTTGTTTTAAATTAGTCTTTCTATCTACTATTAGAAATTTGAGTGTGAGTGTTTTATTTTAGCTGATAAAATAAATAATTTTTCTGTTGGTTTTTATGAGCATATCTAACTGTTTATCTATTTGGGCTTGTGTGCCGAAGTAATGGTGGTTTCCTAGATTTTTTAATAAGTTTAAATTACATTAGACGTTTTCCCATTGCTAGCCTTCTGTTTTGTTGTGATTTTATGTATGAAAACAACGTTAGAATCCTCCTATTGCTGTAAAAGTTATTGCTTAATGCTTGGGTCAATAGCTTTTTCACTCTGCTTTTATATAACCAACCACTCCCCCCCCCCATTCTTTGCTCATCAATGCTTTGGACATATCAATGAAAAAGAGAAATATGAATTTTACATATTTTTTCAGACATTACAACTTTACGCTCAAATTCAAATATTGACCAAAAATACTCTTCATAAAGCATTTGAAACCTGTTATATAAAGTAGTAAGCTTTTTTGTCTTTAGCAAAGGATCTCGCTGAACCAATACTGTTCTCCTTTATAGTGAAGCTTTTTATCGGTGTTCAGATGGTTTTAGGCTATTATATTTTTATAAATAAGTCTGGGTAAAGATTTAGGCTATTTTTGTTGATGTTTATAAACTTAATTGTTTGCTAACAATTGCTTTTTAGCTTTACTAGCATATTAAGGTAGGGGGCAGAGAAATAGCCTAAAACCATCCATAGACTTGAATTAATCTGCCCTAAAATAGAGAGCCTAATTGGTTTAATGGTCACCGAGATCTCAAAAGACCAACAAAAAAAACTTACTACTTTATACAATAGGATGATATACAAATAAGACTATTCATTTTTCCAAATATCTTTCCTTTTCTAAGATCAATGGTTTAAATTGAGCTACATATTTCCATACTAGGCAACACTATGATTATCTAAATTTGTGTAAACATTCTCCACATAGTTAAGATCACCTCAAATCAATTATTATCATATTTCCAGTATGGCTTCGAAGCCGATTTATATCAGGTTCTCACCCATACTGAAAAACAAAGTATAGCATCGTATTACAGATAATTTCCACGAATATTAAAAAAAAATCATAAAAGTCATAAAAGTTTTGTTAGCCCGGCCCCTCGTTGCTAACAAAACTGGTTTTGATTTTCAGTATAATATCCGCTAATCCGCTAGAGGCTGTCTATAATACTATGCAATAAATAACTACTATCATATATTCGTTCGTTAATCCCCTAGCCTTTAGTGAAATTATATCTATTCTTATATAACCTATTTCTTTATGTCAATTGGCTTAGCTTATTTTAGATGTTGTCATCCTTGTTACCTATAATAATACCCACCTTAAAAATCTAAATGTTTTTGTGTTATATTTTTGACCAACGATTCTTTGTTAAACTATTTAACAAAGAAATGTACAAATGTATATTAACTTTTGAAAACATTTTGACCTATCCTACGTTCGTTTGAACTACACCCATTTTAAAGTATAATTTTTAATTTCATCAAGGTTTAAAATAACTTTTTACTTGTCGCTTCGATCCTATTCACATGAGTGAAATGTGGGTTGGGGATTTGACTCTTCTTTTAAATAAATGTAAAAAAATTGGGTGGATGTATTTGTTCCGGGAACAATAGGGTGGTTGTACACTCCCGCAATAGTTATAGACCTTACATGAACTTATAACAAGCTACAATCTAAAGGAAAACCATATCGGTTCAATGGTTAGTGAGATTCTTTGCTACACACACACACACACAAAAACATACAAACATATGGAAAAAACAGAGTTATAAAGCCATTTGTAAAAATATAATTATAATTTACTAAATTAACCAAAACCTGCTAAGTACTATTAACAGATTATGAGCCGATCGTTTCAATCATTTCAGAGATCTACGTTGTACAAGTAAATAAACTACTTTTCTAACAATCATATTTACCCTCTCAAGGTCGCATACCCTTAGTCTTTTTTTTCTACCCTTAAGATATCATAAATTCAACAGCAGACCTTACAATTACTTTGCAAGTAACGATGTTATTCCAAGGTTGTGTAATCAGGTTCATCATTAGAGACTAACAATTTTGCTTTTAAACTTTTCAACCCCTTAAAATCAGGGAGGAACGGGACGTCTTGCTGTTTATTATACTAGTCCCCAAAGTTTTATAAAAAAAAATTCTTATTCGTTGGCCTAAACATTTTTTGGACTTTGTGAATTTTGATTGGTTGATTCATTATGTTGAGTGTTCAAATGTTTTAACCACTAATTGTAATCTACAGAAGTGGTAATTTTGTGTATCATCATTGGGGAAGCACACCAATTTATAGGTCATTGTCTAATCACTTTAGATCCCTTAAAAATCAACATTTCCTCATAAATCCTTATAACTTTTAGAAGCAGGAAGTTTTAAGTTCATGTTTTTTATATTAATAAACGTCAAAGTATAATTCAACCTTTATCAAAAACCTTGATGCCTAGGGGTTATTAGAAGGGTGTAATGGAATGGATAAAAAGCAATCCAAAAATTAAGGATCAACTTTTTGCCCATTACTTTTGGTAGAACAGGCCTGCTGTATTAGTAAGCATACATGGACAGGTAAATGTCTTGGAAATTAGGATATTTGATTTTAATTGTGATTTACTAACAGAAAGAAAAACAATATATTTTGTCTCAATAATGAACAATCTTAATTATCCAAAAAAGGTGAGAAAAACTGTAGAATGTATGAAGGGTCTTTTTATAGTATCCTTAGGACCTAAAACTAATTTAAATATCCATTTGTTTGATTAAATAATTTCCAAGTGCCTAAAGTCATTGCTAAGTTCTGCGTACTAGATAATATATGCTTGCTTCATTTTAGTATCTACTTTTAGAAATGTGGAAATGGTACTCTATAATTTGCCTTTTCTCAGTCTTTCTTTTACATGCCGCAGCTACTATAATTAGAAAGATCTACATTCAAACCGAGCCGTCATTTTTTGTCAAAAGTCAGCTGCTGCATCCATGAGGGCCGGAGGCATAGGCTAACAACACTGTTAATAATTTTAAGAATTTACGGACGGACGGACGGACCGATCCTAATTATAGAAAAGCTTCGCGTTTAATAAAGTTCTATAATGTTATAAAACAAAAAAAACATATTTTATAATTCTACATAATTTTGTAAATTGTACTGTTAAAAAAACGTGATTTTAAATAAAGAAATGAGTGTATGTTTATTTATGTAAAATATGCTTATAATATCTTATTTCAGCATTTTTAGTGTTAATTCTTCTTCTCTATAGATAGGGTACATCCGTCTAAACTTTATTGTATACTAAAAGATGTAAATTATGTAATGTATCAAACTGTTTAATATGATAGGCATTTCTTATCTCGCGACGAAGGAGATAGTTTAAAACAGCTGTTTGTAATTTAAACTGCTTATTAGTATCCTTATATGTAAGCAGTCCTGCAACACATTTACTTACAATTTAATTTAATGTTTTGTTAGTCATACCGTTTCAGAGCTTCGTTTATATGGTTGTTTTCATCCTTTACATAATCTTACATAAATATACTCGTTTACATATGTTTTATATTTTGTTTACTTGAAACATATTTAACATGAATAGGGTATAATATAAAGCTTAGGATATCCTAATACTATGTTATTATTGTTAACTTGAAATTTGACTAATAACCTATTATTTTTTAGGTATGTTAATACTGAATTACTGATAAATATATCGACATGGTGACCTAAATTCAGAATGAATATATAAAATACGTGAATATCATGACAGGGGAAAATTTGTCAGCAATTTAGGTTGCTAACATTGAACTCATTTATTAGCCAGGTCATTTACTTTATCAGAGAACGTGAAGATCTGGTGTAAAATCCAAGTAATAAAACATTCTGGTAACGATTGTAGAGTTAAGCGCTTTCTGAATCATATCTAACTAATACAGGAATGAAATGAAAAATTTGTCTTCGATATAACTAGTTTAACATGCAAAAATTAACAGCTATCCTGATGGATCATAGAAAAGCTTCGCTTTTAATAAATATCTTGGGAAATGCAGAAAAAAAGGAATGCAAAGATTATGAGAAAGTTTAGCATTAAGGAAGAAAGGTTTGAAGGG